>NC_133405.1:101170371-101788913 GCF_047511655.1 Castor canadensis
CTCCACCCCTCCTCCCTTATACACTCTGGTAACTGCTATTATATTCTTTGTTTCTTTGAGATAAACTTTTTAGTTTATACCTACAAGTAAGAACATGGGGGTATTTGTATTTCTGGTCCTAATTTATTTCACTTAATACAATGTTTTCCAGTTTGATCTGTGTTGATGCAAATGACAGAATTTCATTCTTTTTGATGGATGAACGGTATTCCACTGTGTGTATATATCACATTTTCTTTATCCATTGATGTACATGTATGTTGATTCCATACCTTGGTTATTGTGAATCATGCTGTGATAAACATGTGAGTACAGATGTCTCTTCAACATACTGATTTCAGCCAGGCATAGTGGTGCATTCCTGTAATCCCAGAACTCAGGAGGCTGAAGCAGTAAGTTTGAAGCCAGCATGGGCAGCATAGAAAGTCTTTCTTTCTCTACTGATTCAATTCCCTTAGGTGGAATGGTGGACTTGCTAGATCATATGGTCATTCCATTTCTAGTTTTCAAGGAACCTCCACGCTGTTTTCCATAATAGCCACACTAATTTACATTCCTCACAACAGTGTATGACAGTCCCCTTTTCTTGGCAGAGGATGATTATTCCACGGTCCACCTATAAATTGATACTTCCTCACACTTTCCTTCGCTCTTCCTCTTTCCCTCTCTGTAATTCAACCTCTCAACTCCCCTCCTTTCATTCACTACCTCTAATTATTTTTGGTACATTGGGGTCTGTACTTACCACCCTGTTTTCATCTACTCTCAGTCTTTCCTATCTACAACATCTAGCATGTGTCAGGCATGATACTTTCTATAAACTTAATGCCCAATACTCCCCCCCGATCTTTTTACTGTAAATTTTTTAGTCATAGAAAACTTGAAGAAATGTCTCAATGAATATTTATATAACCCTCCTTCCAGATTTGACAATTATAAATATTTTGAATATTGGTGTCATTTCTTTTATAATACTTTTGCATTATTTTAAGTCAAGGAGCATGTATATACATTTCCTTAAATAACAAATTTCTAAGTTATCCCACCTTAGAAAATAATCACACTTAAGAAAACTAACAATAAAGTCATAATGTCTTCTAGTGTCTAGGTCATATTAGTAGTTGTTTAAAATATATCCATAAATTATTTGATACTTCTCCTTTAAGGAGCCTACTTATCTTCTGTATTGTTGCTAATGAATGGAATAAGGCAGAAGTGACAGCATGTGACTTCAGAGACTAGGTCTTCCTATGTTCTCTCTCTTGAATCACTCTTTCTTATCATTTTCATTCTCATGTCATGTTGGGGAGATACTCAGGCAGCTTATAAATTGGATCTCATGTCAAGGAATTGACACCTCCAGCCAATACCAGGTGAGGGGAACTTGGAAGCAGAACTTCCAGCCCCAGTCAAACCTTTAAATGACTGGAACACTTGATGACATCTTGATTTCAACCATGTGAAAGATCCTGAGCCAGTACCATCCAGCTAAGCCACTCACAAATTCATGACCCACAAAAACTGAGATAATAAATGTTTGTTGTCTTAAGCCACTAAGTGGCAGCAACAGGCAACTAATACAGTATTTGAATTACCCCATTGTCCCAGGAATGCCTTAGTTAACTATTATTATAGAACCAAGAATGATCCTACTTTTGCACATATGGCTGTTATGCCTCTTCAGTTTCTTTTAGACTGGACAAGTCCCCCATTCATATCTTTTTATAATTTTGACTTATGGAGGAGCCTATGGTAGTTGTTTTGTTCTGTATGTTGGATTTGTCTTACCATTTCCTCTTGGGCTCATTCAACTCATTATCTCCCCTATAGTCTGTAAATTAGGTTAAGGGTTGATGAGATTCAAGTTAAACAGTTCTAATAAAAACATTTCTTAAGAATTCATAGGTATGCTGTACACTTTATACTGAATCACATAAAAGGAAGATGATGTCAAGTTGCCCCTCTATTGGTTATGCTGAGTTTGATCATTTAGTGAAGATGGTTACCAATAGGTCCCTCCATTGTAAAGAAGATTTTAATTTTTTCAACTAGTAAAAAATCTGTATGTGATATGTTGGCATTGTAAGCATATCCTGTTCCCAAGTAAATGTTCACTTAATAGTTTTTAGCATCTATTCATGATCCTTGCCTGAACTGATCATTACTTTGGAAAACATGAAATGGCAATTTTTCTAATGAAGTCATTCTTTTTATACTTATAAATGGATAATCATTTTTATAGAAGAGCTTTTCTTCCTATCTCTCCTCCTTCTCTTTCTCATTCTTTCCTCCATTCCTCTCTCTGAATATCACTATGGGCTTACAGATTTTTATTTTCTGCCTTAAATAAAAATGTAGAAATTTTATCATTCATTCTCAAATTGTCAAATTGCTTAGCCTTATACTATACAAACCAAATTGATTAATTATAAACTTACTGATAAAATTTAAGATTTTTTAGAATATATGCTACAAAATAGCATATGTCTCAAAAATGGGAACTACATAGAAAAGCAGACTCAGAGAAGTGTCAGTTCCATCTTGATACCCTTCTCCCATCCACATCTCCATAGCAGCAAATTATTTTAGTTTCTAATTGTTCTTTCTGTGTTCCTTTTTGTAATAATAAACTCATATGTATATATGTAGGTATACATAAGGTTATATATTATTTTATATCTTATATATATATTGTTATTCATATTGATATATATATATGTACATATTGTCCCCAACTTATGATAGTTAAATGTAGTGATTTTTCAAATTTTACAATGGTGTAAGTGATACACAGTCTTAAATTTTGATCTTTTCCAGGATTAATGTTATAAACTGTGACATACTTTCACGATGCTCAACTGGGAACTGATGCAAGTGTTCTGAGCATGTTTAAAGCTAGGTGGTTCAGTAGGTTAAGTGTATTAAATGCATTTTTGACTAATGATATTTTTAAGCTACAATGGGTCTATTGGGGTGTAGCCCCATTGTAAGTCAATCTACATATGGCTATGGTACATAATTATTTCCACTTTCTTTCATACACAAAATGTAACAGACCTACATAAACTATTATATACCTTTATTTTTAAACAATACATATTAGTAATCACTCCAAATCTATTCATATACAGTGTCCATTGTCCATGTTTGTTCTTTTTTTTTTGATGGTACTAAAGTTTGAACTTAGGGACTCACACTTGCTAGACAGGTGCTTTACCACTTGAGCCAATCCACCAGCCCTTTTATGTTGGGTGTTATCAAGATAGCATCTTGTGAACTGTTTGCCCAGTTTGGCTTTGAACTGTGATCTTCCTGATCTCTGCCTCCTGAGTGGCTAGAATTACAGGCATGAGCCACTGGCACCTGGCTCCATATTTGTTCTTAGTGGCTGCATAGTACTCCATTATGCCAATAGCTTATTCAATCAGTCCACATTGACAGCCTTGGGATTGTTTTCAACCTTTTCCTATTGTGAATAATGCATGATTAATAAACTTATACACATATTCATTTTATTTTTGAGATTTATGTTCAGTATTTCTTAGTAAAAGAACAAATACATATTTAATTTTGTTAGATATTGCCAAATTCCTTCCCAAAAGGATTGTGTCATTTTGCACTGCCCACCAGGAATTCATGAGAACATATGTTTCTACCAAGCCTTGCCAACAGGGTGTTTTGTCAAGTATTTCATTTTTGCCAATTTGATCAGTATAAAATATACTTGAGTGATGGCAATTTGAATAATTGTAAGCATATTTTCATATGCTTAAGGGCCATTTCACTTTCTTATATCCTTTTCTCTTTTGGTATCTCAATGTTTAATGACACCTCATATATCAAAGAAATTAGTTCTCAATTTATGTTATAAGTTGTTTTGGAGCATATATAGGAAGTGAAAAAGTGGGGAGAAGGACAGAAGTCTAGACTATTGTTTTTTAGGATCTTGGCGGTGGAAAATAAGGTTAGTGAAAGAGAAGGATATAGAATGATTGGAAAAGGACTTAACAAGGAAAGAAGTTGAATATATAGAAGAAAGAATAAGTAATTTGTACATAAAGCCCTTGATATATTGGAAATGAGAGAGGACCTGTTACTTTTTTATTTCTTCAACTTTACTTATTTTAAAGCAAAAAAATCCAGTTTTATTGAGATGAATTGACAAATACAAATTGTCTGTTTTTAAGGTATACAATGTGATGTTTTGATGTATGTACACATTATGAAATGACCACCACAATCAAGCAAATTAACATATCTAGGAGCTAAAAATATACCATGGAGAAATAGCAGCCTCTTCAACAAAAACTGCTGGGAAAACTGGTTAGCAGTCTGCAAAAAACTGAAACTAGATCCATGTATATCACCCTATACCAAGATTAATTCAAAATGGATCAAGGATCTTAATATCAGACCCCAAACTCTTAAGTTGATACAAGAAAGAGTAGGAAATACTCTGGAGTTAGTAGGTATAGGTAAGAACTTTCTCAATGAAACCCCAGCAGCACAGCAACTAAGAGATAGCATAGATAAATGGGACCTCATAAAACTAAAAAGCTTCTGTTCATCAAAAGAAATGGTCTCTAAACTGAAGAGAACACCCACAGAGTGGGAGAAAATATTTGCCAACTATACATCAGACAAAGGACTGATAACCAGAATATACAGGGAACTTAAAAAACTAAATTCTCCCAAAACTAATGAACCAATAAAGAAATGGGCATGTGAACTAAACAGAACTTTCTCAAAAGAAGAAATTCAAATGGCCAGAAAACACATGAAAAAATGCTCACCATCTCTAGCAATAAAGGAAATGCAAATTAAAACCACACTAAGATTCCACCTCACCCCTGTTAGAATAGCCATCATCAGCAACACCACCAACAACAGGTGTTGGCGAGGATGCGGGGAAAAAGGAACCCTCTTACACTGTTGGTGGGAATGTAGACTAGTACAACCACTCTGGAAAAAAATTTGGAGGCTACTTAAAAAGCTGGACATCGATCTACCATTTGATCCAGCAATACCACTCTTGGGGATATACCCAAAAGACTGTTACTCCAGAGGGACCTGCACATCCATGTTTATTGCGGCACTATTCACAATAGCCAAGTTATGGAAACAGCCAAGATGCCCCAGCACTGACGAATGGATTAAGAAAATGTGGTATCTATACACAATGGAATTTTATGCAGCCATGAAGAAGAACGAAATGTTATCATTCGCTGGTAAATGGATGGAATTGGAGAACATCATTCTGAGTGAGGTTAGCCTGGCTCAAAAGACCAAAAATCGTATGTTCTCCCTCATATGTGGACATTAGATCAAGGGCAAACACAACAAGGGGATTGGACTATGAGCACATGATAAAAGCGAGAGCACACAAGGGAGGGGTGAGGATAGGTAAGACACCTAAAAAACTAGCTAGCATTTGTTGCCCTTAATGCAGAGAAACTAAAGCAGATACCTTAAAGCAACTGAGGCCAATAGGAAAAGGGGACCAGGAACTAGAGAAAAGGTTAGATTAAAAAGAATTAACCTAGAAGGTAACACCCATGCACAGGAAATCAATGTGAGTCAAGGCCCTGTATAGCTATCCTTATCTCAACCAGCAAAACCCCTTGTTCCTTCCTATTATTGCTTATACTCTCTCTACAACAAAATTAGAGATAAGGGCAAAATAGTTTCTGCTGGGTATTGAGAGGGGAGCGGGAGGGGGTGGAGTGGGTGGTAAGGGAGGGGGGAGAAATAAACCAAGCCTTGTATGCACATATGAATAATAAAAGTAAAATGAAAAAAAAAAACAAAAAACATATCTATCACTTCACATAGTACACTTCTTGCCTTTTGGTTAGAATACAACATCTACTCTCTTAGCAAAATTCAGTTCTACACAACAGCATTATTAACTGCAGTCATGGTGCTATCCATTAAGTCTCCATAAATGACTCATTGCATAACTGAAACTTTGCACTTTTTGACCATTTCCCCATTCCCTGCCCCCAGCCCTGAGAAACCAACATTCTACTTCAAGCAATTTTTATTTTCATTTTATATAGTTGAATGTATTAATCTTTTATTTTCATTGTTTCTTGATTTTAAATCATAGTTAGGAAGGCTTTTCCCATTCTCATAAAGTGATTCACCCTTTTTTTTTAGTACTTAAGTGGTTGGATATATGTTTTTGTTTAAAAAATACATTTCAACTTCATTTTCAAAATTTATATGTAAATGGCATTCCCTTGACTAATTATCTGTTGCTGTGTCTTAAGAAGGGTTCCTTAGAAGCAGACCTTACATTGAGGATTCATGTACATGTGGGTTCTTTAAAAAGTGCTTCTGGGGAAGACTAGGAAGGAAGTTGGGGAAGCTCAATGGAGAAGGGGAAGAAGCCAAACCCAAGTGCAATTTCAGGCAAAGTCCCACAGAGGGAACAGTCAGTCTGATCTTGCATGGGACCTCTACCATGTAAATTATACCTCCAAGTTGGCCCAACCTCAGGAAAGGAAACTGAGCTTTCACATTGCTACACTCATCAGTTGCTGGCTAAAGGATGTCCCAGGCAAAGATGGCAATCATCAGATATGGGTGATATACTCTGTATACAAAAATAAATGTAGAATTTTTAAACCTGTTGAAATCACTATAAAAAGGGGACTAAGGTAGAAAGAAGAAAAACAGAGGAGATGAACCAGTTTGGGTTATAACATATATATATATAGAAATGTCACAAGGAAACTCCCTGTGTAGCTATCTTAAACAAAGAAAAATGTCATTTTTTTCTTTTACAAAATCAGAAAGCAGGAGGGCAGAACAGGTTCTGCCTGGGGCGGGGGGTACTAGTGGAAGGAGGGAGGAGGAGGGGAAAGGGCGTGGGATGGTGAATATAGTGCAAATACTGTGTACACATGCATGTAAATAGAAAATGATAACTGTTGAAACTATTCCAGGAATGGGAGAATAAAGGAGAATGGTAGAGAGGGTGAATTCAAGTATGATATAAGAACTTTTGTAAATGCCACAATGTACCCCCATCTAGCACAATAAAAAATTAATTAAAAAAAAGAGTGGTCTTTGCTTGTGATCTTTGGAACCAAAAGCATATCAAAATCAGGGAAGGGGTGTGCAGAAATATTAAGAAAGATCTGAAGGAATCTGAGTACCAACAATGCTTTCACTATAGCTGGCAAAGAATCTAGAAAGCAGAAGGCCGTGGGAAGGGTAAAACTGGTAGTGGGAGGGAAGGAGAGAAAAGAATCCAAAGAAAAAAACCCACTTCATATCTCTCTAGTGCTATTTCTTGTTGTGTCCCCAGGGCTCAGATAGCAGACCCCAGCTTAATTATCTCTGTTTACTCCATAGTGAAGTTCTGACTTTATCAAAAGCTGTGATCAAAAAGAAACTTCTAATATTTCATTGATGCCCCAGGGCAGGGAATAACTTTAATAAGCAATTTCCAAGTCTATTTCCCAATAAAAAGCCTTCCTCAATAATAGTTTGTCTGGCTAGTCTTCCCTAGTAATCTCTGTGGACTGAGTGCTTAAATGTAATAAGGATTGGGACCATTTGTGGGAAGATTAGCATCTGCTCCTCCAACCCAGGAGGTGGGTGTCTAATCGTTTTTTACCACTACACTCTTTCATCCCTTCTATGAGGGTTCAAAAAATGTCCGGCCTGCATTCCTTCTGGACCTTTGAGGACAGGCACCTAACACTGACCAGGGCCTCTGTCACCCAGAGGACACTATAAGCACCTGCCCAGATTCTCACAGTTGAATGGATTTATGAGGTCTCCCACCTTGTCATCAGAGGCTCAGTCCTCAAATGGGAGCTCTTCTGACACCTGCTCCTCTTACATTCTCTCATTTAAATATGATTTCATGATTAAGAGACTAGGTCTTGAAGTCCGATTTCAAAACAACTCAGTCATTTTTAGGTACACAACTTAAAGGAGTTTCAAAATTACATCAGTCTCAATTTATGAATATGAAAAGAGGTAACACCTAATTGTGGGGTTAGTGCAATTAAATAAAATAAATTTAATAATATTATAATGAATATAATAAAATAAGTAAAGCAAATAAATATTGATACAAATATCTAATATAAAATAAGTAGGTAATAAGTAATATAAAGATAAATAAAATAAATAAATAAAAAGCCTTTGGCATAGTGTCTGACATGCATTCTTTTTTTCTTTTTGCAGTACTGGGGTTTGAACTCAGGGTCTTGTGTTTGCTAGGCAGGAACCTACAGCTTAAGCCACTCTGTCAGACTGTGACATACATTATTATAATCCATTATTTTAATTCCATCTGGTGTTTCTTACACTAATAAATTTCCTTCAAAATTTTCCTCAGAAACCCTCATTCCACTGTAAATAACTTCCCTAATGTCCTCAGTCACTTCAATGATAGATCTTCAGGCTCTCCCCAGAGCATACAACTATCCAGGAACTTTTGTGGTAGAGGACAATTCTTTAACACCCATATATCTTGAGCTATGGTTTGATCAAGCAGTGGTTACCCACTACAACAAGTTGATTATTATTCTTCCATCCTGGGCCAAGAAACTCTCTTTCATTAAGATTTGTGCAAACCATATATGCTTGTTCTATCATTCTTCATTCTATCTTTGAAACTTCCACCTCTTCCTATTGATTCATTAAGAGCTTGGAACCAGTTCACTGTTTCTTTTCCTTGGATCCTGCATCTATATCCACAAAAGCCCTACATCATCCTGGTTCATGGGTTTTCAAAAAAAAAAAGTATTTCCAATACCAAAAGTCACCTGTAACTACTGCAGTGACCCACTGTGATTCTCATAGCCTATACCCTGATATCACTAGGAATATCTCCACCTCTGAACTTAAAAAATATATTTTATTTTTTAATTAGCACACATTAATATGTGATGAGAGGGTTTCATTGTGATAATTCCACACATGTATACACTGTACTTTGAACAAGTTCATCCACTCCATTATATTCAAATTCATATTATAATACTATATTTCTTACCTTTTCACCCCATCCTGCTAATCCCCCCAGACCTCCTCTGTTTTATGTTCATGTCCCATTACCATCATAATTATCATCATTGTCATCATCATAGGTCTAAGTTCAACAAATGAATAAGAACCTGCAATACTTTATATTGGGAGCTTGGTTTTTCTCACTGAACATAACAGAATTTCATTTTTCTTCATGACTGAAAAATATGTAGTGGTGTACAGATACCATATTTCTTTATCCATTCATTGGATTTTTGGGCACCTTGATTGATTCCACAGTTTGGTTATTGTGAATAGAGCTATCATAAACATGGGTATGCATGTTTATATATTGTATATTGCTTTACATTACTTTGGATATATGCCCAACAGTGGTATGGCAGGGTCCAAAGGCAGTCCTATTTTTAATTTATTTTGAGGAACCTTCACACTCTTTCCATATGGCTGTACTAGTTTACATTCCTACCGACAGTATAGGAGGGTTCCTTTTAAATTGTATCCTCACCAGCATTTTTGTTGTTTGTTTTCTTGATGATTGCCAAACTTACTGGATTGAGATAGAACCTTAATGTAGTTTTGATTTGCATTTCCTTTATGGCCAAGGATGTTGAACATTCCTTCCTATCCTTATTAGTCATTTGTACTTCTTCTTCTGAGAACTGTTTAATTTGTGTGCCTATTTATTAATTGAATTATTTGTTCTTTTGCTGTTTAATTTTTGTTTGTTTGTTTGTTTATTCACATGTGCACACATTCTTTGGGTCATTTCCCCACCCTGCTCCCCTCAGTTTCAGGCAGGTCCCGTTCTGCCATTATCACTGATTTTGTTGAAGAAAGGACATAAGCATAATAAGAAAGACAAAGCGTTTTTGCTAGTTGAGTAAGGATAGCTATACAGAGAGATTCCTAGCATTGCTTTCATGTGTCCATGTGTTATGACCCAAGTTGATTCATCTCTAACTGATCTTTACCTTGGTTCCTGATCCCCTGCTCATGATAACCTGTTGTTTTACGGTTTCTGTATTAGTTCCTCTGGAGTGGGTTTTCTACCTATTCCTATATCTCCCTTTTCTTGTGATCCAAGTCCAACAACATTGCTGCATTTGCCCTAGATCTAAAGTCCGCATACGAGGGAGAACATATGATTTTTGGTCTTCTGAGCTTGTCTGACCTCACTCAGAATGATGTTCTCCAGTTCCATCCATTTACCTGCAAATGATAAGATTTCATGGCTGAGTAAAATTCTATTGTGTACAAGTACCACAATTTCTTGATCCATTCATCAGTAGTGGGGCATCTTGGCTGTTTCCATAACTTGGCTATTGTGAATAGAGCTGCAATAAACATGGATGTGCAGGTGCCTCTGGAGTAACCTGTGCTGCATTCATTTGGGTATATCCCCAGGGGTGGGATTGCTGGATCATATGGCAGGTCTATGTTTAGATTTTTTTTAAGAAGTCTCCAAATTTTTTTCCAGACTGGTTGTAACAGCTTGCATTCCCACCAGCAGTGTACAAGGGTTCCTTTTTCCCCACATCCTCTCCAACACGTGTTGTTCGTGGTGTTTTGGATGATGGCTATTCTAACAGGGGTGAGGTGGAATCTTAGTGTGGTTTTGATTTGCATTTACTTTATGGCCAGAGATGGTGAGCATTTTTTCATGTGTTTTTTTGCCATTTGAATATCTTCTTTTCAGAAAGTTCTATTAAGTTCAGTTGCCCATTTTTTAATTGGTTCATTAATTTTAGGAGAGTTTAGTTTCTTAAGTTCCCTGTATATTCTGGTTATCAGTCCCTTGTCTGAAGTATAGCTGGCAAATATTTTCTCCCACTCTGTGGGTGGTCTCTTCAGTTTAGAGACCATTTCTTTTGTTGTGCAGAATCTTTTTAATTTTATGAAGTCCCATTTGTCCATCCTTTCTCTTATTTGTTGGGCTGTTGGGGTCCTATTGAGGAAGTCATTGCCTATACCTATTAGTTCCAGAGTGTTTCCTGCTCCTTCCTGTAGTAACTTCAGAGTTTCAGGTCTAATATTTAGGTCCTTGATCCATTTTGAGTTGATACTAGTACAGGGTGATAGACATGGATCTAGTTTCAGTTTCTTCCAGACTGGTAACCACTTTTCCCAGCAACATTTGTTGAAGAGGCTGTCTTTTCTCCATCGTATATTTTTGGCACCTTTGTCAAAAATGAGGTGGGCATAGCTGTGTGGATTCATATCTGGGTGCTCTATTCTGTTCCACTGGTTTAATTTTTTGAGGTCTTTGTATATTCTAAATTGTTTATCTGTTGAGTAGCTGGGGAGTATGTTCTCCCATTCTGTGGGTTGTCTCTTAATTGTGTAATTGTTTCTTTTGATATGCAGAAACTTTTAATTTGATGCAGTCCCATCTGTCAATTCTTGTTCTTATTCCTGAGCAATTGGAGTGTTCTTCAGAAAATAATTACCTATGCCTGTATGTTCTAGACTTTTCTTTATGCTTCCCTGGAGTAATCTCAAAGTTTTAAGTAATACATTAAATTTCTTTTTTTCTCTTTTTTTGCAGTATTGGGGCTTGAACTCAGGGCCATCACCTTGAGCCACTCCACCAGCCTTATTTTTGTGAAGGGTTTTTCAAGATTGAGTCTCAGGAACTATTTGCCTGGGTTGGCTTTGAACCATGATCCTCCTGATCTCTGCATCCTGAATAGCTAGGATTATAAGTGTGGGCCACTGGTGCCTAGCCCATACATTAAGATTCTTGTTCAATTTGGAGCTAATTTTTGTATAGACTGAGGGATAGGGGTTCAGTTTCAGTCTTCTGGATGTAGGCAATCAGTTTTATCAGCACCATTTGTTGAAGAGACTGTCTTTTTCTCCAGTGTGTATTTTTGGCTCCTTTGTCAAAGGTCAGAGGGCTGTAGTTGTATGGTTTTGTATCTTGGTCATTTATTCTATTTCACTGGTCTTCATGCCTGTTTTGTGAAAATACCATGCTGTTTTTGTTACTATGTAACAAAAAATTTTATATAGTATAATTTGAAGTCTGGTATACTTCCAGTGTTACTCTTTCTACTCAGGATTACCTTTGCTATTGGAGATCTCTTATGCCTTACAAATTTTAAGATTGATTTTTCTATTTCTGTGAAGAATAACACTGGGATTTTGATGAGCATTGCATTAAATCTGTGTATTGCTTTTGGTAGTATAACCATTTTCACATTAATTCTGCCAATTCATGAAGTTGGTAAGTTTTTCCACCTTTTGGTATCTTCTTCAATTTCTTTCTTCAAAAGTTATATGGTTTTCATTGCAAATATTTTCACTTACTTTATTTTACTTTTTTGAGACTATTGTGAATGGAATTGTTTTCCTCAGACTGTTCATTGTTAGTATACAAAAAGGTGATGAGTTTTGTAGCTTAATTTTGTATCCTGCTACATTGTCAAAAATATTTATCAGATCTAGAAATTTTTGGTGGAATCTTTGGGTTCTTTTAAGTAAAGGATTATATCATCTACAAATAGGAATAATTTGACTCATTTTCTATTTGAATCACTTTTATTTCTTTCTCTTGCCTTATTGCTCTTGCTAGGAATTCCACTACTGTATTGAATTAGAGTGGGGAGAATGGATACCCTTGTCTCATTCCTGGCTTTAGAGGAAATGATTTCAGGTTATTTCTCATTTAGTATGATGTTGGGTATAGGTTTGTCACATATAGCCTTTATTATGTTGATGTATATTCCTTCTTTTCCTATTTACTTCAGAGATTTAAGATGTTGTGTTTTCTCAAATGCCTTTTCTGCATCAATTGAGATGATCATGTGACTTTTCCCCTTGATTTTGTTTATGTACTGTATAATATTTATTGATTTATGTATACTGAACCATCCCTGGGATGAAACAAACTTGACCATGCTGTATGATCTTTTTAATGTGTTGCCACATTCAGTTTCCAAGTATTTTATTTATTTTATTGTTTTATTATTCATATATGCATACAAGGCTTGGGTCATTTCTCCCCCCTGCCCCCACCCCCTCCCTTACCACCCACTCCGCCCCCTCTCTCTCCCCCCCATCACCTCAATACCCGGCAGAAACTATTTTGCCCTTATCTCTAATTTTGTTGAAGAGAGAGTATAAGCAATAATAGGAAGGAACAAGGGTTTTTGCTGGTTGAGATAAGGATAGCTATACAGGGAGCTGACTCACATTAATATCCTGTGAGTGTGTGTTACCTTCTAGGTTAATTCTTTTTGATCTAACCTTTTCTCTAGTTCCTGGTCCCCTTTTCCTATTGGCCTCAGTTGCTTTTAAAGTATCTGCTTCAGTTTCTCTGCGTAAAGGGCAACAAATGCTAGCTAATTTTTTAGGTGTCTTACCTATCCTCACACCTCCCTTGTGTGCTCTCGCTTTTTTCATGTTCTCAAAGTCCAATCCCCTTGTTGTGTTTGCCCTTGATCTAATGTCCGCATATGAGGGAGAACATACAATTTTTGGTCTTTTGGGCCAAGCTAACCTCACTCAGAATGATGTTCTCCAATTCCATCCATTTACCAGCAAATGATAATATTTCATTCTTTTTCATGGCTGCATAAAATTCCATTGTGTATAGATACCACATTTTCTTAATCCATTCGTCAGTGGTGGGGCATCTTGGCTGTTTCCATAACTTGGCTATTGTGAATAGTGCCACAATAAACATGGGTGTGCAGGTGCCTCTGCAGTAACCTGTGTCACAGTCTTTTGGGTATATCCCCAAGAGTGGTATTGCTGGATCAAATGGTAGATCAATGTTTAGCTTTTTAAGTAGCCTCCAAATTTTTTTCCAGAGTGGTTGTACTAGTTTACATTCCCACCAACAGTGTAAGAGGGTTCCTTTTTCCCCGCATCCTCGCCAACAACTGTTGTTGGTGGTGTTGCTAATGATGGCTATTCTAACAGGGGTGAGGTGGAATCTTAGTGTGGTTTTAATTTGCATTTCCTTTATTGCTAGAGATGGTGAGCATTTTTTCATGTGTTTTTTGGCCATTAGAATTTCTTCTTTTGAGAAAGTTCTGTTTAGTGCACTTGCCCATTTCTTTATTGGTTCATTAGTTTTGGGAGAATTTCGTTTTTTAAGTTCCCTATATATTCTGGTTATCAGTCCTTTGTCTGATGTGTAGCTGGCAAATATTTTCTCTCAGTCTGTGGGTGTTCTCTTCAGTTTAGAGACCATTTCTTTTGATGAACAGAAGCTTTTTAGCTTTATGAGGTCGATTTATCTATGCTATCTCTTAGTTGCTGTGCTGCTGGGGTCTCGTTGAGAAAGTTTTTACCTATACCTACTAACTCCAGAGTATTTCCTACTCTTTCCTGTATCAACTTTAGAGTTTGGGGTCTGATATTAAGATCCTTGATCCATTTTGAATTAATATTGGTATAGGGTGATATACATGGATCTAGTTTCAGTTTTTTGCAGACTGCTAACCAGTTTTCCCAGCAGTTTTTGTTGAAGAGGCTGCTATTTCTCCATTGTATATTTTTAGCTCCTTTGTCAAAGACAAGTTGATTATAGTTGTGTGGCTTCATATCTAGGTCCTCTATTCTGTTCCACTGGTCTTCATGTCTGTTTTTGTGCCAGTACCATGCTGTTCTTATTGTTATTGCTTTGTAATATAATTTGAAGTCAGGTATCGTGATACCTCCAGCATTGTTCTTTTGAATGTGTATTGCCTTGGCTATTCGTGGCCTCTTGTGTTTCCATATAAATTTAATGGTAGATTTTTCGATCTCTTTAATGAATGTCATTGGAATTTTGATAGGAATTGCATTAAACATGTAGATTACTTTTGGGTGTATGGACATTTTTACTATGCTGATTCTACCAATCCATGAGCATGGGAGATCTTTCCACATTCTATAGTCTTCCTCAATCTCTTTCTTCAGAAGTGTATAGTTTTCCTTGCAGAGGTCATTCACATCTTTTGTTAGGTTTACACTTAGGTATTTGATTTTTTTGAGGCTATTGTAAATGGAATTGTTTTCATATATTCTTTTTCAGTTTGCTCATTGTTAGTGTATAGAAATGCTAATGATTTTTCTATGTTGATTTTATATCCTGCTACCTTGCTATAGCTATTGATGATGTCTAGAAGCTTCTGAGTAGAGGTTTTTGGGTCTTTAAGGTATAGGATCATGTCATCTGCAAATAGGGATATTTTGACAGTTTCTTTACCTATTTGTATTCCTTTTATTCCTTCTTCTTGCCTAATTGCTCTGGCTAGGAATTCCAGTACTATGTTGAATAGGAGTGGAGATAGTGGGCATCCTTGTCTGGTTCCTGATTTTAGAGGGAATGGTTTCAGTTTTTCTCCATTAAGTGTAATGCTGGTTTTAGGTTTGTCATATATAGCTTTTATAATGTTGAGGTACTTTCCTTCTATTTCTAGTTTTCTTAGAGCTTTTATCATGAAATGATGTTGGATCTTATCAAAGGCTTTTTCTGCATCTATTGAGATGATCAAGTGGTTTTTGTCTTAGATCTAGGATTTCTTTATTGATTTCTTGTTTGGATGACTTATCTATTGATGATAATGGGGTGTTAAAGTCTCCCACAACCACTGTGTTGTCATTAATATATGCTTTTAGGTCTTTCAGGGTATGTTTGATGAAATTGGGTGCATTGACATTGGGTGCATACAGGTTGATTATCATTTCCTTTTGGTCTATTTCCCCTTTTATTAGTATGGAATGTCCTTCTTTATCTTGTTTGATCAATGTAGATTTGAAGTCTACTTTGTCAGAGATAAGTATTGCTACTCCTGCCTGGTTTTGGGGGCCATTGGCTTGTTAAATCTTCTTCCAGCCTTTCATCCTAAGCCTATGCTTATTTCTGTTGTTGAGATGGGTCTCCTGTAAGCAACAAATTGTTGGATCTTCCTTTTTAACCCATTTCATGAAGCAGTGCCTATTGATGGGTGAATTAAGTCCATTAACATTAAGCGTTAGTGCTGATAGGTATGTGGTGATTCCTGTCATTTAGTTGTCTTAGTTGTTTGAAGGTTTGATTGTGTGTACCTCAGTTGAGGTTACTCTCTACTTTCTTGCTTTGTCTTTTCCTGTGGTTTGGTGCTGCCTGTCTTTTCATGGTTAAGTTGGGTTTCACTTTCTATATGCAGAATCCCTTGAAGAAATTTTTGTAGTCGTGGCTTTGTGGTCACATATTGCTTTAGTTTCTGCTTATCATGGGAGACTATTATTGCTCCATCTATTTTGAATGATAGTTTTGCTGGGTAGAGTATCCTGGGGTTGAAGTTATTTTCATTCAGTGCCCAGAAGATCTCACCCCATGCTCTTCTTGCTTTTAATGTTTCTGTTGAGAAGTCTGCTGTGATTTTGATGGGTTTACCTTTGTATGTTACTTGTTTTTTCTCTCTTACAGCCTTCAATATTCTTTCCCTAGTTTCTGAACTTGTTGTTTTAATGATGATATGTCGTGGGGTAGTTCTATTTTGATCTGGTCTGTTTGTGTCCTGGAGGCCTCTTGCATCTGTATGGGAATAGCTTTCTCTAGATTTGGGAAATTTTCTGTTATTATTTTGTTGAATATATTGTACATTCCCTTTGTTTGCACCTCTTCTCCTTCTTCGATGCCCATGATTCTCAAGTTTGGTCTTTTGATGGAGTCGATGAGTTCTTGCATTTTGTTTTCACAGGTCTTGAGTTGTTTAATTAATAGCTCTTTGGTTTTTCCATTAATTACCGTTTCATCTTCGAGTTCTGAGATTCTGTCTTCTTTTTGTTCTGTTCTGCTGGATTGGCCTTCTGTTTTGCTTTGCAATTCTGTTTTGTTCTTTTTTCTGGGGTTTTCCATATCTTGGATCATTTCCTCTTTAATGTTGTTTATTTTTGTCCTGAGTTCATTTATCTGTTTATTAATCATGTTCTCTGTTTCACTTTGGTGTTTATACAGTGCTTCTATGGTTTCCTTTATTTCTTCTTTTGCTTTTTCAAATTCTCTATTTTTGTTGTCTTGGAATTTCTTGAGTGTCTCCTGTACATTTTGGTTGACCCTATCCAGTATCATCTGTATAAAATTCTCATCGAGTACCTGTAGTATGTCTTCTTTTAAATTATTCTTGTGGGCTTCATTGGGTTCTTTGGCATAGTTTATATTCATTTTGTTGGAGTCTGGATCTGAGTATCTGTTTTCTTCATTTCCCTCTAGTTCCTGTGCTAATTTTTTGCTGTGGGGAAACTGGTTTCCCTGTTTTTTTGTCTTCCCGTCATTGTCTTTGGTGTTGTTACTGTCCCTGTACTGTTTGCAATTAAGTATTTTCTAGCTTGTAATAATAACAATGGTAATATTTAGAATGGAAAGGTGAGCGGAGATGGAAAGCAAGCTGTTAAAGAAAAGGGAAAAACAAATAAACAGACAAGGAGGAGAAAACAGAACAAGGAATCAGACAAGAAAGTTTCAAAGGTATAAACAGGGAGCGTTAGTGTACTAATCGACAGTAAGCTTGTCTGCGTCTTCCTAAGCCATCTGGGCACAGGCGACTGGCGGCCCGGGGGTCCTCCTGGTTTCTCCGTTTAACATGAAGTGGAGATTCTCTGCTCTGGCTGGAGGTGTGGAGGGGTCAAAGTTTTGCCTCTTCTCGGTGGTTTTGACTGCAAGGTGTGTCTCCAGCATCTCTCCAAGATTTCACTATAGGAGGCATGCTTTCTGCTTCCTCCCTGTAGCTGCCATCTTGGAATCCCACTCCAAGTATTTTATTAAGAATTATTGCATCTATGTTTTAAAGGATTGGTCAATAATTTTCTTTTGTGTGTGTGTTCTTCTCTAATTTTGGAATGAGTGTTAGACTAGCTTCATAGAATGAGTTTGGTAGTGTCTTTTCCCTTCTATTTCATGGAACAGTTTGAGGAGTACTGATTTCAGTTCATCTTTAAAGATCTGGTGGAATTCAGTCGTGAATCCATTTTGTTCTGAACTTTTCTTTGTTCAGAGACTCTTTATCACTGCTTCAATCTCAGTGCTTGTTATAGTTCTATTTAAGTGGTTATCTCCTCTTGGCTCAATTTTGGTAGATCAAATACATCTAGAAATGTATCCATTTCTACAGTTTATTTGAATATAGATTTTTCAAAGTAATCTCTTGTAATCCTCTGTATTTCATTGGTATTTGTTCTAATAGTCTGTTTAATTTCTAATTTTAGTAATTTGAGTCTTTCCCTTCCTCCTTCTAGTCAGATTGACTAAGGGTTTATCAATCATATTTGTCTTTTCAAAGAATCAATTTTTTTGTTTCATTGATTCTTTGTATAGTTTCTGGTCTCTATTTCACTAATTTTCTGCCTTAATCTTTATTATTTCTTTCCCCTGGTAATTTTGAGTTTGTCTTGTTCTTGTTTTTCTAGGTAGTTAAGGTACATTATTTGGCTATTTATTTGGGATTTCTTTGGTTTTTGGATCTAGATTTGCTCTCATAGCTACAAACTTTCCACTTAGTGCTCACTACCTTTGTTGTGTCCCACAGTATCTGTTAGGTTGTGTTTTCATTTTCTTGGATTCTTGGAACTTTTGGATTCCTTGCCCCATTTCTTCAGTGACCCATGGATCATTCAACAATGTGTTGTTTTCATTCTCCACGTGTTGGAATATTTTCTGTAGTTTCTTTTTTCTTGAGTTTCAGTTTTATTCCATCGTGGTATAATAGAACACAGAGAGCTACTTCAACTTTCTTATATTTGCTAAGACTTGCTTTGTGTCTTAAAGTATGATCTATCTTGGAAAAAGTTCCATAGGCTGCTGAGAAGAATGTATATTGTGCTGCTGCTTGATGAAAACTTTGTAGATGCCTTTTAAGTCTGCTTGTTCTATAGTGTCATTTAATTTTTGAAGTTTCTTTTTTTTTCTTGATGACTTATCTGTTAGCAAGAGTGGGGTATTTAGTTCTCTTAGTAGCATTGTGTTGGGGTCTGTCTGTACTTCTAAGTCTATTAGAGTTTTTTTTAGTGGAGTTAAATGCATTATCATTTAGCACATATATGTTAATGACTGTTATTTCTTCTTGGTGGACTGTTCCCTTTATTGATATGAAGTGACCTTCTTTGTCTGTTCTGACTATTTTTGGTTTGAAGTCTTCTTTATCAGATGTGTGTGTAGCTACTTTTGCCTGATTTCAGGGTCCATTTGCTTGTAAAATTTTTCCATCCTTTTGCCCTAAGTGATTATTGTTTTTGACAGTGAGATGCATTTTTGTAGGCAACAAATATAGGGTCTTACTTTTTAATCCAACTTGCCACTTTTTAGAGAATTGAGAGCATTAACATTTAGTGTTAATGGTGAAAAGTATGTAGTAATTTGTGCCATTTTGTTGTTTTTATAATGTTTGATTCTCTCCTGCCCTTCATTTTCTTATCTGCTTGTCTGATGAGATTTCTTTTTTCCCTGTATTTTTTTAATTGGAATAAACAACACTTTATTATTTTCTTAAGTAATCACAATTATCTTTTTTTCCAGAATACTTCTATTTTTTTTTTCTTTTATTATTCATATGTGCATACAGGGCTTGGGTCATTTCTCCCCCCTGCCCCCACCCGCTCCCTTACCACCTATTCCACCCCCTCCGTCTCCCCCCCACCCCCTCAATACCCAGCAGAAACTATTTTGCCCTTATTTCTAATTTTGTTGTAGAGAGAGTATAAGCAATAACAGGAAGGGACAGGGTTTTTTCTGGTTGAGATAAGGATAGCTATACAGGGTATTGACTCACATTGATTTCCTGTGCATGGGTGTTACCTTCTAGGTTAATTCTTTTTGATCTAACCTTTTCTCTAGTACCTGTTCCCCTTTTCCTATTGGCCTCAGTTGCATTTAAGGTATCTGCTTTAGTTTCTCTGTGTTAAGGGCAACAAATGCTAGCTAATTTTTTAGGTGTCTTACCTATCCTCACACCTCCCTTGTGTGCTCTCGCTTTTATTATGTGCTCATAGTCTAATCCCATTGTTGTGTTTGCCTTTGATCTAATGTCCACATATGAGGGAGAACATACGATTTTTGGTCTTTTGGGCCAGGCTAACCTCACTCAGAATGATGTTCTCCAATTCCATCCATTTACCAGCAAATGATAACATTTCGTTCTTCCTCATGGCTGCATAAAATTCCATTGTGTATAGATACCACATTTTCTTAATCCATTCGTCAGTGGTGGGGCATCTTGGCTGTTTCCATAACTTGGCTATTGTGAATAGTGCCACAATAAACATGGGTGTGCAGGTGCCTCTGGAGTAACCTGAGTCACAGTCTTTTGGGTATATCCCCAAGAGTGGTATTGCTGGATCAAATGGTAGATTGATGTCTAGCTTTTTAAGTAGCCTCCAAATTTTTTTCCAGAGTGGTTGTACTAGTCTACATCCCCACCAACAGTGTAAGAGGGTTCCTTTTTCCCCGCATCCTCACCAACACCTGTTGTTGGTGGTGTTGCTGATGATGGCTATTCTAACAGGGGTGAGGTGGAATCTTAGCATTGTTTTAATTTGCATTTCCTTTATTGCTAGAGATGGTGAGCATTTTTTTATGTGTTTTTTGGCCATTTGAATTTCTTCTTTTGAGAAAGTTCTGTTTAGTTCACTTGCCCATTTCTTTATTGGTTCATTAGTTTTGGGAGAATTTAGTTTTTTAAGTTCCCTGTATATTCTGGTTATCAGTCCTTTGTCTGATGTATAGTTGGCAAATATTTTCTCCCACTCTGTGGGTGTTCTCTTCAGTTTAGAGACCATTTCTTTTGATGAACAGAAGCTTTTTAGCTTTATGAGGTCCCATTTATCTATGCTATCTCTTAGTTGCTGTGCTTTCCCTGTATTTTGATGGTTATGTTTATCTTACTCTTCTGTGTGTAGGATTCCTTTGAGTATCTTCAGCAGTGCTCATTTGTCATAAATTGCTTTCATTTTTGTTTAATCATGGAAGGTTTTTATTTCTCCTTAAGATTTGGATGACAGTTTTGCTAAGCAGAGTAATATAGGTTTACAGTTATTTTCTTTCACAACTGAATACATCATTCCATGCCCTCTTTGCTTTTAAGATTTGTGTTGTGAAATCTCTTGATTTTATAGATGACTGAGTACAACTCACTTGTAGCTTTCGATGTTTATTCTGTGTTCCTTATACTTAATGCTTTAACCATAATATTATGTGGAGAGTTCCTATTTCAGTCTTGTATGTGTGGAGTCTTGAAGGATTCCTGCACCTGGATGGCCATTTATTTCTCAAGTTTTCTGCTATTACTTTACTGAATATGTTTCCTCTCCTGCTAGATTTCATCTCCCCTCCTTCAATGTCCATGATTCATAGGTTTGGTCTTTTAATGGAGTCCCAGAGTTCTTGCTTATTCATTCATATTCATATTTCTTCATTGTCATCTGATTTTTCTATTACATCTTATTTGTCTTCAAGTTCTGATAGTTTTCTTCAATTTGACCCAGTCTGCTGGAGAAGCTCTCAACTGAATTTTTAAATTTAACTTAAGTAGGTTTTCATTTCCAGAGCTTCTGTTAGATTTTTAAGTCTTTCTCTATCTTTATTGAATTCCCCTTTTATGTCTTGCATTGTCTTTCTTATTCTTTAGTTGTTTATTTGTATCTTCCTTAAGTTTATTTAGTAGTTTATTTGCATTCTCTTTGAATTTGTTGAAGTGTCTTCTTATTAATTATTCATATCATCACTCTTTTGAGCTCAGAAATTGAGATTTCATCTCTTTCACTATCTGTCAGATGCTTTATTGTGTTATTATTGATCTTTTGAGGAGTCATGGTTCCCTGCCCTTTCACATTTTTTGTAATTAAATTTTGACATTTGCTCATCTGTAGTCAATTAATTGCTTGGAGGTTTTAGTCACCTAAAGCTTTCCCTTGAATTATTTTCTATGTTCTGGCATGACCGGTTAGTGGCTAGGTCAATGTGCCATTTCTGACCACTAGCTTGGGGGTATAACTCAGCAATAACAAATCCACCAATTCAGTACCAAACCGGATGTTTACATGAAGTGAAATAAAATACCATTGGCAGCATTATCTATACAACATCCCATTATATATGAAGGGTACTAGCACTCCTAAATGACATAGAAGTGAGTCAGAAAAGCAAAACTTATTTGTGTAAGAGTTAAAAATTAGGTAAAAAGGTGGGCAGGTGAGGAAAGAAATAAGGAAGATGGGAGAAAGATAGAGTGAAGTATGAGGCAAACAAAGTACTAGCATGCAGGTAAACAAAATACTGGTGTGTAGGGACATAGTTCAATTATTGTGGACACACTTGAGGTGTGGTTCAAGAGGTAGAGTGCCTGCCTAGCAAGCACAAGATCCTGAGTTCAAACCCCAGCACCATCAAAAAAAAATCTCAATTATTGTGGACAAGGGTTCTAGCATCAGGATTTGCAAAGGAATAGAAAAGTTAAGAACAATACAAAAAGGAGATAGAATAAACCACCAGTAGAGTAGTTTGTAAATGAGAGATGGGAAAAGTGAAAATGAAAAGTAAAGAGAAAAAAATGACAATATATGAAAGAGATAAAATACTTAAATTTTAAAAGTACTTCTTCCTTGTTGAGGAGAAGAGTGTATGCTTGCTGGGTTCTATCACTACAATGGATGCTCTCCTTCAATCCTGAGCCTTCTGCTTGTAGTTATACTGTTGTCTTTACCCACATATCCTCTCACTGCATTGGATTGACCAGGTGCAGCCTGAGAGTGTTGTTCTGTGGCTGGTTAAGGATCAGGGATAGCTGCTGGGATGATGTGGGGCAGTTCTAGACTTGTGAAATTGCAATTGAGGGTGGGTGGCAGGGTCTCCAAGTGCAGCTAGTGGGTCAGAAAGCACCCTACCACTCTTGAAGCCCATGCTTTGCCCTGCTCAAGTAATCCACTGCTGATCTTATATCCTAATGAACCATTCTAGATCTCATCCTTCTGTCTTCCCAGGCTTTTCATCCCTTACTTCAGATTTGTATCCTCACACAGAAAGACCTCAAAGTCATTTTATTCCATGTTCCTGAGCCTTTTTGTGTTCACTTATTTATCCATGCAATTTTGACCCCATTGTACTCAATCATGCTACTTCTGCACTTAAAATCAAGTCCATTGTCCTTCTACCACATCTATTCTCCAGTTTGCAACTTTAGGTAATCTCCATTATCTGCTTTTGCTATTTCCACCCTGGCCTGCTAAAGCACATCCTTGAATAGATTAGGTCCACCACAGATTTAGATCTCCACCTTCTTCTAGACCCTTAGCATTTCTTGTTAATTTGTTACTTTATCTCACCAGCTTCCCCTTCCATTCTTCTGAATGTCTGTTGCAATCTTCTCCACTAACTTCTATTTATCCATCTTATCTATGCTATTCTGTCAGTGCAGGTGACCTACTTTCTTATTTTACTCACATGAAAACTATTAGTTAATAAACTTCCATATTTTTTCCACATACCTTTTTTTTATTCATTTATTCATATGTGCATACATTGTTTGGGCCATTTCTCCCCTGTGCCCCCCGCCCCCTCCTTGTCCCCCCCACCCCCCGTGCTTCCAGGAAGAACCTGTTCTGCCCTTATCTCTAATTTTGTTGAAGAGAACACATAAGCAATAATAAGAAAGACAAAGCATTTTTGCTAGTTGAGATAAAGATAGCTATACAGAGAGATTCCTAACATTGCTTCCATATACAAATTCCACATACGTGTTATCATTTTTATCTGTACCTACATTCAAGTTTGGTCATTCATGTTAAAGAAAGAGACAGTAGATTCGGAATTCCATCCTTTCTCCTGCTCAAGGTAACTCTTTCAAGGTGTCCTCTCTCATTTCCAATAAATCCAGGGCTTTATGATGCAAATTACTTATTCTTTCATCTATATATTCAACTTCTTTCCTTGTTAAGTCCTTTTCCAATCATTCTATATCTTTCTCTTTCACTAACCTTCTTTTCCACTGCCAAGATCCTAAAAAAACAATAGTCTAGACTTCTGTCCCTTTCCTCACTTTTTCACTTCCTGTATGTGCTCCAAACCACCCTAAATAGGTTTCATTCTCTATAATCCATACAAACATTTTTACCTAAAGTCATCAGTGGCCTTTTTACCACCAAGTCCTTTGATTCACTTTCACTTATCCCATGAATACTCTGCAGCTGGATACACTGTATTAATTCTCTTTCCTCCCTTTGTTTCTACTGTAAAATTTTTTCCTTGCTTTCTACATTATACCCCCCTCCATCACAGTATTTTCATATGCTCTTTGCTAAGGTTTGTGTGAGTATTCCCTAAAGTTCCATATGTTAAATGATTGGTCACCAGTGTGGTGCTATTTGGGCAAAGGGCCCCAAATAACTAAAACAATCTAGAAAAAGAATAACAAAGTCTGATTTCAAACTTTATTGCCAATGTACAGTAATCAAAATAGTGTGATAAATACAGACAAATGGGAAAGAATTGAGAGTTCAGTAATAAACCCATGCATCTATGGCTAATTGATTTTCAACAAGAATATCAAGACCATTCAATGGCAAGATAATAGAGTCTTCAATAAACTAAGCTGGAACAACTGGATATCCACACAGAAAATAACGAAAGTGGATTGATGGCTTACATAATATACAAAAGATACCTTTAAATGGATAAAGTACCTAAACTTGACAGTTAAAATAATAAAACTCTTAAAACTATGGTTAAACCCTCACGTACTTGTATTTAGGAGTGGATTCTTAGCTATAACACCAAAAGCAAGAACAACAAAAGACAAACTAAATAAATTGGACTTCTCCAAACCAAAAACAAAAACCCTCTTTGTTCATTAAAGAATACTATTAAGAGTGAAAGGATGACCCACAGAATGGGAAAAATATTTGCAAGTCATATGCATCTTAAGGGTTTAGTGTTTGAAATATACAAAGAACTTTTACAACCTGACAACAAGAAGACAAATAACCCAATTGGAAGTGGGCAAAAGACTTGAATAAACATTTATCAAAAAAAGATATATGAATAGTCAATAAGTATAGGAAAAGATACTTAACATAAATATTCTTTTGAGAAATGCAAACTAAAACCATATAAGATTTCACCCAATATCTATTACAATGGCTGTAATAAAAATAAATGAAAAACAAGTTTTGAAGAAGGTATGGAGAAGGTAGAACTCTTAAACATTCCTAGTGGAAATGTAAAATGATATAACCTCCATGGACAACATTTTTTTCACTTACTTAAAAAAATAAACATAGAATTACCATATGATCCTGCAATTCTGCTTATTGGTGTATACACAAAGGAATTCAAAATGGTATTTAAACAAATACATGTAAGTGAATGCTTATAGCAACACTATTCAGAATAGCCAATAGATAGAAACAGATGTCCATCAATGGATGAATGGACAAATTTTGGTGTATACATGCAGTGGATTGTGATTAGCCATTAAAAAGGATTTGGAAGGACACTCCAATGTGGAAAAACTTCAGAAACATGCTAAGTGAAAGAAGTCAGATGCAAATGATCACATGTTACCTGATTAAATTTATATGAAATATCCAGAATAGGTAAATCCATAAAGACAGACTATAGATTGGTGGTTGTCAGAGGGTGGGGGGAAGAAAAATTGAGAGAAAGTATTTAATAAGAACAGAATTATTATTTTAGTGTGATAGAAATGGTTAAGAACTAGATAGAGGTAGTGGTCATAGAACATCATAAATGTACTAAATACAACAGAATTGTTCATTTAAAAATGATTGATTTCATGTTACATGAATTTCACTTCAATAAATTTTTACAAATCTCCTATGTTTTTTTTATTAGCATGCATTAATAATACAAAGGGGTTTCATTGTGATAATTCCCTTATATTTTGAACAAGTTAGACCTTCTCTATTATATTCCCTTAAAAATTCCCACCTCACCATAGTATTTGGTGGTTTTCATTATGCTAATCTTTATATATATGTAACATACTTTGAACCTCTTCACTCCCAGTACTTTCTCCTTTCCCCCTTCTACAACCCACTGATGTCCTTGTAGACTGAGCTGTTTTTACACTCATGTCCCATCATCATCAACATAGTTATTATTAATATTATTAATATTATTGTTATTTTAAGTTTAGATTCTGCATATGAGTGAAAACATGCAAAATTTTGTTTTTTGAGATTGGCTTACCTTGCTCAACATGATGATCCCTATATCATCATGTTTGATTTCCTACACACAACATAATTTCATTCTTTTTAAGACTGAATAATATTCCACTGCATATATATACTACATTTTCTTTTTTGATGTTTTTACTCATTTATTTTTTATTATTGTTGCACTTGGGGTACATTGTGACATTTACAAGAGTTCTTATAATACTATATTTTATTTATATATTCATTGGTTGTTGGGCACCTGAGTTCATGCCATAGCTTGGCTATTGTGAACAGTGTTGTGATAAACACTGGTGCCCAGGTATCTCTTTTGCATATTGATTTATACTCCTTCAGATATGTGCATAAGAGTGGTATAGTGGGGTCATAAAGCAGATCTACGTTTTGTTTTTTTTTTGAAGAACATCCACAGTGATTTCCAAGGTGGTTGCACTAGTTTGCATTCCCACCAACAGTGTATGGGGGTTTCTTTTCCTCTGTATTCTCACTGGCATTTGCTATTTTCTTTCTTTCTTTTTCTTCCTCCCTTCCTTCCCTCCCTCCCTCTCTCTCTTCCTTCTTTCTTTCCTTTTTTCTTTCTCTTTCCTTTTTGGTGGAACTGGGGTTTGAACTTAGGGATTTGTGCTTTAAAGCAGGTGCTCTACCACTTGAGCTGCACCTTCAGTCCATTTTTCTCTGGTTGCTTTGGAGATGGGGTCTTGTGAACTCTTTGCCAGGACTGGCCTTGACTTGCAATCCTCCTTATCTCAGTCCCCCAAGTAGCTAGGGTTATAGGGGTGAGCCACTAGTGACTGGCTTTTTTGTTTTCCTGATGAATACCATTCTGACTTGGGTAACATGGAATCTCAGTGTAGATTGATTTGCATTTCTTATATGGGAAGGAGACTGAACATGTCTTCTTATTAGCCTTTGTATTTCTTTTTTTATTGATGTTCTGTGGGCTCATTGTGGCATCCACAAAAGTTCTTACAATGTATCAAATATATCCTACTTGAATTTATCCCCTCCATCATTCTTTGTATTTCTTCGATAACTGTCTGTTCAATTCATTTGCCCATTTATTAATTGGGTTATTTGCTCTTTCGGTGTTGAAGTTTCTGATGTCTTTATATACTTAGGATATTAGTCCTTTATTTCATGAATAGCTGGAAAAGATTTTCTTCCATTCTTTGGGTTGCCCTTTGAGTCTGGTAATTGTTTCCTTTCATGTGCCAAAGCTTTTTAATTTGATGCAATCCCATTTGTTAATTTTTGCTCTTATTTCCTGTGTAAGTCCTATTCAGAAAAAGATTGCCTATGCCTTATTTTCCAGTCTTTTCTTTCTGTTTTTCTGTAGTAGTTTCAAAGTTTCAGGTAGTTGATCCAGTTTGAATTGATTTTTGTATAGGATGAGAGATAAGGGTCTACTTTCAACATTGTACATGTAGATAACTAGTTTTCCACATACAATTTGTTGAAAAGACTGTATTTTCCCCAATGTATGTTTTTGGCACCTTTGTCAAAAATCAGATGGCTATAGTCATGTAGGTTTATTTCTGGGTTGTCTATTCTGTTCCATTGGTCTTTATGTCTGTCTTTGTGCCACTACTATGCTGCTTTTGTTATTATGGCTCTGGTATTGTAATACCTCCACTGTTACTCTTTTTGCTCAGGATTACTTTTACTATTGATTCATGGTCTTTTATGTTTCAATATGAATTTTAGGATTGATTTTGTTATTTTTGCAAAGAATGACATTGAGATTTTGATGGGCATTGCATTAAATCTATGGATTGCTTTTGGTAGTATAGTCATTTTCACAATATTAATTCTGCCAATCCATGAACATGGTAATTCTTTCCATCTTCTTGTGTCTTTTAAAATTTCTTTCCTCAAGGTTTTATACTTTTCATTGTATAGGACTTTCATCTCCTCAGTTAAGTTTATTCCTAGGTAGTTTTGAGGCTGTTGTAAATGGAATTGGTTTTATTTATTTATTTTTTGGTTTCTTTTTCAGCCTGATTACAGTTGGTATATAGAAAAGGTACTGGTTTTTGTATGTTAATTTTATATACTGCTACATTCCTGAAAGTACTTATCAGATCAGTGAGGTATTTTTTTTTTTTTTGCCAGGAGGAGTCTCTGGGTATTTGAAGTACAAGATCATATCATCTGTAAACAGGGATAATTTGACTTCTCTATTTCCTATTTGAATACCTTTTCTTTCTTTTGTCTTACATCTCTGGCTATGAATTCCCAAACTATATTGAAGAGAGTGGGGATAGAGGACAAGCTTGTGTCATTCTTGACTTTAGAGGAAATGAGTTTAGTTTTTCCATTTAGTATTATATTGGTCGTGGATTTTTCACATATAGCCTTATTATGTGGAGTAATGTTCTTTCTACTCCTAGTTTCTTCAGAGCTTTTATCATAAAAGAATGTTGAATTTTGTCATAAATTTTTTATGTATCTATTGAGATGATCATGTGATTTTTGTCCTTTATTTTGTTCTGTTCTGTATTACATTTATTGATTTGCAAATGTTGAACCATCCATGCATCCTGGAATGAAACCAACTTTATCATGGCATATGATCTTTTCTTAAAAAAATAGTTTTATTAGCATATAATAGTTGTTGTATAGGGGGATATATTTTTATATTTACATATGTGCTTACAATACATCTTAATTAGGTTTATCCTCTTCATTGTTCTCTCTCTTTCTCCCTTCCCCCAATTCTTAGAACTATTTCAACAGCTTTCATTCTTCTACTGGTGTGTGATCTTTTCAAATGTGCTGTTGAATTCAGTTTGCAGATATTTTATTTAGAATTTTTGCATCTATGCTCTTTAAAGAGATTTGTCTCTAATTCTGTTTTTTATTGTTCTTGTGCCTTTGTCCAGTTTTTGAGTGAGTATAATGCTGGCTTCATGGAGTAAGTTTGGTAGTGATCCTTCCCTTTACATTTCATGGAAAATTTTGAGTAGTATATGTATTACTTCTTCTTTAAAGGTCTGGTAGAATTAGGCAGAATTAGGCAGTGAATCCATCTGGTTCTGGGTATTTCTTTGTTGGAGACTCTTTATTAGTGCTTTGATCTCATTGCTTGTTATAGATCTACTTAAGTGATTTATATTCTCTTGGTTCAATTTAGTAGGTCAAATGAATCTAGAAATTTATCCATTTCCTTTGGATTTTCTAGTTAAATGAATATTAGTTTTTGTAGTATTCCCTAATTATCCTCTGGGTTTTATTGGTATTTGATGTGATATCCCTATTTTCATTTATATTTTTATCAATTTTTATCACTTTTCTCTTTCTTTTGGTTAGTTTTTGGTTAAGGACTTATCAATCTTATTTATCTTTTCTAAAACTCAATTTTTTGTTTCATCAATTCTGTGTATTTTTTACTCTTCATTTCACTAATTTCTGCCCTCATCTTTATTATTTCTTTCCACTTACTAAAATTGGGTTTGGCTTGTTCTTGTTTTTCTAAAAGTTTTAGATGCATAATTAGGTTAGGCTACTTATGTGAGATCTCCCCATTTATTTTTTCTAATGTAGGCACTCATAGCTACAAACTTTTCTCTTAGCAGTGCCTTTCCTTATCTCAAAGATTATAGTAAATTCTGTTTTTATTTTCATTTAGAGTCTAAGAATTTTTTTCTTCAATGACCCACTGGTTGTTCAACAATGTATTGGTCACTATCTCTGTTTTTGAATATTTTACTCTGGTTTCTTTTATTCCTTGTGGTCCAATAGGATACAAGGGGTTATTTCAATTTTCTTATATTTGTTAAGACCTGCTTTATATCCTAAAATCTGATCTGTTTTAGAGAAAGTTTCATGGGCTGCTGAGAAAAATGCATATTGTGCATTTGCTGAATAAAATATTCTGTAAATTTCTATTAAGTCCATTTGGTTTATAGTATCAATTAAATCTGAATTTTCTTTGCTGATTTTTTTTGTCTAGCTGACCTATCTATTTGTGAAAGTGGGATATTGAAGTCTCCCACTATAATTGTGTATGGTCCTATTTGTGCTTGTAAGTCCAGTAGTGTTGATTTAATGAAATAGGTGTGGGCCAAAATTTGATGCATATATGTTAACAATTACTATTTCCTCTTGATGGATTGTTCCCTTTACTGATATGAAGTGACCTTGTTTGTTTCTTCTGACTAGATGTGGTTTGAAGTCTCTTTTATCACCAATGAGTATAGCTACTCCTGCCTGCTTTGGGAGTTCATTTGCTTGGAAAATTTTTTACATCCTGTCACCCTAAGCCAATGTTTGTTTTGTCAGTTTTATGTGTTTTTTGTACCAACAAATGGTCAAGTCTTGCTTTTTAATTCAACTTGACATTCTGTGTCTTTTGATTGGAGAACTGAGACATTTAACAATGTTAATATTGAAAGCATTTACTATCATTTTGTTGTTTTGTGATGTTTGTTTTCTTCCCAATCCTCGTTTGTTATTATATTCAACTAGTGGGATTTATTCTTTCCTGTAATTTCCTGGTTGTGTTTTTCCACCTCTTCTATGTCTAGGATTCCTTTAAGTATCTTCTGCAGTGCTGGTTTAGTGGTCATAAATTCCTTTAGTTTTTGTTTATCTTAGAAGATTTTTAAAATTTCTCCTTTAATTATGAAGGTAGCTTTGCTGGATACATAAATCTAGTTTTGACAGTTATTTTCTTTCAGGACTTCACATGCATCATTTCATGCCCTCTTTGCCTTTTCAATTTCTATTGAAAAATCTGCTGCTATTTTGTTGGTTTTGTTGAGTTTGCCTTTATATATGACATGTTTCTTAGATTTTTTAATACTCATTTTTTGTTATGTATATTTAATGTTTGTTTATTTTAGGTGGTACTAGGGCTTGAATTCAGAGCCTCACACTAGCTAGGTAGGTGCTCTGCCACTTGAGCCATTCCACTAGCTATTTAGTGTTTTAACTATAATATGTCTAGAGGTGTTTCTTTTTTGTTCTTGACTGTTTATTATTCTGAAGGTCTCCTGTACTTGAATGATCTTTTATCCCTAAAGACTGAGGAAGTTTTCTGCTATTATTTTATTGGATGTTGCCTATGCCTTTAGCTTGTATCTCTTCTCCTTTTTCTACATCCATCATTCATAAGGTTGGGCTTTTGATGCTGTCCCAGAGATGGTGCATGCTCCATTTATATTTTCTTTCTCTTTGTCTAGTTTTATTTAGAGTATCAGAATCTCTGATACTCTAAGTAAAAACTCAATGAGTTTTTATTTAGGTTATTGAGCTTTTCATTTCTAGGATTTCAATTTGATATTTTAAGGATTTATACATTTTGTATTCTTCTTTCATATCCTGCATTGTATTATTTCATTAAGTTTATTTGAAGTCTTTTAATTCTTTTGCATTCACTCAGCTGTTTATTTGTATCCCATTTGAATTCATTCATGTGCTTTTACATGTCCTCTTTATTTTTGTTGATCATTCTTATCATTGTTCTTTTAGGTTCATTGTTTGAAATTTCATCCATTTCACTATTATTCAAGTCCTTTATTGTGGAATTGTTGACTTTTGGAGGAGATATGTTGCCTTCCTTTTTCATATTATTTGTTATTCTGCATTGGGATTTATACATCTTAGGTCATGTAGTTGGCTGGAATTCCTGTATTTTTTCAGTTGAAATAGTCTCAATATTCAGGTAAGACAGTGTAGTGGACAGGAGAAGTGTTATTTCTCACCACTGAACTGGGGCATATGGCTTAGTAGTCAAGCATTTGCCCACATGCTCAGGATACTAGACTTGATCCCTAGCCCTGCTCAAATTGAAGTAAACTAGCTAGAGTCTCTTGTGGATGGGTCAGCTGTCCACTTCTTGGTTACTTTCAGTGTAATCTTCCTTTCTTTGTGTACTGGAAGACTGTTTCTTGAAGGGAACTTTACAGCCTGTGAGTTGGATAGATTCCCATTTGTTCTTACATGCCTCCCCACATCCCCACCCCCATTTGTGTTCTCATGGACTGTAAGCATCATCCAAGGCTCAGGGTTACCCCTGACTGCATCAGAAAGGGAGGAAAGAAAACAGAACACTGACTTTGCACTGGCTGGGGGAGAGCTGAGTTACCTAAGCAATCTGCCTGCTGGTCTCAATGTTTACAGACCTCATGCAGCAGTTAGCTTCTTTGTAGGTAGTTGGAGACTATGGAAGTTTTATGAGAGAGTGTGGACTCTGGGCGTTCAGCCCTGACTGTCAGCAAACACACGCCAAAATGCAGTTCCCAGAGGTGGGTCTCAATGCTTTCAGTCCCTGCCATGTATTTCACCTCCTTGGGAGTGTGGAGAGGAAGCTGTGGGTATCATATGATTCTGAGGGTTTGGGCTCAAGGCTCTGACCCACCCAGAAGTCAAGACATGCAGCCAGAAGGCAGGTCCTAGAGCTGGCCACTAAGCCAGTCACAGACTTAGTGCTTTGCTTCTACCTGAGCCTCAGACCATGAGTGCTCCTTATTTCAGGTCCCCAGAGTATCTCAGTCTCAAACAGTCCATTTCTCAAGATGTTGCTTGCTGTCACCTTCAACGATAAGGGAACTGGTAGAATGTCTTTCTTCACTGAGGTTAACCTTCCACACTAGAGCAGTCACTGTCTCAGAAATCCCTTGCTGGTGATGTGGGGTTATCTTGCAGCTAGATTTACCAGTGTGTTGCCAGGACCATCTGACTTACCTTGTGATGGTATGTTCATCTTCCCCTCCCCCTCCCAGCGAGCCAGGCATGGGCTTAGAACTGTTTGCTGCTTTTTTCTGTTGCCTCTATTTCTCCTTGCTTTTCTGCCGTCCTGCCACCCCTTTCATGATTCCCAATGGTCTTTCTCCAGAACATAGTTTCTTCTGTTATCTGACTCTTTATTCATGTAGTCCTAACAGTGCATGCTTCAATTTCATAACCTTTCTCCATCTCTCTTCATCTCATGTACTTTTAATGTTTATTTAATAGTGTCATTATCCATACATTCATCCAAGTCAGAAATGTGGAAATAATTCCAGATATCTCATTTTCTTCATTGAGAGCACCCTATTGATGGTAGAATCCATTTGTCCCTGAATGAATAGAATTTTTACATTTTTTCTTTCCCTTCCATATATTAGCATACAATATATTACTGCAATAGTATCCCAGATGGATACCTTTTACTCAAATATCAATCCCTTGATCCCCCTTCTTTATGCAGCATCAAGACTTATCTAAGATGGTGATTCTCAAATCATATAGTGCATCAGAGTTATCTGAATGGTTTGGCAAAATACAGATTGTTAGGTCCTATACTCAGAGTTCTTGATTCAGTGGTTCTGGAGTAGGGCTCTAGAATTTGTAGCAAGCTCCTATGTGAGGTTGATATTGTTAGCTTAGAGGATCGTACACTGAGTACCACTAATCTTTGACTTTATTGATTGATTACTTTCCAATTTGAAATCCTTTTGTCCTTACCCTAATATGCTGTTTTGCACATTTATCAAACTTCAACTTTCTGTATGGTCTATCCTCACCACATTCATGTTAGTAATCAATTTCAGAGCCTTGTCTTCCATTAAATTATATAATTAGGTCTCTGTAAGCAATAGAAAGCAACTTGGATTTGTTTAAAGAAAAAGGAAATTCATGAGTTTATCACAGACATGATAAGAAAATTGGAGGATCAGTCTTAGAAATAAACAAAAACCAAGATATATCAGGGATCCAGCCAGAAGGAATTAGAATATGACCATCTGGCCCAGGAGATAGTTCTGAATTGTGTGAACTATATCTGTTTTGAATTTACAAAGACTCAAAGTATATGGAAAAAATGCTTAAGTGTTCCATCTTGGTATTTATAAAGTCTTGGTAAAAGAATCACAGTCACTTATAGCCCTACTGAGACAGCACACAGTGGAGAAAAATAATTTTTCCCCAGAAGGAAATCATGCTTTGGTTACCAAATTAGGATAACAGAATACTCAGGGAACAAAACCCCCAAAATTGTCACCACTATTTCCTCCATTCTGTCCTTATGTGCATTATACAGACTTTTGTAAGACTTTTACTAATGATTATGTGTGTGTCTTTTCACCATACTAGACTATGAGTTACTGGATACCAGGAGTCATTTTTCTTTCTTTTCTATTTCTAGTACTTAGTATAGAATGTGGCATTAAGCAGATGTTCAACAAATGTTTGTTGAATGCATGAATAAATAAGCAAAGAAATGAAATCAAGTAAATCTAAGACACAGCTGAACTACAGGATGAGGGAGAACAAAACACCAAAGTGAGGGGAGGAGAGAGCACAGTAATTAGGGTAGTTTATTAGAATCTAAGGACAAACAAAAAGCTGCTTCTGGTTATGAGAAAGTAGAAAAGTCACTTTGAGTCCAAGAAAACTTCTTTCCCCAGTGCCAGAGATGTTTAGGAAGAGGAAGTAGAATAGATTTTAACAGCTTAATTGAGGTATAACAAATGTACAATAAACTTCATGTATTTAAGGTATATAATTTGATACATTTTGACATATGTACAAGACTGGGAAACAATCACCATAATGAAGATAATGAGCATGTCCATCACCCTGAAAAGTTTACTCATGCTCCTTTATAATCACTACCTCTAATCCCTCCCATCACACTCCATCCTCAGTGCTTTCTGTCAATATGGATTAGTTTACATCTTCTAGAAATTTATATAAAAGAAGTCATACAATATATATTTCTCTTTGTCCCATTTCTTTTAGTCAGTGTAATTATTTTGAGATTTAGCCAATCAGTTGTGTGCATCAATAATTCACTCTATTTTATTGCCATGTAGTTCTCTAATATACAGATATAGTTTATTTATCTTTTCATCTATTAATAGACATTGTGTTGTTGGTGGGTATAGTCTCTGATTAGGTTTCCAAATTCTTTGTGTCTCACATGGAAACATCCAGGCAGTACACGTAGGTGTAGTAAGGGAGGTAATAGGGTTTATTAGACATTAGAGAAGAAGGTTACAAAGGGCCATAGTGGGGTCAGGTGGAAGATGGAAGCAGAGAGAGTCTTTCTCTTTTCAAGTGCTTTTAAAAACCTATGCTGACTTATAGGAAGGGAAGAAGCTAGTGATTCAACCACCAATAATTGGTGTGTGGGGAGGGGCATGGGTGGTCCCTGGGCTGAGGTAGGGGTGGTTTGAGCTATCCCCTTGCCTGGGTGTGAATAACCTACACACATTTGCAATAGAAAAGAAGACTCAGAGAAAGAGAAGAATGTTTAACCTGAAATACAATATTAAGTCATATATGTTTTAAGAGTCCTGAGCTTTTCCTAACTCTAACTTGCCTCAATTTGACTTAGTCCTAGTTCTGAGTATTGCAATAAGTTTTTGAGACAGGGTCTTGCTATGGCTTAGAACTCACTATGTAGCCCAGGTTGGAATCAAACTTGCCATCCTCCTGTCTCATCTTCCCAAGTGCTGCGATTATGGGCGTGTGCCACCACACCCAGCTTAGAGTATTACAAATAAGGGAACATTTGTAAATAAGTCTTTGTATAGCTGTATACTTTCCTTTCTCTTGGCTAGATAACTAGAGTTGGAACTGACTAAGCCATATGGTGGATGCATATTTAACTTTGTAAAACAACTGCTGGAAATCTACTTCTGCCACTATAGCAGAGAGGGCTCCATGAATCTTTTAACCAGTGAAACTGGTGAAAATTATGTTAAAACAACCACTTAAAGTCTCAATAAATTGTTCTAAGGGCACACAGCAAAGAAATAATATGTACTAAATTTAGTAAAAACTACAAGGGCCGATAGTATTTGATCTAAGACCTGTGACCTCTTTCTCCTTCTCAGCTCATCAAGATGGAAACTATAAACCATATTTGTTCACCATGAACATAGAGCTCCCTCCCTCTTCAGCCCTCAGTTGGAGGGGTATCTTCTCAGAGAAAGAAAAACGTCAGTATTTCTTATCTACCTTCAGCTACCTGTTCCTGAGATTGAGATCCATTTGAGTGTGGCTAAAAAGTGGGGGCTCCCTTTCTCTTCAGTCTTTAATCATAGGATACAGGCTCTAACTAGATTGTAACACTGCTGAGAATATGAGGGTTCAATTGTACTTGCCAAAGCTCATGGGCAAAGGTTTTTCTGCTAACAGATAAGGCAAAGACACCTTGGGCTATTTTCTCCTCCCCAGCTACCAACTATCAAGCATTCAGTCCCTAAAGTGAGGGTGTCACTCAGAGAGAAGTGTTCCAATTTTCATGGTCCAAACACAAGAGCTATGTTGTCTCCAGGGAGAAGCCGGTTGTAGAACAGAGAGCACAAAATATCTCACTTTAAGGAACTGACTTTGTTACAATGTAGTGTTGAGAAGCCCTTGCCTAAGGGCCCTTTCAAAAGTAGTGAAAGTTGTGATGTAAGACAATGGGGAGGAGATTCAAAGATTCATTGGAAATCTAGGCAAAACTGTAAGATGATTAGTTTGCTGGAGATAAACAGGGAAAGAGACAACTGGGAAGAAGCCTCCTGCAATCAGAACATATCTTAAGTACTGAAATCAGGAATTACCCCTTCAAAATCATAATTTGGTTGAATTAATCAATGAAGCAACTTATGCATGGGCATTATTGAACATGATAGAGTGATCGGTTGAGTTAGCGGAGCTTAACATCTGGGTATAGTCAGGGAAAGAAAAGATCAAAGAGATCCCTACCAAATCCACTGTCATCTTGGAGTAACTGTGGCCATATCCAAGGCTCTGTTCTCTGAAGAGCAACATCAGTAGCTTCACCCTAAACAAGTAAATGAGCAAATAACAATAAAAAATTCTGGAAAGAGGTGTTTAAGTAGTCAGAACTGATAAGATATATTTTCTAATATGTCCAGTTTAAAACAAAAAATTATAAACACTCAGGGAAAGATGATACTTGGAAATAAAGAGGGCATCTGAAACTGCCTGTAAGAGCTACCAGTTGTTGGATTTAACAGACAACTTCTTCAAAGTATAAACACATTCAAAGAAATAAAAGAAAATATGATGAGAGTGCTCTATTAAATAGAGAATAACAATAAAATAGAAAATGCATTTGATGAAATACAACACTCATTTGTAATTTCAAAAAAAATCCAACAAAAAAGGAGTAAGAAGGAAACTTCATCATCTGATAAAATGGTATATATGAAAGACCCAGTGAGATACAATTTTACATCCACTGAAATAGTTCTCATCAAAAAGAAGATAGCTGGCCATGGTGGTACATACCTGTAATCATAGCACTCAGGAGGCTGAGGAAGGAGGATCATGAGTTTAAGGCCAACCTGGGCTACATAGTGAGACCCTCAAAAAGAAAAAACAGTCAGAAGATGACTGATTTGTGAGGATGTAGAGTAATGGGATTTTCCTCATACACTACCAATGAGGGTGTAAAAATAGTTTGGCAGTTCCTGAAACAGTTAAACATACCTTTACTATTTTTCCTTCTTTCAGATTGAGAATTTTTATGATTCCATTTTCTCTCCTTTGTTATATTTTAGCTGTTGTGCTTTGCTTTGTTACTTAGTGGCTGTTCTAGGGTTTGTAATAGACATCTTTACGTTATTGTCTCTCTTAAAGTGATGTTATAACACTTCATGTAGAGGGTAACCACACTGCTGTATATTTCCATGTCTACCTTTTAATCTTAGTGATCCTCTTGGCATGATTTACTTTTACAAATACCAGAAACCTTAAAATTCATTGTTGTTATTTTTTCTTTAAACCAAGATTTGGCAGACTATAGCTCATGAGTCAAATCCAGATCACCATGTGTCCTGGTAAATAAAGTTTTATTAGAAAATAATTACACCCATTCATTTATGGTTGCTTTCATGCAATAACAGCAGAGTTGAGTAGTATGGGCAGAGACCATACAACCCACAAAGCATGACTTTTTTGAGACAGTTGGCCAGGAACTCTTGATGCTCCTGCCTCAGCTTCCTCAGTGCTGGAATTATAGATATGTACCACCATGCTCAGCTGATAAAATATTTTTGAATAGGCTTTTTCAGAAAAAATTGCAAATTTCTACTTTAGACAATTATCTGTTAAAGGGATTTCAATACGAGTATCTCTTTTTAACAATCATCTATGTAGTTATCAATTCAGATGTTTTTCATTACTTTGTGCAGATCTAGATTTGCATATATCATTTTCCTTCTCAGAGGAATCTCTAACTTTTTATAGGGTATAGGTCTGCTGGTGATTAATTCTTTCAGCTTTTATTGGTCCCCAAATTCCTTTATTTTGCATTCATTTTCACTAGGAAAGAATCCTATGTAGATTGCTGGGTTTTTTTCTTCAATACTTTTAGTATACTGATCCAGTTTCTTCTCACATGTTTCTGATTAGCATTCTACTGCTATCCTTATCTGTGTTATATTGTACCTGATTGTCTTTTTTTCTACTTTTCAGGTTTTTTTCTTATCACTTGTTTGAGCAATTTTATCATGATGGGCCTAGGTATAGTTTTCCTTGAGGTATTTGGTGATCTTTATTATGTAGATTTATATTTTTCATCATACTTGGAAGGTTTTCTGCTATTCTTTATTGCTTTTCTCTCCCCACCCCCAAGCCCCTTCTTTGGCAACTTCAATTACACATATATTAGGGTGCTAGAAGTTGTGTCAAAACTTCCTAATCTCTATTCATTTTCTCCATCTTCTTGGATAATTTCTATTCCTATGTGTTCAAATTCACAATCATTTTCTTCTGCAATTTCTAATCTACCACTAATTCCATACAGTGCCTTTTTTGTCTCAGACAAAAATCTGTAGAAATTCAATTTATAACTTTGTTATATCTTCCATTCTGTATTTAGTATATTTAGTCATCTGTCTTCCTGAACTCATAGAAAACAGTTATTATAACAAATTAAATGTCTGTTTCGTGACCTGAATCATTTTTGACTTTTTTTTATTAGTTTATTTTTCTTCTCATTATGAGTGATATTTGATATTTTTCTGTGCTTTTGCATACCCTGTAACTTTTGATTGGAATAAGGCTGGTTACAGGGGCCAATTTCCATGATGTCTGGAAGAGGGTAATCTCTCAGTATGCCATAATAATATTGTATAGTAAACATTCCAAACTCAGTGGCTTAAAACAACCAGTATTTATTCTCATGAATCTGTGGGTTAGTTAACATGGCTCTACTAATCTAGGCTAGGCTCAACTTGGTGACTCTGCTCCATGCTTTCCTTGCTAGGACAGTTCTTCTTTTAACTGCAAGTCTATAAATCAACTGGAGTGACTCTGCTCCATGTGTTCATTCTGGGGCCCAGGCTAAAGGGACAGTTCAGGGAAGCTCTTCTCTTGTTAATGACAGTGGTGAATAAGCACAAGTAGAAACTGAGAAATCAGGCTCCTAGCCAAAACCTATGTTTGATCTTTCAGGCCTAACCACTCAGGCCATTATGAAGGTTTTGTCTGGCAGGCCTCATTGAGGAAAGCTCCCTCCAGGCTATACATTACAGTCTCTGAAAGAAGTGATAGTCAGCCATTTTGTCACCCCATCTGGCTATGCTCTTATACACATGTATTCCTAGACTAGTCTCTCCATTCAGAAGCCTCTCTTTTGGGGGCCCTTGGCCAAGTCTTCTCTTAAGCACATCTGCTGAGACCACCTTATCAGGAAGCCTTGATAACATTTTTCTCCTCTCTGACTCAGTACTCTGTAATTTCCCACTCTTAGCCTTTACTTCTTTTCCCCTCTCCAACACTCAGGCCCTTAAAATGGCAATAACATTTTGTTGAAGGTTCCCTCAACAGTGACAAATACCTGCTGTCTGCACTGATACATCTGACCCTCTCCTGGTGCTGATCCATAGGAGAAATTGAACAGTTGCAAGCTAACACTTCCTCGTGTTTAGTCTCTTGGCTATGCTAGCACAGTAAGTGATAAAATGATTGACTGTTGCTTCCATTTGGGCTTATTTTTTAAGCCCAAATGACAGTTTAACTCTGTCAAGCTCAACTCAGTTCTTATATGCGAAATCTCATAAAGCCTAGGCTAAGAATTGATCCAGTATCACTTTTATCTACATTGGCCCAAGACATGATTTAGTGTAAAATTGAAGTCTACAGAAAATATGAAGATAGAAAGAATAAGAAAATATGAAGATAGTGATAGAATTGACATTAATAATTCAATCTACTAAGGTGGGGTGGAAAATATTCCCTGCTCATAGCCAAGAAAACCTCTTGGCTCAATCAGCATCATAAATCTAGGTGGTTGTTAATGCTCTGAGTGACATGGACTGATAAGTTGTGGTCCTGGAGAGCTACCCATGATTGGCAGAATCCTGATCACCTAGCCCGTACTAGATTACTTACCCACTCCACAAGTATTTGTTAGTACCAGCTATATCCTAGAAACATAGTTACTGGGAATGATGCAAAAATCATGAGAAACATAGTCATTGCTCTGTTGGCGCTCAAACAAAATTTAAATATAAGAAGATAAATACAACAATTTCAAGTATACCTTAAATGCTCTGAAGGAAACAATTTATGAATAGAAAACACAAACAGGGTGGGGGTTTCAACAGATAGGAGGGTTGAAAGGAGCACAGTATCAGGTGAGTCATTTTGAGCACAACCAGAACTCTTCCGGATGAGGACAAGCTGCATGAAGCAGGTCCACATTTGCAAGTTTTATGATGTTGCTATGGTCTGAATGTTTTTGTCCTTCCCAATTATATGATGACATTAAATACCCAAAGCAATAGCATTCAGAGGTGAGGTATTTTGAAAGTGATTAAGTCAAGAGAGCAAAACCCTTATGAATGGAATGAGTACCCTTATAAAAGAGGACTGAGAAGGCTAGTTTGTCCCTTCTGCCATGTAAGAACATATAGAAGGCACTATCTATGAGGAACAGGCTCTCACCAAACTGCACATCTGCTAGTGTCTTGATTTTCAATTTCCCATACTCATCTGGAGCAACAAAATTGCATTGTTTATAAATTACCCAGCTTAATGTAGTTTGATACAGCAGCTGGAAAGGATTAAGATACATACCAAAGCCAAGCATGATGGCACACACCTGTAATCTCAGCTACTTGGGAGGTGGAGATGGGAGGGAAGGATTGTGGTTTGAGTCCAGCTGTACAAAAAGTTAGTGAGATTCTATCTGAACCAGTCAACCAGGCATGATAGCATGCACCTGTGATCCCAGCTATATGAGGGGGCATAGATAGGAGGATTATGATCTGAGGCTGGCTCCAGGCAGAAATGAGAGACCTATCCAAAAACATAACTAAAGCAAAAAAGGGGGGAGGGGCTGGAGGTGTGGCTCAAGTGGTAGAGTGCCTGCCTAGCAAGCACAATACCTTGAGTTCAAACCCCCAAAAGGAAAAAAAGCATAGTAAGAATAGATTATTGATCAGAGGAAGCAGACCTACAAGCAGGATGCATGACTGTTACTTTATTTTAAAGAGAAAATTTTACCTATTGCTTAATAGTTTTCTTCATTGCATTTGAAAGAGCCACTGGTCCTAATGTATTTAGGTCCCTTTTCTCTAGAAGGGCAGATTTAGGAGAGATCAAAAAATGAATTATGTTTCTAGAAAAAAATGTTCCTCGTCCATGGGTAAGGGTGATACAATTTCCATTGATAAAAATTTGGATTCCATATTTACTTGGCAAATAATGTTCAACAGCCACCAAGGACAATCAAGATGAAAAGAAGGGAGTAGGGAATATTGAGAGGGGCAAAGATGGTGTGGACAGGAAGTGTGAAAATCTGGGGGGAAAGTGAGAAAGAGATGTTGACCCTGGAGAGAGGTTAGAGAGTGAAGCCACTGCCTGGGAGGTGCAGAGAAAGAAAGCAGAAAAGATGATACTACTAGACCTGCTTTGCAGCTAAGGCCTTGTGATCTGTCTTGGAAAGAACATATTATACAGATAATTCCCTAAGCTTTCTAGATGTGTACAATCTAAACAGTATGCCTGGCATAGGTTAGGCTAGGACATTCCAAATTCAAGTTTTCTACTAGGAGGTAAACGTCCTTTGAAAATTTAAATTACTTGTCTCAATCCTATCAATTTCTTGATTCATTCTCCACTATATGTCAAGCACCAGAATATATCCCATGGAAATCATGTATGGAGATTTGGTTGTCTGGCTCTAAAAAAAATCACTTTGTTTGCATAATCTCTTTGAACCTTCATTTCCTCACTTGTAAAATGGATGGGGCAGAGAGGGTATATATGTGGAGGGTTGTGGGGAGTGAGCAGAATGAACATTAAACCCAGTATTTGATATTCCAGTAAGCTTGCTCCACATCAAATGGAAGCAAGTTGTGTAGCTGAATGAATTGCGTAGCCTCTGTTTGCAACAGGGTTAGTATGGATAAAATGAGATATTTGATGAATAATATTAATGTACTTTCTTCTTGTTTAAGCACAAGGTATAATTTCTAACTCCAAGAAAAAAAGTGCTCTCTGTTGTCTTTCCTATGCCCAGCTTCCTTATCCAGGCTACCCCAATCTCCCAGTTCACTTAAATAGTTCCCTCTTACTTTCTGTGCTCCATCTCCTTTGTCTGTGATCAGAGCTTTCATCCTCCAGCTTTATCCTTGCCGCTGTTCATCTTACATGCTCATTATTTCAGCTGTATTTTCAATGTTCTCTCATTTCCCCTCTTATGTGTCCACCCACATCTCCACCTACAGTGCCTATAATGTGCTTTCTATCTACTGTAGCTTAATAAAAGGGAAATTATGGTAATTTTATTCAAACTTTAAAAAGTAAAACCTGTACCATTATTATTCTGCCCCTCTCTCCCTTTTATTTATTCATTTCAAAAGAAAAAGTGTCTAATCATCTGAGAAAATTGTACTTGCACAATTTAACCACTTTCCTACTTTTCCTTCTAATTAAATAGATTTTCCCAATCAAGTTTGGATAAGAAAGCCAGTCTTCTGAGTAGATCAGTTTTTGATGGAATTAGGCGCCTGAGTTCAGGGCACCTTTGTTATTAGTTAATGGTCTAGGTGCCTGGGAGGGAGGCTAGAAGTTCTGCTGCACATGCTGTATTAGGGATAAGGAGTACAATTCAAGAAGACAATCATTCAAGGATTTGTACATAATTGAGAGGTAGAGCCAAGAAGGCTGCTTCCCAAATCAAGTGCAGCCTCTAATAGGCAAGGGATCTTTGCTTGCAGATGCCTAGAAGTGGAAAGTTTAATCTTAGTGTCTAGAAGAGGAATTTCTTTGTAGGCAGAAACCAGCCTTATTAAGGCAAAACTTGGATAAGGCTACAGAGAGGCAGACTGAGTCTCCAAGGCCTAGGCTCCTCACTGAAGGAGGAAGCTACTCCCTAAAAAGCTGCGCCAAGGAGAAAGAGCTGAGATAGGAGAGACAGCCAGTGACTAAAAAGCTCAAAGAACAGACTGAGAAGACAGGTGATTCTGGTTGAGAGTAATCACACAAAATGCTGCATGTTGTCCAACCTCACTCTTCCCTATAGTCCCACAAAATCCTCCATAAAGCTCATATTATATTTGTTTGATCACGTTTCTTGCATACATTGGTTAAGGGGTTAAGGGTGTGTCAATTTTAGCTCAGGGAAAAAACAAGGATAAGAGGTGCAGCTGGCACCTGGATTGATTTTTTTCTTTTCTGAGAGTTAAGTGTTATCATTGTCAAGAAAGTCTCTTAAAAGTCTTGATGTATGGAGAATGGATGTTGGGGACTGCATGAGCAAGTGGTTAACAGACTGTATCTATATGATGCCAGAACAAACAGGGGATTGTGTTTCTCTCTGAGAAAAAGTTAGTATCATCTATCTAACTTACCACAGAATTGAAAGCACACAAATATTTCACTGAATTATTTACATTTTCATTAATTATACAAAATGTTTCTGTTCTGCTCCATCAATCACTTTTGTTCTTCTAGACATTTAGATCTGAGTTGATCTAAGCCATATCTTTCATTTGGTAGATGAAAGAAAGAAAGGTTGGGAGGTTTGCCCCAAAGCAAAGAGTTAGCTATTGATGAAGCAGGGCTAGACTTTGAGGTTCTTTGACTCACAGATCTCCTTTTTTATGTAAATATTTGCAACTAGTACTGGGTAGAAAGCAAGTTCACAATTTGGATTTAAATTAACTGAACCCCACCAGACAAGAGAAAATAAAAAGAGACAGAGAGAAGGGCAAGAAGGAGGATGAAAAGTATTTTAAAGATTTGCATCTTTCTACCCTTATTTCTCTCAAAGAGCAGGCCATGGAGTAAGCATGAAAAGCCAAATTTGAAAGTTCTCTCTTGACCTGTCTCAGATCCTGTTTATCTCTCATCATGGAAGCATCTTAGTCCACTGACTATGATCATACCTCTAAACATATGGTTTTATAAATGAGTCAACTACTAAAAGCAAGCCAACTACTTGACTTGATTTTATCATGAAAAAATGATGACATATTCTAATTGTTGGAGGAAAAACTATGTTGTTGGACATAGTGGCTTCTTCCTAATGAATGTATGAATAAGTCAATGCATAAGCCTCTTGTAGATATGAAATATAAACTCAAAGGAGTTCAGAAAATAATATGACATATACCTATACACATGATACTCAGTTAATCGTAATTTTTGTGTATTGACTGCACGTTTAAAAAATAAGGTTAAGGATACTGGGAAAGTCCCTTTGCTCCTATCTCCTTCACTCTATGGAGGTAGTTACTATCTTTGAATTGTTGAGGAACGTTTCCATGATGTTTCAGACTTTTACTACCTACATATGCATAAATTATGCTTTTGTGTAAATTTGAAACATATGGTTATGGGTTGAATTGTGTTCCCTTCCTGAATTCATATGTAAAAGTCATAAACCTCTAGTACCTCAGAGTGTGAACATACTTGAAAGTAGGATTGGTGCAGATGTAATTAGTTAAAATGAGGGCATACTGAAGTACGGTGGGGGTAGTAACACTTATACACTGTTAGTGGGAATGTAATTTAGTGCAGCCACTATGGAAATTGGTATGAAGGATCCTCAAAAAAACAAATTTTAGAATTACCATAAGATACAGGTATGCAACTGCAGGGTATATATCCAAAGGAATGGATATCGCAGTACAACAGTGATCCTGCATATCCATGTTTATTCTGTTACTATTCCTATCAACCAAGTTGTGGAATGAGCCTAAGTTCCCATCAACAGATGAATAACTAAAGAAAAGATGGTATATATACACAATTTAGTATTATTCACCTTATTCGCCCATTAAAAAGAATGAAATCATGTCATTTGCAGGAATATGAATGGAACTAGATACCGTAATGTTCAGTTAAATAAGCCAAACCCCAGAAAGGCAAATATCACATGTTTTCTGTCATATGTGGAAGGTAGGGGGAAAAACATCATGGAAGTGGAAGAGGACCTATTAAGGAGGAGAAAAGGGATCAGGAGAGGGGGAAGGCAATAAGTGTGGGTAATGAAAGGTGAATATAATTAAAGTATGTTAAATGTATGTACAAAATGTCTTAATTAAACTCCAAGTTTTGTATAATTAAAATCCATTAATAAAAATGGCATTTAAAAAAAGAATAAAAAACTGATCTGAGCATCATGGCCCAGACAATCTTAGTTCTGTTTCATATAGGTAGATGGAGCCCATCAATCACATACCATCACCTTAATCTCCTTACTTCACCCTCCCCCCTCCCACTAGTACCCCCACCCCCACCACTGCACCTATTTTATGGTCCCAGCTTTGGTTATTAATATTTAAGTTGATGTTCAAAGTGGTGTCTCAATGTATGTCCACTGTAGATGTACTTTTCTTTGATCTGTTCAACCCCTTCCATTACTCTCCCTTACCATTTTAGCTCCCATCCCCTGTTTTTCAACAGCTTTAAATACATATATCCTCTACCTTTACATCTTATGGTATGTGATATTACTGATGCTCTATAATTCTCTTTTCTTTTCCCTCTTTCCCCAAGTTCCATAGAGTAGTTCCACTGTTACAAACATGTTCTGCTTGTTTTTGTGTATATGTTTATATTTGTTCTATCTTCCACGTGTTAGGTCCCTGGCATTCTTGGGGCAGGTGGAAGGTCCTGAGGCTAGCACCAAAACCAGACCCCCTGATTTATGACCGCTTGTTTCTCCCCTGCTTGTTTCCCTGCCTGATTGTTTCTTGGCTTGCAAAACAACTCAGGAACTTCCAGTTCCTTAACTAGCCAGGCATATCGACCTGTTCCATCTGGTGATCACAGATAATCAGAGACCAGAGACTTTCTCCCTTCCCCATGGCTTGGTCCCTCCTATAAAGCCCACTACCCATTTTCAGCAAGCCACTGCACTCTGAATCCAAAAGAGTGACAGTCCTGTGGTCTGGTTCCAATAAATCTTTCTTTTCCACACGTGGTGTGGTCTTTATTTGGCAGTACCTTACACACGTAAAAGAGAAAACATTCAGCCTTTGTGTTTCTGAGCCTGACTTACTTCACTTAATGTGATATCCTCAAATTGCATCCATTCACTTTCAAACCACATGTCATTATTCCTTATGGCTAAGTAATACTCCATTGTGTATATATACCACAATTTCTTGATCCATTCATCAGTTGTAGGGCACCTGGGTTGTTTCCAAAGCTTGGCTACTGTGAATAGTGCTGTGATGAACATCAGTTTACAGGTGTCCCTATTGCATCTTGTCTTATGTTCCTTTGGGTAGATGCCCAGGAGCAGTATCACTGGATCATATGGCAATTCCATCTCTAGTTTTTTGAGCAATCTCCATACTGCTTTCCATACTGATTGTACTAATTTGCATTCCCACCAGCAGTGTGTAAGTGTTTCTGCTTCACCACATCCTTGCCAGCATTTGTTATTGTTATTACCCTTGATTATGGCCATTCTAACTGGGGTGAGATGAAATCTAAGTGTTGTGTTGATTTGGATTTCTTTTACAAACAGGGAAGTTGAATGCTACTTCATGTATTTACTGGTCATTTGTACCTCTTTGAGAATTCCCTGTTTAATTCATGTGCCCATTTCTTCACTGGGGTGTTGATTCTTTGGGGGCTGAGTTTTTTGAGTTTCCTGTAGATTCTGAATGTTAGTCTTTTATTGGGTGAAAGTTAACAAAGATTTTCTCCCACTTTGTGGGCTGTCACTTGAGTCTGTTGACTGTTTCTTTTGCTGTGCAGAAGCTCTTTTGTTTGATGCAGTCCCATTTGTTCATTGTTTCTCTTAGATGCTGAGCCTTTTGAGTTCTGTTTAGGAAGTCATTCCCCATGCCTATCTGTTCTAGTGTATTCCCTACTGCTTATATTAAGGTCTTTGGTCCACTTTGAGTTGATTTTGGTACAAGGTGAAAGACAGAGATCTAGTTTCAGACTTCTACGTGTGGATATCCAGTTTTCCCAGCAGCATTTGTTGAAGAGGCTGTATTTTCTCCATCATGTGTTATGGGCGCCTTTGTCAAAGATCAGTTGGCTATAGATGTGTGGGTTTATGTCTGGACCTTCTATTCTGATCCATTGGTCTTCCTGTCTGTTTTTGTGTGCCAATTTCACACTGTTTTTATTGTTATGGCTCTGTAATATAGTTTAAAGTCAGGTATTGGTGATGCCCCCAGCATTGGATATTTTGCTAAGGATTGCTTTGGCTATTCGAGGTCTTTTGTGTTTCCATATGTACTTCACAATTGCTTTTTCTATTTCTGTGCAGAATGTCATTGGAGTTTTGATTGGGATTGCACTGAACATGTAGATTGCCTTTGGTAGTATGGCCATTTTTACAATGTTGATTCTACCGATCCATGAGCATGGAAGGTCTTTCCATCATCTGACATTTTCTTTGATTTCTCTCCTCAGTGGCTTAAAGTTTTCATTAAAAAGATTTTTGATTTCTTTTGTTAAATTTATTCCAAGGTACTTTATTCTTTTTGAGGCTATTGTAAATGGGATTGTTTCCCTGATTTTTTCTCAGTCTGTTCTTTGTTGGTATATAGAAAAGCTATTGATTTCTGTATGTTAATTTTGTATCCTGCTCCTTTGCCAAAATAATTTATGGCACAGTTATACCAAAATTCTAATAGGTTTTTGGTAGAGTTTTTGGGGTCTGTTAAGTATAGGATCATGTCATCTGCAAACACGGATCATTTGACTTCTTCCTTCCCTATTTGAATCCCTTTTATTTCTTACTCTTGTCTTATTGTTCTGGCTAGGAATTCCAAAACTATATTGAATAGGAGTAGAGAAAGCCAACAGCCCTGTCTCATTCTTGATTTTAATGGGAATTGTTTCTGTTCTCCATTTAGTATGATGTTGGCTCTAGGTTTGTCATATATAGCCTTTGTTATGTTAAGGAACATTCCTTCTATTCCTAGTTTCTTCAGAGTTTTTATCATGAAAGGGTGTTGGATTTTGTCAAAAGCTTTTTCTGAATGTATTGAGAAGATTATGTGGTTTTTGTGCTTGCTTCTTATATGCTGTATTATGTTTTATGTATTATGGATTTATATATGTTGAACCATCCTTGCATCACTGGAATGAAACTAACTTGATCATGTTGTTCAGTCTTTTTGACATGTTACTGAATTCTGTTTGCCAGTATTTTGTGGAGAATCTTTGCATTTATCTTCATTAAAGATATTGGTCTATAATTTTCTTTTCTGGTTACGTTTTATGGGTTTTGGAATGAGTGTAATGTTGGCTTCGTGGAATGATTTTGGTAGTGTTCTTTCCCTTTCTCTTTCCTGGATAACATTGAAGAGTATTGGTGTTAGTTCTTCTTTAAAGATTTCATAAAATTTGGCTGTGAATCCATCAGTTCCTGGGCTCATCTTCGTAAGGAGATATTAATACTTCAATTTCATTGCATGTAATAAGACTATTTAGATGTTTAATACCTTCTTGGTTCAATTTTGGTTGGTTATATGCATCTAGGAATTTATCCATTTCATCTAGATTTTACAGTTTACTTGAATATAAGTTTTCAAAGTATTCTCTACTGATTCTCTGGATTTCATTAGTATTTGTGGTTATGGATGCTTTTTCATCTCTGATTTTATTAATTTGGGTCTTTTCCTTCCTCTGGTTTGTCATGTTGGCAAGGGTTTGTCAATGTTGTTAATCTTTTCAAAGAACCAATTTTTTGTTTCATTCATTCTTTGTATAGTTTTTTTTGGTCTCAATCTCATTGATGTTGGCCCTGCTCTTAATTATTTCTCTCTGTCCACTGGTTTTGGGTTTGGTTTGTTCTTGTTTTTCTAGGAGCTTAAGGTGCATCAGTAGGTGGTTTATTTGAGAGGTCTGTTTTTTTTTAATGTAGGCACTTATAGCTATAAATTTTCCCCTTAGCACAGCCTTTGCTGTGTTGCACAGATTGTGGTAGTTTGTACTTTCATTTTCATTGGATTCTAGGAACTTTTTTATTTCTTTCCTTATTTCTTCAGTCATCCCCTAGTTTTTCAGCAGTGTGTTGTTCATTCTCCATTTGTTTGAATATTTTCTGTGGTTTCTTTTGTTGTTGAGGTCTGGTTTTATTCCATTGTGATCTGATATGAAACATGGAGCTATTTTGATTTTCTTGAATTTGTTGAGACTTGCTTTGTATCCTAAAATATGATTTATTTTGGAGAAAGTTCCTTGAGATGCAGAAAAGAATGAGTATTGCCTGGTTATTGGGTGAAATACTCTATAGATATCAACCATGTCTATTTGGTGTAAAGTGTGGAGTAGCTCTGTTTCTTTGTTTATCTTTTGCCTGGATGACCTGTCTATTAGTGACAGTGGGATAGTCTGGTCTCCCTGAATGGGATATTGGGGTCTATCTGAGCTCTAGGGCTGTAAGAGTATTTTTAATGTAGATGGGTGCCCCTGTGTTTGATGCATATATATTAAGGTTTGCTATTTCCACTTGATGAATTGTTCCTTTAATTAATATGAAGTGACCTTCATTGTCTCTTCTGATTGATTTTAGTCTGAAGTCTACTTTCCCAGATAAGAGTATAGCTATTCCCCCTGTTTATGGGGTCCATTTGCTTAGAAAACTTTTTTCTACCCTTTCATTCTAAGCCAGTGTTCATTTTTTTTCAGTGAGATGAGTCTTTTGTAAGCGACATATGGTTGGGTATTGTTTTTTTTAACCCAGTTTGTTATTCTATGTCTTTTGATTGGGGCATTGAGGCCATTTACATTCAGTGTTAATGTTGAGAGGTGCCTGTTGTTTCCAGTCATTCTTACTTCCCTGTTGTTTACTTTTACCTATTCCTTGTTTACTAGTCTGCTTGCTCAAAAGACTTTATTCTTTCTTGAGCCTACCTATTTCACTCTAGTTTCTTCTATATGTAAAAGTCCTTTAAGTATCTTCTGTAGTGTAAGGTACTGCCGAATAAAGACCATGCCACGTGTAGAAAGATTTATTGGAACCAGACTGCAGGACTGTCACTCTTTCGGGTTCAGAGTGCAATGGCTTGGCTGAAAATGGGTAGTGGGCTTTATAGGAGGGGCCAAGCCATGGGGGAGGGAGAGAGTCTCTGGTCTCTGATTATCTGTGATCACCAGATGGAACAGGTCGACATGCCTGGCTAGTTGAGTAACTGTAAGTTCCTGAAGTGTTTTTCAAGCAGAGAAACAAACAGGGGAGTTGGGCAAGTGGTCATAACTCAGGGGGTCTGGTTTCAGTGCTAGCCTTGGGATCTTCTGCCTGCCCCAGGAATGCCAGGGACCTAATATTACAGCCTTTTGTTGGTATTATGGTTGCCAATTGATCTAGTTGCTTCGTGCTGAGTGGGGGCATCATTAAGGGGGGTTTGGCTGGAATTTGGAAATTTGTGGGGTCCCCAGGAGTGGAGGCTGATGGTTTTTCTCAGGTCTCATTTGCAGACAAGGCCAGTTGTTGGGAGAAGGTTGTAGTAGCATCTGGTGGGAAGTCTGTCTGCTGGGTTCCCTGAATGATCCTAGAGGCATGTAGGGTTAAAGAGCATTTTCCTGGTTTAAGGGTTTGTATTTCCATAGCATCATTACATGTGCAGCGGTTTCTCTTTCTATAGTAGCCTCTATAATGGACCTGATAGATCGTATAACCAAGGGAAGGGGGCAGGGAAGTATTATGCATGCTCTCAGAATTAGACTCACTGCCCCTACCAGTGTTTTAATTCGCCTATGGCAGAAAACTACCCTCCAAACAAGTTATTAGGATTCCAGCTTTTCTTTGTTCATATATTGGGACTCCAAGATTTTCACTCTGTCCAAGGGGGAGCAAGAAGAAGGATGGTCTGATGGAGCCCAGCACACAAGATCCAAGCCAGTTTCTAGGCAACACTGTATTTACAGGGTTACAGGTGCCTTAACTGCAGTTAGGGGTAGTAGTGCCCTTTTGAAAGAGGGCTAAGTGTGTAGCCCCGTGCCATGTGGCCCATGAAACACAACTCCAATAAGGACAAAAATGATAACCCTCATTATCTCATGGCCGAAAGTTGTCTCCCCAGCACATATATTTTTCATTTGATGTATAGGTCCTTTCCCAACCCAGGTCCCCACAGCCACAGCCTGTACCTCCGCATAGTTTGTCAATGGCTGCACACGCATCAAACAATAATGACACTGGTTTTTCAGGATTGAACATCTGGGTGTGAGTAACAATGTTCTCAGCAAGGTGGCCACTCCTGAGTTCTAACCATTGCTCCACAGGGCGATGAGTGGAATTGAAGCAGGTAAATTGATTGTCACACTTGATAGATGGTGTGATTGTGAGTGCATGACCCAATAACAGAGCCTGCACAGGAATAGTAAGTGTGGAACAGTAAAGTCTTAGTAACAATACTTCCTGCCTGCACAATGCACATGCATGGGTCACAGGAGGAGGATTTCTGGGCTGCGAAAGGAAAGCAGATCGATAGCCAGATGAGGACTAAGAACTTATGTAGGAGTGGAAGAGGGAAACAGTTTGCAGGAGAGGCATAGCTGCATGGGGCCCAGTGATATGCAAGAGTACTCATCCTTTGCTGTAGTGGAAGAGCCTGAAGTTGATGGGCAATGTTTTATCCTTGAGAGGTGCTGTCACTGGGGGATCCCATTGAGTTTGACAGTGGTGGATGTTGTAAGGATGACCAGATGAGGGCCCATCCACTGAGGTCCCAGTGGAGAGGGTCAAATATCCTTGAGGAGAGCAAGATCCCCTGGTTTAACAGAAATTGTTACAGGGCCCTCTGAGGGTAGGGCAGGATCTGGTCTGCATGCTCTTTGAGAAGTTCCCCAAGGAGGTTAAGATAAGGTAGATAGTCTGTTGGAGGCAAGTTTCCTAAGAGAAATGGGTGGCCATACATTATTTAAGACCCAAATAGGAATATTAGGAGGAACATAAAAAGGTGTCTGCTAAAGGCTGTATATCTAGGGATCCAGATTCTGCAAAATCCTGTAACTCCCAAGAAAGCTCTAAGCTGCATTTATGGTATGAGGGAGTAGGAAATGGAGGATTGGGTCAATTCCCTCATGACTCAGGGATTGAGTCTGTCCCTTTAAGAACACACCTAGGTAGGTGTCCTGAGGGAGACATAATTGAGCCTTCTACTTAGAGACTTTGTATCCCTGGAGGCCAGAAAGTTTTAAAAGGGACTCAGTTGCCCTGCAGATGAGGGGCACTGTGGATCTGCATTGAAGTAAGTCATCAACATATTGCAGAAGGGTGGCCTTTGGGTAGTGCCAATCTTATAAGTCTCTGGTTAGGGTCTGTTTAAAAAGATGAAGGCTGTCTTTAAACTCTTGTGGCAAAACTGTTCAAGTCAGTTGCTGTGAAGCATTTGCGGAATCTTTAAAGGCAAACAAGGGCTGACTGTCAAGACGCAGGTTAAATGTAGCACTTTTGGATAAAAGAGAGATTTAGCTCATCATTTTATATAAATTTACATTTTTAACTTTGTAAAGGTTTGTACCATATTTAGGTAAAGTATGGACACCACACTGTTACAAGATGGTCATTTAAGACACATGAGCAAATATGTAAATGAACTCTGATTTAGTAGTACTTAAAGCTTGACAAGATCAATAGAAAACACAAGTAATTTCTTTGATAAAATCTTTCCCTATAACAGTTTTTTTGTAGATGTTACTCAGAGCAGAATAATATTAAGATAGCCTTATTATTTTAGGGACATAGAGAATTAGATTTTAGTTTGACACGACCTTAAAAACCTTTTAAACAACTCTTTAAAACTTACTCAGACCTTCATATAATATTCTAAACCCTTTGATGGTTTGTCCTTATCCCTCCTCTCCATATTTGAAATAATCTTTAGGACAAACCCTTCTTTACAAAATCCTTTCTCATCCAAAAAACCATTCCTTTTTCCTTCAACTTCTCAAAAATACATTCAATACTTATCTATATCCTTTCCAGTTGTTTACTTTGTAACTTGTATTTTAAAATTAACTTTTATAAGAATTTTAAATTTAAATAAAAATGTCTTTCCTTTTTGGCTGGTGGATGAGACCATCTACCCCCACCATGGAGATCTGTGAAGAATAAAGCTTACCTGAAAAGTCAGGTAGCACCAAGTAGGTGATTGAGGCCTACCTGCTACTTGAACGGTTACCCTGGGCTCCTCCGAGGTGATCTTGAAGGGGGCTGAGGTCCCAGGGCCATATCAGTCTTCTGCTGGCAGGCCCAAGAGGTCTGTGAGGCCTTTACTCTGTTGAGAGTGGGAGTGGGAGACTGACCTACCTTGCAGAGACAAAGAGGGGCAGTTGATCCTCCAGTGTCCACTCGGGCCACATAATGGACAGGGTCCTGGTGGCAGGTGAGGTGAAGGGCAGTGTTTTGCCCAATGTCTTGTCTGGTTGTACTTGAAGCAGGCCCCTGGAGATGTGCATTGTTGTCTGGCCCATCTCAAAGTTGGAGGAGGTAGACTCAGGGCAGCCACCAAGAGCTGAGCCTTTTGCTGGTCTCAAGCCTCATCTTGGTTATTAAATACCTTAAATGCCATTTTCACAAGATCTCCCTGGGGAGGGGGGTTGAGGGCCATCCTCTGCCTGTTTAAGTTTTTTTTGAATATCAGGGAAGGATTGGGAAATAAAATGAAAGTTGACAATAATTATTCCATCCTTGGGAGATGGGTCTCATGCCAAGTCATATCATATGCTTAGGTTAGGTGTTTAAATTCTTTAATATAGGAGGTTGAGTCATTAGAGAAGGAGTTTAGTCTCTTTTCAATTTTAGAGAGATCAGTCATGGAAAAGGGCACATGAACTCTGATAATACCGTCAGCTCCTGCCACCTCCCAGAGTGGTACAAGTGAGCTGAGTGTGCTTGGGAGGAGATATGGGAGCGGGTATGGGGTGCAGGTGGGAAGGAGAAGGGTGAGGGTGTAGCAGGGGCTGAAGGCAAAGCTGGTGGTGTTGGCTCCTGAGGAGCTGATGGCTCAGGGTCAATTGTGACTACTGTAGAAGGGGAATAGGGTGGCAGATGTTTGGGAGAGCCAGCAGGGGTGGAAGAAGGTGGTCTGAGTCATGGGAGGATAAGGTGGGAGAAGAGATTGAAGTAGAGGACTGGTGGGAGGAGTTGGGAGGTGGGCAGACAGAGCCCATGAGGTCACAAGTAAGAGAAGAGTCTTCTGAAGGGGGTTCAGTGGGAGGGAGAGACACAGACTTTGACAGGGGTTTGTCACTGGCAAGGAGGACTTGAACAGCATTACAAGATTGGAGCAGGGAGGGTTGAGAGCAGAGAGAAAGGAAAGCTTGGACGAATAGAATTTCGGATCACTTGCTGTTGTGATGGTAGAAATTGTCAAGATCTAGAAGTGTGTGAAAATCAGAAGTACCGTTTTCAGGCCATTGTGAATGATTGTCTAGCTTGTACTGAGGCCAAACGGTGTTGCAGTCATAGATCAGTCGGTTAGGTTATATATCATCTTGGAGACCAAGGGGGAGGGTGCTGAGAAGGCATCCTGGTGGATGCGTCTAATGGAGAGTGGGAGATCCTCATAATGTAGAAGGGGAGAGAGAGAGAGAGAGAGAGAGAGGTGCTTTGGTGAGTTTACTCTTCAGGCCAATAAAGACCTAGGTCAAGATCTAGCCTCCCTTACGTGACTCAGGCAAGGAGAGCAGAATCACAGAATCGTCTGGTTGCCATTTGGTCAAAGTAAGCTGGAGGGGCTGTTGAGCTCTCATCCTAGGCAGAGGAAAGGAAAACAGGGAGGGAGAGTGAGAGAGAGGGAGAGACAGAGAGATAGAGTGGGAGTGTCACCTGAATGGGTTCCCAAGGGTGGGCGTCCCCGGCCTGGGTTGCCGTCAAACAGGAAATGTCCCAATCAGTTAGCCAGGTGTCCTCATGCTAAATGGTGGGTGCCCCAGTGGGCAGGAGAGGCATACCTGGTGTAGCTATGACTTCAGGACAAGATTTTTCTTAAAAAAATAAAACATGAGTGTTGAGTTTTGTTAATATTCTTTCTGCATTAATTAATATGATCATATGCCCAAGATGATTACATCTCATTGTCAATGATACACAATCTAATAAATTAAATGCTTAAAAGCAGAGGATCTTTTTCTCAGTTGTGGTGAGAAGGTTATGAGACTATGGATGAATGGTTAGAGAGATGCAATATTGCTGGCTTGAAAGACAAAGGAATGGGGCTATGAGCCAAGGAGCATGGGTGGTCTCTGGAAGATGGAAAAGGTGAGGAAACAGGTTCTCCCAAAAGCTTCTAGAAAAGAACACAGCCAATACCTGAGTTTTAGTCCAATGAGATTCATGTTAGATTTCTAACCTTCAGAATGGTTAGATAATATGTATTGGTTTAAACATTAAATTTGTTATGATAACAATAAAAACTAATATAGTTATGGTATACAATTCTTTTTAGACATTGCTGGATTCAATTTGACAATACTTTCTAGGATTTTGTGTCTAAGTTTATTAAAGATACTGGTCTGTACTTTTCTTTTTTGTACTGTGGAGGTCTGGTTTTCATATCAGAATAATACTGGCCTAATTAAATGAGTTATGAGCTACTGCTTCTTCTATATTCTGGGAGAGATTATGTAAAATTGACATTAATTCTTCTTTGGATGCTTGGTATAATTCTTTAAAAAAGTCTGGATGAGGAAATTTCTTTGGGGGAAGGAATTTTTAATTATGAATTTCATCTCCTTAATTGTGATAGGATTTTTTAGATGGTCTGTTTCATATTGGTTGAATTTTGGGTAATTGTAGCTTTTGAGGAATTGGCACATTTAATCCAAGTTGTTGAAGTTACACACATAAAGCTGTTTGTAATATTTCCTTATTTGTCCTTACTGATGATTGCAGGTGAGAACCAATTTCATTCCTTTGATTGTTGGTTGTCTCTTCTTTTTATATTTGTAACTCTTGCTAGAACTTTGTTTGTTTTATTGATCTTTCAAAGGAGTGGGTCTTTGTTTTATTGATTTTCCCCTACTTTTGTCTTTAATTTCATTTAGCTCTGCTTCTTATATATATTATTTTCTTCCTTCTGCTTGCTTTAGCTTTATTTTGCTCTTCTTTTTATAGTTTCTTGAGGTAGAAACTTACATTATTTGCAAACATTTGGTGCTATAAGTTTTTCTCTCTGCAATGCACTAACTACATTGCACATATTTTGATATATGTTTTTGCTTCGGTATATTTAATTTTTCCTTTCAGATTTTCACTTTGACCCATGGATTATTTCAAAGTGCTTTAATTTTTTTTCCTGTTATCTTTCTGTAACTGATTTTTAGTGTGACTCCATTATGGTCCACACACACACTCAGTATGATTTCAATTTCAAACATTTGTTGACGTTTCTTTTATGGTACAGGTTATGGTTTATCTTGGAAAATATTTCATAAACACTTGAAAAGAATGTGTTCTATTGTTGTTCTATTGAGTGTTCTAGTAAATCCTTTGGGTTGATGGAATTATTGAGTTTTAAAGTCTAACTGATTTTCATTAGTTGAAATTGTTGAGAGGGCTTTTGAAATGTTCAACTATAATGTGTTTTTTTCTGCTAAACTATTTAATTCTACAATTTTTTGCTTCATGCATTGTAGTAAATATCCCTCATTTATTCCCAGTATTGTTATTAGAGGCCTGTAAATTTTATCTGTATTTTCAGAAAAAAAGTTTTGGTTTTATTGTTCTTCTCTATATTTTTTCTATTTCATTACTTTTGGCCTTACTCTTTTTTTGTGGGGCGGGGGCAGTACCAGACATTGGACTCAGTACCTCATACTTGTTAGGCAGGTACTTTACCACTTGAACCACAATTCCAGTCCTTTTTCCTTTAGTTTATTTTTTAAATAGGCTCTATCACTTTTTGCATGGGACTGCCTCAGACTGCTATCCTCCCACTTTTGCCTCCTCAATAGTTGGGATTACAGCAGTGTATCACCATGCTTGGCTTGTTTTGTTGAGATGGGGTCTTCTGCTTTTTACCCGGACTGGCTTGAGCTATAATCCTCTCAATCTCCACCTACCCAGTACTTAGGATTATAGGTGTGTGCCATCATGCCTAGCCCTAATTTTGGCCTTGCTCTTACTTTTCTCTTTTTAATAATTTATTTGTGCTTATTTTTCTGAGATTCATTTTCAGACTTCTTTTTTTTTATTTTTTTAATTTTATTATTCATATGTGCATACAAAGCTTGGGTCATTTCTCCGCCCTCCCCCACCCCCTATCTTACCACCCACTCGGCCCCCTCCCTCTCCCCCTACCCCCTCAATACCCAGCAGAAACTATTTTGCCCTTATTTCTAATTCTGTTGTAGAGAGAGTATAAACCATAATAGGAAGGAACAAGGGTTTTTGCTGGTTGAGATAAGGATAGCTATACAGGGAGCTGACTCACAATAATTTCCTGTGCGTGTGTGTTACCTTCTAGGTTAATTCTTTTTGATCTAACCTTTTCTCTAGTTCCTGGTCCCCTTTTCCTATTGGCCTCAGTTGCTTTTAAGGTATCTGCTTTAGTTTCTCTGCGTTAAGGGCAACAAATGCTAGCTAATTTTTTAGGTGTCTTACCTATCCTCACACCTCCCTTGTGTGCTCTCGCTTTTATTATGTGCTCAAAGTCCAATCCCACTGTTGTGTTTGCCCTTGATCTAATGTCCACATATGAGGGAGAAAATATGATTTTTGGTCTTTTGGGCCAAGCTAACCTCACTCAGAATGATGTTCTCCAATTCCATCCATTTACCAGTGAATGATAACATTTCTTTCTTCTTCATGGCTGCATAAAATTCCATTCGTCGGTGGTGGGGCATCTTGGCTGTTTCCATAACTTGGCTATTGTGAACAGTGCCGCAATAAACATGGGTGTGCAGATGCCTCTGGAGTAACCTGTGTCACAGTCTTTTGGGTATATCCCCAAGAGTGGTATTGCTGGATCAAATGGTAGATCAATGTTTAGCTTTTTAAGTAGCCTCCAAATTTTTTTCCAGAGTGGTTGTACTAGTTTACATTCCCACCAACAGTGTAAGAGGGTTCCTTTTTCCCCGCATCCTTGCCAACACCTGTTGTTCGTGGTGTTGCTAATGATGGCAATTTTAACAGGGGTAAGGTGGAATCTTAGCGTGGTTTTAATTTGCATTTCCTTTATTGCTAGAGATGGTGAGCATTTTTTCATGTGTTTTTTGGCCATTTGAATTTCTTCTTTTGAGAAAGTTCTGTTTAGTTCACTTGCCCATTTCTTTATTGGTTCATTAGTTTTGGGAGATTTTAGTTTTTTAAGTTCCCTATATATTCTGGTCATCAGTCCTTTGTCTGATGTGTAGCTGGCAAATATTTCTCCCACTCTGTGGGTGTTCTCTTCAGTTTAGAGACCATTTCTTTTGATGAACAGAAGCTTTTTACCTTTATGAGGTCCCATTTATCTATGCTATCTCTTAGTTGCTGTGCTGCTGGGGTTTCATTGAGAAAGTTCTTACCTATACCTACTAACTCCAGAGTATTTCTTACTCTTTCCTGCATCCACTTTATTTGTGGTCTGATATTAAGATCCTTGATCCATTTTGAGTTAATATTGGTATAGGGTGATATACATGGATCTAGTTTCAGTTTTTTGCAGACTGCTAACCAGTTTTCCCAGCAGTTTTTGTTGAAGAGGCTGCTATTTCTCCATCATATATTTTTAGCTCCTTTGTCAAAGACAGGTTGGTTATAGTTGTGTGGCTTCATATCTGAGTCCTCTATTCTGTTCCACTGGTCTTCATGTCTGTTTTTGTGCCAGTACCATGCTGTTTTTATCGTTATTGCTTTGTAATATAGTTTGAAGTCAGGTATTGTGATACCTCCAGCATTGTTCTTTTGACTGAGTATTGCCTTGGCTATTTGTGGCCTCTTGTGTTTCCATATAAATTTAATGGTAGATTTTTCGATCTCCTTAATGAATGTCATTGAAATTTTGATGGGAATTGCATTAAACATGTAGATTACTTTTGGGAGTATCGACATTTTTACTATGTTGATTCTACCAATCCATGAGCATGGGAGATCTCTCCACTTTCTATAGTCTTCCTCAATCTCTTTCTTCAGAAGTTTATAGTTTTCATTGTAGAGGTCATTCACATCTTTTGTTAGGTTTATACCTAGGTATTTGATTGTTTTTGAGGTTATTGTAAATGGAATTGTTTTCATACATTCTTTTTCAGTTTGCTCATTGTTAGTGTATAGAAATGCTAATGATTTTTCTATGTTGATTTTATATCCTGCTACCTTGCTATAGCTATTGATGATGTCTAGAAACTTCTGAGTAGAGTTTTTTGGGTCTTTAAGGTATAGGATCATGTCATCTGCAAATAGGGATATTTTCACAGTTTCTTTACCTATTTGTATTCCTTTTATTCCTTCTTCTTGCCTAATTGCTCTGGCTAGGAATTCCAGTACTATGTTGAATAGGAGTTCAGACTTCTTTCTTAATTTAGACATTTAAAGGCCTAACTTTTACTCTACCCACTGCTTCATGTGCATCTCACAAGTTTTGATGCACATAGTATTATCATTGTTACAAATATTTTCTAATTTTCATTATTTCTCCATTGATGAACTGAATTTTTTAGTTTTCCAAATATAGTGTTTTCATTATGTGTACAGTTATCTTTCTGCTAATGATTTCTAAATTAATTGTATTATGTCTAGTAAGATCAAACCAACATGAATTGTTGCTTCTTCATAGCTTCTATCTCTCCTCATGGCATTATAGTTAAACTACCCCTGTAATAAACTTTAGAGCCATATGAAGCATCACACTCTCACATCTATATCAAATCAGTCACCAGACATAATTCTCAAATATGGACCCCATGTGAACCCCCTTCCACTGACTTCATTGGTCTTCCTAGGATCTTTCACTACACTTTCTTCTTTTGGCTTTCCTGGGGCCAGTTGCATCCCTATTCTGATCCTTACTCCTTATTGCCACCAGAGTTATCTTTACAGCAGACAAATTTAATCCTATTGCTTCCTTGCTTAATAGCTCTAGAATATAATAAAATTCTCAAGCATGACCTTAAAGTTTTCACATCTGGGCTCATCTATTCTCTGTCCTCACTACCTCCAAGTCCACAGAAGTCAATGCTCCTTAACCTTCTAGAACAGCTGTTTTGTCTTACTTTGTAGTTAGCACTCTGGCCTTGTGTCTTCTGAACCCATGTTAGGTAAGCTTTATCTAGGGTAATCACAGGGATCTTGAATTGAGGAGTGGATTTCCAGAGAGAATTTTCCTTTACTTCTGCTTTGTGTAATTGGCAGTACTGATTTAGGGCTGCTTTACAAAATTTTTGTGTAGACTTTCCTGGATAGTGATCTCCTACCTCATACTGGGGCAGATTTATGGCTATGAATCCTAGGGAAGACTTTTCCTACCAGGGTTCAGATCATGACAGTTTTCTTTATTATTTCTCTTTGCCAGAATATGGGTTGATTTCCAATCCACCTTCTCACCAAGAGCATAGCCTTTAAGTAACCTTGCTTATATTCTAACTCTCCATATTTTGTGGAGCCAAGACCATGGCTCCTTTCCCCACATGGCTATTATTACAGTTGCTTTCAGTATCCTTTTAGTTTTTGTTTGTTTTTGGTAACAGTTCTGCTGAGATATATTTCACATATTATACCACCCACACATTTAAAGGGTACAAGTCAATGTTTTTGGTATAGTCACAGAGTTATGGAACCATTACCTCAGTCAACTTTAGAAGATTTTCATCACCTCAAAGAGAAATTCACTACTCTTTAGTTATCACCCTTCTGTTCCCCATAAACCACCTACCTTCAGCCCTAGCAGCCATTATCTTTCTGTCTCTACAGAGTTACATTTTCTGTAAGCCTTAAATAAATATAACGATACAATATGTGGTCTTTTGTGACCAACTTCTTTCACTTAACATGATAGTTTTAAGGTTCATTCATGTTGTTGATTGTATTAGCACTTAATTCCTTTTCATAGTGCAATAATATTCCATTATATGTGTATTACACATTTTGTTTATTCATAAATCGGTGAACATTTGGTCTGTTTCCACTTTGAACTGTTTATGAAGAACACTATTATGAACATTTTTGTAGGGAAATAAATTTTTATTTCTCTAGGAAAGGAATTGCTAAGTAAAATGGCAATTCTATTCTTAATTTGGAGTGAACTGACAGCTTTTCAAAGTGGTTGTACCATTTTGCATTCCCATCAGCAGTATATGAGGGGTACAATTTCTTCACCTCTTCACCAATACTTGCTATTTTCCATTTAAAAATTATATTGAGTATGAAATTGTATTTCACAATGGTTTCAATTTGATTTATCTGACAATTGATGATATTGAACATATATTTTGTGGACCATTTGTATATCTTTGATATCATACATTAATAATATGAGGGGATTTCATTGTGATAATTCCATACACACATACAGTGTAACTTGAACAAGTTCAACTTCCATTATATTCCCCATTCCCCCTCTCTTTCTTACCCCCTCTTTCACAGTGTTTGGTGGGTTTCATTAGCTGTCTTCATATGTATATATACGCAGTGTACTTCCATCTTCTTCACACCTCAGTATCCTTTCCTTTCCTCCTCCCCCTCCTGCTGATGCTTCCCAGACCGTCCCCCAGATACATTCATGTCCCATTATTATTATCATAAACATCATGTTTTTTAAAAAAACACTGTGTTCAGGTCCTTTATCCATTTTCAAATAAAGCTTTTTTTTCCTTTTTATTGTTGAATTTGTAGAATTCTTTATGTATTCTTAACCCAAATCCCTTACGAGATATTATTTGCAAATATTATATCTTATTCCGTGGGTTGTCTTTTCACTTTCTGGATGGTGACCTTTAAGATAAAAAGGTTTTTTAATTTTGATGAAGTCCAGTTTATCTATTTTTTTCCTTTGGTTTCTTGTGCATTTAGTGTTGTATCTTAGAAGTCTTTGCTAAATACAAGGTCATGAAGATTTATCCCTCTTTTGTCTTAAGATGGTTATAGTTTTAAGTGTTAGATTTACACCATGATACATTTAAATTAATATTATATGTGGTCTGAGGAAGAGATCTGAATTCATTCTTTCACATGTATATATCCACTTGTCTCAGTACCATTTGTTTAAAAGTCCATTCTTTCCTCCATAGAATAATCCTGACACACTTGTCAAAAATCACGCTTGGGTTTGTTCCTGAGCTTTCCATTGATCTGCTTGTCTGTTCTTTGTCAGTACCATACTTCTTGTTTACTGCAGCCTTTTAGTAAGATTCAAAATTAGAAATGTGAGTCCTCCAGCTTCATTTTTTAGAGTGTTTTGATTACTTTTGTCCCTTGAATTTCCATATGAATTTCTAGATCAGTTTGTCAATTTCTACAAAGAAGTCAGTTGTGACTCAACGGGAACTACACATAATCTGTAGATCAATTTGAAGAGTAATGTTAACTTGACACTAGCAAGTCTTCCAATCTCTGAACATGGAATGTCTTTCTACTTATTGACAACTTTTTCTTTGTAGTGCTGGGGATCAAACCAAAGGTTCTGCACATTCTAGGAAAGTATTTTACCACTGAGCTACATCCCCAACTCTTTGAGATGGTGTTTTTATGTAGCTCAGAGCCTCAAACTCACTATGTAGCCAGATGGGCCTTGAATTCACAATTCTCTTGCCTCAGCCTCCCAAGTATTAGGATTACATGTGTGTACCACCACACCTGGCTTATTTAGAACTTTAAAAATCTTTCAACAATGTTTTGTAGTTTCAAATTACAAGTTTTTCAGTATCTGCTTGGAAGCGAGAGGGTGGGGACGAGAGGGAGGGGTGGGGGAAAAGGGAGGGGGTGGGGGGAAGGGGGGAGTAATGACCCAATCGTTGTATGCACATATGAATAAAGGAAATAAAAAAGAAAAGAAAAAAATGTTGCATACAAACATAAAAGGAAAACAAATTACAAGTTTTTCATTTCTTTGGCTAAATTTATTCCTAAGTGTTTTATTCTTTTTGTTGATTTTATAAATGTAATTGTGTTCTTAATTTTCTTTCTGGATTTTCCCATTGCAAATATATAAAAACACAATTAGTTATTATGTATTGATCTTGTATTCTGCAACAGGCTGAATTTGTTAGCTCCAATTGATTTTTCTGTGACTTCCTTAGGATTGTCTATATTCAAAACCATGTCATCTGTAAATAGAGATAACTTTATTTCTTTCTTCCCAATCTGGATGCCTTTTACTTCTTTTCATTGCCTAAATATTCTGACTAAGAATCATCCATACATGTTGAAGAGAAGAAAGGTGTGGCAAGAAAGGGAACCATTCTCTTGTTCTTGATCTTAGAGGGAAAATAATTCTTTTTATCATGAAGTATAACATTAACTGTAAAGTTTTTGTTTGTTTGCAAGATCTCCTATTTCTTGTGGTACTGGGGTTGGAATTCAGCCTCACTCTTGCTAAATAAGTGCTCTACCACATGAGCCATGCCCACAGTCCTCACTGAGTGTTTTATTAGCTTTTTTTTGAGTCTGTTGAGATAGTGTGTGGTTTTGGCATTTATTCCACTGATATGGTGCGTTTTATTAACAGTGAACCACCCTTGAATTCTTGGCATAAATGCCCTGTGGTGGTGGCACATAGCTCTTTTTATATATTTCTACATTTGGCTTGTTACTATTTTGTTGAGCTATGCTTCAGATATTTTATTTGAGAGCATAAACCTTGTGTGTTTAAGCTACTGCTCATTAGGTTTTCTGTCTCTCATAGTGGAAGTGAATCATAATTCATGTAATGCATGCTTATTTGCCTTCCTGCTAATCTTCTTGCTAATCTTAGCAAGAAGACCCAAGAAACTCTTTTTAAGTCTTCACAGTCCTTCAATAGTCCTCTCATTCTTCCTACTCACTGTGTTACAGCTGTAGCTTAATAATGGCATTAAGTATCTATAATCAAAAATTTGAATAATGTTGAGCCGGGGAAAATATGCTTGGTGCTTTGTTATCCTGCCATCGTCCTTCTCCTTTAAGCCATTGCTTCTTTCTTTTATAACTATGTCCCAGTTTAAGTCAGATCACTCCTGGAATGTATACAGAATACTGATGATCTAGGACTATGGTTGTTTCAGACTTGGCTCAAGCACAAAAGCATGGACTCAGGGTCCTATGTTCAAAACCTGGCTCTGTCATGTACAAACTGGGGAATCTAGATCAGTGACTTGTGAGCAAGTTACTTAAACTCTCTAAGATTTCCTCATCAGCAAAAATGTGATGATAAAGCTTATATCATAGGATTATTGTGGGATTTCAATTGTAATTAAATATAAGTTAGGTGTCTATCACACAGTAGGTGCTTAATAAATTGTGTCTGGTAGTAGTGGTAATTGAAATAGTAATAATAATAGTACCTGGACCTGCTGCCATTTCCACCAATTTCCAGCTAGGAGAACTTAGCAAGATTAACCAGAGGGCATTCTCCTTTCAAAGTGTTTTGTATTTGACAATGATGACAGTAAAGACACCACTTCTAACTACAGGGATATTGAGTTACATTATTTACCTGGTTTTCCATCACTCGGCAGACTTATTTTAGATGAACATTAATCACCATATAACTAAACCTCCAAAAAGAAAAAGGGTAACTTATAAAAAAGATGGGAAGTAGTAACTGCTTAAACATCAAATACTTTCTACAGCGTCATATTTCTATTAAATACAAATGGACCAAAATGCCAAATGGACTAATTTCCTTTTAATACACAGAGGTTTAAAAATTAAAGGACAGTGTCCTTGCAAAATCTGTTGTTCTGCCAAAACTTAAACATTTGCAAAATAGAGTGCAGTACCTGGATTCTCTAAAACATTGATCCATCCAATTACCAAGACACAAAAGTGAGGAAATATGTACATTTGATGAAGTGCTTTGAAATTCTAATTTAAAAAAATTCTTATTAATATCTATTGCTAAGGTTATTAAGCACTTTCAATGTGAAAGGTATCATACTAAGCAATTTGAACATGTTTTGAAAAATCCTCACAACATCCATGTGAAACACTTGCTGTGATTAACTCTACTTTCTCAGTCTGAGGAAATTGAGGCTTAGAGACATTAGGTAATACTGTAAAAGTCAGGTCCTGAACCCAGTTCAGTAAAATCTCATTTCTTACTAAATGTGATTGTTTACATTTGATAAAGAGATAAATTTGCCACCTTTAGTGCAGGTTAGACCAATTTTCATTTATCTAGGAAGATTCCCCTCAGACTAGTGCTGTTGATTAAGCCATGCAGTTGAGGGTATGGCTTCTGTTCCTGCCTCTGTTCTTATATTTTCCCCAAGTTCTCTGAACCATCCTCCACTTTCTCCCTCCCATTAGCTAGGGCAAGTCAATGAATAAGACGAATGCTAGTTTACAAATTATTTAAAATCATATTTTATTTAATCAGTTAGAGCAATTTAAATAGGCTGGGATGGTTTTAACGACTTTTGGGAAACATTTGTTTAGAATACTGGCATAAAAATCTCATTGACTATAGTATTAGTTTTTCTGCAGCTGTTTTGCCACTGCCTTTCATCACAGACAGCTAAAGTTTAATGTATTCTATATTTTTCAATACTTTGGATATATGACCTTTTAAGTGGAGAATCATTTGTGTATTTCAAAGTACAAATGCTGAGTATGTCTGAAATATCAAGGATTTCAGAAGCAAGGTAGAGGGGTTTTGCTCATCCAATAATTTTAAATTCAGTTCTTAGCATTTTGTAATTATTTTAATTCAGATTACTTTTTAAAGAAGTAATAAACTGAGTTTTCCATGTGCACTTTAGATATTGTCGAGAACTGGGAAGTGTCTGGGATTTGACTGTACTTGTAATCCAACAATTTAGTTCTACATTTTCATGGATATCAATGGAAGACACAAGACTTCGGGATCAAAAATGAACTATTTATTTATTTATTTGTAGTACTGGAATCCCCAGTACTGAGTTCAATCGAACTCAGGCCTTGTCTTGCCAGACAGGCAACCTACCATTTGAGCCATGCCATCCCTTCTGTTTTTTTGTTATTTTTCAGACAGTTCTTGCAAGTTTTTGCCCAGTGCTGGTCTTGGTCCACAATCATCCTACCTAATCCTCCTTTGTAGCTGGGATTATAGGCATGTACTATCATACATGGCAGAAATATAGAGTTTATTATTTTAGGAAACAGCAGTAAGAGGATCAGGTGATACCCGCACACAAAGTGGGGTGTATTACAGGAGAACTCTGAGCTTAGGGACTCTGAATCTTTTGAAATAGAAAGTAAGCAATCCTGCCCTTTCCTCAGGAGGGAGACGCTATACAAATATCCTTGATAAGACAATTCAGAACAAAGGACAATCTTATCTTGCTTCTAGAATGTACAGAAACATGGAGACCTATGAAAAAATTGTCTCAAAGTGCTCAATGTCTGAAATGTGAATTATATAAGAAAACAAGTTGGACTAACACATCTATTGTGAAAGTGCTATGGTAACATGGCTTTAGAAAATTGAAAATGAAACCTAGCTGAACTATATTAACTAAAATAAAACTTTAAAAATATCCAATGGTTGATAAGCTGTCCCATTCAACATAAACTGCTACAAATTTTATGCTGATAAACAGTTTTTGGTGATTCAATAATAATGAAATAGTAATAATTATCATGTTGACTATTATTTAGTCCATTTTCTGTTGCTGTAACAGAATATCTGAAAGTGGGTTATTTATAAAGAGTAGAAATTCATTTAATTCATGTTTCTGGGGGCTGGGAAGTCTAAGAGCATGATTCCAGCATCTGGTGAGGACCTTCTTGGTGCACCATAACATGGTGGAAGGCATCATGGGTGAGACAGAGAAAAGCTCACTTTTATATCAAAGTCACTCCCATGATAATCCATTAGTATATGAGTAGATTAATCCATTCAAAAGGGAAGAGCTGTCACAACCCAATTACTTCCCAAAGGTCTCACTTCTCAGCACTGCTGCATTGGGAACCAAGAGTCCAAAACATGAAATTTGTGGGAAACTTTCACACCAGAGCAGCTATTGTGTAAGATGAATTGATTTTTGGCAAATAGGAAATAAGAAATTTTCATAGGAAATCACAAATTGTCAAAGGCTTCCCAAAGTAACTAACCCATATCATCAATTTCTTTTAGTTCTTAATGGATACATTTTTTGGCACATGCTAGCTTCCCAAAATCTCACAAATAGCCCATGGATTACAATTTTTCACCTAATTGAAGTCTAATTTGTCTACCTTTTTCATGCTGATTCAAAGACCCTGTTCTGTTATTACTTTACCCTGCCCGGTTTAGCTCTCTCAGTTCATTATTATATGAATTCTCTTGCAAATTGCATTATCTCTTTTGCTTATCTCTCCCTTACTCCAAATGGCCAGCACTAGAAAATCCCAAACATTCACTTGTTTTGTGCCAAACTCATGAAGCTTAACTTTTCCCAGTAATTACTCTATCGGGTGAATTGGTATGCCTATAAATTGATGAATGTCAACCCTAAGTGATCATTTAATAATGCCTTGAGTCTTACCAAAAATCTTACATTTCTTAAAATTGTTTTCTTGTTGCCCACAAGGATATTTCATATTTTATCCTCTCCTCAAATTTTCTAATGTCTCCTTCTCCTGTGTAAAAAGGCTACATTATGATTTTTGTGGGTCCTAGATACTTTGCCTTCATGGGTCCTTTCCTCTATTAAAAATACTAAAAATTATGTTTTACCTCTGATTTGGTATAAAGACAAGTGTAATCTAAGTTTAATTCATTATTGGGTATTCATTATTACCATAGTCATTTTTTTCTACTAATTTCAAAAGAAATTAAAATTCAAAACATTTCCATGGGCCCCTGAAAATATTGTGAGCCCCAAATAGGCACTGTTACTCTATACTTAATGGATAATTCAGTCCTTCTCATCAGCAACTCTTCAACTCTTAGTGTATTTAGAAAATAAGTAAGTTTCCTTATCTTGCCACATAGAGCTTGGGAGTTAAATCTAGGAAGGAGATGTGCAATGGCAGTGTCTTTATACAATATGTGGAATGGGAGTTTTTTTCAGCCTTGGCACTAATGACATTTGAGGCTGAGTGATCTCTTGCTATGGGAGACTCTCTTGTACATTGGATGATGTTTACCAGCATCTCAGGCCTTTGTCCTCTAGATACTTATAATTTTTCCCTAGTCATGACACATGAAAATGTCAGACATTGCCAAAAGGGCCCTAGGTGGAAAACAGTCCCTGGTTGAAAACCACTGCTGTACAAGTATAAAGTGAAGCATGGTAGTGAATGAGTTCTTGGATAGAATTCATAAGAATAAGAAGATAAAAAAGTGTTAGTGAATCCCAATGTGTGAGGGACTAGCAAAAGATAAAGGAGCCACCAGAGAATAGTACTTTACTCCTAAACTGGGGAAGACCTGGAGGGTTTAATTAGAATTATTCAAACATCTACTACTTCTTAATGAGACAGCTGAGGAAGGGCTTTGTAGAATCATCTAGCAGGGCCATGTCAAAGGTGGGAAAGTAAGCTGGTGTGGTGGCACGTGCCTGTAATTCCAGCACTTGAGAGGCTGAGGCAGGAGGATTGAGAGTTCCAGGCCAGATACAACACCACCATAGAGCTTCTTGGTTTTTTAAAGGTCAGATCTATGATTTCTATGGATCATGCAGAGTTATGTAAATACCACATTTCTTGCCAAATTCTGTGTCTTTGTCAGTGTTACTCTTCAATAAGCCTGTGTTCCTAACTTCATTTCAGTGTTTGATTCACAGAGAATCCTACAAACACAAGACTATAGTTTATTTACTCTTTCTAAAATATGAAAAATATGTCTTCAATTCCCATATCATATTTCATAATCCTGTGTTCCAAATGTGAACATATGTATGTATACTTGTCCATAGTCCTGTTCACATACATGTATATACTACAGAGGATGTGCACAGAATACGGTGCACATCTTATTTAAGGTGAGTAACATAGGTATGCTTTCCAAGAGGAAAACAGTAACCCCTCATTTGCATATTTTACCGCTTCCTATGTTATTTTTTTTCTCATATGAAGAGTGTTTAAGTTCACTTCTGTTTGAGTCTTTTCACAAGATGAGTAAACTGACTGCTGACGTTCAAGGAAGACTATAGTTGGGGTGGTTGAACCAGACTCCGTGGTCCCTCTAGGATCTCAGTGACTGTTCATTTGAGTAGAAGTAATTCATTAATGGTGCCAAAGCAGGACTATCTGCGTGTGGTCTACTCAGGTATACTCCTCTACCCTGTACACATGGATGGACTCACACAGCCCATCTGTGACCAGAGCTGTAAATTGGCTAGGGCCACAGCTAGATTTTACATAGCCAAGAAAACTTTTCACATGTTACTTTGAAATCCTTGGGAATCCCATGTTTACTAATCTTACAGTTGCATTTTTTGATGTTCTGGGGCTTGAACTCAGGGCTTTGCACTAGTTAAGCAGGAGCTCTTCCACTTGAGCCACACCTCTAGCTTAATCATATTTGTTGTCCAACAAATATATTAATCAAAGGTTGCTCTGCCTAGCAAACTCTCTTCCTTGGATTTAATTAACATTTGTTAAAATATTATTTCAACTATGCAGTAGGCAGAATTCTAAGATAGCTTTTATGTTCACACTCATTCTCCTCCCCTTGAGTGCAGCCAGAACCAGTGAGTTACTAGTAATGAACCTAATATGACAGAGATGATGGGATGTTCCTCCTGTGATTGATGTATGATTTGTATAGAAGGCTCTGGGCAGGTTTGCTCTCCACTCTCCTGAAGAACTTGGAGAAGAGAGCTGCTGTGCATTCAGCCACAAGGAAATGAAACCTTCCAACAACCTGAGGAAACATACAAGCAGATCCTTCCCTAGACAAGTGTCTGGTGAGAACATAGTTCATGTGACATCTTGGTCACAGCCTTTTGATACAAGCTGCTCTGTGACTGGTCTCTTAACTTACAGGTACTGTAAGATAAGAAATGAGTGTTATTATTTGAAGCTACTGAATTCATGCTCCGCAATGACAGAAAACTAATATAAACTGCCTATTTTAAATTCTTCCCTTTTCCTTACATCTTTTAGTATTTATTGGAGGTTTTAAATCTCATTTTTTGTTTGTTTCAGAATAAGGTGGTTACATTTTTATGGAAAGGCATATTTTAATACTGCTTTCCCTCAACTATTAAATATTCAAACTCTTCATGATCATGAGAGACTGTTGAAAAATTCAGAAACTTTTTAATCAGTATAAAGTTGGTCTTATTCCTATTTCACACTGACATTTAGTTTGACTCCTGTCTCTTAAATGTTTCATTTGCATTCAATGCTGAAAAATAAAACAAAACAAAAAAGAACCTCTTTACCTCTCCCCCTACTCCAAAAAAAAAAAAAAACGCCTGAACATTACAAAACAGACTTTGTCTAATGGCTGATGCCTGAACATTACAAAACAGACTTTGTCTAATGGCTGACTTTAATCCAAGCCGTCAAACATTTGAGTAGAACATTTTCACTGAATTGCCTACTAAATTATGTTTCTTAAAGGAAGGAGAAGGAGATTTTAGCATTTAACCATTTAAAATGACTCTACCAGCGATTATTATGTAAGTAGCTGAATTTGGTATTTTGGTGATACAGAGAAGAAAATCATCTGAGAGAGAAATGTTTTTGTGGTGGCATCATGGTTTATATCCCTGGGGGGAAGGAAGCAAGCCTAACATATTTTATGCAGAAAATCATTTTTACAGTGACCTTTTGGTATATGTGTCTTATTACTTTAGGTAATATATAATAAACACATTTCATATTTATTTGCATAATTTGAAGCCCTCTTTGTTTACCATTTGAAATGAAACTTACTATCTAAATTTCATTAGAAAGAGTGAGCCTGAGCTCTCAGTAAATAGCAGAAAGGGACATGATGGATAGAGTAGGGCACACTAAAGAGGTTTGAAATGAATTATAAATATTCTGGAATATCTTTGTAAGTCTGTAAGAGTGACTGTCTTATCTCTGTATTCTGCCTTTTTTTCCTTCTTTTTAAATAGAAAGTAGATGCTTCCTGTATTCATTTAGGAGAAGTAGCTCAACATGTCTGTAATTGTAAAATTCCTGGGCTGGTGGATGAGTATATCAGTTAACATCATCTTTTTATAGCATTTGAGAGGCATCTTTTCTTATCAAAGGAAGTATAGATGCTTTAGAAAATTGTCTTTAAATGAGAGGAAATTGTAGAGCAAAGAAAATATTGATCAAAGAATGGTTTATAATTCAAACTATTTTAGGAAACTCTAAGGTGGTAGACCGGGGGAAGCTGAGAAGATGAGGAAATATGGCTGCATGGTGAAGACTTCTCAGATGACTAAGAAGTTTGAAGATTTTGAAGAGGCTCTAGAAGAGAAAAGGCATTAAAGCAAGAGAAAATAGTATAGAATATTAATAATTACTGAATCTAGGAGGTAGGTATTCTAGTTATTTGTTTCAAATTTTTCTTAAGAAAAAGATTAAATAAAAATTATAAATTAGGGAGTTAATGTCCACTGGGAAATATATGCTTCCTTCTTTATCTTTAAAATGAGAGTGTTAGTATGAAACACTGTTTAGAAATTTGGATATCAGTGTCTTCCAAAGCAATGGAACTAAGTGAGAAAAACCTACAAAAAGAAAAGATAAAGACAGACTTATAATGGACAAGGCTATTACTTAGGTCATTTTTGTCCTAAGTTTATTTGAAATAGCTTACTCATACAGTCCAAAAATATTTTTATTTGTGCCTGCCATGTGTTGGCATTATTCTAAGTGTTTGGGATATACCAGGAAATAAAACAAAGCTCCTTCTATTTGCCTAAAGTTTATGTTATATATTTTGCCTTAAATTCCATTTAGTGATTTTTTAGACATACCTCCTGTCTACAAGCCTAATTATCTAATTGTAAAAATTTAAACATATCTTTTGTCTCTATGGTTTAGAGCCACAAGATTTTATAGCTAAAAGGAAGTTCAGATTTCATAAAGTACAACTCTTTATTTTGTTATAATTGGTAACAATGCTTTGCCTTTGTAGATCCCTTTATAAGTTACAACATGTCTTCATGAGACCCAGAGAGGATAAGGGACTTGCCAAGTTTATACTATCTGTTAGTAGCTGAACAAAGACCTCCCAATTTGAGCTTTGGTACTCTTCCTGATACAGCAAATTCACTTGTATCAATGCCACGGCTGTGGTTGACTATAAAAACGTTAATCTAAAAATCCTACTAAAATACATCTTGGGCCTGTTCCTCTTTACTCTACTGCTCTCCACCTTCCTTATTTCCTGTCCTTCATTGGTTCTAGCCTAATCTTACAAATGACAAAGGTGTGCCTTTCTCTTGGCCACCAACAACCCCAAATGATGCCATTCCTTACCCATTTTTCAGCTAAGCTTTCTTAATTCAGAGCCTTTAATCTTATTTGATAACATCCTTTCTTCTTTACCCTAAAAAACTTGTCAGGATGTTTTTGCCCATCTTCCAGTTATCTCTCTTTCAGATGTCTAGGTATCCAATAATGAACAAAGAATGCCCTTTCCCAGGGCTGACAATGGTACTGTTATATTTAATCAATACTAGGTTCTCTTCTACTTCTCAGCTCCATAAAATATGTGCCTGTCTTAGGCAGCACCAAAGAGCATTCTGTTTCTGTCTTCATTGTAAGTTCCTGTTTCTCACATCACTAGAAAATATTGAAAATTTTGGCCATATCAAAAGTGCTTCCATGTGAAGACTCCCATATCATGCAAAACTATAATCAAATTTATTATAGACTAAAAAAGTGCTTCCAACTACTGAGTTTTGAGGTAATCTACTTATTCAGTTACTGTTTAGCCACCTAACACTTCTCTCTCTCTCTCTCTCTCTCTCTCTCTCTCTCTCTCTCTCTCAGGTTAAAGTGTTTAGGATATCTATTGCTGTATAACAAAACTCCCCAAAGCATAGTGGCTGAAAACAATTTATTACTGTCTCTCATGATTCTATGGGTTGACTGGGCCCAGCTAGGTGATTCGTGGGTTCTCTCAGGTGGTTGTAGTCAAATGAGAGCTGGAGTCATCAGGAGGCTCAAGTGGGCTGGATATCCAAGATGGCTTCCTAAACATGTCTGGCTCATCAGCTGGGATACCTGAGATAGCTGGGGGCTTGCCAGAAATTTCTCTCTCCATGCAGCTTCTTCATACGGCAGGTCCAGCTTTCCCAAAGGATAGTGGTGTCAGGGTAGTCTACTTTTTAAGTGGCAGCTGGCTTTTTCCAGAGTGAGTGCGCTAAGAGTCCCAGGTGAAAGCAGTAAGGTTTCTTTTACCTCAAAAGGAGGGGATGACACAGAGGTGTGAATATGGGGAGATTCTGTTCATTGGTGGTGGGGAAGCAGGAGGGTGAGAGAGCACCTCTGGTGACTATCACATGAAGGAAAGTGGAACGTATATCTAAAAGTTCGCTTTTAATCCACCTGGCTAGCAGGACTCTATTTTTAAAACAAATACAATTTCCTAAAATACAGCCCTCATTTTTTAGTTAAGCATAGCAGATTAAGAGTTCATTTTAATTAAACAAAAGAGAAAAAGAAGAACTTTGAACTTAGATGACTTGCATCTCTTTAAACTGTACTTAATCTCCCATTTATTGGAGCCCATGATAATAGCCCTGACTTTGTTCTGTTGATGGCTGGAGGCAGATCTGCCACCATTCTAGAGCTGACATGCCAAAACAGGTGATCCCATCTTGCATGACTCACCTTGGTAAGAGCAATTACCACCCAGCTCTGGGCCTGCAGACCACCGGCCCCCTTCCACTTACCCAGGCTCACCCACAGCCTGAAGCATAGCCTGCATCTTTTCAGAGATGGACTGAACACGTGTGGAGATACACACAAATACTTTTCTTTCCAATAAGAGAGACATTTTGTGAAGTTTCTGGCAGCATGCTGGCTGGCAAAGTCATTTGGCTGGCACAGTCCTCCTGCATCGAGTTATGGCACTGCCACCTCTACTCTGGAGAGTTTCGAAATTTCATTTTGCACTCCCTGCAAGATGTGAGTCATTCGGCTTGCAAAGGAGGAGGAGGAGGAGGAGGCGGCCATCTGCTAGTCATGAGCAGATGACAAATACCCTGCACTTCGAATTTCCATCCTCATTTCACAATATTTAAATAAACACATTTCGTAACCTTTTTTGAGGGGGCGTGGGGGGGAGTCCCTTACAGCTTCAAAAGGATTTTTTCTTTTTGGTAAACAATAAATAAAAGGCACCTTCTCTCCTCCAAATAATTGTATTACTGAAGTAACAGTGAAGGCAAGCATCTCAAAGTGCTCTCTGTTGTCTAGCCAGAGCAAAAAGAACACACTTCTGAATCTAACGATTAAGTCCCAGGGTGTTTCAGAAGAATCCGGCTGTTTCCATGGCTATGAAAGGCTGTTCCATCATGCACAGCTCCATGGCGCCCCTTACCGTCTGCCTGCTTTATCTCCCATCAAAAACAAGGAGTTTCCAAATAGCATCCATTTAACATCTCTTTGTGCTGTTATGGGAAGGAAGGAAAGAGAAGAGAAAAAAGATACTCTACCTTTAAATTAGGAGAGACAGATTGTATCCATAAAATAACTGGGAACCGCTGGGAGATCTTATTTTGTGTTACTTTCAAGTTGAGCAAAATGGTCCATGTGAAATTTATTCATTCTTCCTTCACCTTTATCTGAAAATGCTAACAAAAACAAGAAATAGTAAAACAGAAAGAAAAAATAGAATTAATGAGGAAAGTGAATGCAAATGGGTGAACCAAAAAAGGTCAATGTCTAGCCAGGCGTGGTGGCACACACCTGTAATCTTAGCACTCAGGAAACTAAAGGAAGATGACTGTGAGTTTGAGACAAGCCTGGGCTACATAGCGAGACCCTGTCTAAAAAAAAATAGATATAAATAGATACAGAGGTCAATGTCTAAAGGAGCTTCAACTTTGGCTCTGTGCATCCTAAAAGCCGGAAGAAAGGGAAAAAGGCAGAAGATGTATTGTTTAGACCTTGCTAACATGAAGAAGAAATACTAGCATTTCTTAAGTAAGATAATTCTTCTTGGTATTAAGTTTTGAACAAAATTTTCATGTTTTTTGTGGCATACCCCAGGTGGTATGAGGGCTGGTGTGCCCCTTACGGTTTGTACTGTAACTGTAGGAGCAGACCAAGTAAGGCTGCTTCTTTTAACTTTGATGAGGAAAAAGGGTGTGCCATTGAAAAAAATGAAATACATTCCCTCTGACAAGCAGAGAAAGTGAGAAATGGACCTGCTGGCAACCAGACCATGATGTTCTCAATTCACATAAACAGTGCTGGGATAAGTCTACTCTGTGATCATATTCAGAATAAGAAAAGGACAAAGCCACCCAGCAATCACAAAAGTTAACTAAACATCTTCCTTCTCTTAATAACATGAGTGACTATTTCTGCTTTCCCCTCTGTCAACCCCAACACCATTGTCCTCCATGAAAACCACTGTGATGCCCAACACTAAATTGTCTTTGCTTCCTGAGAGCATCCAATCCAGAATTGGCCCTTGCTTTCTGGGAATCACTCAGAATAAACCCAATTAAAATGAGAGGGCCCTGGCCCTCCCTCTTCTCAAGGATTCCTCTGGTACAAGAGATTCTTTCACTGCAACTTGCTCAACAAACCTAACTTTTAAAAATCCAAGTGTGTTCCTGGAGGTCTTTGATCGGTGAGCTTCCGTAGTGTGGAGCACTATCCAGTGAAAGTGGTTCTAAGTGATCTTAAATGAATATGACCAAGCAGTATTTCTGTTCTGTCTCATCAAGGACAGTGTGCCCAACGGAGGTAAGCAATGGCCTTTTCCTTGGACAGTCTTACCTTAATGTTCCTTTGTTGTTCAGGCTTTCAGTATGAAGTGATTTGCCCATAGTTGAGAATTATACTCTTATGGAGGTCTTGGGGCATAAGCTAGCATTGTGTTCCTGGTTGAAATCATATCTATGTCCTGTGGGAGTAATCCTTGATCAATGTAATTTTTTCCACATTGCAGACTCTGTCATTTCTTGGACCCATATGCCTCCTTTTCTTTTTACTTTTTCTATGAGCCCTTCTCCTGCCTTCAGTGTCCTTCTTTTTTTCTAATAGCCCTTACCAAACATGAAGTTATCTTTCAAACACAGAGTACTGAAAATGCTTGGGAATTGACCTTGAATTGGCTATTACTCCTTACCCCCAAGCCTTTGGCCAATGACTGATTAGGTCAACTCAGAAGAATAATGTACCTTCCAGAGCCCCCCTGCAGGGTCAAGCTGAGGCTCTGGGACTTTCATTTGCTTAGATTCTTTCTCAGAGCTATCTTCTTTCCCTCACTGCCTTACTAATGCCCCCTGGGATCACATCTTTAATAAATCACATGCACAGAATCCTCACCTCAGCTCTACTTCTGTGGAACTCAACCTATAACTCTCATTTAGCCCTCCTTATATCCCTATAAAGTAGAAATGAGACCATAATTTTTAGACAAAGAGGGGTTCGGAGAGGCTGCAAGGCCAGCTCATGGTTTTATAGCTGACATACAGTGGGACAGACCTAAAATCCACATCTCTATGACCCGCAAGGTTAGGGTGCCTGCCTCTTTTTTCTCTATGCCTTATTGCCTCTCCTTTAGGGCCTTGCATCTGGCCTTATCTCCCTTCTGTAGGCACAAAGAAGGAATGTTCTGAAGCATGGGATAGGAAGCAAAGACCCAAATGTCCTCTGCCAAGCATCTGATACATAATTGAGTGTTTGTGTTGCCATCTGTGGCATGTTTTTCCTGTCTGCAACATCCTGACCAGATTCATTGCCACTGTCTCCTACCTGACCTCAGGAAAGATCTCCCCTGCTGTTCGTGGAAAGAAATCATCCGTATCCCTCCTTCCTCCACCACCAACCTACCTCTCCAAGCTTTCATGAGGCAACAGCAAAGTCACGGTCCCAGGAAAATGCATGACTTCTATCCACTCCATCATATTCAATAGTCACTACTCAGTTCTGGGTGGCCTTTTCCACCTGTCACCCTAGAAAAAGAGAGTCACCCCTGAGAATACCCATACACAATGACCATCACTGTGAAGCTAACTGTTCAAACTAGAATCTACATGGGGAAGGAATCTACATGTAGTAGTACTACATACTACTCCAAAACCACTCACTGCAGAGGTCACTTTCAGTCTTGGACTATCTTTCATCCCTCAACAGTCAGTTGGTACTGAGGGAAGGGAGAAGAGTGTGTAGCATCTGCCTCCCACACTGCATTGTCAGCATCACCCCTGAGAGCTAGTAATTGGGGGAAGATAGTTGGTGAAAGGCAGGAAGGTTCACATGATCTTGTAACTGGAGGGAACTTTAACTATGACTAAGTCCTATTGTGATGCAGGCGCAGAAAGCCACTCAGCAGCAGGTGAGGTGGCTATGTGGGCTATGGCCAATCACCTTCACTGGGGATTGAGCTTACCAGAGAACTTCACAAGGAGATTGTTCTCTCCCTGTGCCAAGGCCCTCTCACTGACCATGGAGTCTATACTGAGAAAGCAGAAAGGAAATAGAATACACTTTGTGTGTGTGTGTGTGTGTGTGTCCTTACACACACTAGGACAGGATGTGTTAAAAATCACAAATTAGAATGTGATGTATTTTACTTCCCTGACCCTTAATCTTAACTACCACACTTCACCACTTTTCCAGGATTTTCATCAAAAGAGCTTATATCTTTGTTTACATAAGAAAATTCAAGGTTGGTCCTATGGGTGGGTAAAAGACTAAGCATTCTGAGTAGTATTATTTGAAAGGTATCAAGGCCTTTACCAGTGCCTGAAATTCCATCATTAGCTTCAATCTGTCAGGTTAAGGTTTCAAATCCATAAAGCTCTGATTAACACAAAAATGGCAACAAACAAATCCACAATCATTGAAACTTGAAAGCCCTACAAGTATTCATTTACCAGCTCAGCAAACACAGAGCCAGATACAGAGAAACAATACTTATTCAAGTCTGGGGATAGGAGGAGGTTTGTATTTGGGAGAGGACCCTGATCAGAAATCAGGGAGGGCAGCAGGAAGGGTCAAGGGCTAGCTGGAGATTAGAGGGCAGCACCAACACACCAGACTTGCTACATGCTATAGCACCTCCACTCCAGCAATGAAGTTAAAGAAAATGTCTTGTGGCCAAAAAGATGAAATGAACTGAAATCATACAGTAGGGATCCTAAATTGCCCTCCTAGAAGCAACAGAAAGCAGAACTCTGTAGCCCAAGGCCAAGCCCAGCCCATCCAGTCACTCTCCTACTAGCTCTCTCCAAATCCATCAGCCATTACAGCTCTTCTATATAGCTCTGAAGGTAGAAGGCAACCTCTGTATTTAGCCCATATTCACTGCATTAAAAAAAAACTAGGAGTGAAGACCATGGTTTGGTCTCGAGTATTAACATAAAAAGCAGCATCCAGAAAGAAGTCTATAGTCCTATCTATTACCTTTATCATTCTCTGAAAATCTCAAATAGGAAATGACCTGGCCTAGAGGCCCTGGAAAGGAAGCTTTGGTGAGTCCCCGGAACAGTCAGTGTGAGATGGAGGGGAAAGAGGGGAAGGAAGGAATAGCCTGCACAGGTCCACTTCCTCCTCATCCTGAGAAGAAGCATGTGGGGGAAATTAGTCTTTGCTAATGTGCACAGAAATGAATTTAAGAATTTAGGTTAGGTGACACTGGATTAGCAAGCCCAAGTGTGTGTGTGTGTGTGTGTGTGTGTATGTGTAGGGAATATGTGCTAGAAAGAGCTCTGTAATATTGGTCACAAAAATCTATCATGACTGGCCATGTAGACTTGATTTAGTCATTTCATCTCTTGAGCCTCAGTTCCCACATTCTTAACAAAGGAATAATACCTGCACCACTGGGCTGGGGATGTAGCTCCTCAGCAGAGTGCTTGCTTACTATGGGCGAGGCCATGAATTCATTCCCAACACCTCAAAAAACCAAAACAAACAAACTAACTAACAGAAAAAAAATCACCAGAATACCTGGACCATCAACTTCAGAATTAAATGGAGGAACTCACCTGTAAGCTTAAAACACGCTGGTGTTTCCATAAATAAATGTAATGTTGTCAGGAAATCCTTGGAAATAAGTGATCAACTGGCTGAATGAAAAGAAAATCCAAAGAATTAAAAGCAATTTAGTTTAATTGCAACAAGGTAGTAACATGAATAAGTATTTACTGAACACTTACTGTTTAATACAAACAACAAACAAATGAGGCAAAGACAATTATTACCTCGAAGTTATATATTAAGAAACTGAGGCTGAGCATAGTGGTAGATGCTTGCAAGCCCAGCTCTCTGAGGGTTGAGATGGGAAGATTAGGAATTTGAAGGCAGCCTGGACATGGAGAGATTACATAACTCATTCAATATCTCATGGCTAATAACTAATAGAGCCAACATTTGAACTGAAACTTCTGGAGATGAAACTGATGAAATTATTTCTTCACAAATGCTTAAGACATTTGGAAGTATTACTGGAGTAAAACACTACCTAATAATAATCATAATCATAACAATAGCAACAACAATTATTCTCACATGGAATTGGGATTATATAGTGCTGGGCACTTCCATTCATTTTCTCAACACAATAGCAATAGAGGCAGTATAGCAGAGTGTGCAATACTGGGGTGGGGTGTATCCAGATCTGGTTACTAAAGTATAGGACCTTAGACAAGTTAATTAACCCATGTCTCCACTTCCTAATTTGTAAAATAAAGGCAATATTAGTGCTTACTTCATATGGCTATAGTATATTCAATGAATTAATATCTCTAAAGTCTTTAGTATAGCACCTAGTATGTTGTCAGCTCTGCATGCTTATTAATTAATTAACTAAATGCTAAATACATAATTAAGAATTATAAATATGATCAGCTTACTTTCAGGTTTTAATTTCTACATTCTGTAATAAAAAGCATGCATGAAGTTGGTGACAGATAGCTTTGCAGTTCATGGGTTGGCTAGAAGCTAGAGGCTCAACTTAACAGTCTCCTTCCTTATTTCCCTCCCCAAGGCCCCAGCAGTGGCTGCTGTTCCTTTGTCCTCTCTAGGACCCTGTATCAGAGCCTGCTGCCTTTTTCCCTCTCCTGTTCTCCCGACTGTACAAAGCCAGCCACCATAAGCTCAGAGCTGCTTGTCCTCTGCTGACCCTCACTTCCATTCTGAATTGGGGGACCCCAAGGCAGGCTCAGGAGGTTGCAGAGTGGGTGTGTTGAAAATGACTGTGGTGGGGTCTTCAAACAGCTATGGTTTAGGAAACGACGAAAGAAAATAAACCACAAAAGACGTGATCACTAGCCCAGGGGCAGAGTCGGGGAAGGAATGATCAGGGAAATGGGGAGAAACCAAGGAAGAGGAAGTATCGTCAAAGTGGGATGGGATCAGAGGAAGTAACTCCCAGATGTTTCCCACTCCCTCTTCATGGACGTACAGGTACATCACTCCTTCATATAGAGGTTTGTGTTAAGTCACCAGATGCCCCCAAATAGAAAGAATACTCAGATTTCCCTGAAGAATCTTCAGCTGAGGCCATGTCCATACTCAGGGCTTACCAAGAACATTGCCACAAAGCACAGCTTTCAAAAGCCTCTTTCCACAGAATTTCTCCAATACGTCCACTGTTGAGGTAACGGGAGGGAAAGTGAAGACTCTCAGAGAAAATCATATAAACACCACACACACACACACACACACACACACACACACACACACACACACACACACACACACACTGCCATCACCAAAATTCATTTGAAGGCATAGATAGGGGCTGGTAGATGGATGCTCCTCCAGCTACTCACCCTTGCTGCTTGCCATGTCTCTACTTGGGACTCCTTCTGTCAGTTTTGTTCTCTCACTCAGAGGGAGCCCTCCAGTTGCCCAGGGACTTCCTTTCACCCAGAATGACTCTCCCAGAATTGTTCCTTCCCTAGCTTTCCATCACATACAGTCTTAGTGAGGTGCCCTGACCTGTACCACTGGAACCCATCCCACTGAATCCTTGCCCAGTCTCTTCCTGCTCCATAAGATGATGGCTAATTATTTAACAAAAACAACTTAGGGAAAACCTGATACAGCCTACTGGGTTCTTAGAGACACCATTACTTTATCTCATGGGATACCAGAAGGAGTACTGGAATGAATGTCTTCTATGCCTGGTATGTTGCTAAACTCCAGGTTTCAGGCTTTGTTCACTCATAGACTCTGTTTTGAGGACAGATATTGGGTTCAGCATTGATATCTTTTGTGATTTGTTTTCTTTTGCTTTATGTTAAGGCTGGGCTCACAGAAGGTATCCTGATCCTCCAGGCTGTAGTGAATAATAGGAATTGGCTCATTTGATGTTTATTTTTTACATGAAGCTAGAAATTGTATTCCATAGAGTCAGAGAATGAACTGCATACTCTCCTATTCTAGCTATTTTAGTTGGTGGTAAAAGAAAGGATTCTTTTCAGTTTTGAATCTTGTCTTGATTTTTCCACATCTGTGTGACTTTAGTTCTATAAACTTCAGTTTCCTCATACATTAAATGGGATTTAAAATATCCACTTTGAATACATGAGGATTAAATAAGTACCTGTTACACAGTAGATGCTCAATAAATAATTGTCATTTCCTCAACCTTTAATGTTATTCTTGGTCCTTGCTGACATTTTGTAATGCCTGATACATAAAGAATTCAGTGCTGACTATGGAAGTTTGTCTGCTACTTACCAAAGTCATGTCACATTGGTAGTGTGCCAGCTTGCTTTCCACAGAGAGTGTGTCTACACTATCCTCAAGAACATAGCTACTGTTCAGTTCTGCAATGAGGCCATTGTCCAGAGCTCAAGATAGGAACAAGAATACTTCTCTGCTCTGATTTCCAGGAAAGATGAGCAATACTAGATCTAATTAGCTAGAGCTAAGGAAGAGGTCTATGGGATCCACTTGTAGAAGATTCACCTAGAAAAAGAAAAATTCATTTTTGGAATAGCTTCTGATTTATAAATGTCTTTTCAAATGCTTTATTTGACAGGAAAAGCTTTCAGCTTTCTTTCTTTTTTTTTCCAGGCTAGTGACCTCTCACCTACTTTGAATAATTCACTCAGTCTATTCACTGCCCAGGAATGTTGGCTTTGGCAAAGAACCACAAGTCTCTTAAAATAAACACAACTGGGCTTTCATCTCACAGCAATCACTGCTGGCTGCATATTTCACACACTGTACAGCAGGATATGTTAAATTAAAGTCATAATCTCTCCAGTGAAATCCAGGGCTTGGTTAAGCCACTTGAGAATTACTCATGCATTAACTTCCAATGAAGAATATGAGTAAGATCTTCAGCCATTAACTCCTCCAGGTAATGGTCTCATCCCCTCCCAATTATCCCAACCCACAGTAAATTAAACCCATCAGGAAGAATGTCATTTGGAAAGGAAGAAGTTGATGCCAACATTTGTTTAAATATGTACATCCTAGAGGGGTAAGTTTGAATTACCTTGTCAGTCTCTCAAGCACTTCTCAAAGTTTAACTTGAATCTTGCTAAGGCAATATACCCAATCCATATGGATTAACAATATGTTCAACATTATGTTCAATGTTTTGAGTAGATCAAAGAAATATGTGACACTGAGCTCTTAGGAGCTTAAAGTCTTCTAGGTGATGAACAAGATTAACGAATACATGCAAAAATAGTAACAGAGGCCAGCAGCAAGACAGCCCCAAGGTGCAGGCAGAAAAAGCCCCACTTAACCTAGCTGAGTACTACTGAGTAAACCTTTGGACTTGTACAGTATCTCGGCTTCCTCACCTATAAAATGGGGAGATATACTAAGCTTATTAACCTCACAGAGTAGTTGTAATGATGAAATAAGACAAATATGATAAAACCATTATATACAATGCTGCTTATTATGGCCTATGACAAAGCAAGTGGAACAACCTAAGAAATAAGCCCAAGGAGGTTATTTCTCTTCTGTCTTTAAATACTAATAACAGATAACTTAAGCCACTGGGCTGTAAATTTCTTGAGGACCAAAACCATTTTTTAAAACTTAAATGATGCTTATACCTTGCTTAGTGTCTGGAACATGGTAGGTGTTTAGTACGTTTTTGTTAAATGAATGAATTCTGAAGTGTAGTTAGATTAAGTTTGTATATAATACGGTAACAAGAAAGGCCCTCATTTTGAGCTTCCCAAAGCTTCATTCTCATTTATATTACCTAAAGAATTAAAACGAGGTAAAATTTCAGTGGCTTAGGAAAGAGCCTTTGCTGTCGACTTTCTTGAGTTATAGCTAATAGCATATCCCTGGGCACCACTAAAATGAGTTTTCTGGGCCTGTCCAAAACAACCACAGAAAGGAACTTTCTTTAATCCTTAAAATATCCCCAATGAGAAGATGTCATGAAAGGCCCTTTGTGCTTCAGTTTAACACAGTGGCTAAAGACTGAAAACTTAACTAGGCTACAAATGGCTGAGGATACACATCTCACAGAAACCTCAGTCTGCAGTGACTTATCATCCAGCTCATGGCCACATGGGCCACACTGGGGCATTTGACATTATGCATAATATTTACTATCTAGATTAAGAAAACATCATCATCATCGACAACAACAAAATACAGGGTTAAAACTGTTATGAATCATTCTCCTAAATGATATCTTCATGGAATGTGCTTCTATTTCCTCTGGGCCATAAAAAAGGGAAACAGATACACACTGTTTAGGAAATGAAAGTCTTTAGAGAAACAGGAAAACATAAAATACCTTAGAACTGAATGATTTTTTCCCATAAGGAAGCATTATCTTCACCAAAGGAAATACAAAGTAACAAGACCTTTCCCTTTAAGCACCAGGCAAGCTAAAATGTAGGGCCCCTAGGGGGGAGGTGGTGGTGTTGTGTTGTGATGATCTTGCGCTGTGGAGAGCTCACAGCATAAGCAAGCACTTCTGATGAGAACAGGGATTCAGAGAAGCCCGTTTATCTCCCCCACTTCCCTATTTGTGTGTATCATGCACCTGTCTCTGTACATATGGAGTTGATACTGCTCTTGTTTATTGGGTTTGGGGACTTGTGTCCTTATGTGTGTATTTGTGTCTTTCTAGTTTTTGCAGTGAGGTAGTATGATTAGGGTTTTTGTTTTTCATCCTCAAAATTCTTTTTTTGTGAGTAGGGAAGGAGAGTTTATTAAGATAGAAAAGTGTAAAATGGGAAAATTGAGCCCCAGTTCTACAGTACTGTTTTTTATACCTGTTCACAAAAATACAGTAGGATATACCTAGAGGAACCATCATATCAATCAGGATCCCAAAAGGAAACAAAATTCAACTCAGAGGTTCAAATGAAGGGGCTTCAACCTCCTACTGGGGTATGAGAACAAATAAGGGGTGTTGTGGCACCTGTAGAGAAACACAGTAGGAATCCCTTCCCATTTGTATGCATAAGGGAGACCAGACCTCATTGCCAGCTGACACAAGAGGGGGAAGAGGCCACACAGTGAGAGCTGTAACAACAGAAGATCTCAGCCACTACTGAGAAGGAATGGCCTTGATCTGTTCTTCTGTCCTCTCACCTCATGCCTGTCCCTCTGTTGATTGAACCCAAACCAGACGCTTGGTGGTAAGGGAGTCTGGTTATGTAGTCCATGCGATTTTTCTCCCAGATCACAGAGCAGGACAGAGAATAAAATGGAGCAGGAACGGGATGGTAACAGAGAATAACTCTCCATCTAGTGAATACTTCAGTGTTTCCATGCTTAGATACGTCCATCATTGTGTTCTCAGTATAGTAAGGCTCAAGAACTCTTCTACAGTTGTCCTCAAAGAGAGAAGAGAGAGTGCATGGAATACTATTGCTATGTGAGATCTCTTTGTTGTTGCTTTTAATCTTCTGTGTCAGATTGTGTTTTCCTAACTCTTCCTTCCTCATATAGAACTGTTCTTTGACATTTGTCCTGATCTCCTTCTGTCCCCCACCCCTGACCCCTGCTTCTCATCCTCCTGCTGAGAATGAACCCAAACAGTAAGACTGTGACAGGTTAGTTTGACTCCAGTTTTATTTCTAACAATGTGGACCATGGACCAGATGCCCCCAGCTTTCTTCCAACCATAAAATGAGGTATATAAATAAATAAATAAATGGATAAATAAATATCTACTTGTTCTTGCTTTTGAAGGTTTGTTAAGGAACAAAGGGAGAAAATGTGGAAGGGGAGATGAAAGAAAATGATGTTGAAAGGGAAGGAAGAATAAACAAGGATAGCGGAGGCAATTATTGTTTTAAAATTGTATACTTTCATGGATTTTTAATTCTCTAAGTATACGTAGTGAAACTTTTCAGAGTGTGTATGCAAGAATGAGAAAACGAGAGCATTCATTAAGTAAATTCAAGCCGTTAAATTTCATCTCCATGTTTGCCAGGAATATAGATTTTTTTCTTAAAATAGTTAAACCATCAAAATTCCATGAGATCAGTTATGGTTTACTGAAGACTTTTTATTCATTACTGATCATATCGGCCACTGGACAAAGAAGCATGGTAACCTTCGCCTGTCTGAGATTCTGGAGATGTTTATTTTACAATTACTAAAGTGAAAAGGAACCATTCCAGCAATTCCACTCCAGGAGTCAGAAATAGAATAATTAAGGAAGGAGGGATTTAAGCATAATTATCTTAAATCCCTTTAAATCTCTCCACTATTTGCATAACAGCTTGAAGACATATCCAAGCACATTTGTATAATACTGCTACAGTATTATTGTTCTGTCTGTCTCTGTCCTATGAATCCCTAAATTCCTTTGACATCCCATCAGCAAGGAAATTCTGTGGGCATTTGTAAGGGGTCATTGTGTATTTTTACCACACTTGTTTTCTCTTACTCCCACTAGATTGAGTTAGGGAACACCTGCTATTAGCCTTCAACACATCTGATACTTTTCTGGTTACACTGTGGGCTCCTTGAGAGCAGAACTGTAACTGCTCACCACATTACATAATGTCTGGCACCTAGCAAGATAAGTCCTCAATATATTTTGTGAATGAATGGAATAAATGAAGATTTTTGCCCTCTCTCCCAAAGTATGTGTTCTTTTGAGGTCAGGAATCCTGCTACTCTAAATAGGTTCCCTTTTTCCACCTCAGGTCATCAATTCAAACCTATTAATAAAGAAATGAGTATTTTTGTATGGCTAATACAAAGGTGCTCACATAGCCATCTGTTAGCCACAGTATTTTCAGAAGACCTTGGTCCTTGCATTCCTGCATGGAAGAATCCAAGCAGAATGCATGGGTGTAAATGGGGTTTATTAAAAGTTAGGGAAGGAAATACAAAGGGAGCATGGTGGGTGCAGGTGAGTCCTCCAGCAGAGTTAGTGTGCTTTTCTTTTTCAGGTGCTTTTAAAACCCACACTAACCCATGGGGAGGGAAGACCCAGGAGATTCCCACCCAATAGTGAGAGGGACATGGGCAGTTCCCAGCAGATGAGGGTGGTCTGGGCCATCCCTGGGCAACCTATAAGAGCCCCAAACTTTTCCAAATTTGAGCCTGCCTCACATCTACAGACAGTCCCTGAAGTACAATGGTTCAACTTAAGATTTTCTGACTTTGTGATGGTGTGAGAATGATATGAACTCACCAGAAACTGTACTTTGAATTTGAATTTGTGTTGGACTGATGGTATGTGGTTCAATCACCTCAAGGTGCTGGGTGGTGGAGCTGAGACACAGCTTCTGGTCAGCTCCATGATAAAGGGAAAATTGCTGATGCTCTACAATGTGCCATGTTGTTAAGCTAGGATACACAGTAGGTTAGTTATATTAAATGACATTTCCACTTATGATATTTCCAACTTGCAACGAGTTCATCAGGATTTAGCCCCATTATAAGTCAAGCAGTGTCTTTATTCCAAAAATATTTATGGAACACTTATTATGTGCCAGGTGCTAGAAATAGGATAGTGATCAAAGCCAGAAAAGGTCCTTGAACTTATGGAGCATACCAACAGTTATATGAGAGATAAGTACTAACTAAATACAAAAATAAATAAAACATTACAATCAGAAATGTAAACTATCAAACTGGCAAAATTTAGACAGCTAGATAATGTTAAATGTTAGTGTGCATATGAGGATCTGGGTATCCTATATTCTTATGGGAGTACAAATTGGTATAACGATTCTGAAGAGACTTAAAAAAATATATGCCCTATATTCTAGTAATTTCAAAATCATTTGTTTTATAGAGAATATGATGATGTGGATAGGTAGGCCGAACATATTAATTGCAACTTGTGTTAGCAAAACAAACTAACCTCTAACTCAAAGACAGTATAGAAAATGTGTTAGATATTCTCCATGGAGATGCCACAGTAGTTGGAAGGAAGGAAAAGACTAGATCAGAGGTCAACAAACTATATGGTCCATGGCCAAATCTGGTTTACCTCTGTTTTTGTTTTTGTTTTGTTTTATTTGTAATAAAATTTTATTGGAATTTGGCCATGTCCATTTGGTTATGTATTGTCTATAACTGTATTCACACTACAATAGTAGCGTTGCAACAGAGACCATATGGCATGAAAAGCCGAAAATACTTCGTATCTGATACTTTACAAAATATTTGCTGGTCTCTGAACCATATTTACATGTAGAAACATAGCTAGATCTTTCTTCATATACTAGAATATATCTATTGTGTTTTGTTTTATACTCCATGTGCCTTTTTAAAATGCTTTTTATTGTACATGACAGTTGTACAGGGGGTCTCATTATGAACATGGCTAGGTCTTAAAAAACCTAATGCTGAGTTTAAAAAGTGAAAAACAGAAATATATATTAGTATATATTCATTTATATCTATATCTAGCTCTAGATCTATATCTAGATCTACACATCTATACATATTATCACTGGTTCTCAAACTTAGCTACACATTGAAATCACCTAGGATTATTTAAAAATTCTGGTGCCTAGGTGCTGTCACAGATCCTGTTTTTTTAGTATGGGTTATATGTTGGACATCAGCTTAAAACTACACAGGTGATTCCAATGTGCAGACATGTTTGAGAATTCCTCAGGTCTATGTGTGTTGTTTGTGTGTGTTTGTATGTATAAATACATATGACACAATATTTTCTTGGCTGTGCACACAAAAACCAAATATTTTGGGAGAACATTTAATGAGCCTAAAGGTATATATTTAACACATCAGAATGATTGTACATAGAAGGGAAGAATGGAAATAGTATATGTGTAAATATACATATGTACATAAATACCAGAGAGGAGCCTTACATGGAACAATGATATCAATATTCAATGAACTGAGATGAGATATATGATTAACTCAATTCTTTATCAGAAGTCCAAAAATATTAACTACTGTATCTGTTAATGACACATATATTTAACTGTCTACTAGACATCTCTTGGGTATCTCAAAGACAAGTTTCATTCAGGTAGCTCAAATTTGGCTTCATTGTTTCCCCCTCAAGTTTGTACCTAAGGAAGCACTTCTGGAATGGTGAAGTAAAGACTTTCAAAAAATGTGCTCCTCTGTAAAAGCAATGAGAAAATTGGGGGAAACAGTCAAAATAAATTCTTTCAGATCTCTGGAATTAACCCAAGGCTTGCAACAATCTGAGTACTTGAAGAAAAGCAACTGAATCTCAGAACAGTAAGCTTTGTGGTATTATTATCTGCTTTATTCCCATCCCCTTGTTCAGCTCTGCAGTAATCTCTGAAAACTAGCATTCTCAAAATCACAGTGTCTGTGGAAACCAGCAGCCTAGCAGCAACTGGAAGGGGGAAGAACAGGTTATTGATTTGGTGCTCTTCCAAAAAAATCATCCCCAGAGAATCATTAACAGTTTACATCTTGCAGCTCCCTGGAAAAGCTCCATTCACACTTTGTCTTCATTTGACTTGACTCTGAGCTCACCCAGTAAGGAAATATCTAGGCTTGACAAATTGCCTGGGAAGGTAGTTTGTCAAAAATACCAGTGGCAATTGTTTAACAGCTCAGTCACCTAAGGCAGTGATACCAATTGGGGCAAATAAAGAGGTAGCCAAAAATTAAAAGGTAAATGTGGGAAATGAGATATGCCCTTGAAAATCTCTGACATATTTCTGGAATCCAGAAAGTCATATGCATGTACAAGTCTGTGTACATGCTCAGGAAATACTTGCAAAGGCCCTGATCTCTCACCTCTTGCTGACCTCGATGCAAAGGAAGCTGAAGTCAAGATGCAGGCAGAGTTTTAAATTCCTGAAGCATTGAAGGTATGCCCTCAAGTACATACACAGTCCTTTGGCAAAGGGTGGATGATTTATTGGTTCAAAATTTTTAAGGAAATCTCATGTAAACAATAGGTGACTGCTAAGCTAATGGAGCAGAGACTTCAGTCACAGTATACAATGAAGAACATGGACTTTATAAATTTGGACTAGGAGAGTCATTAAATAAATGAACAGCAAAAAAATAAACTCTGGTGTAAGGAGGATCTGATTGCCAGTATCCATATTATATTATTTAAAATGTCTAGTTTTCAACAAAAAAATGTGAGACATACAAAGAAACAAGAAAGCATGAATTATATGCAGGGGGAAAAATTGTCAATAGTAACTGTCATCAAGAAGGTCCAGATATTGGAACTACCTCAAGATTTTAAATCAATCGTTATGGCTATGTTCAAACACTAAAGAAATCACACTTGAAGAACAAAAGGAAAGTATGAAAATGATGTCTCACCAAGTAAAGGTATAAAAATTATGACAAAAGAGCAAAGCAGAAATTTTGGAGTTCAAAACTATTATATATAAAAATTATTATAGTATATATTATATATTACTATTATATTACCATTATTACTCATATATAATATATAACTTTGAATATGTATATATAATTACTTGTATTATTATTTTAGAAAATCAAAAATGTATTTCCTATCTTATCAGTAATTACATTAAATGTATATGGATCAAACATTCCAAGAAAAGGGCACAAATTGGCAGAATAGTGAAGAATCATGATCCAATTATAAAGTTAAAAGCTGTCTAAAAAGGATATACTAAATTAAAAGGCACAAATAAGCTCAAGCAAAATGATAGAAAAGGATACATTATTCAAATAGTACTAAAAAACAGCAGAGGTGGCCATACCAATATCAAACAAAACAGACTTTAAAACAAAATTGTAGTAGAGACAAAGAACATTTTATAAATGTCATAAGGGGGAAAACATTAGAAAGACATAACAATTATAAACATACATGCCACAAACAACAGAACCCAAAATACATGAAGCAAAAAATTAACAGAATTGAAGGAAGAAATGTACAATAGTTAGAAACCCAAATATCACCCCTAAAATGGGTAGAACTAGATAATAAATGAACAAGGAAATTGGAGACTTCAGCAATGCTATAAACCAAATAGACCGAGCAGGCATTTATAGACTATCTTAGCTTCTTTCAGCTACCATATCAAAATATCTGATACTGGGGTAATTTAGAAACAATAGTACTTCATTTTTCACAATTCTAGAGGCTTAAAGATCCAAAATCAAGGTGTTGGCAGATTGTGTCTGGTGAGGTCCTGTTCCTCATACTGCCTTCTAGCTGCATCCTTTCAGCATGGAAGAGGCAGACAGACTCCCTCAAGCCTCTTTTGTAAGGGCACTAATCCTGATAACTCAATCATCCCAAAGCCCTATCTCTTAACACTATTATCTTGGATATTAAGTTTCAAACATATGAATTCTAGGGGGACACAAACATTCAGCTTATATAACACTGGCCAACAACAGAAATATACATTCTTTTTAAATTCAGTGAAATATTCTCCAACACAGTACACTAAAGTATGAAACAAGCTTCCAAAAATTTAGAAGGATTGAAATGATTCAAAGTATGTCCCATAATCATAATGGAATAAAATTAAAAATTAATAACAAAGAAATTCACAAACACATGAAAATTAAAGAACACACTCCTAAATAAGCAATAGGTAGAAGAAGAAATCATGAGAGAAATTGGAAAACAATTTGAAAAAAATTAAAAACAAAAATAAAAACATACCATAGTTTTGGAATGCTGATAAAGTAATGCTTAAAGAGACATTTATGATTGTAATTATCTTTATTCATAAAGAATAAAAACCTAAAGTCAGTAACTTAACTCTCCACTGCATTAAACTAGAAAGAAAGCTAACTAAACTCAAATTTAGCAGAATAAAGGAAATGATAATGATTTGGCCAGAAATAAGTGAATTATAGTAAAGAAAAACAGCAAAGAACATCAGCAAACCCCAAAAGTTGGCTCTTTAAATAGTCAACAAAAATAACAAATCTCCAGGTAGAATGATCAAGAAAAAGCAGAAAAGATTCACACTACCAAAATGAGGGGGAAAGCTTACATAAAGGAATTACTATGAAAAACTGTATATGAGCAAATCAGATCATATAAATGAAATGGACAAATTCCCAGGAAGACATAAACTACTGGTACTGACTCAGGAAGAAATACAAAAATCTTAACAAGCATAGAAAAGGCAAAAATTAATTGGTAATTTAAAATTTTTCCACAAAAGAAAGCCCAGGTCCAGATGGCTTTACTGCTGAATTTTACTGAACATTTAAAGAATTCATACATTTCACAAACAAACTCTTCCACAAAATAGAAGAGAAGACAGCGTTTCCAAATTCATTATTTGGGGCCAATATTAGGCCAATATTACTCTGATAATAAAACAAAGACATCATAAGGGCAAAAAAATATAAACCAATCTCCCTTATGATCATGGATGCAAGCATCCTCAACAAATTACTAGCAAGCTGAAACCAGCAATATACTAAAAAGTTTGTACACTTTGACCAATTGAGATTTATTATAGGATTGCAAGGTCAGTACCAGAACAAATGAATGTCTATATGCAAAAGAATAGATTTGTACCTCTTCTTCATCTATATACCAGCATTAACTAAAAATGGATCATAATCCTAAATGTGAGAACTAACACTATAAAAATTTCAGATGTTAGATTTGGCTTGGCAAACTATTCCTAGATGTGATGTCAAACCATTAACAGCCAAAGATAAAAAACAGGTAAATGGACTTCTTTAAAAACTTTTATGCTTCAAGAGACATTATCAAAAGTCAAAGGACAACCCACAAAGAAGTGACTTGCATCTAGAATTTTAAAAAAAATCTCTTACAACCCAATAAAAAGGAAAAATAACAAAATTTTAAATACTAGACAAAGTATCTGAATAGATATTTTTCCAAAGGAGATATACAGATCGTCAACAAGCACATAAAAAGATGCTCAATAAAGAAATGCAAGTTAAAACTACACTGAAATAGTTCTTCCCACCAATTTATGATGGCTACAATTAAAAGGACCATGTAAATGTTGGTAAGGATGTAGAGAAACTAGAATCCCCTTTCATTGCTGATGAGACTGTAAAATAGTGTGGCCAACTTGGTAAGCAGTTTTATAATTTCTCAAAATATTCAACATAAATCTACCATATGACCCAGCAATTGCACTTCTAGGTTATATACCCAAGAGAAATAAAAACATATGTTCACACAGCAACTTGTAGATGAATTTTCATAGTCGTACTATTAACAATGGTCCCAAAGTAGAAATACCCAAATGTCCAACAAATGGTTAAATAAAATATGGTATATCCATTACATGGAATAATATTCAGCTACAAAAAAGAATAGTATATTGATACATGGTATAGCATGGGTGAATACTGAAAAAAATGTGCTAAGTGAAAGAAGCCAGTCAGCCACCAAAGAGCATATGCTGTATGATTCCATTTATATTCAATATACAGAATAGGCAAATATAGAGAGACAGAAAGCAGTTAGTGGTTGCCAGAGGCTGGGGTAGGTGTCAAAGGTGAGTAACTGCTGATGTTTTTCAAGTTATCAAATTGGATAGATAGTGGTGATGGTTCAGTATGTCTATAAATAGACTAAAGCTAAATGCAACACAGAACTACACACTTTAAATGATGAATTTTACAGTATGCAAATTGTCACTCAGCAAAAGTGCTGTTGAAAAATCTCTGCCAATATTCCCATAATCATCATTCCAAATTGCAGAATGACTTATCCATTTATGCAAGCCAGTAACCTTCCTTGACAGATCCTGTCCCTACTCCCTTTTTTCAGTCTATAATGTATTCCTACCATTACTTCTACATATCTCACCAGGCTGTTCAGTCCTCAGTTTTTCTATCATTATCATTCAGGCCCAGTCCTCCATTATCTATTGCCCAAAATTTTCAATACTTAATTAACTAGTCACTCCACATCCACTGTTATCTGTTCTCATATTTATTCTTCTTCCAAAAGTCAGAGTAGTCCTTTCAAAATGAAAAAAGTTAACAATTATATTGTTAATATAATTAATAATAATTATTGCTGTGTAATAATAATGTAATAACAAATGTGCCAGGGAAATGCCATTCAGATCAAGAAACAAAACATTACCAGCGTTCCAGAAACTCCTCAATCTCATATTTCTTCTCATTCACTAATTGTTCCCCTCACTCTCTTCACTTCTATCACTGTATAATTGATTTTGTCTATTTTCAAAGCATGTACAAAAAGTACTCTTTTGTGCCTGGATTCTCTCACTTGATATAACACTTGGGAGATTCATCCAATTATTGTGAATAGCAGTAGATTATTTTCATTTCTGTACAGTATCCCGTTTTAGAATCTAATATAATTTATTTGTGTAGGTTGCAGTTATTGATGTAATAGCCTAGTTCTTGGTTGAAAAATGAAGCTACTATGAACATATTTATACAAGTCTTTTGGTATCCATACGTATGTATATCTATTGAAATTACTGAGTCACAGATATGTGTATGTTCAGTTTTATAGATAATTTCAAGCAGTTTTCTAATATATTTGTACAAGTTTATACTCCCATCAGCAGAGTAAGAGAGTTCCAGTTGATCCACAGTGTCACCAATACTTGGTATTGTCAGTCTTGAAAAACTAACAAAAATTGACCATTCCAATGTATATATAATAGTACCTAATATTATATTAACTAGCATTTTGTCAATGAAAAAATGATGCTAACATCACTTCATATGCCTAATGACCATTTGGATATTCTCTTTGGATACTTATTCAAATATATGTTTTCAACTATTTTGCCCATTTTTCCATTGAGATATCTATATTTTCCTTATAATATTGTATATGTAAGTCTCTTTGGCTTGCCTATCCACATTCTTTTTTTTCAGTTTTTATACTTTATATTTCTATAATTGAAGGTAAAACCAGCAAGCATTTTATTTCTTATGGACATCATATCCTAGTAAGATTTCTAACAATACTTGACATGTGTTTTATGTTGTGCAGTTTTCTTAAAAAATAAGACATTTCACTTCAACTTGACAAAGTCTGTTAAACAAACTAGAAAAAAGTAACTGCATTAAAAATCAATATTTTTGCCTAGTATTTTTCAAATAATAAGCATCTCCATCTATTTTACGACATTTTTCATTAATTTATTTCCATTAATGCTAAAAATTCTCAATATAAAGAAGTCATGGTTTTGTAAGAAATCACCAAACTACCTTTCCAAGTGGCTGTACCATTTTGCCTTACTCTACACAATGAATGAGAATCCTGTGTGTCCACATCTTTGCCAGCATTTGGTGTCATCCGTGTACATGTCAGCCACTGTAATAGATAGGTAGTGACATTTTATTCTAGTTTTAAGTTGCATTTCAACTTATGCTTGTTTACCATCTCTGCATCCTTTTACTGAAGGTAACTATTAAATTATTTCTACCCACATTCTTCTTGGTGCTCTTTAAAGAACAGAAATTCGTAAAAGAGTTCAATTTATCTATGAATATACTGAATTTATTTATCTTCTTTATGTTTGGTGCCTTTTACATTCTGTTTAAAAATCTTTCCCAAGGTAATGAAACTCTTCTCCTATTCTATATTCTAGAATCTTTATTGTTTGGTCATTCACACTGAGGGCCACAATTTATCTGGAATTAATTTTGGGTTATAGTGTAAAGTAGACATTAAGATTCAGTTTTCTTTTCCAATACTTTTCCAATTGACTCAGCACTATTTATTGATAAGAATAAACTTTCCCTATGAAAAGGAAAACTTAACTGTGCTGTGATGATAAAAAATCTCAGCCTGGGATTCAAAATTATTTCTGATGGGCAAATTTTAACCTGAAACTAAGGAGTAAGAGCTGAATAAGTCCAGCATATAGTCCTTATAGCCTAAGACTGGTAATGAGTCCTCTTGACTGGAAAGAGAATAGAAAAGGAATCTTGAAAGGGTAATCATTACCTGAGTAGTTATGAATTAGCTGTTGCTGATGGTTAATTCAAGATTTTCCCCAAACTGGTGAAAATTGTGTCTACCCCCAAACAACTGAGTATTTGCTGTGGAGATGGCCCTCTGAGGAGAAGGGTGCCAACAAGCCTTTGGGTAGAAAGAGCTCTGATCTCCTTGGGTTGTTGGGATGTAGGTCAACTGTTGAGGTTTTTTTTTCTCATTTCAGGATTGAAAAACCAAATAGAATTTATTTTTATTTTATGTGTGGCTTTGGATTTTTTTGTGCTGTCAATCAAATTCCTTGTCAGGAGCTCTTTCTGTGTCATGGATAACATTAATCAGTTGCTCCTCATGTCTAGCCCCTGTTTCTCCTGAGCCCCTGAAAGACTGAAACATCACATCGTTGGCCTTCTACATACACTCCCTATACTCTCTGGTATTGCCCTCCAATATTTAATTCCTTCTCCTGTATTTGCCTATAGTCTTTGAAAAATTCTCATTACATACACTGTCCAAGCTTTTGAGAAAGTCTACTCCTCCTGACATCAACGATCCTGTTCACTTCCCCTAACCTAATTCTTTACTACTCCCTTCTTTGTCATTAATGCATGACATAGTTCCCAGCACTCACCATGCTGATTCAGGCCTCTCTGCCTTCAGTTGTGATGTTCTCCTTGCCTGTACCACCCTTCCCACCTTCATTCCCCACTGGCTATGAAATTCAGAAAACTTTAAAAATCTATTAGTCACTAAGATTTCCTATGACTCAGGTAGGCTAAATAGCCACACATTTATAACCACACAAGACCACATGATATCAGAGTCAACTTATGTGTCCATTTCTGAGACTGCAAGTCTTGACTGAGGATTCATGTTGACCCTGAAAAAAACTCCAGGTTCATACAAGGGACTAATAGCTCAAAACTTTGAAATGTCTACACAGGAACTCATCTCATAGAGTCAAAGCTCCCTGTGTTATGTAATTATTTTTTAAATTGAATAAATAATTTAAAAAAGGCAATTGAATGTCCTCCATCTCATGTTTTCTTAAGCCAGCAGCAGACTGTATGACACATCCTTCAAATAACTGTGGTGTTCTGAGGAAGTGTTTTTAAAAAACACAGCCCAGCCAACAAGAACACTCAGGGATCTGGATGTTTGTTTTTGAACACTAAAACAAGTTAAAATTGCGGTGGTCAGTGAGTGTAGATTCATACCCCTCTAGCTCATTGGCTCTTTCAAAATAGAGATATGTGTCTCACAGACTACATTGAAAAATAATCTTTTATACAAGACCCTATTAAAACTTTGAAATCCAACTTTTAAAACATCACTCAACTAATTATTTGGTGTTTAACTTTCTTTCAAAATCTCAGTGGATAATAAAAAGTATAACGACAGTTTAGCTAAATTGTTATTCTTACTGTGGTTGGTAACTTACAATAATTAAATAATTATCTAACATAGCAGCTAAGATTCAGAAAGGGGCAAAGATGTTTCACTAACTTTCCTTATTTGTACCCCAACATGTACGTTCCATGCTCCTCTCTGCTCTGCTGTGTGTCCCAGGGGACCCTATGGACTGAATTAGCTAAGGCTCCTTTCCAACTTATTTTTCATGGAGCTGTGGCTATGGAGGGATCCTTGGGGAATGAAAGAATACTATGAATGAGATATTGGGATATTCTGCTGCTTTTGCCGTACATCAGTGCATATTTCTGACATGGCTATGTTCTCACATGAGACCATACAGCTCCTATTAGGAAGCTTCTACTTCTGTCTTGTTCTCTGGCTCCAGTAATATGGCTTTCTCTCATTGCCCCTTCGGGCCTAGAAATAACAACGGCTTTCCTCTGACACCATTCTCTAAGTGCCTCAACATCTTTTGTTGGTTTTCTTAACCAAGTCAACACCTCTGCAATTAGTCCTTTCATTAATGTCTTTTATTTGATTTACCTTGTTGAATACTGTTACCTGCCAGGAGCCCAATTGACATAAGCTGAATTTATTATATTTGTAGAGCTCAGTTCATATCACCATTGAGATAAAGTCCCTCTTTTCCCAAGGTGAGTACTAACTTTAAGTAGAAAACAGCAAAACTATGTGATCCATTAGCAGGGATTTATAATTCACAAAGGAGTTACCAATGAAGCTCAAGAATAGGAAATATCATGTAGCAGCAATTTTAAGGCTCCACTCCACTGAAGAGATCCATGAATATAAGGGGGACAATACCTCAAAGTTTTAAACCAGGGGATGCATTCACAAGAAGAAAAACTAAATAATAAGGCAAAAAGCAAATAAATGACATTCAGTCTTAACATAAAACTTAGACTTGACATCATCATTTGATTCAACTACAATAACAATTTGTCCCTTCCTACCCTATTATTGTTTCAACAAATTTCAAATCTCTATTCCTTTAAAGAGCCACACACCTGCCATAAGACTAAACATTATAACAAATCCAATCACATTAGAGCATGAGGAAAGTGGATGCAAATATGGGTAAGGAAGCAAACTCAAGAATGGTGGCCTCGTAAGAACTGAAAAAAGACTTGAAATTAAAAAGGAAGAACATTCAGATTGCTCGTATAGTCCAAGAAAAATTAGAGCTAAGTAGAAATGTACCAGAAGGAATAGTCAGAGTTCAGAATAGGTCCAAACTAGAGAAAGAATTGGAATAATGGATACAGTATTTAGGCAAGAGATCCAGAAGGCTATTGAATACCAAACTCTTGGTTTATTCCATCAGATTTCATATACCTTGACTTATGATGGGATTACATCCTGATAAGCTTATCGTAAGTTGAAAATACCATATGTTGAAAACACATTCAATACAGCTGACTTTCTAAATATTATAGCTTAGCCACACACAACATTGTAGACTATCCATTGTTCACCTGAGTGATCACCTGGCTGACTGGAAGGTGAGGTTCCCTGCTACTGTCTAGCATCTCAAATGAGTTTAGTACCAGTTATCTCTAGTCCAGGAAACATCAAAATTGAAAACTTCAAAGTGTGGTTTCTACTGAATACACAGCATTTTTGTACCATTGTAAAGTTGAACAAAATCATAAGTTGAACCATCATAATTTGGGGACCCTCTGTCTTTCCACTATAAAGAGAAAAGTAAACCCCAATTAGGATAATCCAAAACTGTTGGCTGTGGTACAATGAAAATGTTGAAAGAAAGGTAGTTCCTCATGAGAAGACTGAAAGAAAGCCCTTTATACCCTAAAAGACCAGTATAGGTTGGCTCAGTTAATAAACAATACATTGTGTTTTCAGATTTTTGAGCTTATTTTTCAACTCAGTACTACACTGGATCAGGGCTTAGAGTTTGGTGTAGACACAAACTCAAATTGTTCCCTAAGATCACTCTTTTAAAAAATATATGAACACTTCCTTGGAATTACAGAAAAGTTTTTTTTAAACACTACCCAACATTTCTGGTGTCAGCCAAAATGGAGTAAAAGTAGCAGATTAATTTCCCACCTGAAATAAACAACTAGTGGACAAAATACATGAATCAATGATTTTTCAGGGGATACATATATATGTATATGTGTTTGTATGAATCCCATAAATATATATATATATATATATATATATATATATATATATATATATATATACACATGAATTGACTCACATAATTAAAGAGGTCAAGCTCTATCATCTACAAGCTAAAGAACCATACTGGTATAATCTGGTATAATGCAGTCTGAGTATAAAGGCCTTAGATCTGTGTAGGAAGCAGCAATGGCGTGAGTATCAGATTGAGTTTGACAGCCTGAGAACTAAGAGTGTTGATGTCTGATGGGAGAAAAAAAATGGATATTCCAGCTCAAACAGACAGAGCACATTTGCTCTTCCTCTACCTTTACTCTAAATAGATTGGATGATGCCCATCCACATTGGTGAGGGGGACCTTTTCCTATTTAGTCTACTGACTCAGATGTTAATCTATTTCAGAAAAACCATCATAGATGCACTCAGAAATAATATTTTACCAGTTATCTGGGCATTCCTTAGCTTGGTTGGGTACACACATAAAAATAACCATTACAGAGTGATAAACAATGTGAGCCCTATGATGACTTCAGTTCAGTACCTGTCGGAATTCCAAACTACCGAGTCAGAGAAATTCAAACAGAGCCTAGTGGACTACCTGACTTATGGAGAGAGAGCCTAGAATCTAGGGGCATCAAAGTAGCCATAGTTCACAGGATGGAATACCAAAGAGGAGGGTGATGCACACAGAAAGAAACCTGGAGATTTGCAGGACTCTGATCGGTGTATAAATGTAAGGAAATTGCCTAAGGTTGGAAAAGGAGTCATCTCAAAGAATTACAAGCCTCACACAAATAAATGCTACATACGTAAAGTAATGCATGTTGATCAACATGATTTAATTATTCTACAATGTATGCATATGTCAAAACATTATGTTGTACACCATACATTTATATAAGTTTCATTTATCAACTAAAGGAGAGGAGGAGGAGGAGGAGGAAGAGGAGAAGGAGAAGAAAGTGATTATAGAGAACAAACCTGTTTTTTCACACAGGGCTGGGAATTTTGGCTATTTATACCAGCTTCATGATTCAGAGAGCATTGAATATGGTATACAGAAGTATATTGCTTCAATAGCAGGGAAAAATTAGCTTTAGACTGAATACAACTGTGGTCCTGCCTAAAATGTCTTAAAGCAAGACCTGAAAGGATCAAACTATTTTCAATTAATTCAAATGGATACTAGAAAATGAATTGCAAAAATAGAAGAATAAAAATATCCAAGATGTAACAAGGTAAAATTTACAATATCTGTCATTTGATAAAGTTAGAAGTACACAAAGACATTTAAAGTTATGGAAATATTCCATATTTTCAAAAAGTTAGAGACATAAAAGATATGCAGTTGTCTAGATATGAAAATTATAATATCTGAGACAAAACTACACTGAATAGGAATAATAGCAGAAGAACTGCACAGGAGAAAAGATTGGTGAACTCGAATTTGACATTATAGTAGAAACCACCCAAAGTCAAATATAGATTTAAAGGAAGAAAATAAACTCAGGATCATTGGTAAGTGGAACAACTTAAAGAGACTTAATATACTTGCAGTTGAGTTCTTGTAAGGGGGAAGGAGTACAGAAAAATATTCAAAGAGACAAGAGCCAGGAATGTTACACATTTTATGAAAATTCTAAAATTATAGATCTAAGAACCACAACAAACCCTAATACCATGATTGAAAAGAAAACTATACCAAGGCATTTTATAATCAACTTTCTCAAAACCAGTGATAAGAGGAAATTCTTAGCTGCCAGAGGAGAGATACATTATATACAAAGGAACAAAGATAAAAATGACAACAGGTTTATTGTTGGAAATAATATAAGTGAGGAGGCAGTAGAGTAATAGTTTGAAAGTACTGAAATAAAAAACAAAACTGGCAGCTTAGAATTCCAAAACTGTTGAAATATCTTTCAAAAACAAGTGTGAAATAAAGGCATTTTAGACATACTAAAGCTGAAAGAATTTATCACCAGGAGATCTGCTCTACAAGAAATATTGAAGGAACCTTGAGGCAAAGTGAAAATGATACTATTGTGGATCTTCACAATGTAATAAAGAGCACAAGAAATACTGACTAAATAGGTAAAAACATGATATTATTTAAATTTCTTTTAAAAGATAATTGACTATTTAAACAAAAATAATAAAAAGATTGAGGAGTTTGTAATACAAGTAAAATACATTGAAACAATAGTACAAAAGGAAGGAAGAAGAAATTGAAGTATATTTTAAGGCCCTTATAAAATATATGAAATGGCATAATGTCACATGAAGATGGTTTGTAACATGTTAAAATATATACTATAAGCCCAAAGGCATTTGGTTAGCACTAATAGGTGCTAAGCCAACAATGGAAATAAAATGGAATTGCTTCTCAAATTAATTCAAAAGAATGCAAAGAAAAGGGAGCAAAGCACAGATGGGACAAGTAAAAAACAAATAGTAAGATGGTAGATTAAAACTTAACCATAATTAATAATTAGATGCCACATAAAAGATATGAACATTCTAGTGAAAGGTAAATTTTCAGTTTTAGTAAAAAAAGCAACACCAACTGTATACTTCCTACAATGATGGAAATGGTTAAAACTAAAATGATAAGAAAGAAATACCACACTAACACTAATAAGAAAAAAGATGAGATGCCCACATTAATATTAAATGGAAGAGATATCCAAACAAAACCTCATAGGTAAAGAGGGTCATTCCATAATGATTAAGAAGTGAACTTATCAAGATAATTTTGGCATTTTAAATATTTGTATTTGTGTGCTGAATAATAACATTTAAATACATGAAATAAAAACTATCAGCTTTTTACTGAAGTATTGCATAATAAAACTGCAAAAGTATCCCTCCCTAAATAACTGATAGAATGAGTAAAAAATTAACAAGCAATAGTTTATTGAATGTTCCACCCATGAGTAGCAAAAAACACATTCTTTTCCAGTGTACATGGAATATTTACTAAGGTAGACCATATTCTGGGCCATAAAACAAGCCTCAATAAAATTTAAAGGATGCAAATCATAAAAAGAATGTCCTGTTACCACAGTGGAATTTCCTTTAACAATCAATACTGAAAGGCTCTCTGGAAAATCCCTAAAATTTTGGTAACAGAACAATGTGCACTGGGATAACTCATGGGTCAAGGAAGAAAGTAGAAAGTATTTTGAACAGAATAAAAGTAAAAATATAACATATTAAAATTTGATGCCAATTATTAAGAAGGAAGAAAAGTTTCAAATCAATGACCTTAGCTTCCATCTTAGACAGCTAGAAGAAAAGAACAAATTAAAACAAAATTAAACAGAAAATAGTTAAATGAAAAATATCAGAGACAAAATAAATAAAACTAAAAACAAAGTTAATACAGGAAAATCAATGAAAACAAAACCCCAAATATTTGAATAGATCATTAAAATTGATAAAACTCTACACATGATTGATCAGGAAAAAAACAGAAGATTCAAACTATCAAGATCTGGAATGAAAGAACAGACATTACTAGAAATTCTATAGATAGTAATGGGACAAGAAGGGAATTCATAAATGATTTTATTTCATTATCAACATCTTGAATTTAAAAGTGAAAAATTTCAACTTTCATTTAATAAAATTAAAAAATTCCTTGAAAACCACAAAGTATGAAAGTTTGCTAAATAAATAATATATACTGAGAATTGCCCATTAAAGAAATTGAATTTGTAGTTAAAAATCTTCCTACACAGAGACAGAAGGCCTACATAGCTTCACTGGATAGTTCTACTAAATATTATCATGAAATAGTTCTAATTTTACACAAATATTTCCATAAAACTGAAAACAATGAAATACTCCCTAACACTTCCTATGAAGCTACAAAAGTCCTGCTATCTCAAGTAGAAAAACATTACAAAAAACTAAAAAATATATTCCTCATAAACATAATGCAAAATTTGAAACAAAAATTTAACAATCCAAATCCAAGAAAAAAGACAGTACACAATGGCAAAGTGGATTTTTTTAAAAGAAATAGAAAGTTGGTTTAAAATTTTTTCAAAAAAACAGAGAATGTATTAACAAACTAAAAAGAAGAAATGAATAATACACATTCTTCTCAGCAGCCCATGTAAATTTCTCTAAAACAGATCATATTTTAAGATGTAAAGCAAAACTATCAAATAATTGAAATAACTTCCCATATTTTATCAGACCACAATGCAATAAAGCTAGAAATCGACAATGAGAGAAACGACAGAAAATATTCCAACACATGGAGACTGGATGGTTCACTTTTTAATGATCAATGGATCATTGGAGAAATAGTGGTGGAAATAAGAATTCCTAAAGTAAAATGAAAATACAACTTTTCAGAACCTTTGGAAACAACAAAGGCAGTGCTAAGAGGAAAGTTTATGGTTATAAGTGCTTGCATTAAAAATCAGAAGAGATTTCAAATAAATAATCTTATGATGAATCACAAACTCTTAGAAAAACAAGTACAGGTCAAACCCAAAAGCAGTAGATGGAAAAAAATAATAAATATCAGGGCAGAAGGGCTGGGGACATGGCTCAAGTGGTAGAATGTCTGCATAGCAAATGCAAGGCCCTGAGTTCAAACTCTATGTACTGACAAAAAAAAATCAGTTCCGAAGTTAATACAATGGAGAATAAAAGAACAATACAAAGAGTCAATGAAACAAAACTTGCTTCTTTAAAAAGATAAACAAGGACTGGAGGTGTGACTCAAGTGGTAGAGCACTGCAAGCATGAAGCCCTGAGTCCAAACCCCAATCCCACCAAAAAAAAAAAAAAAAGGATAAACAAGATTGCCATACTAACCAAAAGAAAGAAGACCCAAATTAATAGAATTAGAGACGAGAGGGCTGGTGGCATGGCTCAAGTGGTTGAGCATTTGCCTAGCAAGCATGAGACCCTGAGGTCAAGCCCCAGTATGGTCAAATAAGAGAGGGGGGGATGAGAAAGGGGATATCACAACAAATACTAACGAAATACAAAGGATCATTAGGGTATACTTCAAGAGCCTATATTCTAATAAGCTGGAAAATCTACAAGAAATAGATACATTTCAAACTGCACATAACCTGCCAAAACTGAACCAATGGATATAAACCACCTAAAAAGATATATAACAAATAATGAAATTAAAGAAGTAATAGTCTCCCAACAAAGAAAAGCCAAAGAATGCATGGATTCACAGCTGAGTTCTACCAGACCTTTAAAGAAGAACCAGCACCAATTTTATTCCATAAAACAGAAAGAGAAGGAGCACTACCAAACATAATCTAAGAAGCCAGTATTATCATAATGACCAAACCAGAAAAGGACACAATAAAAATAGAAAATTATACATGATTTCCCTGATGAATTTAACCACAAAAATTCTATCTTTTTTGCTTGAATTTGTTTTTATTGAATATAAAAAAAATTTTTTACAAAATTTGGACAAATTGATATTAATAAAATTTCCAGTTTTAAAGTGAAAGCTGCCACCTTCATATGTAAAAGTGTGGACAGTGAACAAATTTAATTCTGTTAATTTAGAATTTTATTTTATTTGGAGCATTTACTTTTTTTCTATTTAATTATTTTATTAATAGGGTTAAAATATACCTAATCCTGTGATAGATAACTATCCTGCATTTCTGTAGCTAAGTATGTACATGAATTTCTATAATATTCATTCATTTTGCTAATTTTTCAAAAATTTAATTTTAATAAATATTTTTTGATTGTCAAGTCATAATTGTGTACACTTATGGGGGGTGCCAATGTTGTCTTTGTAACTGTAAACAGTGGGCCCTTGGTGCCGTGGGGAGACCATTAGGGAGGAACTGCAAATAGAATGCATAGAGTTTAGTGCTCTGTGCTGCTGCTTGATTCACTTTCCATAATGCCGACAAGCTTCCACCAAAAACATGCCTTTCAACAAACATAAAGTTTTCAATTTGTCCCTTAAGTTAAGCACATTAACTTTTTGTTTGTTTGTTCATTTGTTTATTTACATGTGCATACATTGTTTGGGTCTTTTCTCCACCCTTCTCCCCTCCCTCACTCTTCTCCCCCTCCCCTCCTCAGTTCAGGCAGGTCCCATTCTGTCCTTAGCACTGATCTTGTTGAAGAAAGGACATAAGCATAATAAGAAAGACAAAGTGTTTTTGCTAGTTGAGTAAAGGATAGCTATACACAAAGATTCCTACTATTGCTTTCATGTACCCATGTGTTACGACCCATGTTAATTCAACTCTAACTGATCTTTACATTGGTTCCTGATCCCCTGCTCATGAGGTTTCTGTATTAGTTCCTCTGGAGTAGGGACCTCAAACACTTTCCTGTTTTGGATTTTCTACCTATTCCTGTATCTCCTGTATGTGCTCTCCCCTTTTCTTGTGATCCAAGTCCAACAACATTGCTGCATTTGCCCTAGATCTAAAGTCCACATATGAGGGAGAACATATGATTTTTGGTCTTCTGAGCCTCGCTGACATCACTCAGAATGATGTTCTCCAGTTCTATCCATTTACCTGCGAATGATAAGATTTCATTTTTCTTCATGGCTGAGTAAAATTCCATTGTGTACAAGTACCACATTTTCTTGATCCACTCATCAGTAGTGGGGCATTTTGGTTGTTTCCATAACTTGGCTATTGTGAATAGTGCTGCAGTAAACATGGGTGTGCAGGTGCCTCTGGAGTAACCTGTGTGTTGCATTCCTTTGGGTATATCCCCAGGAGTGGGATTACTGGATCATATGGCAGATCTATGTTTAGATTTTTTAAAAGTCTCCCAATTTTTTTCCATAGTGGTTGCACCAGCTTGCATTTCCACCAGCAGTGAATGAGGGTTCCTTTTTTCCCCACATCCTCACCAACACATGTTGTTGTTGGTGTTTTTGATGATGGCTATTCTAACAGGGGTGAGGTGGAATCTTAGTGTGGTTTTGATTTGCATTTCCTTTATGGCCAAAGATGGTGAGCATTTTTTCATGTGTTTTTTGGCCATTTGAATTACTTCTTTTGAAAAAGTTCTGTTTAGTTCAATTGCCCATTTCTTAATTGGTTCATTGATTTTAGGAGAGTTTAGTTTCTTAAGTTCCCTGTATATTCTGGTTATCAGAATTTGTCTGATGTATAGCTGGCAAATATTTTCTCCCACTCTGTGGGTGGTCTCTTCAGTTTAAAGACCATTTCTTTTCTTGTGCAGAAGCTATTTAATTTCATGAAGTCCCATTTGTCCACCCTTTCTCTTAGTTGCTGGGCTGCTGGGGTTCTATTGAGGAAGTTCCAGAGTGTTTCCTGCTCCTTCCTGTAGTAACTTCAGAGTTTCAAGTCTGATATTTAGGTTCTTGATCCATTTTGAGTTGGTACTAGTACAGGGTGATAGACATGGATCTAGTTTCAGTTTCTTCCAGCAACATTTGTTGAAGAGGCTGTCTTTTCTCCACCGTATATTTTTGGCACCTTTGTCAAAAATGAGGTGGGTATAGTTACATGGGTTCATATCTGGGTCCTCTATTCTGTTCCACTGGTCTTCATGTCTGTTTTTGTGCCAATACCATGCTGTTTTTATTACTATTGCTTTGTAATATAGTTTGAAGTCAGGTATTGTGATACCTCCAGCATTGCTCTTTTTGCTGAGCATTGCCTTGGCTATTCGCGGTCTCTTGTGTTTTAAAATGAATTTTAGGGTAGAATTTCAATCTCAGTGATAAAAGTCATTTGGATTTTGATGGGAATTGCATTAAACATGTAGATTGCTTTCAGTAGTATAGCCATTTTTACTATATTGATTCTACCAATCCATGAGCACAGGAGATCTTTCCATCTTCTGTAGTCTTCCTCAATCTCTTTCTTCAGGAGTTTGTAATTCTCCTTGTAGAGGTCATTCAGATCCTTTGTTAAATTTACTCCTAGGTATTTGATGTTTTTGAGGCTATTGTGAATGGAATTATTTCCATGTATTCCTTCTCAGTTTGTTCATTGTTGGTGTATAGAAAAGCTAATGATTTTTGTAAGTTAATTTTGTATCCTTCCACCTTACTGTAGCTGTTTATGGTGTCTAAGAGGTTTTGGGTAGAGTTTTTTGGGTCTTTAAGGTATAGATAGGGTCATATCATCTGCAAATAAGGATATTTTGAAATTTTCTTTACTTATTTGTATTCCTTTTATTTCTTGTTCTTGCTTAATTGCTCTGGCTAGAAATTCCAGTACTATGTTAAATAGGAGTGGGGATAGTGGGCACCCTTGTCTCATTACTGATTTTAGGGCAAATGGTTTCAGTTTTTCACTGTTAAGTATGACGTTGGCTGTAGGTTTGTCATATATAGCCTTTATGACGTTGAGGTACATTCCTTCTATTCCTAGTTTTCTTAGAGCTTTTATCATGAAGTGGTGTTGGATCTTGTCAAAGGTTTTTTCTGCATCTATTGAGATGATCAAGTGGTTTTTGTCTTTGCTTCTATTGATGTGCTGTATTACATTTATAGATTTGTGTATGTTGAACCATCCCTGCATCCCTGGGATGAAGCCAACTTGGTCATGATGTATGATCTTTCTGATGTGTTGTTGGATTCAGTTTGCCATTATTTTATTGAGGATTTTTGCATCGATGTTCATTAGGGAAACTGGTCTGCTGTTCGCCTTTTTGGAGGTGTCTTTGACTGGTTTTGGGATGAGAGTAATATTGGCTTCATAAAATGAGTTAGGCAGTGTTCCCTCCCATTCTATTTCATAGAACAGTTTAAGGAGAGTTGATATTAGTTCTTTTGTAAATGTCTGATAGAATTCAGCAGTGAATCCATCAGATCCTGGACTTTTCTTTTTTGGGAGGCTCTTGATGGCAGCTTCAATTTCTTTTTGTGTTATAGATCTATTCAGGTGCTTAATATCCTCTTGGTTCAGTTTTCAGTGGTTGTTACGTTTCTAGAAATCTGTTCATTTCTTCGAGATTTTCAAATTTTTTAGAGTATAGGTTCTCAAAGTAGTCTCTGATGATTTCCTGGATTTCTGTGGTGTTTGTTTTTATCTCTCCTTTTGAATTTCTGATTTTACTGATTTGGGTTTCTTCTCTCCTCATTTTAGTCAGGTTTGCCAGGGGTCTGTCAATCTTATTTATTTTTTCAAAGAACCAACTTTTTGTTTCATTGATTCTTTGTATGGTTTTTTTTTGTTTCTATTTCATTGATTTCATCCCTTATCTTAATTATTTCTTTCCTTCTGCTTGTTTTGGGGTTTGTTTGTTCTTGTTTTTCTAGGACTTTCAGCTGTAGTGTTAGGTCATTGATTTGAGATCTTTCGTCCTTTTGATATATGCACTCATGGTTATAAAATTTCTTCTTAGGACTGCCTTTGCTGTGACCCATAGGTTCCAATAGGTAGTGTTTTCATTTTCATTAACTTCCAGCAGCCATTTAATTTCATCTTTTATTTCATCAGTGACCCATTCATCGTTCAGTAATGTGTTGTTCAGCTTCCAATTGTATGCATGTTTCTTACTGCTGTTTTTGTTGATTTCTAGTTTTTATGCATTATGGTTAGACAGAATGCATGGAATTATTTCTGTCTTCTTATATTTGCTGAGGCTTGCTTTGTGCCCTAAGACATGATCAATTTTAGAAAAGGTTCCATGGGCTGCTGAGAAGAATGTATATTGTGCAGAAGTTGGATGAAATATTCTGTAGACATCAGCTAGGTCCATTTGATCTATGGTTTGATTTGTTTCTAGGATTTCTTCATTGATTTTTTGTTTGGATGTCCTATCTATTGGTGATAGGGGAGTATTGAGGGCTCCCACTACCACTGTGTTGGAGTCTATATATGTGCTTTTAGGTCCTTCAGAGTATGATTGGTGAAATTGGGTGCACTTACGTTGGGTGCATATAGGTTGATAATTGTTATTTCCTTTTGGTGTATTTCCCCTTTTATTAGTATGGAGTGTCCTTCTTTATCTCATTTGGTCAAAGTAGGTTTGAAGTCTACTTTGTCCGAGATAAGTATTGCTACTCCTGTCTGTTTTTGGGGACCATTGGCTTGGTAAATCTTCTTCCAGCCTTTCACTCTCAGCCATTGCTTATTTCTATCAATGAGGTGGGTATCCTGTAGGCAACAGATTGTTGGATCTTCCTTTTTAATCCAGTTTGCCAATCAGTGTCTTTTGATGGGGGAATTTAGTCCATTAACATTCAGTGTTAGTATTGATAAATACATGATGATCCTGTCATGTATTTGTCTTTGTAGATTAAGGATTTGATTGTGTGTAGCTGAATCAGTGTTACTCTTTGTTTTCTTGCCTTTTCTTCTCCTGTGGTTTGGTATTGCCTGCCCTTTCATGGTTCTGTTTGCTTTCATTTTCTGTGTGCAGAATTCCTTGGAGAATCTTATGTAGTGGTGTCTTGGTGGTCATATATTGTTTTAGTTTCTGCTTATCATGGAAGACTTTTATTGTTCTGTCTATTTTGAATGATAGTTTTGCTGGGTAGAGTATCTTAGGGTTGAAGTTATTTTCATTCAGTGCCCAGAAGATCTCTCCCCACGCTCTTCTTGCTTTTAATGTTTCTGTTGAGAAGTCTGCTGTGATTTTGATGGGTCTACCTTTGTATGTTGTTTGCTTTTTCTCTCTTACAGCCTTCAATATTCTTTCTCTAGTCTCTGTACTTGTTGTTTTAATGATAATATGTTGTGGGGTAGTTCTATTTTGTTCTGGTCTGTTTGGTGTTCTGGAGGCTTCCTGTACCTGAATGGGCATAGTTTTCTCTAGATTTGGGAATTTTTCTGTTATTATTTTGTTGAATATATTACGTGTTCCTTTTGCTTGCACCTCTTCTCTTTCTTCAATGCCCATGATTCTCAGGTTTGGTCTTTTGATGGAGTCAGTGAGTTCTTGCATTTTCTTTTCACAGGTCTTGAGTTGTTTCACTAATAGTTCTTCAGTTTTTTCTTTAATTGCCATTTCATCTTCAAGTTCTGAGATTCTGTCTTCTGTTTTTCTATTCTGCTGGAATGGCCTTCCATTTTGTTTTGTATTTCTGTTTCATTGTTTTTTCTGAGGTTTTCCATATCATGGGTTACTTCCTCTTTAATATTGTCAATTTTTTACCTTAATTTGTTTATCTCTCTGTTTGTGGTGGTCTCAGTTTCAGTTTGGTGTTTATTTAGGCTTCTATGATTTCATTTATTTGTTTTTGTTTTCTCATATTCTTTATTTTTGTCCTCTTGGAATTTCTTGAGTGCCTCCTGTATGTTTTGGTTGACCATGTCTAGTAGCATCTCTATGAATTTCTCATTAATTACTTGTAGGATTTCTTCTTTCAGAATGTTCTTGTGGTCTTCGTTGGGTTCCTTGGTATAGTTTATCTTTGTTTTGTTGGAGTCTTGGTCTGGGTATCCATTTTCTTCATTTTGCTTCAAATCCTATTGTACTTTTTTTTTGGGTGGGGAATGGTTTCCTTCCCTTTTTCTTCTTCCCATATTTCCACTAAGTAATGCTTCTATCCCTGAACTATGTGTAATTTAGTATTTGCTGGGTAACGATATTGATACTAACAAAACCAAGAAAGAAGGATAAAAAAGAGAGAGAGATGGAAAGATAAAAGGAATAGAGTAGTGAGGAGAAGAGAAAAAATGGTAGAAATGGTGGATGATCAAACAATAAACCAGGCAGCAAATCCCTTAAAGAAGAGAAAAAAATTAAAATTAAAATAAAAAAAAAGAAATCACCAGTTCTGAAACAGTAGAATTGCAGTCTTAGTTGTTCTGATGCTAGTTCTTTAGCATCCAGACCTGTCTGTGTGTGTCTCTTAGATAGGTTGGAGCCTTCCTGTGGCAAGTGGATGGTAGGTGGTGTCCCACAGGCCTTTGGGTGGAGGCCTTTAGCTGAGTTGAAGTAGCAGGCCTTTGGAGCATGGGCTTGGCGTGTCTGAAGGGTGCAGGCTGGCAGAGTGGAGATCCTGCATGTCTACTGTGTATCCACATGTAGAAGACTGAAACTAGAACTCTCTCTCTCACCCTGTACAAAAATCAATTAAAAATGGATCAAAGATCTTAATGTAAGACCTGGAACTTTTAAACTGCTACAGGAAAACATAATGAAAACCCTTGAAGATATAAGTTTCTTGAATAGAATCCCAATTGCTCAAGAAATAAGAACAAGAATTGATGAATGGGATTGAATTAAATTACAAAGCTTCTGCACATGAAAGGAAGCAATCACCAGAAACAAAAGAAAGCTTACAGAGAGGCAAGATAAGAAGGAAGATTAAAAGTGCCCACTGTTTTGACTCTATAAATGACAAGAGTCAGGCAACACAGGAGAGATCATATTCTGAAGAGAGAAGGAGAGGAAGGACACCAGGCATCATGAACGAAGTAGAAGGATGGCAAAAATGTACAGAGAAATTGAGGCAACAAGAGAAAAGTAGCAAACAGTTCCAAGGCTGTCCCTGGCTTACTGGGAGGAGGATGGAAGCTGAAGTCACCATCACAAAGTAAGCCACACAGTCCTGATGACAGACTGGCAATTCTACCTGCAACACAAGCCCACATCTCCTGAAACAAACCCAGTGGAAGGATTTGGTAAAACAGCCATTTTTCTGGTATGAAAGGCTAGCATTGGTGAAGAAAGTCATTTTGTTACTCTATCTTGGGGGTAGCAAGACATCATCTTGATAGAAAGCCTATTGTTTGAGGCTGAGATACTCTGGGAGCCTGAAAATAAGGAACACTCATGGCACTGGGAGACTTGGGACACACTACCACAAAGTCCGGATGGGGAATGGCCAAGAGAGAGGGTTGATGAGAGGGAGAGTTTTTGATGTGCTTCTGCAGAGAAGTTCAAGCAGCAAGAAAATCTGGGAGCAGTGAAAGATATCTTGGAGGTCAGAGACCCCAACCTCTCAGGCCAAGAGCAGTCACATTGCCTGAGGCTCAGGCAGAAACAAAGCACCAAGCCTATGGTTGGCTTATTATTTAGCCTCTAGGGCCTGCCTCCTGCTGTATGTTGAAACCTAGGTGGGTCAGAGCCCTGCACTTAGGCCTTTCAAATCACATGTTACCCACAGCCTCCCACCCAAAGGGAGGTGAATTGTTGGGAAGGTCCTGAAAGAACTGAGAAATGCTCATAGAAGCTGCATCCTTGCATGTGTTTGCTGACAGTTGGTACTGAGAGCTCAGAGTCCATATCCTCTAATTCAGGAAACTTCTACAGGTTCTTCCTTCCAACAAGGCAGGACTGGGTCTGTAAGTATTGAGACCAGCAGGTAGAGTGACCAGTTCCCTCAGTTCTCCTCCAGCCAATAAATAACTCAGTGTTGTTTGCACCCCACTCTATGATACATTTGGGTGTTACCCTGAGGTTAGACACTTGCTGCCCTTGGGTATGTAAATTGAAGATGTGTGGAGCAAGTGGGGACCTACCAAGCCCATAGACTACAAAGCTCCCTGCAGCCAACAGCAGTTCCCAGTACACAAAGAAGGGAAGCTCCTATAGTGAGAGGAGCCTAAAAGCAGACCCAACACTTCTACCACAGACTTGAGCTAATTTACCTTGGTCTGAGCAGTGCTGGGGACCAGGCCTGGTACCCTGAACATGTGGAAAAATTCTTGGCTACTAAGCCATTTCCTCCAGTCCAGTGGTGAGAAATAATACTTTAATTTGGTCACTACACTGTCCTCCCTGATTATTGACACTATTTCACTTGAAAGACTACAGGTGATTAAAATTTCCAGCACACAACTTGGCCATAGATGCATAAATCCCAACATAGAAACAAAAGTAATATGAAAAAACAAGAAGACCCTTTAAAAGTCAAGAATTCCACAAAAAAGGACTTGAGTGATATTGAAACAGATGAAATTTCAAACAATGAACTCAAAAGAACAATGATAGGAATGACCAAGGAAATTAAAGACATGTAGAAGCATCTGAATGAATTCAGAAGATATAAATAAACAACTGCACTTTATCTTAGCCAAAAGGCCAAGAAACAAAATAAATAAACAACTGAATGAACTTAAATAGAAGTCAAATAAGCAGCTAAATGAAATAAGCAAATCAACATGAAAGGTCAATTCAACGAAGATATAGAAATCCTTAAAAAATCAAATTGAAATCAAGTAAATAAAAACCTCAACAACCCAAATAACAATCTCAGTTGAAAGCCTGAGATAATAGAAAGGAATAAGTTGAAAATAAAATGTCATGGAACAAAGATAAAGTGGATCAATCAAACTAAGACAAAGAAAAAAATACTAAGAAAAAAAGAATGGTATATGCAAGACCAATGGGACATCATCAAAAAAGAAAAGCTACAAATCATTGGTATTGAAGAAGAGATACAAGGTAAAGGCATAGAAAACATATTCAATAAATGAATAACAGAAAACTTCCGCAACCTTGAGAAGAAGAGTGTTATCCAGGTAAAGGAGGCATCAGAAAACCAATAGGCATGATGTGGAAAGAAACACCTCTAGACATATTATAGTGAAAATTTTTTAAAAATGCAGAACAGAGAATGAATATTGAAAGGTGCAAAAGAGAAATGACAAGTTACATATAAAGGCAAACCCATCAGAATAACAGTAGATTTTTCAATATAAACTCTGAAAGCAAGCCAAGCATGGAATGATGTATTATAAGCCATGGAAGAGAATAACTGGCAAATTAAACTAATATATCCAGCAAAGGTATCCCTCATAATTGAAGGAGAAATAAAAAACTTCCACAATAAACAAAAATTAAAGAAATCATGACCACTAAACCAACAATGTAGAAGGTATTTAAATGAATCTTACATACAAAAGAGGAAGATAAATGCAATCAGGAATATACAGAAAAGATTAAGTCCTTCTAGACAAATAGATTAGCAAATAAGGATTAGGAAATAAGCAAGCATCACAAAACAACAAAATGACAGGAAATACTACATATTTTTCAATATTAATACTGAATGTTAAAGGTTTCCATTCTCCAATCAAAAGACATTGAATGGCAGGTTGGATTAAAGAGCAATACCTGACCATTTGTTGCCTACAAGAAATGAATCTCACTAACAAAGACAAACATTGGCTTAGGATAAAGGATGAAAAAAGATTTTCCAAGAAAATGGCCTCCAAAAGCAATTATGAGAAGCTATATTTATATCTGATAAAATAGACTTCAAACCAAAATTGGTTAGCAGAGGCAAAGTCCTTTCATATTAATAAAGGAAAAGACACATGAAGATGAAGTACCAATTATTAACATATGCAAAAAAACTTTGCACACCTTATTTCATTAAAAAAACACTACAGGGCTTAAAAGCACAAATAGACCACTATATCACAATAGTGGGAGAGTTCAATATCCCACTCTCATAAATAGGTGGTTCATCCAGACCAAAAACAACAAAGAAACTTTAGAATTAAGTGACACTGTAGACAAATGGCCTTAACAGACATTTACAGAATATTTCATTCGGCAAATGCATAATATAAACTCTTCTAAGTATCCCATGGAACTTTCTCCAAAATATATCATATTTTAGGACATAAAGAAAATCTCTACAAGACCACAATGGAATAAATGTTAAAAATCAAAAACAAAAGAAACTATAAAAGATAGTCAAGTACATGAAAATTGAACAATACACTTCTGACCAATCAGTGGGTCATTGAAGAAATAATGGGGGAAACAAAAATTCCTAGAATCCAATGAAAATGAAAACACATCTTCTCAGAACCTCTGTGATACAGCAAAGGCAGTGATAATAGGAAAGTTTATAGCTATGAGTACCTAGATTTTAAAAAATTCCAGAAAGATCTCAAATAAATAATGTAATGACTCAACTCAAGCTCCTAGAGAAACAAGAAAAAGCCAAACCCAAAATTAGTAGGTGAAAGAAATAATAAAGATTTGGGCACAAATTAATGAAATAGGGAGTAAAAAACAATACAAATAATGAAACAAAAAGTTGTTTTTTTGAAAAAATAAAATTGAGAAACTGACCAAATGAAAGAGAGAAAAGATCAAAATTTATACAATTAGAGAGGAAAATGGGGATGTCACAATAAACACCAATGATTTAAATACAGAGGACCATTAGGAAATACTTGGGAAACTTATATTCTAATAATTGGTAGAAGCTAGATGAAATGAATATATTTCTACATATATTTGACCTACTAAAATGTAGCCAAGGGGACATAAGCAACTTAAACAGATCTATAACATGACATGAGATTGATGCAGTAATAGTCTCCTACAAATAAGACCCTTGACTGTTGGATTCACTACTGAATTCTACAGGACCATTAAAGAAGAAATAATACTCCTAAAAATATTCCATAAAATATAAATTGAAGGAACACCATCAAACTCTTTCTGAAGCCAGTATAACCCTGATCCTAAAACCTATGAAGGACACAACAAAAAAAATTTAGATCAATTTCCTTGATAAACACAGACATAAAAATTCTCAATAAAATGCTTACAAACCAAATTCAACAACAAATTTAAAATATACATCATGATTAAGTTGGTTTTATTGCAGTGAAACAAGGGTGCTTCAACATCTGCAAATCGATAAGTGTAATACAGCACATAAGCAAAATCAAGGATAACTATCATATTATAATCCCAAGAGATGCAGAAAGAGCCTTTGACAAAATACAGCATACTTTCATGATAAAATCTCTGAAGATACTAGAAATGAAAGGAACATTACAGCATAATAAAGGATGTATTTGACAAACCTTTTGCTCACATAGTACTAAATGGGGAAAAACTGAAATAATTTCATTTAAAGTCAGGAATAAGACAATGGTTACCACTCTCCACACTCTTATTCAATACAGTGCTGGAATTCCTAGCCAGAGTAATAAGGCAAGAGAAAGAAATAAAAAGGAATTCAAATAGGGAAAAAGCCAATTTATCTATATTTGCAGGTAATATGATCTTATACCTAAAAGATCCTAATGATTCCACCAAAAACATCTATATGTTATATGTTATAAACACTTTCAGCAAATGTAGCATGAAATAAAATTAATATACAAAAATCAGTAACTTTTCTATATACTAATAATTAACTACCTAGGAATAAACCTCTACAATGAATACTATAAGACCTAAAAGAAAGAAATTGAAGGAGACATCAGAAGAAGATGGAAAGACCTTCCATGTTCATGGATTGGTAGAATTAATATTGTGAAAATAGCTATATTTTTGGAAACATTCTACACATTCAAAAATTGTTTTAACATTTTTTAAAATTAGAGAATATACTTCATCATATCAGCAAACTAAATAGAAAAAGAGATCATCTGAATAGTCTTAGAAAAAGCATTTGACAAAATCCAACATCTATTTCTTTCTTAAAAAAAAAAATCTCAGCAAACTGAGAAGAAAACTTCCTCAACCTACTTAAGGGCATCAAAAAAAACCCTATGACTAACATAATACTTAATGGTAAAAGATTGAATGTTTTCCCTCTAACATCAGGAAGAAGACAGGGATGTTCACTCACAGTACTTCTTGTTAACTAAGTAATATAGGCTTTAGCCAGAGCCTAATAAGGAGATATAAAGAAATAAAAGTGTCCAGATTGGAAAGGAATAAGTTAAAATTATCTTTATTTTCAACACCATTCAATACAATTGCCATCAAAATCCCAATAGCATTCTTCACAGAAATAGAAAAAATTGAGCTGGGTACCAGTGTCTCCTGCCTGTAATCCTAGCTACTCAGGAGGCAGCTATCAGGAAAATCGTGGTTTGAAGCCAGCCCGGAAAAATAGTTCATGAAGACCCTAACTTGAAAAACCTTTCACAAAAAAAAGGCTGGTGGAGTGGCTTAAGGTATAGGCCCGAGTTCAAACCCAAGTACCACAAAAAAAAGAAAAAAATCAATCATAAAATTCATATGGAAACTTACATGAAAGACCACAAATAGTCCAAGCAATCCTGAGCAAAAAGAGTAATAATCTATCACAATATTAGACTTCAAATTATACTACAGAGCCAAAGTAACAAAAGCAACATGGTACTGGCACAAAAACAGACCAAAAACCAACAGAGCAAAATAGAAAAACCAGAAATAAACCCATACAGCTCCAGCCACTTTATTTTTGACAAAGAATCAAAAAATATTCATTGGAGAAAAGGTAGCCTCTTCAACAAATTGTGCAGGGAAAACTGGTTACCTACATGTAGAAAACAGAAACTAGAGCATTCACTCTACACATAAATCAATTCAAAATGGATCAAATATCTTAAAGATTTGAAACTTTGGAATTACTGCAGAAAAACATAGGGAAAATATTAAAAGATATAGGCAATTTTTTTCTTCAATTGCCCAGGAAGTAAAAGCAAGAATTGACAAATGAGATTGCATCAATTTAAAAGGCTTCTGTACATCAAAGGAAAAAATTACCAGAATCAAGAGACAACCCAGAGAATGAGAGAAAATCTTTGCCAGCTATTCAACAGATAAAGGATTAATATCTAGAATACATAAAAACTCAAAATTAAACACCAAAAGAACAAAGAATTCAATTAATAAATGGGAAATGAGTCAAACATTTCATAGAAGTACAAATGATTAGCAAACACATAAAGAAATGTTTGGCCTCCTTACCTATAAAGGAAATACAAGTCAAAACTACATTGATATTCCATTTCACTCCAGTCAGAGTGGCTATCACCAAAAAAACAAACAACAACAAATGTTGATGAAATTCAGGGGAAAAGGAATCCTTATACACTGTTGGTGGTAATGTAAACTAGTACAACCACTATGGAAATAAGTATGGAGGTTCCTCAAAACACCAAAAATAGAACTACCTTTGACCCTGCTATATCACTCATTGGCATACATATCAGAAGGAATGTAAATCACCATAAAAGAGAAATGCCTGTACACCCATGTTTATCATGGCACTATTCACAATAGTCAAGCTGTGGAATCAGCCTAGTGGCCCAACAACCAATGAATTGATAAATAAAATGTCATATACATTCACAATGGAGTGTTATTCAGTCATAAGGAAGAATGAAATTAAGTCATTTGAAGGAAAATGAGTGGAATTGGAGAACTAAGTTCAAAAAAGCCAAATAGCACACATTTTCACTGATACATGTAAATTAGACATAAAATGACAATGATGATAATAATAATAATAATGGGACATGAATGTAGAAGTGGGACTATCTGGCAGGAAGTGGTGATGTTGACATTATAGGAAACTGGGGGGTGAAGGGAATCATAGTACATTTAGACAGATAGATAGATATATAGATAGATATATAGATAGATAGATAGATAGATAGATAGATAGATAGATAGATAGATTAAAAAAATGAAACCCACCAAACAGCCTTTGAAAAAGGAAATTGTTTGTACAGTTCTGTTTCTTGACACAGAGAACAAGGCACAGAAGAGTGAAGGGAGGACCTGGAGGACCTAGAACAGGTTGAACATGTGCTTAGTTTGCAAATGTTTCTTATATGATTGATGGATTCTTTATTAAAAATGCAATGAGAGGAAGATCCAAGATGGCGATGGAGACAAGGCCGCAGACCTTGTGAGCTGACCCAGAGATCCTGCAGAGAAGCTGGAGACACACCTGACTGAAGTAAAGCTCCAAGGACAGCCAAAAACACGGCACTCTAAAGACTTAGTTCATGGAAGGCTTCACCACACCATGATCTAATAAAAGAACAGCCGGCCAGCCAAATCCCTGCCCCATAGGTCTGCAGAGCCACTGCTCCCTTCTGCTGGGCTCTCTGCCCTTCGGGCTGCATCAGGCCACAGCTCTGTGCCAGACCCACACACAGCAGGATACCCGTCCCTCAGCTGTGCCAGCTTCCAGCCCCTAGACCCACACCACGCTGGAATACCCACCCTTTCGCCATGCCACTGGACCCATGACCACCGGGATCCCTGCCACCAACCTGCACCAGACCCCAGCCTGGAGCTGGTCCCACAGCTCCCCGGGATACCCACCCCTCCCACCAAGCCCACTGCCCTTCAGGCCCTGGTGAGCCCTAGCCATGCATGGGACAACCAGAACCCACCCCACCCATCAGGCCCTGCCTGGCTCCAGCTCTGTGTGGAATGACTGGAGCTGTGCCCTGGCTGGGACAGGCACCATCCTGGTGTGAGACAGCTGCACCCATCAGCCTGCCAGGAATCTCACTCCCTGTGTGGAGCCAGCCCCAGCTCTATAGGCTTCCCAGATAACCACTCCACCAAGCTCCCACTCAGCTGCCACTAGAGGGCTCCAAGCGTGCCTAAGAGACACTCACAGACTGGACTGGACACTAAAGAACTAAAAACTAAGCCTGCAATCCTACTGTTCCAGAGCTGGTGACTTTTTTTTCCCTCCCTTCTGTAAGGGCTTGCTAGCCTAATTTGCTGTTTGATCACCCACCACCTCGCCTATTTCTTTTTCCTTTACTTCTTTCCCTTTTTTTTCTCTCTTCTCTTTTCCTTTTATCTTCCCTTCTCTTTCTCTTTTTTATCCTTCTCTCATGATTTTGTTATTATTAATATTGTAACCCAGCTAATACCAAATTACACATAGTCCAGGGACAGAAATGGTACCTAGTGGAAATATGGGAAGAAGAAAAAGGGATGGAAGCCATTCTTCCCCAAAAAATAAAGTAGTACAGGATTTAGAGCAAAATGAATAAAACAGATACTCAGACCCAGACTCCAACAAAACAAAGATAAACTATACCAAGGAACCCAATGAAGAATACAAGAAAATCCTGAAAGAAGAAATTCTACAAATACTTAATGAAAATTAAATAGAGATGCTACTAGACATTGTCAACCAAAATGTACAGGAGGCACTCAAGAAATTCCAAGATGACAAAACTCAAGAATATCAGAAAACACAGAAACAAATAAATGAAATCATAGAAGCCCTAAACAAACACCAAACTGAAACAAAGATCACCATAAGCAGAGAGATAAATGAATTAAAGGCAAAAATTGACAATATTAAAGAAGAAGTAACCCATGATATGGAAAACCTCAGAAAAAACAATGAAACAGAAATACAAAACAAAATGGAAGCCCATTCCAGCAAAATAGAACAAGCAGAAGACAGAATCTCAGACCTTGAAGATGAAATGGCAATTAAAGGAAAAACTGAAGAACTATGAGTGAAACAACTCAAGACCTGTGAAAAGAAAATGCAGGAACTCACTGACTCCATCAAAAGACCAAACCTGGGAATCATGGGCATTGAAGAAGGAGAAGAGGTGCAAGCAAAAGGAATGTGTAATATATTCAACAAAATAATAACAGAAAATTTTCCAAATCTAGAGAAAACTATGCTCATTCAGGTACAGGAAGCCTCCAGAACACTGAACAGACCTGACCAACATAGAGCTACCCCACAAGATATCATCATTAAAACAACAAATACAGAGACTAGAGAATAAATATTGAAGGCTGTAAGAGAGAAAAAGCAAATAACATACAAAGGTAAACCCATTAAAATCACAGCAGACTTCTCAACAGAAACATTAAAAGCAAGAAGAGCATGGAGTGAGGTCTTCCAAGCACTGAATGAAAATAACTCCAATCCTAGGATACTTTACCCAGCAAAACTATCATTCAAAATATATGGAATAATAAAAGTCTTCCATGATAAGCAAAAATTAAAACAATATATGACCACCAAGATACCACTACAAAAGATTCTCTAAGGAATTCTGCACACAGAAAATAAGAAAGAAAAACCATGAAAGGGAAGGCAATACCAAACCACAGGAGAAGAAAAGGCAAGAAAGTAAAGGGCAAGATTGTTTCAGCTACACATAATCAAACTCTTAATCAACAAAGACAACTACATGACAGAGATCACCAAGTACTTATCAATAATAACAATGAATGTTAATGGACTAAATTCCCCCATTAAAAGACACCGACTGGCAAACTGGATTAAAAGGGAAGATCCAACAATCTGCTGCCTACAAGAGACCCACCTCATTGACAGAAATAAGCACTGGCTGAAAGTGAAAGGCTGGAAGAAGATTTACCGAGGCAATGGTCTCTGAAAATAGGCAGGAATAGCCATACTTATCTTGGACAAAGGAGACTTCAAACCTACATTGCTCAAACAAGATAAAGAAGGACATTCCATACTAATAAAAGGGGAAATACACCAAAAGGAAATAACAATTATCAACCTATATACACCCAACGTCAATGAACCCAATTTCATCAAACATACTCTGAAGGACCTAAAAACATATATAGACTCCAACACAGTGATAGTGGGAGATCTTAATACTCCCCTATCACCAATAGATAGGTCATCCAAACAAAAAAATCAATAAAGAAATTCTAGAACTAAACCACACCATAGATCAAATGGACCTAGCTGATGTCTACAGAATATGTCATCCAACTTCTGCACAATACACATTCTTCTCAGTGGCCCACGGAACCTTCTCAAAAATTGATCATATCTTAGGGCACAAAGAAAGCCTCAGCAAATATAAGAAAATAGAAATAATCCCATGCATTCTATCTGACCACAACACATTAAAACTAGAAATCAACAACAAAAACAGCAGTAAAAAACATGTAAAGAATTGGAAGCTGAACAACACATTGCTCAATGATGAATGGGTCATTGATGAAATAAAACAGGAAATTAAAAGTTTCCTAGAAGTTAATGAAAATTAAAACAAGACCTACCAGAACCTATGGGACACAGCAAAGGCAGTCCTAAGAGGAAAGTTTATAGCCATGAGTGCATATATTAAAAGGTCAGAAAGATCTCAAATCAATGACCTAATACTACAACTCAAACTCCTAAAAAAACAAGAACAAGCAAAACCCAAAACAAGCAGAAGGAAAGAAATAGTTAAGATAAGGGCTGAAATCAATGAAATAGAAACAAAAAAAAAATACAAAGAATCAATGAAACAAAAAGCTGGTTCTTTGAAAAAATAAGTAAGATTGACAGACCCCTGGCAAACCTGACTAAAATGAGGAGAGAAAAAACCCAAATCAGTAAAATCAGAAACACAAAAGGGGAGATAACAACAAATACCACGGAAATCCAGGAAATCATCAGAGACTACTTTGGGAATCTATACTCTAATAAATTTGAAAACCTTGAAGAAATGGACAGATTTCTGGAAACTTACAACCACCCAAACCTGAACCAAGAAGATATTAATCACCTGAATAGATGTATAACACAAAAAGAAATTGAAGCAGCAATCCAGAGTTTCCCAAAAAAGAAAAGTCCAGGACCTGATGGATTCTCTGCTGAATTCTATCAGACCTTTAAAGAAGAACTAACACCAAGCTTCCTTAAACTGTTCCATGAAATAGAAAGGGAAGGAAAACTATCTAACACATTTTATGAAGCCAGTATTACACTTATCCCCAAACCAGACAAAGACACCTCCATAAAGGAGAATTATAGGCCAATTTCTTTAATGAATATCAATGCAAAAATACTTAATAAAATAATGGCAAACCAAATCCAACCACACATCAGAAAGATCATACACCATGACCAAGTCGGCTTCATCCCAGGGATGAAGGGGTGGTTCAACATATGCAAATCTATAAATGTAATACAGCACATCAATAGAAGCAAAGACAAAAACCACTTGATCATCTCAATAGATGCAGAAAAAGCCTTCGACAAGATCCAACACCACTTCATGATAAAATCTCTAAGAAAACTAGGAATAGAAGGAACGTACCTCAAAATTGTAAAGGCTATTTATAAGAAACCTGCAGCCAACATCATACTTAATGGTGAAAATCTGAAACTATTCCCCCTAAAATCAGGAACAAGACAAGGGTGCCCACTATCCCCACTCCTATTCAACATAATACTGGAATTCCTAGCCAGAGCAATTAGGCAAGAAGAAGAAATAAAAGGAATACAAATAGGTAAAGAAACTGTCAAAATATCCTTATTTGCAGATGATATGATCCTATACCTTAAAGACCCAAAAAACTCCACCCAAAAACTCTTAGACACCATAAACAGCTACAGTAAGGTGGCAGGATACAAAATCAACCTACAAATATCATTAGCTTTTCTATACACCAACAATGAACAAACTGAGAAGGAATATATGGAAACAATTCCATTCACAATAGACCCCCTCCCAAAAATCAAATACCTAAGAGAAAATTTAACAAAAGATGTGAGTGACCTCTACAAGGAGAATTACAAACTCCTGAAGAAAGAGATTGAGGAAGACTACAGAAGATGGAAAGATCTCCTGTGCTCATGGATTGGTAGAATCAACATAGTAAAAATAGCTATATTACCGAAAGCAACCTACATGTTTAATGCAATTCCCATCAAAATCCCAATGATTTTCATCACAGAGATAGAAAAATCTACTCTGAAGTTCATTTGGAAACACAAGAGACCACGAATAGCCAAGGCAATACTCAGCAAAAAAAGCAATGCCGGAGGTATCACAATACCCAACTTCAAACTATATTACAAAGCAACAGCAATAAAAACAGCATGGTACTGGCACAAAAACAGTCATGAAGATCAGTGGAACAGAATAGAAGATCCAGATATGAACCCACAGAACTATACCCACCTCATTTTTGACAAAGGTGACAAAGGTGTCAAAAATATACGATGGAACAAATGTTGTTGGGAAAAGTGGTTATCCATCTGCAAGAAACTGAAACTAGATCCATGTCTATCACCCTGTACTAGTATCAATTCAAAATGGATCAAGGACCTAAATATCAGACCTGAAACTCTGAAGTTACTACATGAAGGAGCAGGAAGCACTCTGGAACTAATAGGTATAAGCAAGGACTTCCTCAATAGAACCCCAGCAGCCCAGCAACTAAGAGAAAGGGTGGACAAATGGGACTTCATAAAATTAAAAAGCTTCTGCACAAAAAAAGAAATGGTCTCTAAACTGAAGAGACCACCCACAGAGTGGGAGAAAATATTTGCCAGCTATACATCAGACAAGGGACTGATAAACAGAATATACAGGGAACTTAAGAAACTAAACTCTCCTAAAATCAATGAACCAATTAAAAAATGGGCAACTGAACTTAATAGAACTTTCTCAAAAGAAGAAATTCAAATGGCCAAAAAACACATGAAAAAATGCTCACCATCTCTGGCCATAAAGGAAATGCATATCAAAACCATACTAAGATACCACCTACCCCTGTTAGAATAGCCATCATCAAAAACACCACTAACAACAGGTGTTGGTGAGGATGTGGGGAAAAAGGAACCCTTGTACACTGCTGGTGGGAATGCAAGCTGGTACAACCAGTCTAGAAAAAAATTTGGAGACTTCTGAAAAATCTAAACATAGACCTGCCATATGATCCAGCAATCCCACTCCTGGGGATATCCCCAAAGAAATATAACACAGATTACTCCAGAGGCACCTGCACACCCATGTTTATTGTGGTGCTATTCATAATAGCCAGGTTATGGAAACAACCAAGATGCCCCACTATTGATGAATGGATCAAGAAAATGTGGTATTTATACACAATGGAATTTTACTCAGCCAGGAAGAAGAATGAAATGTTATCATTCGAAAGTAAATGGTTGGAACTAGAGAACATCATTCTGAGAAGACCAAAAATCATATGTTCTCCCTCATATGTGGACTTTAGATCTAGGGCAAATGCAGCAATGTGGTTGGACTTGGATCACATGATAAGTGGAGAGCACATTTGGGTGATATAGAAATAGGCAGAAAACCCAAAACATGAAAGCGTTTGATGCCCCTACTCCAGAGAAGCTAATACAGAAACCTTAAAGCTACAGAGGTTATCATGAGAAGGGCATCAGTAACCAGGGTAAAGATCAATTAGAGATGAATCAACATGGGTCATAACACGTGTACACGAAAGCAATGCTAGGAATATTTCTGTACAGCTATCCTCAACTTGCAAAAATGCTTTGTCTTCCTTATTAGGCTTGTCTCTTTTCTTCAACAAAACTAGAGATAAAGGCAGAACAGGACCTGACTGGAACTGAGGGGGGAAGGGGGGAGATGGTGGGGGAGGGTCAGGAGGAGAAATGACCTGAACAATGTATGCACATGTGAATAAAAGAATTTAAAAACATGCAATGAAACCAAAATGTTCATCTTTAGAAGAATGATTGTGGATTTACATTGGAAAGCACTTCTTTTTAGACTATCTGCAAATTCAACTGACAGCTATTTTCTCACTATTATTGCCTTCTCTGTCTTTCCAGTTCCATTAATATTATCCCTTGATTTTCCCTCTAAACTCTTCCTCAGAACAGAGATTGCTAGATAAAATGCAATCTTTGGCCAGCACTCTTACTTTAAAAGGTCCCTCTAAAAACTTTTTGCTATTCAAATAAAATTGGGAAACTAAATTAAACAAAGCTAAACCAATTTGTGCTAAAATATATTTGTGTCCTTTATATGTAATTGTGCTTGATGACTCACTTGGAATAAGTAAGTCACATAATATTTCCTAAACTAACAGATTCTTTTTTATCTTAAGAAACTAGGGTGTCATGGAGCTCACTCTGGGAAACACAGGACAGACATGGACAAGAGGTCAATCCATTCACAGATAATCAAATCAGGCTAACAACTTCCCAGGTTTTTATGAGGTGAAATATGGTTGAGGACGTTGGGAAGAGTCTTGAGAGACTGGAAGAAGTTCCCTGAACAGGTGCTGAACCAAGTGTCATGAAATAAGTTCATAACTACAACCATGAAACTATATATGCCAGGCTTATTCAAGAGTGAAGCTTTGTTTCTTTAACCCTTGGAAAAGGAGACAGGACATACCTCTGACAACAGTGATTAGAAAAAAGCAAAAGTGAGGAAAGGATAATTTTGTGTTCTGTGTCAAATTGTCAAAGTCCAGAATGTTTTCTTGGCAGTCTCTCAATCCACTCTATCATGTATTCATATCTACATGAAATGATTTTAAGACAACACTTAGCATTCCATCAGCTTGCAGAAATTAACCAAGGGTTTTTTTTTAACTCTGTAGCCACTATGGAGACAAAAACAGACACACAAACACATGTACACAATCTCTACCAATAACATGCCTGTAGATATAGTTTGAAAGACAAAACTCAGTCAAACGGAACTGCTTGTGGGAAAAAGTATTAAATGTGTGAATATATTATTGTTACACACCAATTCAATAAATTGAGAATTACACATTACAGGTAATTTGTATGAAAGAAATTTTGGAAAAGAGAAAGCAAAATGTACTCATGTCATCAAAGGAGCTCCCTGCAGATTTGTGGAGAGGGGACTAGCCACCTGATGCCCACAGCATTCTTCAGCAGGGATAGGTTTGGTGGCTCCCTCTCCAGCTAGATGATCAGTTCAAGGTACCTGTTTAGCATGTAGTCTCCAAGTGGTATCAGCAAGAGCATACAAGCTCCTTGAAAAGCTAATGCCCACATTTTATAACAACCAAGCCCATGTAGGGTTACTCCTATACTTGGTATATAAGGCTAAAAAGTAGCAGGAGCACGTGGGTCACTCTTCTGAAGTATAAACCCTAAAGTGTTCCACCATGCCCAGCCTGAGCATTCCTTTCTACAGCATGATGAGAAAGGGGAGGACTATTTGTTTTAACCTGTAAGATCTACCTCATATTATGTTGATTACTGTCTGTTTTCTAGCCCTTCACTCAAGAAATTCTATGTACTATATCTATTTGCAGAGTACAGATCATAGTTTCTTTTTTTTTTTCTTTTGGTGGTACTGAGGTTTGAATTCGGGGCCTCATGCTTGCTAGACAGGCGTTCTACCACTTGAACCACTCCACCAGCACATCATGTTTTCTTTAAAAGAACAACCACAATAGAAGTTTAAAGGCAGGAGTCTTTGCTCTCATTTCTTTCATGGGGAGTAGGAAATACTTCTCCCTCTCTTTTCTCCTCTTGTTCCTCTCCTAATAAACTTTACTGTTACTTTTACTAAATCTTTGCACCTTGCTTGAATTCTTCTCCTGCCAGATGCAGGAACCAGATCTTACGTCTTTTTCATCCTGAGTTTGGATCCTTCTCTAAGGCATTTACAATCAAGTTCCCAGAAAACATCTCTAGCAATCTACTGAGTATTCTGATGGGCAATTATCTCTGGTTACTGTGCCTCATGACTACAGCTCCCACTATCACGGACCGCTGGACAGACCTGAATACTGAAAGATGATTTGTCTTCCTCCATGGCCTCTGATAGAGAACAAGGACAAGAGACTCCTGACTTATGACTAGAACATGTACCAGCAGGAAGCAGCTAGACTCCCCTTTTCCCTAAAAGATTTCAGAGTCTCTAGTCCTTGAGTGGGGATTGATAGGTAGTAGTTAGACATAAGCAGTGGCTATAAGAGGAGACAGGGAAATTATATTATTTTAATAAATATTTACAGGGCCAGAATCTGAGATTGGAATAAGGAGAGCAGGAACAGCTAGCTCCCTCCCATCTTTTAGATGCTAAGTTACAGGAACAGGGAGACCAAGAGGAGCTACCTGTTTCTGCTTTCTTCTTTCAGATGTTAACAAGCTGCAGGATCCTTGAATGAGTACAGTGTGATGAAGGAAAGTTCTAAAGCACACCTATTGTCTCTCTGACTTGAGTGGGTTGTGAGTGTGATTGGGTATGATTTGGGAGGGTAAACTTTCCCTGTTTTGTCAGCCATCTCAGCCACCCAGACCCATTATCTTTGACCATGTATATTCCCTCAGCTCTCTAGTATAAAACTAGGAGTTAGGGAAAACCACTTTGAGTTTTTGCTCCCATTTCCTGCATGGGGAACAAGAAATGCTTCTTTCTCTCCTTCCCCCCATTCCTCTCCTAATAAACTTTACTGTTACTTTCACTCAAAAAAAAATAGAAGTTTAAGGGCAGAAAAGTACTGTTCTGCCTGATACCCAAGTTAACAACAAATAGCATCAAAGACCTACAAGTATAGGTTGAATGACATTGGATTGCCATCATGTTCTTAAAGCAACAAAACAAAACAATACAAAAACAAATAATCATGACTTCTACACAGATTTGTAGTGGCACACTTTTCTCCCTAACCCAACTCCTTCCCAGCTCTGGCTCCTGTGTTACCCCTTTCTTCCCCATTGTCATAAGAATCACAGAATTAGTGGTAAAAGAGGCATTAAAGAACACCTAGTCTAAGACCCTCATTTGAGAAACAGGTAATTCAAGCTTAGGGAAATTAAGTGATGTAAATATGGAAGAATGTTCTCTCCTGACTCCCAGTCCATTTCTCTTTCCATTGGACCACACAATGACATGAAATCAAAGAGAAACTTTGAGAACCCAATGCATGACCATGAAATGCTAACTTGAAAATCACCTATGCTATGTGAAGACTCACAGAATTGAAATCTTTTTCATATTCCCAAGTGTTGCTGTTAAGAACATTCAAATGAAGACATATTAAAAATCGGAATGGCACCCATAAGAAAAGTAAAAAATGGTTGTATTGCTTTTCTTCTTATTTATTTAAAGAATGCTTGGGTCTTCAGGACAGCATGTCTCATTTCTAACCAGTGGAAAAGATTAACACACTAATCTTAGAAAGAGCTCCTTTAGGCCTCACTTTTAGGACAGGCTACTGAAACAATGTTTCCTTCTCCATGACATCAAAACATCCCTGGTTTGGAGTCCAAGTGCACCGTCCCTGAGCCACAACCTTCCCTTCTCCCAGGCACCAGTCCCTCAGGCCAGGACGCTGCAAATGCCACTCCATGAGATGCAAGGGCCCCAACAGATTGATGCTGATGGCACAGTCCAGCCAGGATGCTCTATCCTCTATTACCAGTCTTTAAGTACAACTGACCTCTTAAATTAGAGGAACCACACACCACTGTATTCAGAAAAACCCCAGGCCATGGTCAACCTCCTAGAATCCATATTTCAGACCCATCAACCCACTTGGGATGACTGCCAACAGACCCTCCTGACATTTTTCAACACAGAAGAGTGGTGGTGAATTCTGGCAGAAGCTCACCTCTGGCTGGAAACTTCAGAAACTTTAAGGCTTCACTGAAGTGAACACCACCCAGCTGTTAGAAGTGGCAAGTAAAGTCTTTGTAAACCGGGAACATGAGGAAAAATGAGAGGCTGATAAAAGAATGAAAGCCAAGGTGTCCTTATTGGCTGCATCACTGGGGAAGCCAGATCAACCAAGCAGTCAGCTCCACCACAGAAGGGGAGACCCAATGGAAGAACCCCACTCCGACAAGACCCATGTGCCTATTGCAAGGAGATTGGCCACTGGAAGAATGAATGCCCCTGCTGCAAGGGACCAGGATCAGAGCCTAACAAAATTACTCCAGGAAAGAAGACAGGTTGGCAACCCAAACCAGAGGCCCAGGACCTCATTGGCCTATCAGGAATTGAGTCAGACTAAGGAAGACTGGGCTCCTTACTACTAGGCCCCTGAGAGCCCACAGTTGAAATGAAAGTGGGGGGCCAACCAATGATCTTCATGGTGGACTCAGGTGCTGAGCATTCCATGGTCACTAAACCTGTGGCCCCACTCACTGAACGCAGTGCCATAATAGTTGGAACCACCGGCACCCAAACTGCCCTCAGTTCTGCTGACCCTGGACATGCCAACTAGGAGGGCACGAGGTGACTCATGAATTCCTTTACTTAACAGAATGCCCAATTCCTCTGCTTGAAAGGGACTTACTAACAAAGCTCAGAGCCCAAATCACCTTCACCCAGGGAGGGCCTACAAGCCTTACAGTGAGAGGACCAAATGCCCTCATCATGGCAGTGACCATGCCTACAAAAGACAAATGGCAACTCTACTGCCAGGAAAAGGGGGACCTGGAGAAGCCATGTGCCTGCTGGAGGAGTTTCCTGATGTCTGGGCTGAAAAAGGGCCTCCTGACCTGGCTCACAACCATGCACCCATAATAGTAGAACTCAAACCTGAGGCTCTCCCTGTTAGACAGAGGCAATATCCAGTGCCACAGGAAGCACACCTGGGAATTCAGGCCCACCTACAGCAGTTGAAGGATGCAGGGATATTGATTGAATGCTAATAACCATGCAACACCCCATTGTTACCCATCAAGAAGGCAGGAGGAAATGACTACCAGCATGTCCAGGACCTGCGGGCAGTCAACAACACTGTTACCATGCTGCACCCAGTAGCTCCTAACTTCTACAGTCTCCCGAGCATTCTACCACTCTGAGAATTCTTGGGAGTGGCAGAATTCTGTCTCCTGTGGATTCCCGGATATTCAAGCCTGATCAAACCACTCTACGAGCCCACAGCAGGCTCCAGAAAGGACCCTCTAAACAGGGGACCAGACTAAGAAAAGGCCTTCCAGGAGATAAAGAGACTGTTAACCAGTGCCCCTGCACTGGGGCTGCCAGATGTAACACAAACATTCAATCTCTTTGTCTGCAAGAAAAATCACACAGCTCTGGGGTTCCTCATCCAAACCATGGGTCCATGGCAGCAGCCAGTGACTTACCTGTCAAAGTGCTTAGACACAGTGGCCTCAGGGTGGCCTCCATATCTCTAAGACCTGGCTGCTATGGTAACCCTAATCAGGAGGCTGACAAGGTCACCCTGGGACAGGACATTAATATTAAGGTCCCTCATGCAGTCATGGCCCTAATGAATGGGCAGGGTCATAAATGGCTGACCAGTTCCAGAATGGCCCAAGAACTGCTATGTGAGAAACCTCGAGTCAGATTTGAAACTGTATGAATTTTAAATCCTGCCACCTTCCTGCCAACAGAGGAAGGGCCCTCAGATCATGGTTGTGAAGACATGATGGATGAAGTGTACTCTATCACTCTAAACCTAATGGACACCCCCCTCTCAGATCCGGAGCTCAAACTCTTCACGGATGGAAGCAGCTTTGTCCAGGGCAGGTGGCAAAAGGCTGGGTTCACAGTCACCACTGCTAACAACATCGTACAGGCTGAAGCCCTACCACAAGGATGGTATGAGCTGAACTTTGGGTATTGGTCCATGCATTATGGTATGCAAAGGGAAAGTGGATGAACATCTACACAGATTCTAAGCATGCCTTTGCCACCCTGCACGTGCAAGGAGCAATATACAAGGAAAGAGGACTGCTGACAACAGAGAGAAAAGAGATTAAAAACAAAGAAAAATCCTCCAACTGCTGGAAGCAGTCTGGGAGCTGTCTCAAGTGGCTGTTATGCACTGCAGGGGCCACCAAAGGGGCACAGACAATGTCAGTAGAGGGAACCACTTGGACGACCAGGCAGCAAGAAGGGCAGCAGAAGAGCTAAGCTCCCCTGAATCACCGACGCAAACCACCAAACTTCTGTTGGCTCCAGAGCTGCTTCCCACCTCAAATTACACCTAGGAGGGAAAAAAATGGGCAAAAGATGAAAATGGAATAAAAGAAAAGGGAGGCTGGTGGAAGTTGCCTGACCAGAGACTCTTTGTCCCCAGTGCTATAGCAGCCCCTCTGGCAAAACAACAACACAAGCTAACACACTTGGGGAAAATGCCTCTGGAAAGCTATTGGACAGATACTATTTAATTCCCAAGATCTCCACTCTGTGCTCCCAAATAAATGCTAAGTGCATTACATGTACATGAAACAATGCGAGTCAAGGGCCTAAATCAAGCCCTGGGATACAAACAACAGGCACCATGCCTTTTGAGGACCTGGGAGTGGACTTCACAGAGGTCAAGCCCTGTCGAGAATACTGGTACTTCTTGGTTCTTGTCTGCACTTACTCAGGGTGGGTTGAGGCTTACCGCCTCCAACACAGAGAAAGCACAAGAGGTAGTAAAGGCCCTTTTAAGAGAAATTATCCCCAGATATGGGCTCCCCCTTTCTACCAGATTATCAATGGACCAGCCATTGTGGTGGAAATAGTCTAGGGCCTGGCTAAAATTTCAAAAATAAAATGGAAGCTCCATACAGCATATAGGCTCAGAGTTCAGGGAAAGTAGAGCACATGAATCAAACCCTTAAAATTACCTTAGCCAAACTGCCAAGAAACACAATCCCCCTGGATAGACATGTGCCCTGCCCAGGGCACACTGTATCCATAGACATTCTGACTACTCACCCTTTGAGATTCTCTATGGCAGATCCCCTCCCATAATAAACAGGCTCAGAGGGGACCTCAGGCAAATTGGAAATCTAGACATGTCCTAACTTCTCCAGGCCCTAGGAAAAACCCTATGCCACATTTCCCAGGAAGTCTTAGAAAGGACTCCAATCCCCATGGGTAACTGGGCCCATCCCCACCAACCCAGGGATATGGTATGGGTAAATGATTGGAAAAAGGAGCCACCCCAACTTAGTTGGATGGGTCCCCATTGAGTAATATTGGCAACTCCCAAGGCTGTTAAAGTTGCAGGAATCACTCCCTGGATTCATCACTCCCAAATAAAGAAGGCAGCATCTCCTGCAGATCCCAATGACTGGCAAGCCATCCATGACCCAACTAACCTCCTCAAATTTAGGTTCCAGAGAACGTCACAACAGCAGGTCATCAGCAGTGAGAGCTCCAGCCCTGCTCCAGCTACCTCGTGGAAGCTGGTTGGTCAACACAAGGTGGAAGCCTGAGAATTCATCCACCAGGACATAAATGTATCCCCTTTTCTGTCACCCTTACCTTATCCTGCTGATTAGCACTGTTGCAATATGGTTCATACTAGGACTGGCCATCACTGCTCAGCAGGATTGGTACGTATGCCAAAAATTACTGCTGACCTCCTGTTATCTCCTCATAGCAGGAAGCCTTACTGCTGTTTGGTGCTATCTGTAGCCCAGACCTCAGCCTCAGGCATGAGGTCTCTGATGTGTTTTTGCCTTCTGACTCAATTACATTTTAAGGATGTCCCATCTAGAGGCCAGGATGACTGCTCAGCTTGTGTAAAACCTCTCTCCTTCCAGGGAAAGCTATGATATGCCTTCACCCAATACCTGTCACCCACATGTAGCACATCAATTTCTGAATGTATCAGAGGAGGGACAATTTACTATGAGGGAAAACAGACAGGCCTGACAGGGTCCTGCAAGAACAAAGGCACTATAGGGCAGACGGTTTGCTGGCAGAAAGATGGGGAACCTTTAAAGGCATGGAACAAGGAAACGACAGGGGGAGGAAATAAATCTCATTATGTCTGGGCACCCTACCCATCCACCATGTCCCCATATCAGTCTACTAAGGGAAAAGCTGCAGATATAGAGAGGCCATCCAGAGGTGATTACCTAGGTGGCTATAAGCCTATAAAAGACATTGATCTGCCACTACCACGACCCCCATTAAGGCTTCCTTCCAGGACAAGGAACTTTAATTTGGAACTCCAACTGTACAACCTGTTAAATGCAACTCACCACCTCCTTAATCTTACGAACCCACCATTAGCGGGTGATTGTTGGCTCTGCCTGTCCTCAGGTCCCCTCCATCATGTAATGGCCTCAGTGAGCCCCCTCAACTAGAGTGTGCATGATGCTACTCCCAACTCTACCAGCGCAAACCCAAAGTAAGCAATATACAGCTATTTCAGAGGGCTCCTAATTGTATCTACAATTCAAGAGGATACTGTCCAGTGGGGGAACTGGCTGCTAGCCAATGTGCCCAAATCCAAAACTGTACAGCCACCACCATTAGATGTACAGTTGACAGACCATGGGCAGTAGCCCAGGAACCTTCTTTGTTTATGGGACCCTTGCTTATCAGTGCTTGCCAGCTAACTGGAAGGGCATTTGCACATTAGCATTCTTCACTCCCCAGACAAACATAGTGCCTAACAATCAGACCCTCCCCATACCTTTGATGGCCCACACATGGTCAAAGACAGCAATCCAATTCATATTTTAACTAATTGGATTAGGGATAATGACTGGAATAGGAACAGGCCTAGGAGGAATTGCCTCGTTAGCCTCCTACTATAATCCATTATCTGCACACCTAACAAATGACATAGAACAAGTGGCTAGTCCCATAGTGACCATGCAGGACCAGCTGGACTCCCTAGCATCAGTGGTCCTCCAAAATTGGAGAGGGTTGGATTTACTCACTGTTGAAGGAGGGGCTGCCTTTTCCTAAATGAAGAATGTTGTTTTTATGTGAATTATTTGAGAATAGTCAGAGGTATGGCTCAGCAATTACAGGACCAGATCACATGTAGAAGACAGGAATTAGAGAATTCCTGGAACAGATGGAGCAGCATCTGGAATTGGGCCTTATGGCTACTCCCTTTGTCTGGTCCCCTTTTCATGCTCTTATTGTCCCTAGTATTTGGCCTTGCATTCTCAATGCCATAACTCACTTCTTTGGTTCATGAATGGAGGCAATAATGTTACAGCTCTTGGTAACCCAATATAGACCTTTGGGACAGGAAGAACCTAATGGAATCCCTGAAATTTAGGGTTGATGCTTGTCCACAAGTAGGGGAATTAACAGGAAGATTGTCTCAAAGCAGGCTGTAGGATATGAGAAATTGCTAGTTAAGCCATAAAATGAGTCCAGGACTAAGACAAAAAGGCCCTATGTGGAGGTAACTGCCTATTCCGGCCCTCCTTTGTCTCCTGTAAACAAACTTTTCAAAGTAGACCTCCCCTGCTGCTCCTATCTAAACAACCTCAAGTCTCTAACCCAGCACTGGCTACCTATTAACAACCAGCACATTCCTTATAACCAATGCCCCATACTACCTTTTAAGAATCCTGTGAATCACTGTTGGGGGCCCATAATTTTGAGTGTGAGGTCATCTGGGACCACCGACATAAAATAAAATCTGAGTTCTCCTACTTCTCTGAGTGTCGCTTGGTTTCTTGTCTGACAATATTTCCTCAACAACATGAGAAGACAGTCTCTCTCCCTCTCTCCTCCTCCCTCCTCTTTTTCTCTTTCTCTCCCCCCTGCATGTGTGTATTCACATGTACATGTATGGTACATTCTTGTTTTCAACCCAGCTTTGGCCTCTCTATAATCAATCAAGCCAATCCAAAGAGGGCACTGTATTAGAGATGCTTGTTTTTGTAGAGGGTTGTCAACAACAATTTTAGTTTCTCCCTCCATATCCCGTATCTCCTAATCATTTCTAAGCACTTTCAACATTAACAACAGTGATCAGAGCAGTGCAGCCACTTCCAGTGGGTATGCAAGACTGAAAAGGCATGTAGATGGAATTACTCTGCCTCTTCCTTGTCCCTTTCCCTCCATGTCTTTGGCTACAAGGAACAAAAAGAAAGTGCAGACCTTCACAACATTAATGTGCATGCATTCTCTCATGTAAGTCTCCAAACTCCTTATGAGATGAGATTGGGCCAGCTATAGTCCCATCTCACAAGTGAGAAAACAGAGGCTTAGAAAGGATAAAGTGACATATCTAAGGTTACCCAGATGATTAGTAGCTCAGCTGAGGACCCCATCGTTTCTCCAAGGGCCTAACAAAGGGTATTAGGAGTGAGGCACTGACCAAAGTCAATGTTCAAGAGTCATTGATTAGCTTCAAAGCCAGGCATGACTTTCTATGTGGCTATGGGGATAAAAGTGAAGGAGAATTCCATAATTGTCTTTCCATGTTATCCTGCCATCTCTATAACTACAGAAAAACAGCCTGGGAAACCCATTCTAATGCTGTATCACAAACTAGCTTTTGGCATTTCTAGAAAGAATTGTCCACCAAAGAAAATTTTGACTATTATCATTTGTAAATGAGGAAGAAATAGAGACCAACATTTGGTGTGTTTACAGATTAGGGTAGAGGTGGGGAGCCTTTTGGAAAAAGTCATACCTGATAAGCTTTGATGGAGCATTAAACAGAAGGTTCAAACTGTGTTCTACAATCTCTCTGTGGGCTATGACTTGCAATCTTCATTATAAAAGGACTGAACATTGTTTTTCTGCTTTTCAATAGGCAATTCACTTATCCAAAGACATTATGGATAAAAAATGTACTGTGCTTTTAAAAATTCATAATCTGCTGGACAATAGTCTCCCAGTGTTATGAACACTGTAGTGAGAACAAGAAGTCCTTGGGCCTTCCTTCTCTGCCTTCTTTTCCTTTCCCTTGCTCTCCCCAACACCTCCCTGCTTCTTCCAGCTGTCCTCCCCACTGTCTCCCAGCCCCAAGGCTGCGTTTGTGTTAACTGCTGCTGCCTTTGCATACAATATCCCACTGTCATTCACAAACAATGACCAGTGTCACAGATAAAATCTCAGACACCTTGACCTGCTCAGCTTCAATTTGAAAAAACATAGAAATTTTGAAAGTCTTCTTTTTAAATCTTCCTTCAATGGAATCAGATGCAAAAATCATGGGTTTTTTTCATGAAAACATTTGTTCCTAGCCTGTGGGAATCAACAGAAGTTTGCTGTGTCCTACAGTGACTAAAGAAAGCCTCCCTCATCAGCAAAAGACCAACTGGTGGGAAACTCCTCACCCACCAGAAGTAACACAGTAATCATCCCTGTCTGTTTTTAAATTTGAGGTGCATTTGTTTGGAGCTGTGGGTAAAAGGAATGAGTTGGGTTTGCTACCATCTTTCACAATAAAGTAAACTCAACTCAAATAAAGTACAATGTCTGAAGTGGTCTCACACCTTCCAGTACAAATGTCAGCCCTCCTTAGATTCAGTTACAGTATGTGGTGCCAATAAACAGTCTCTCCTCTTTTGTTGAAGAATAAACACTGTGTTCTTACACTGTCTGCTCCGACCTCAATAAGGAAACCCAAAACATCTTAATGCTTTGACACCCTCAGGTCAGTTCAATACTGGTGGTAAATACACAAGGGTGCCTCAAATAAAGAACTGCATTTTACTCTTGAAGAAACCAGAATTCTCAAACCAAAATCCAAAGTCTATGATCAAGGGATGTGATTATTCTCTTTCTAACATGAGTACCAGTGTGCAAAACAGAAGTCCATGAGGCAAACTATACCTAACATTAGCTATCCTGGGAATGTTACCAGGTAAAGTGATTCACAGGGGAGGTCAGGTGATGAGGGTCCTTGTTCCATCCTTAGATGGAAATCAAAAGTGGACTAGAGCAGCAAAGGTCAGAAAAGTTTTATTTGCAGATAAGAGAAAGGGTCATGCAGTGGTACCTGGAAACCGGTGATCCGGTGAACCTGAGTCAGGTTGGAAATTGGGTTTTATAGCCTTTTTTATTGCCTGCGGGCAGAGACTTTGGCTTGGATGGATGTCCAAGGAGAAGTGTCTCCCTGGTGCAAGCAGATATTTCTTGGAGAGGAGAAGGGGTGTTTTTCCCCCTGGCTTATTGACATCTCTTGGGAATACGTGTACCTCCTGCAGTCCACCCTTCAAAAGGTTGTGTTTGTCTAGTACAAGGTACCATTTCTAAAAATATCTTCCACTTGCTCAGAAACATGTAGAACATAGAGCTCAATTCCAGATCTTCAAAATTTCAACTTCCACATTTGAGCAAATGTTCTGGGAATTCTCAAATCCACTCAGGTTTGAGAATCACTGGTCTGGCCTAGGGGGAGACAGGTACAGATTCAAGGATGCTAACTGTATCTATTAAGCTATTTTTAGGCTTCTCAGAAAAGAGGAACTTTTTGAAAGCATAGCTAACTTTTTATGTTTTTTCCACAAAATTTCTCTTAATTTAAAACATCACATGTTGTATCAACATTAATGTCTTAAGTAAATGATAGATAAGACAAAGGCAAATGCTCAGGTGTGATTTATACATACTTTCTGTGAAACAGAATTACTTTCTAGTTCTGCCTACATTTTTATACAATCTTACCTCCCTGACAGGTTGTCTTTTGGTTTATTCCTTCATCTGATTTCTGTGCTTTGGCTTTGATCTTATATTAGGTGCCTGCTTTGGGGATGAAGACCCAGTTCCTTCACTTTCCATCATTCTTCCAAGAACTATTTCTCCCATCAGTTTTTGTCCTTACAGAGCAGCAGTTTACAAACAATAATCTGGAGGATCCTAGGGATCCCTGAAACCTTTTCAGGGGATCCATGAAGGTAAAACTACATATAAAATTACAATGTTATTTGCCTTTTCCTCTCTTACTGTTTCATGAGTATACAATGGAGGGTACATAATGAGTGATGATATTAACACTCTTTAACTAATGGAATGCATTTGTGTGTATTCATATGTTTTAAAGTTTTTCTCAGTTTTAATGTTTAATATAGTAAATATCAATAGATGCAACACTCATAAAGAAAAACTCTTTGAGGTCCAGTTTTTTTTTAATCAGTGTAAAGGGATCTTGAAACCAAATAGTTTGAGAACTGCTGCTATGGAAAATAGAGTCACATTTCTATTAAGATATGCCACATGTAGTTCAGAATTCTTGGTCTAGTCACTCAGCTTCCATTTCCTTGATGCTGAACCAGTGAGTGCTTACTATATGTCAGGTGTTGTACATACAGTAGTTGAAGGAAAGAAGAAAGGAAAGAAAGTGGGGAGTAAAAAGAGGGAAGGAAAAGAAAGTGAAGGGAAGAAGGAAAAAGACAAAAGAATAAAGGGCAAACAATGAACTCCCTAATGGAGTTTATGGTCTTGCCTATACACTGGTAGCATCAGAACCATGTATGAAATATTTAAACTTAAACCTGGGTTGAGGCCATGTTTCTAGTTCCAAAAGCTCCCCACGTGATTCTAATGCATAAGTTTACTTGAGAATACAATTTAAAATAATTGCATCCAGTCAGGTGCCTATGGCTCATGTCTATAATCCTAGCTTCTTGGGAGGCTGAGATCTGTAGGCTTCTGGTTTGAGGTCAGCTCAGCCAAATCTCCTCCGCAAAAAGAATTGCCTGCAAAACTGAGGTACAGACTTCTCTTCCTCATGTAACTACACTTTACTGAAGAATACAGTATCTGTAATACCCAGAAGGAGAAAACCAGAGGGTGTTTGGCTGGTCCAGGGATGAGATAAGACTAAGGGAGCAAGATTCAGGGAGACAGTCCAAAGAAAGGAGGGGCTTAAGTTCTGAATAAAGAACCAAGATAAGGATCTCAAAGCCAGGTATATTAAGGAAGGCAGAGCTCATACATTGGGCTTTTTAAATTTACTATGTATGCAAGGTTGGTTCTAGAAGGTGGGAAATGTAGCAAGGAGGAATGTGGCAGGCAAGAAGGTTATAAGAGACCCTATATATAAGTGTGGGGCATAAAAAGAAGAAGCAGGCAAATCACCAAGCTTTTAAAAGTATTGATCACTCAAAATACTTGAAAAAGAAGTGGCAATATGTCTTTAGTTCAGGATGAATGAGTAAGGACTCTGATCACTTGTGAATTGTACCTAGATTTGCTTTCATTTTCTTCATTCTAAATATTGTAAAGCACTTTGTAGTCTAATCTGGGTGTCTTACAAGAAATCTGTGTCCCATTAGATTTATTCATTTTCTAAAGTAGGTTCCATGGTTGTAGCTTTTTTCCTTCATTTCTGTTTTTTTTTTAGCTAACTTGAATCTGTTATTATAGTTCACAGGGATCAATTTCATTAGGGTGTATATATATATATATATATATATATATATATATATATATATTCATTCTCAATTAAAAATCATGCACCAGGTTCTTTAAAAGTTTCATCAAGAATGCTGTATAATACATGAGATTGTCTTCTACCTTCACCTTCAACCTTTCTCAATCTTTGATTTTCTTATTTAAAAATTTGCCAGTTTGATAGATTGTCCTTTCATGTTTTATTTGTATTTTATTTTTATTATGTGAATTTTCAGTAAGGGAAATTGATTTTTGTATATCTTTTGAATAGTGTATACCTTTGGGAAGCTGTAAGTTCATATTTTATTAAGTATATTAAACCTTAATTTATCATATATGTTGCAAATATTTTCCCAATCTTGTTTGGCTTTAATGTTATTTGTGGTAATTTTGATGGAAGATATACAAATGTATTTCATTTAGAATGTTTTCAACTGCAAGTAACAAAATAAGTGACTAACAGCTGTTTAAGCAATAAAGACATTTATATATTATCTTTAACAAAGAGTGCTGCATAACATTTACTTTTTATGTAGCATAAATTTAAACAATTAGTTGGTAAAAAGATTTTCAGGGTTTTATGACAGTGTGTGGAGTAGTACTCTTTGAGGGATATTTCATGTTTATTTCGCATAGCATATTGCCACACCACAGATGTTTTTGGACTAATCACTCAATTGATCCCATCAAACCAATAAAGCAGAGCAACAGTATGAATGTAGTGTTTAAACTCTGAGCATGTCCTTAATAGGAAATCACTTCACAAGAACTCAACTTAGTTGAGTCAACTCAGTTTTTCTAGTTCTGTGCCCAAAAGTATCATGGAAAAATAGTTATAACATCTGATCCTGCATAACTAGCAGCCAACTATGTGGATTACATGGCTATATTTATATGGTAATTGATGTATAACATAAAATTGTCATTGAATGAAACTTCTTCCTAACCCAACTCCTCACAGGTAGCTATTCATTAAGCTCATATTACTTTATGTCTAAAGTTATATATATTTCCATTGTGTTAGATCATGGTAATGAGTCTACTTTGGGAAACATATTTAAGACCCCAAATTTCTCCTTCAACCACTGAATACACCTTTCTCTCCTTCTCTTTCTCATTTTTGCCACCTCTTACACTTTTATTTTCCCTCTTTTTCTTTTTAAATTCTATTTTCTAATGTTAATAGCCTAGGATTGTTTTATTCTCCCTCACCCAAAGTAGAGAATTGTATTTGTTGAGCTCACAGTCAAATCATTCACTCAATAATGCATTCATCCATCCAAACAATCAGCAAATGCGATACATCTCCTATGAAACAAACTTGGACTTTGATTTGTAGCTGTCTTTGAAGCCTACTCTTGCTTTTCCTTCTCGCACATCAATTTACCACCTTCTTAATACATAGACACATTCATGATAAGAATTTTATAATCAGAATTGCACATTATCTGACTGAGGTCAGCCACTGTTTCTACACTGTGTCATAGGCAAGTCCTCCTCATTTTAATCTTGAATTTCACCTTCCCTTTGGGATTCTTTACCTAATTTCTAAAGAATTTCAACCCTTTCCTCTATCTGAGTGGAATGCTGAGTCCTTTACTCCAGGATTAAATACTTTGAAAGCAGTCCTTAAATCAATTATAAAATTAGAAAAATCTTAGAATTATTTTGTTCTCATGTCAGAGGATAGCACAGGAGAATTGGATGTAACATTTTTCTGGTTTTTGGTATTTCAACACTTAAAGCAATTGAGTTTGGAATCCTGGTCTCTTAGGCTTTTGGAAATTAATGATAAAATGAAATTGCAGTAAAGTTTGAGGGGTGTACATAGGCACTTTTTCATTTAATAAATATTTAGTGAGCACCTCTTATGGGCTCTGTGCAAGACGCTGGTGACACATAAACAAGTTAGACCCAAATTTTGTTCTCAAGATGTTCCCAAACTAGTGAGTCAGATACATAAATCATTCACTAAAGTATATCAGAACAAATATTAGATTATTGGGACACATACGAGTGAAGTATTATTTATCCTTGAGAAAAGGGTAGAGGATAAGGACATAACAGAAAGAAAATGATATTTGAATTGGTACTTGAAAGGTGAGGAGGAATTTCCAGATGTGAAAAGAGTGAGAGGAAAAAGGAAACAGCTAATAAAACTGCCTTTGAAATGGCTTGCTGTATTCAGGGACTAGGAGAACTGTGAAGGTGGATTACTTGATGAAGTCAAGGATGGTCTCAATGGTGTTTCCGTAAATAAACACATTAGCTGCCTCTCTCCTCCTAGAGTTTCTTTGTTTTGCTCAATACTCCATTTCAATGAGTAACTGGCTAGATGAAACCTGAGCAACCTTGACAGATGGGACTTATTATACCTATAATGGGCTCCAAGATTATTCTTTAGTTGATTGTTTCCAATGTAAAATTCTTATTGTCAGAGAATCAGCATTATCGAACTTTCAGTTTATTCTGTCCCATAAGCTTATGGAACAAACTCTTGAAAGTTATACTTACCAAATTCAAAGAATGCAGAAGGTGGGCATTAGCAAATGTAACAAGATGACATTCTTGGTCCAAGACAAATTCTGGCTAAGTATTATGGCACAGATTCGATGAGAAGAAAGGTAATAAAGAGTGTTTAGAGTCCTTGAATCTTTTAAGGCCTACTTGTAGAATGAGGATAGAGGAGTGTTTTAGTCTGTTTTATAACAGAATACTTAGTATGTTGCTATAACAGAATATTTAAGTCTGGTAACTTATAAAGAAAAGAAGTTTATTTAACTTATGGTTGTAGAGGCCTAGAAAGTCCAAGAATGTGGCACCAGAATCTTCTCAGCTTCTGGTGAGGGATTCATGGTGAGAGGGCAAGTAGACACATGTGGGAGGGTAAGTAGACACAAAGAGAGGAAGGGCAGAAATTCTGAGAAACTAACCCACTCTTGTGAGAAAGGCATTAATCCATTAATGAAGAGCCTACACCCATGACATAAACATCTCCCACTAGGCCTCACCTCTCAAGACTACCAAATTGAGGAAATAAGGTTTTAACACATGAACTATTGAAGGGCACATTCAAACCATAGTAAGGATGACTAGAATCAAATATAGAATGACAGATGGTTCCATTTTGTCTAAGTTTAGTGTACATTAAGACATAGAATATTTTCAAAATACCTTGAAAATATACAACAATTTATATCACATGGAGTGTTATGCCCACTTACAGAAAGCATGTATTAAAGATGCTGACAAATGGAGAAGGCCTTAAATAGAAGTAATGGGACAATAGAGGGTTGAGAAACAATATCACAAGATAGCAAATTGAGCACCAAAGAAATCAGGGTAAAGAAGAGGGATAAGTAATTGTCTTCAACTAAAAAACGTATGCATGCATGTGAGTGTGTCTGTGTATAATCCTCATATGATAAGAATAAAAGCAAATGGTGGACATTTCAGAAGACTGATTTTACAGAAAGACCTCATATAAACTATCATATTTCAATATATGCTGAGATCTCTTTCTGTGTTCTTTAGGTTGTCTATAACTTTATTAGTTAATCCCTGGGCTATTAATTCAGTTTTCTTTATTATTTAAATATTTTCATTAGTTCACTTTATCTCCTCTGTTAGCTTTGCAGTTGTACCTATAACCATCAATATTTTAGTGGTCATTTTAGAAATTACAAGCACATATTTAACTTATTTCTGTCTGCTTTAAGTGAATACTTTTGCCATGTCCTCAGCAATACAAGAATTTTGAAACAGTTAAACTCTGCTTACTATTTTGTTATTATTGCTGCATATTACTTCTATATATTTATATAAACCCATAAGATATTGTAGTTATTGTTGCTTAAACAGGCAATACGCTATCTTCATATGATATATGTAGCATAAATTGATTCTCTTCACTCTTCAGTATAATTTCCTTCCCCCATCCCCTCCCACTGATCCCCCTTAGACAGTCCCTCATAAAGATTCATGTCCCATCATCATCATCATCACCATCACCATCACTATCACCATCATCATTTTAGGTCTAGGTTCCACAAATGAGCGAGAACATATGATATTTGGCCTTTTGGAACCTGGCTTATCTCATTCAGCATAATGATCTCCAGCTCTGTTCATTTTCCTGCAAATGACATTATTTTATTTTTCTTTATGATTGAGTAATATTTCATGACATATATAGCATATTTTCTTTATCCATTCATCAGTTGTTGGACACCTAGGTGATTTCCAGTTTAGTTATTATAAAAAGAGATAAAATGAACATTGGTATGCAGACAAATCTCTTGTATGTTGATTCACACTCCTTTAGATATATGGTATGGTGGGTCGTAAGATAGGTCTATTTTTAGTTTTTTGAAGAACCTCTGTACTGATATCCATAGTGGTTGTACTAGCTTACATTCCCAACAACAGTTTAGGAAGGTTCCTTTTCCTTCTCACATCCTCACCATTGTTTGCTGTTGTTTGTTTGCTTGAAATGAGACCATGAACATTCAGTGTTAATATCAAAAGGTATGTAGTAATTTCTGCCATTTTGTTATTTCTGTAGTTTAATTCTTTTCTATTCTTCATTGTTTATGTACTCATCTTGTAAGATTTAATTTTTCCTGTATTTTCATGGTTACATTTATTTTCCTCTTCTGTGTGTAGGATTCCTTTGACTATCCTCTGCAGTGCTGGTTTAGTGGTCATAACTTGCTTTAGTTTTGTTTATCATTGAAAGTTTTTATTTCTACTTCAGTTATGAATGATAGCTTTGCTGGGTAAAGTACTCTTTCAGCACTTGAAGTTCATTATTCGATGCCCTCCTTGCATTTAAAATTCCTGATGAGAAATCTGCTGTCATTCTGATGGATTTGCCTTTATATGTAACTTGCTGCTTCTGTCTTACAGCTTTCAATATTCTTTCCTTGTTCTGCACACTTGATGTTTTAACTGTTATATGTCTTGGAGTGGTTCTTTTCTGGTCTTGTCTGATGGATGTACTAAAAGCCTCCAGAACCTAAATGACTATCTCTTTCTCAAGATTTGGGAAATTTTATCTTATTATTATATCAAATATGTTTTTATCCCTTTGGCTTGCAACTCGTCTCCTTCTTCTATGCCCATGACTCAGATTTTCTTCTTTTAGTGTGCTGAGGTCTTGCATGTTTCATTCATACTTCTATATTTTTCCTTTTTCTTCATATGGCTGTTCTAATATATTGTCTTCAAGCTCTGACATTCTGTCTTTAATTTGATTCACTCTACTGGAGAGACTTTCTACTGAGTTTTGTGACTTACTGAGCTTTTCATTTCCAGAATTTCAGTTTGATTCTTTTTCAGAATTTCTGTTTCCATGTACAATTCCTCTTTAATATCCTGCATTTTTTTCCTAATTTCATTCAGCTGTTCATTTATATCCTCTTTGATTTCATTCAGGTTTTTATACATGTCCTCTTTCATTTTAGTGATTGCTCTTTGTCTGGGATTTTTTCTTTTCATTATCCTTAGTGTCTGTTACTGTGGAGTTGTTGACCTTTGTTTATGTCATGTTGCCTTGATTTTTCATGTTTATTATGTTTCTGCCTTGAGATTTATGCATCTGAGACCAAATTTGTTGGTTGGAAGTTTTAATAACTAGTGATCTTGCAATCAAAGTATTATCAGTGTTCAGGCTGGACTCTGAATCAGGAGGGCTGCAGTATAGGTTCTCTTCACTGTTCTGAGTGGTATCTCTGTAGACAACCTTTTGTCTGTGTGCTTAGAGTACCAGAGCTGATCCCCAGCACATTCAGAGGAAATCTAGCTGGAGTCTCTTGTATTACCTTGTGCATGGGTTGGTGTTAGATCTGGTTGAGGGTGGGATTGGTCAGGAGTCTGTTGTTCACAGCTGTGCTGCTTCCATCTTAGAAGCTTCTCTTCTTTGTCTACTGGAAGCCACTGCTGGTTGCATGTCTCTTTTTCAGTCTATAAGCAAGCTCCCACTTGCTACACAAGTTCCCTGTTTGTGCCCTGTGGGGCAATACAAGTACAACCCTCAGAATGCCTGATGATGCTTGGGGGAGGGAGATAAATAGTGCACTGAGCTCTTCACCAGTGGTGGAGAGCTAGGGACTCTGGAAACTGCCTGCAAGTCTCAGCTTTTTTAGACCTCATCCAGCATCTCACCACCTGTGGAAGGGATGAGATGGGATATCATGTGAGACTCTGGCCCTGTGTGCAGAGCTCTCAGACCTGACTCATTATAAGTCCCCCACAGCCAGAAGATAGCCCCTGGATGCTGAGCACCATGCCAACCATGAGCTTGCTGCTGTTTATGTAGTGATCCTTTGGCACTAGTGTTTGCTCTAGCCAGAGAGAGTGGTCCTTTACTGCCTGAGCCCCTAGTGCTGCTTTAATTTCTCAGCCTACCTATGTCACCCCCCTCTCCCCCATGTCTCTTGGCTATCTCTCTCCAAACACTATGGCCAGTTGTCTCAGAACTCCCTGAGCTGTGATTGTTCCTTAATTTTCTGAGTTCCCTGGCTGTCTCGGTCCTGGTCACCAGCAACTTGAGAGCTCCTGTAACCTGAGCACCCTGCCAGTGGAGAGTAGATGCTTTGTTTTTGAAATTGTACTTGGGCAATGGAATTGCTCTCACTGGGTAAGGCAGGGCCACCAACCTCTGGACCTTTTGCTGCTTCCCAAGCTCCTGCCAGTAGCCCATAGCTTGCTCCAGTCAAAACCTCTCCCTCTCTGTCCACCTCTGGTGACAGTCTTCCACCTGAACACTGTGGCCATAAGCTCCAGAACTCCCTGAGCTGTGATTTTGCAAATCCTCTGGTTGCTCAGTATCAAAGTTTGCCTGCCTGCAGTCTGTTTAAAGGCAACTTCTGTAACCTGAACTCTCTATCAGTGGAGGCTAGGTGCTTTGTTTTTTAATTTGTCCACAGGCAATGGCACTGCGCTCATTGTGTCAAAACACTGTGCCTTTCCTATTTTAAACTCCCTTTAACTTCTTATCTCCCCAAGTCAAAACTTCTCCCTATCTTCAGCCTGTCATGGCTGTCTCCTCTCATACACTGTGGCCAGGTATCTCAAGACACCCTGACTTGCAATTGTTCTCTTTTTTTCAAGTGCTCACCTCAATTGCCTCAATTACTTTGATAAAGGCAGCCCTTTATCAAAATGGCATCTTGCCACAGCTCTCTAAAATATGAGGAATGAAAGGTTCTTGTTTGATGCCGGCCTGTCATACTGGGAAATCCATTGCCCCACTAAATCCCTACACTGGGATTAAGGTTTGTGGGAGGTGTGGATTTTGTTTCACAGCTAGGCCTGCCTGTCTGTTGTGGAGGCTGCCTGACTTACCTTGTGTGGACGTTTCTGATGCTCCTTCCCTGCTGCGGGAGCTGGATCTGGAGCTGCAAACTATTTCTTAGTTCATTCTGTCACCTTTCTGTTTCACTGCTTTTCAGCTGTTCTGTCTCTCTTCTGTGGTTCTTGGTGCTCTTCCTCTCTTTTTCTCTTTTGAGTGTAGTTTCTTCTTTGTTATCCAGACTCTTCTCATTCATGGAGTCTGATGGAGAAAGCCTCTACTTCTCCACCGTCTTGTCAGAGAGGCTCTGAAAATCCAGATTAAAAAACCGTTAATGTTTCATATAGTGTGAGTCTGTTGGTAATAAAAATCTCTCATATTTGTTTGAAAACGTGATTATTTTGTTTTGGAGTTTGAAAAATGCTGTCTTTTTAGTATAGAATTGTGGATTGGTGCTTTTGTTTTCTTTTGGCACTTCAAATATGACAGTCTATTGTTTTCTGGCTTCTATTGGTTCTATAAGAAGTTACCCATAATTCTTACTGTTGTTCTGAAAATAATGGATCTTCTTTCACTACCTTTGGTTACTTTTAGAATGTTTTCTATATTTTTGTTATTCAGCAGCTTGGTGATTATGTGCCTTATTGCAGTTTTCTTATTATTGATCTATTTATTTAACATATGAGTTGGTATCTTTCAAATACTCCTTTTGTCACATGATCCCTCTCCTCTGATTCTAGTGCTCCATTTATAATTATGTTATATTTTTTACCATGTCACAATTTCTCTTATGCTTTGTTCTGGTTTATAATTTTTCATTCTGTTCTCTTCATGCTTCATTTGGGTACTTTCTGTTGCCTCATCTTTGTGTTAGCTAATTTTGCCCTATTGGGTCCAAGTCTGCTGTTAAAAGCTATCCAATGATTTCTTAATTTTAGAAACTATTTTACAACTCACTTTATTCATTTTATAGATTTTATTCCCTTATTTAAATGCTCTATCTTTTCATTCATTTTGTCCATCTCTTCATTTTTCTTTAATATATTTAATCACAGTACTTTTCTTCTCCTTTTATTTTATCATTTTTACATTTACTTACATGCGTATACATTGTTTGTGCCACCTCCCCCCCAACCTCCAATCATTCCCCAAACCCCCACTTCCAGGCAGAACCTGTTCTGCCTTCTTCTTCTCTGATTTTGTTAAAGAGAAAACATAAGAGATAATGAGAAAAACATATCATTTTTGCTAGTTTGCAATAAAGATAACTATACAGAGAGATTCCTAGCATTGCTTCCATGCACTTATGTATTGTAACTACATTGGTTCATTTCTATCAGACCTCTTTGCTACTTCCTGGTCCCCTTCCCATAGTGGCCTCTGCCAATTTAAGATTACTTTATTTGCTCCTCAACTGGGAGTGCATCATCCACATTCAAGTTTTAGGTTCCTTTCCATTCCCTATTTCTCCCATGTGTGTTCTCCCCTTAGTTTATGACCCATGTCCAATAGTATTACTGCATTTGTTTTGTGTTTATAATCTACATATGAGGGAAAACATGCAATTTTTGGCCTTCAGAACCTGGTTAACTTCACTTAAGATCATACTTTCTAGTTCCATCATTTACTTGAGAATGACAAAATTTCATTCTTTGTGGCTGAGTAAAATTCCATTGTGTATAAATACCATATTTCCTTAATCCATTTGTCAGTTGTGGGGCATCTTGTCTGTTTCCATAGCTTGATTATTGTAAATAGTGCTGCAATAAACATGGGCATGCAAGTGCTTTTGTAATAACTTGAGTCACATTCCTTTGGGTATATCCCTAGGAGTGGTATTGCTGGGTCATATGGCAGAGCTATGTTCAGTTTTTTAAGGAGCCTCCATAATGTCTTCCAAAGTGGCTACTAGTTTACATTCCCACCAGCAGTGTATGAGGGTTCCTTTCTCCCCACATCCTTGCCAACATTTGTTGTTGGTGGTGTTCTTGTTGATAACCATTCTAAAAGGGGTGAGGTAGAATCTTAGTTGGTTTTGATTTACATTTCCTTTATGGCCAAGGATGTGAGCATTTTTTCATGTGTTTTTTGGCCATTTGGATTTCTTCCTTAGAAAAAGTTCTGTTTAGTTCAGTTGCCCACTTTTTTATTGGTTCATTGATTTTGGGAGAGTTTAGTTTTTTGAGCTCTCTATATATTCTGGTTATCAGTCCTTTGTCTGAAGTATAGCTAGCAAATTTTATCTCCCACTATGTGGGTTGTTTCTTCAATTTAGAGACTATTTCTTTTGTTGTGCAGAATTTTTTTAATTTCATGTAGTCCCATTTGTCCATCCTTTCTCTTAGTTGTTGGGCTGATGGAGTTCTAATGAGGAAGTCCTTGCTTATACCTGTTGTTTCCAAGGTAATCACAGTATTTTTAAAGTGCATATTTGTTGATCGCATTATATGGATCATCTCCAGATATAATTCTTTGAGTATTTTATCTCAATGATTAGACAATTCTCCTGATAGTTTACAATTTTAATAAATTATAAAACATACTTGATATATAAACCATAGTTTATCACACTGCTTTAAATACTTTAACAAATAAGGGCAATTGTGTGTCTCCCTCTCTAATTTTAATAATCCTTATTTTTTTCTTGTATATATTCCCTATGGAACATTCTGTAGAACAGAGGCTTTTTTTCTGATCATAAAAGGAACAAATGACTCTAATGTTCACCACTATGAATAGTGTTTGCCATGTATTTCTTTTAGGTACTACTTATCAAGGGAAGAAAGTTCCCTGTATATTAGTTTGCAAAGGATTTTTATAATGAGTAGTTTCAATTTTTGTTAAGTATTTTTGGCATTTAGTAAGATGGTTATGTTTGTATCTCAAATAAACTATTGATATAATGAATACTGTAAAAATGTTTTCTAATGTGCTGTACTTGCATTTAAGGTTATGGTTTACTCTTTTTAGGAAACACAGTTGAATGGACTTGTCAGTGTTTTATATAGGATTTCTGTACATATATTTGTAATTGACATCAGTCAATTATCCATTTACATTTTATAATCTTTATTATCTTTGTTCACTAAAAACTTGCTTTTAGACATTTGATTCTACCACTTCCCACAAGTTCACTAGTAGCTGCTAGAGGGTATGGATCCATGGACAACACGGCACAAATCCATACATGGACTCTAAGGTGGTAGGAGAGACCTGGTGAGAGAAACTGTAGGTGGTGGACATGTCTGATGCAGTCAACCTGGCCCATGTAGGAAAAGAAAGCAACCATGTCAACCACATCACAGAAACTCCCACAAGACAAAAAGAACCCTAAGAACTAGCATAGCCCTTGTGCTTGTCACAGCTCCATGTACAAAAACTCAGTGGTGAGAATCTAAATTTTGTGACTAGGGAGAGTGTTAGCAAACCCAGAGCACAGCACAGCAGTGTCAGACCTGGAAATCAACAGTGGTGGTAATAGAAAACAGCACACCTTGAGTTGGCAGGGCCTGAGCAAATCAAGATAACATGTCATGAGGGAAGTAAGTGGGGACTTAAAAGTTGAGAGCCCAGACCCCAGAAATCATCAATGCAGATTGTAATCATCCTGGGGCTGTGAGTAGCTACCCTCCCACTGACAATCTTACAACCAGGTTGCCACACACTGGCCTAACCTGTTCAAATTTGAGGAATGAACACAAAAACAGCTATGGTGGAGAGAAATGGAAAACATTGACTTTTTTGTTGCTATCTTTTAAATTTTTATTTGTTGTATGTTTGATTTGAGTATTTTTCTTTTGTCTTTCTCACTTCCTTTTAGTTCTGCCTTTTCTCCCTTCCTTTTTTTTTGCAGTCATTATATGTAAGCAAAATACCCAGCTTTCACTATTCAATCTTTAGCCATATTGTCTCCCTTCCTCTCCTATCACCCTTCCCCATTTCTATTTTCTTTCCATCTACAATTAAAGAAGTTCTATCATTCATTTTTCTTCTTTTCTCTTTTTCTGTTCATTCTCAATACAACTTTATGTAGATGTTTTCTACCTATATTACTCCACTTTTTCATTACCCCCTTCTATTAACCTTAGCCACCACCCCTTTATGGCCTTATATCATTATAGTCTTTTCACTATTCATGAGCATTATCTCTCCTATATCCTTCCCATTAGCACATTCATTGACTTAGGTCTTCCTAATTCATGAAATATCATCTTTGCTTCTTTATTCTTCTAAAGGTACTGGAGCAATGGTGGTGATTGATCTGTATTAGGGAATGCTGTATTCTCATGGTGGGTGTCTATTAACTGTGACAGTGTCTGCAGCTAAGCTTCCTCTCCATGAGTGGAGTAAGGGGCTGGGCCCAGGGTCTTGAGCACTGTGAGTATTTGACTACTGAACCACATGAATAAGTAAACACCTGAATGAATTTTAAAAAGATATAAATAAGTAGCTGTATGAATCAAAAGAGAATTCATATAAACAGCAGAATGAAAAAAGGAAAACATTGCATAATATGAAAGAGAAATTCAATAAAGACACAGAAATCCTGAACAAAAAGTCAAATTGAAATCTTGGAAATGAAAATCTCAAGAGCCTAAATAAACACTCAGTTGAAAGCCTTACTAATAAAATAGGACAAGTTGAAACTAGAGAACCAGGTATTGAAGAGAGAGAAGTTAGATCAGCCAAAAACAAAGAAAAAATACTAAGAAAATATGAACAGAGCATGTGAGACCTCTGGGCCAAAATCAAAAGTGAAAAACCTATGAATCCTCAATATAGAAGAAAGAGAAGAGATACAACTAAAGATGTAGATAATATATTCAATAAAAGAACAGCAGAAAGCTTCCCCAATATTAAGAGAGGACCATCCAAGGAGGCTTCAGAACACCAAACAGTCAAGATCAGAAAAGAAACACCCCTAGACATGCTATGGTTAGAGTACTCAATGTATAGAACAAAGAAAGAATATTGAAACCTACAGTAGAGAAGTGACAATAACATAAAAAGGCAAACCCATCAGAATAGCAGCAGATTTCTCAACAGAAATTCTAAAAGAAATGAAGGCATGGAGTAATATATTCCAAGCCCTGAAAAAAATTGTCAACTTAGATCAATGTATTCAGGAAAGCTATCCGTCATAATAGAAGGAAAAATAAAAAACTTTTCATAATAAACAAAACTAAAGGCATTCATAACTCTTGAGAGTATTCTTGAGCTTTGTTCCTACTGACCTAACTCAGGGTGACTGGAGATGCAGAAAGGACAAAAGATAGACAAACATGCAGAAAGTTGGGATCATGTGGGCTGGGCACTCAGATGGAGACACACAACAGCCTCATTACTTCTTTTCTCTATTAACTAATTTTTCACTTTGCTTCTTTCCTCTATTCTTTAAAACCTTACTTCTAAAGTCTTTCTTCTTTTCTATTCTTTAAAGTCTCTTTCCTTAGACTCACACCATCCCATGTTTTCCTTAATCTCTTTTAAAGTCTCAGTCCTTAGACTTGCACCGTCCCATGTTTTCTATAGCTTTTCTTTAGCATAACTTTTTAAAAATCTATACATAAAGTTCTCAGTGCAGAAAGATGCTCTGGTGGAGACACACAACAGCCAGAAGCAGCAGCAGCAGTGGCAGCCTCACAAGCAGCCCTCAGCCAGCCAATCAATCAATCAAATCCTCAACCAATCTACTGCATCCTCCTTCAGCAAGTCTTTTATATACAGTGGTAAACAAGGAGGTGGAGCAACAGTTCTTGGGGAGGGCAATGACATTGTAACAAGAGAAACCTGCTCTCTCTCTGAATGTAAACAATTTAGGAAAAGCAGCTGTGCTGCATTTTGCCTTTGCCCCCTTCTGCAGCTGGGGCCATGCCAAATTCAGCCTGCAGGTTATTAGACATAACTGCACTCACTCCCTTCTGTGGCTGGAGTCATGGCAAATTCAGTCTGCAGATTATTTGACACAGCTGTGCTTATGTCAAGTTCTCATAGGCGTCTCATAATCCATTCCCCACACATAACCACTAAACCAGCACTGGAAAAGATAATTAAAGGAATTATACAAATAGAAGAGGAAGATAAATGCAACCAAGAAAATTCAGGAAAGAACAAATCCCACTAGATTACTAGATTAGCAAATAGGATTAGAAAAAAAGAAAACAGCAAAAAACAATAAAATACCAGGTATTACTACATATCTTTCAATATTGACACTGAATGTTAATGCTTTCAATTCTCTAATAAAAAGATCTAGTATGGCAGATTTTATTAAAAGAGCAAGACCCAAGACCCTTGATAAATTCATGCCACTGACAAAGACAAACATTGGTTTAGGGAGAAATTATGGAAAATGATTGTTCAAGCTAGTGGATCCTGAAAGCAGGCAGAAGTAGCCATACTCCTTCCTATCTGATAAAATAGACTTCAAACCAAAAGTATCCAGAAGAGACAGAATTTCATTTCATATTAATAAAAGAAGCAATCCCTCAAGAGGAGAAAGCAATTGTTAACATACATTCAACAAATTTTAGTCATCCAATTTAACTAAACAAACACTACTGGACTTGTAAACACAGATAGACTCCAACACACTAATAGTGGGAGAGCTCAGTACATCACTATGACCAACAGATAGGTCATCTGGACAAAATAATCAACAAAGAAGCTTCAGAATTAAAAAACACTACAGACCAAATGAACTTAGCAGACATCTACAGAGTATTTCATCTAGAAGCTTCACAATACACATTTTTCTCAGCAGAATGTGGAGCTTTTTCCAAAACAGCTTATGTTTTAGGGCATAAAGTAAGTCTTAACAAGTATAAGAAAATCAAAATATTCCCCTATGTTCTCTCAGACCACAATGGAATAATACTAGAAACCAACAGCAAAAGAAACTGCAGAAAATATACAAACACATGGAGACTGAACAAATCATTATCAAATGACCAGTGGGTCATTGAAGAAATAAGGGAGAAAATAACAAAAATTCATAGAATCTATGAAAATGAAAACACAATTTATTGGAACCTTTGGGATACAGGAAAGGCAGTGCTAAGAGTAAAGTTTATAACTATGAGCACCTACATTTTAAAAAAACCCAGCGAGATCTCAAATAAATAACCAAATATGCACCTCAAGATCTTGAAAAACTAGGAACAAGTCAAACCTCAAATTACTAGTCAGAAAGAAATAATAAAGATAAAGGAGGAAATTAGTGGATACTAAGGAATAATACAAAGAATCAATGAAACAAAAAGTTGATTTTTTTAAAATAAGATTAATGAACTTACTCAAACTAACCAAAAGAAGGGGGAGAAGATCCATGTTAATGAAATTAGGTATGAAAAAGGCTACAAATACCAATAAAATCCAGAGGATCATTAAAGAATATTTGAAAACATATTTTAATAAAAATGGAAAATATAAAAGAAATGAATAAACATCTAGATGCATATGATCTAACAAAATTGAAACAAGAGGATATAAAATACTTAGACAGATCTATCATAACAAGCAATGAGATTCAAGCAGCATTAACAACTCTCTCAACAAAGAACCCAGGACCAGATGGATTCACTGCCAATTTCTACAAGACTTTTAAAGAAGAATTAACATCAATACACTTCAAACTATTCCATAAAATAGAAAGTGAAGGAGTGTTACCAAACTCATTCTACGATGCCAGTAGAATGATACCAAAACCTAAGGACACAACAAAGAAAGAAAATTATAGACCAAGATTCTTGGTGAACATAGACATAAAAATTCTGAATAAAATATCTGCAAACCAAGTTCAACAACATATTAAAATGATTATACACATGATGAAGTTGGTTTTGTTCCAGGGATGCAGGAATGGTTCAACATATGCAAATCAATAAACATAATACAGCACATGAAATCAATGATAAAAATCACATGATCATGGCAATAAATACAGAAAAAATGCATGGAATTATCACAGTGAGCCCCTCTTGTATTATTAATGTGTGCTAATTAAAAAATATAATAAAGCTATTTGAAAAATAGATGCAAAAAAGCTTATGACAAAATTCAATATACTTTGATAAAAGCTCTGAAGTAACTAGGAATACAAGGAATGTACCTCAACATAATAAAGCCTATATATGACACACCAATAGCCCACACAGTACTAAATGGGGAAAACCTGAAATCATTTCCTCTATAGTCAGGAATGAGACAAGGGTGTCCACTCTCCCAACTCTTATTCAATAGAGTACTGAAATTCCTAGCTAGATCAATAAGGTAAGAGAAAGAAATAAAAGGGATTCAAATAAAGAAAAAAGAAGTCAAATGATCTCCATTTTCAAGTGGTATGATTCTATACTTAAAAGAGCTTGACGATTCCACCAAAAAACTTCTAGATATGATAAACATTTTCAGCAAAGTAGCAGGATATAAAATTAACATACAAATATCAGTAGCTTCTATATATGCCAACAATGAACAGACTGAGAAGGAAGTCAGGAAAACAATTCCATTCACAATAGCATAAAAATAACACCTAGGAATAAACTTAACTAAGGAAGTGAATGATCTCTATAATGAAAACTATAAAATCTTGAAGAAGAAAAAAATTGAAGAAGGCACCAGAAGATGCAAAGACGTCCCATGTTCATAAATTTGCAGAATATTATGAAAATGGCTGTACTATCAAAAGCAATCTACAGATGCAATGTAATTTCCATTAAAATTCCTATGTCATTCTTCATAGAAATAGAAAGGCTAATCCTAAAATTTTTATAAAAACACAAAAGACCCTAAATAACAAATGGAATCCTAAGCAAAAAAGAGCAATGCTAGAGGTATCATCATATCAGACTTCAAATTATACTACAGAGCCATAGTAACGATAATAGCATGGCTCTTCTCTGATCCAAAAACAAACATAAACACAAATGGAGTAGAATAGAGGACACAGAAATGAACCCACACATCTACAGTCATCTGATTTTTGACAAAGTAGCAAAAACATACATTGGAGAAAAGACAGCCTTTAACAAATAGTGCTGGGGAAAATGGTTATCTACATGTAGAAGATAGCAGCTGGATCTCTATCTCTCACTCTATACAAAAATCAATTCAAAATGGATCAAAGATATTAATGTAAGACCTGAAACTTTGAAACTATTGCAGTAAAACATAGGAAAATACTGGCATAGGCAATTATTTTCTGACTAGGACTTCAATTGTTCAGAAAATAAGAGCAAGAATCAACAAATGTGATTGAATAAAATTGAAAATTTTCAGCAAAGGAAACAACTTTTCAGAATTTTAAAAAACTATAGCTAGGAGAAAATCATTTCCAGTCACTCATTGAATAAATAATTAATATCCAGAATATACAAAGAACTCTAAAAATTAAACACTGAAAAAACAAATAATCTAATTAACAAATGGGTAAGTTAATGGGACAATTTTCAGAAGTACAAATGGCTAACAAACACATGAAGAAATGCTCAAAACTCTTAGATATAAAGAAAATGCTAATCAAAATGACAGTCATAATGGCTATTATCAAAAAAACCAAATTCTGGCAAAGATGTGGGGATGGGGAGAAGCATGTCTTATATACTGTTGATGGGAATGTAAACTACTGCAGTCACCATGGAAATTAATAGGGAGATTTCTCAAAAAAGGAAAAGTAAAGTGACCATATGACTTGATTATACCATTTTTGGGCATGTATCCAAAAGAATGTAACTCATCAGACAATCGTTATACTTGCATACCCAAGTTTAACACAGCACTGTTCACAATAGTCAAGCTGTAGAGTCAGCCTAGATGCTCAACAACTATTGAATGAATAAATAAAATATGATATATATACACAGTGGAGTTGTATTGACCTATAAAGCAAAATAAAATTATGCTGTTTGCAGGAAAACAGATGGAACTAGAAATCATCATGTTGAGTGAAATAAGGCAAGCTCACTCAAAAAGCCAACTATTGCATGTTTTCATTCATTTGTGGAAACTAGAGCTAACATGATGATGATGATGGTAATAATAATATAATAATTATAATGGGACATGAGTGTAAAAAGGGGGACTAATTAGGGGAAATCAGTGGGGGGGAGGAAGAAAACATAGGGTAGTGGGGAGTAAAAAAAATGAAGTATGTTTTACACATACACATATATATGAAGATAGGATAATGGAACCCGCCAAACAACCTTTGTAAAAGGGAAGAGAAGAGGGGGAGAAAGGAATATAATAGAGGAGATGACCTTGTTCAAAGTACATTGTTTACTTACATGGAATTAGCACATTGAAACTACCTTGTACTATTAATATATGTTAATAATAAAAACTTGCTTTAAAATATGATTATAACCTGGTATCATTTCTACATTTGGCTAGATTTTTGACCACTGAGTAAAATTTCAAAAAATAAGTGGTTTTTCAGGTTTGTCATTTATTTTTAAATCAATTTTGATCATTTATATTTTTCTAAACACATATCTTTGTGGTAGAGAGAATAAGAGACTCCCTACCCCCCAAAGATGTTCACATCCTAATTCCAGAGTCTGTGAGTATGTTACTGACATGACAAAAGGAAATTTATCCGTGGAATTAAAGTTGGCGTCATCAGGTGACCTTGAAATAGGAAGATTATTCTGGATGATCTGGGTGACCGCATAATTACATGAACCCTTAAAAGTAGAAGAAGAAGGCAGAAGAGAAGAGGCAGCAACATAGTGTGATAATGGCTCAACCCATTGTTCTGGCTTTGAAAATGGAGGATGAGAGCCACAAACCAAGATGGCCAGGAGACTGATGAGCCGTAGGTACACAGCCATGTTTTTAGGCAGGACTGGAACCAGAAATTACAAATCCTACAGGAGCTGTGAGAACTGGTTTCTTTTCATCTGCCTAATTCTCCATTTTTGGGCATAAAAGTATGCCCAAAGTATGCTGCATTTACGTAGAAGCTAGGTTTGTTTTTTCCAATCAGGACTTTACATCATTTCCCCTTTTGAGCACATAGCAAAGACTTAATTCAACCCTCATGCTCTATTACAAATCATCAGAAAAATAACTATTTGCCTCACACATCACTTGTTCTTTGGGGGCTGTGTGTATATCTGGACCCTGGTTTCCACCTGAAGAACAGGGCTTCTCAAAGGATGGCAGCTGAAGCCATCATCTTAATTATGTTATTTTGAGAATGGCTTTTCCCAGGGGTATACTTATTAGGTCTCTACTACCTCTTGACTCCAGTCACTCCTACTTTCCACCCATGAGCTTAAACACCTCTATTACATTTGGGCATGCAAAGCACGTAACTGAAAGTGGCCAGTAACTTCTCTTTTCATTCCATGGGGGTTTTCAGCCTGAATTGGCCCTAAGATTAAGCAATGGGCTAGGCCTGGGCCTGATCAAAACTGAAATGAACAGAGTTCATCTCCTGTCCTTTCTCCCTCTAGGTCACCCTCTAGCACTTTCATTCAAGGATAAAAGCTCTCCTGGATTCCTCACTACTGTCTGTCCACATCTAAAGCTGTGCTGGCCTTTCCTATGCAAGTGGAAACATTCAGTATAGCATTAGTTAAGTGGTTCTCAAGATGTGGTTCTCAGACGTGCATCATCACCTTTACCTGCTAACTAATTGAAACTGCAAATCCTTGAGCCCATGCTGAGACCTACAAAATCAGAAACTCCAGGGTTGGAGCCCAGCATTTACATTCTATTAAGCCTTCATGGAAGCTAAAGTTTGAGAAACACTATTTTAGAATGGATTCATTATTACTTTTCTTTATAGATGAAGTCATATTTTTGGCATTTCCCCATTGAAGGACCACTTATAGGTTCATTTATGCTTTCCAGTTACTATGACTGCCTGCATAATTTGCTTAGCCCAGTGCAAAATGAAAACATTGGGCTTTTGCTCAAAAAGCAGGAGACCAGTATCAGTAAAAGTATGCATAAGTCCTTCTTTCCTTTCTTAGCCATCTCTTTTGACATCATGGTGTTTCCTATTTGCATGTCAATATCATTCTAATTAAATAAAAATTAATTTTTTTGAGTTATTAGTATAAATTTTACCATTTGTTTTTATATTATGCAATGTCAGTTGGAAATTTAGATTACTTAGCCCATATGAGGAATAATCAAAACCTAATTTGTATTTTGTGGCTCATCACTGGAAGGTGCCTCCAGCTGGCCAGAGAAATGGATGCAAGCCAGATTCAGGAGGTAGGAAGTAGGAAAGAAGACCCCTCAGGCACAGAGACAGTTCAGAGAACACTACCAGCTCAGAGTACTCACAGAATAGGTATAGACCCTACTAAGCACTTGAGGCCTCTCCTTTGCTATATGGTAGTCAACAGGTTCCCCCTCCCATCAGCTTCTGGACCAATGCACCAACAGGTAGGGTGAGCCCATAGAAGACCAAACAATGTTCCCCTCTACATGGTTACCTCTCCAACCCATGACCAATAGATGATTCCTAAGGAACTTTAAATCTCCATACCAGGATACCCTTAGTAACTGGATCAGGGGCAGGAAAGGAACTTGCTCCCACTTAAACAATGGAGCTGTCACTGCCCTTCTCACTCAGGGGTGCCTCAAGGCACATATACTCAGCCCTGCCATCCCCCCACCCAGGTCCTTGTCAGACAGAGGGTATCAGCTGTCAGGGCTGAGGCCAGGTAGGGCATGTGGTATCAGGGAGTGGGATCATGTGGCTGAGAACATATCCCAGGATGTTGGCAGGAAGCAGGACCTTCCCCTGAGCTGAGACTCCAAGTTTCTTACACATGTTCCATGGTCCCCTCATATGTAATTTACAGAACACAAGTTCAAAAATAAAATCATTAAGCATTAGAAGATTGTGACCACATAGCATTAACCTCCATGCACAGTGCCCTTCTAAGAATGGGGAACTGTGTGATCATACTCCCAAAATGAGTATAGTAAAGACTGACCAGAATGGCACATCTAGGCTTCATATTACCTTAGGAATACAATGGTCTTCTCTATTAGTTCTATACAAGAACCTTCAGAATCTGACCCTTGACTACTTCTCCAGATTCATCTCTACCTGGCACACACATGGCAGCTACACACTCTAGCCAAAGTGAACTTTCTAGCAGTTGCTTTAGAGCACAAGGCTCTTTCCCAATTGCTCTTTGCTTTGGCTTCTGCCTGGAATGCTTTGTATTCTCACACTGCTTCGTGCACCCCTATCTCTTCTTAATTCCTTCCCCTCACTAACTCTATCTTTCAGGTAAATGCTCTGAATACATCAGATATTCCTTGAGGTACCATACATTCATCTCAGTTATGGATAATAAAGTTGCCTGTTTATCTGCCTATACCCACAATAGCTTTAAAACTCTAAGAAGCAGAGCTGGTGTCTTGTTCACTATCTTTAATGCTTGACAGAATGTTGGCAAGAGTAGGAAACAGTAATACTAATTAAATGTATTATTGATCCAGGCTGTAAGACTCACAGCATGCTTTCCCTGAACGAACCGCCTGTCAAAGTTTCTTATGACTAAATACTGTAATCTTTTAGTTTCTGAGTCATACACAACACCACTTCATTTTATGAGATTGTTTTTATATCTGTCAGATAGTTTTAGGTGGTTGGAGTTTACAGGAGTTTCTTCAAATGAGATGAATACTTGTTATCATGGCAATCTCTTCTTCCTTCAGTTGAATGTATATCTTGGAGCATTTAGAAAAGAATAAACTTCTTTCCCATCCTTCATTTGCTTCAAAGGAATTTATGATAACAGCAAGTGGTGATGACCCCAGAATTGTGACCCCCCAAATACCTTTGGATCATCAGTACAGGATTTTGCAAGCAGGACTATGCAAAGGTTGGGGCTCTCCAAGCAGGTCAGCATGCTTAAAGGCTTAGAAACCTTTTAAATATAAAAATAAATAAATGAATAGAAGTTATATCTGTTCCCACTGGGTACTGAGACATAAAAATCTCTCATTTTTGAACTCTAAAGAGACAGCTTGGGATTTACCTGAATCATTTGTTGTTGGCTCCTAAGAGATATATAAAAATTAGGTGATAGCACAGCACATGGAGGGAAAGGATTCAGATGGCTTGTTGCCCATTCCCTTAAGGGCCAGGCGTGAGTAGGGTCTTGCTTTGTCACAGTGTTCAGAGGTCAGAATCCAGAGTCCCAGCAGGAGCTGAAACATACAGCAGCCCTCTGAGCTTTCCACCACCCGTATTAACATTGACTTGGCTTTGAGGATAACAATGGAAAGCTAGAGTTACATTTTTCAAACTGTGCCTTGTATAAATTTACTTGGTGTCTGAAGGCTATTTTGAAAGTATATTTAGGCTTCTGGTACTGTTGCAAAATTACTGGTTTAAAAAGCATTCAGCTTGTTTTGGGAATATAACTTTTGAAACAATTCACTTCACATCTCTTTTTAAGTAACACTGTAATTTTTACTCAATAGCATTGTGTTGGCTCTAAAATATACATAGTCTATAAGGGAAAGTAAGCCATGATTGTGTGGTTCCCTGGAGGAAGAAGACATACTACATTTGCTTCACTTAACTCAGATGGACATAATGACAAGGACAAAGAACCATTTTGTAGCTTGTATTATAACTCCTTATTTTATTTGTTTAACCATGTTTTCAATGTCTCTTTCTACCTATAATCACAAGCCATAGACATGTTTATTCAATACCATTATAAAAAAAGGGGGCTAAGAATCCACACAGTCTCTGGAGCTATAGTACATGGATACAGATCTGGACACCACCTGGCTCACTAGCTATGAGACCTTGGAACTCTCTGAGCCTTTGTTTCCTTATCTTTAAATGGGAGATAATAGTAGTGCCTACCTCTCAGGGTTTCTATGTGGTGCTATTACATGACTCACCATGTTTCTAATGCATGTAGAGAAATACCCCACATATATTTAGCAGTAGATAGGAATGACATCAGCAACAAGATAGAATAGGAGTTTTCTACTGTTATCTTCCCACAGCAATAATGGTTTTGAAAACCATTCACAGATAAGACTACCTTTTTTTTGGACTTTCTTTTTTATATAAATTTTTTATATTCATTATACTGGGGGGATTCATAGTGACAATTCCAATTAATCTTATATTGCACATTATTTACATTGCCCCCATTATCTCTCCCCCTCAACCCCCTCTCCACCCCACTTAAAGCAATTGCAAGAGGTTTCTTGCCTCTGCTTCATATTGGTATATATGAAACCGTATGCCATCACCAGCAATTCCTCTTCTGTGTATACAAATGTTCCTTGACTCATGATGGATTATGTCCTGATAAACTTATCATAAATTGGAGATATTGTATGTGGAAAACACATTTAGTCTACCTAGCCCACTGTACATCCTAGTGGAACACCACAACACACTGTCAAGTGTCAGTTGTTCCCCCTCATTATACAGAGGCTCATTGGGAGCAGTGTCTTGCTGCTGCTACCCAGAATCAGGGGAGAGAAGATTAGACTACATATCACTAGCCCGGGAGAAGACCCACTGAATGATTATCACTTTTGCACCATTGTAAAGTTAAAAAAAATCATAAGTCAAACTCTTGTAAGACAGGGACCATATGTATATCCAAAGGAAATGAAACTGGTGTCTCAAAGACATGTATGCATTCCCACATTCATTGCAGAATGGTTCACAATGGCAGAGATATAGGATAAAGCAAAATGTCCATCAGTGAATGAATTTGGGAAATGTGGTATATATACACAATGGAATAATATTCATCCTTAAAATGAATCAAATCCTTTTATTTGTGACAACGTGGATAAACCTGGAGGAGCTTATGTTAAGTGAAATAATCTAGGCACAAAAAGATCTCACTTATATGTAGAATCTAAAGAAAGATAAGCTCAAAGAAACAGAAAATGGAAGGGTGTTTTCCAGGGATTGGGAAATAGGGGAAAATGGGGAGATGCTGGTCAAAGGGTAGACACTTCTTAAAACAAATAAGCTCTGGATACCTATTGTCCACTATGGTGAGTATTGTTAGTAATTTGTGAAGAAAGTATATTTCAAGTGTTCTCACCACAAAAAGGTATTCAGCATGTATTAACTAGCTTGATAGTGGTAATGATTTCACAATGTATACATATATCAAAACCTTACATTGTATACCTTAAATACATAGTTTTTATTTGTCAATCATAATGTAATAAAACTGAAAGAAGTGTTAGATATCAAAATCATTTTCTTTTAATATTTCACCAAAATGTTAACATTCAATCAATATTCTAACATTTAAAATGTATTTGTATGTGAGGAGAAATGTAATCATTTTATATATGTTTTACATATTCATATTTATTTATAAAATCTTAATGACCAGTCCCAGTGATGGCAGCCAACAATTACACCTTTTTCTGTGCATGCATGTTGCACTTCCCATCAAAAGACTAATATATTTCTCCTCCCCTGAATCAAAGCTGGTCTTGTGTCTTGCTCTGACATAAAATATGGCAGAAGCAATATTGTGTCAGGCCTCCCAAATCTTAAGAGGTCGGACAGCTTTCACTTCTTTTCTCCTGGATACCAACCGCCATGTCATAAGGAAGTCCAGGCTATTCTTGTTTGAGTGAAAGAGACCATATGGCAAGGCCCTGAATGATGAGACAACCACATGGAGAGAGAGGCTATTTAGATTGTAGAAGTGCTTGAGCCAAGTTCTCGCTTGAATGTAATCACAAGATTGACTCTAATAGCATGAGGATCCATGATTGTCATTTTAAGCCACTAAATTTGTGGTGATTAATCATGCAACAATACCTTACTGATTCATTATCTAGATATAGATTAGTGCTGCTTAAAGGAGGGTGATTTTACCCCCATAAACAGGAGGGAGATATGGTTGCTTGTCACAACTGGGGAGGGGAGAGCACAACACTACTGCAGTTCAGTAGGTAGAAGCCAAGGATGCTGCTACACATCTCACAATGCACAGGTTAATTACCTAAAACAAAGAATGATCTGGTCCAAATGTCAGTAGTGTCATGGTTAAGACACCTTGATCTATGTGGATAGATGATAGATAGATGGATAGATAGACAGATAATTAAAAGATAGATAGATAAGAAGACTATTGAAGTTGATAAAGTTTAAAAGTGAATAAAAGTAACAATGAACATTCCTATTGCTTCTGACAGCGAGAGGCAAAGGTTTTTTTAAAATGGTAAGTGTGATTAAGAATGACTGCCTCTTGATGGCTCATGTGACTATCACCCCCAGTTTGTTCAGTCTCTGGCTCTAAACTGCAGAATCAGTTATTGGGATTCTTAATCCTGATTGCCTCCCATAGGTTCCTCACACACTATCTCAACAGGATGCAGGTCACTCTGCTTTCCAGTGCAAGCCTTTGAGCAGGTTACAATCAGCATAGGAGCACACCATTGGTGAAGTCTTCTGCTCTGTTCCTGCAAGGAATCACCACTGGTGACTGACACTTTTCCCAAGGGGGCATAGCCTCAGTTTGGAAGGAAGAGGTGTCAGTGCACTAATGTATGAGGTAGGGAGGGTCCATCACTGAAGTGCTCTGGAAGCCACAGGACCAGAGTCAGGAAAGGATGATGGTGGGTTGAAAGTCATATAGATCCAGCTGTTTGACAGATATCTAATGCTACAGTACTGTGTCTTGGTGTGTCAAGGACTGAGAAGCATGCAGGCCAACCTCCTGATTACTTTGATTACTGATCACTGACTAGGTATCTGCTTATGGATTAAGGATGGAGACCCCCTGACCAAGAGTAGCAGGGAAGGAGACATAAGGACTCCTAGCTCCTCATGCAAAATTATCCAGGACTCTCCCTGAACTGAGCAATTAGCAGCAGAAGTTAGCTTGGCTGAGTTAAATGAGAGTTTCTGACATCTTTCTACTCAGCTTGACTTCTGCTTGCTTAATGAAAAGGAATCCATCTAAGACCTCTGCCTTAGGGACCTGCTCACTGAGCAGCTGTTTGCTTCTTACACTGGAGAAGAAAGATATCTAAACTCTAATAGAGTGCCACATTCCACCAAAAATAGTAGCTTTTCTCAAATTGAAATAAGATGAATACCCAGGAAAATAGCCACCTTCCCCCCACCCCAAATGTTTTATACCTGCTGGTACATACTCTGCCCCCAAGCCCCATTCTCACAATAAAATCGTTCTTGTTGATGAGGTCTAAGACTCACTGAAGGGGTTTCCTAAATTCCTGTTACTGTTTTACATAAGCATCTACTAGTCATTTAGACAAATAAAAGTCATTGCAATCTTCAATGTATTTTTATTTATGCTATCTCTTCAGACCTGGGAGGTCCGGGTTGTTTGCATGTATCAGATGGTGGATATAATTGATATTTACAAAATAGCTCTTTAAGTTGGGCACAGTCTTATTTACTTGGGAAGCTGAAGCAGGAGGATCGCTCAAGCCCAGGAGTTCAAGATCAGTGTAGACAACACAGCAAAACCTAATCTCAAAAAAATTTCCAGGTCAAAAAATATCTTTATCATGCAAAATATTTCTACCTGTGACACTGAATGTGGTGCTTGCACATTATTTTTGAGTGCTAACTCTCAGTTCAACTTTAAGCATGCCACATTTTTTTCAGCCAGCCTGTGGCAGATTGGCCTTTAAAGATTGTCTCCCCACTCAGTCTGCCTTGGAATCAGGGACCTTCTCCATCACTAAATAGACTACAGAGAAGCAGTAGAGGTTGTTTAGTCATGGCACCATGTTCTATTCTCACATTGGGCATTACTTGGGGAAACTCACCACATGAAAGATTTCACAATAAAGGAAATATTTTTCCTCAAAGTTTACAAAGAGAATAACAAATCAACTATATTTTCTAAGATATGATTACATTGATAAGTTTCTTTATGACCTTGTTGATCATAACAATGTAACCGATATGAATTAGACTATTTTGGAACAAGATTTAAGTAATTAGCTAGTATTCTCAAAACTGTTCTTTGGCTAGTCTTTCAGGAAAAAACTGACTGTTAATTCTCTCTCTGACTTCTAACCACTGAGCCATTTGTTCAAAATTGTCAGTTGAATGAATGTGGAAAATGTTCCATTTGAAAAGGTTAAGGTTTACTTATCTCTAATGTAGAATTATCGGATTGTGTTTTTCTTAATTCCTACCAGAAAAAGAAAATGGTGACATTCTCCTCATTTTAGTTATATTCAAAGAATGAATGAGTAACTTGAGAATGTATCCAATGTAGCTGACACCAGGCATAGAATCAGCCAGAACAAGGTCTAGCACACAGTGGGTGCTTAATTATTTGATATTGAAATGATTTACTCACTGATATCAAGTTTGGTGACAGACATGGCATCAGGATATCCAGCCTCAGAGTGTGCCGTCTGCTGCTTAGGCGCTCTGTTCTCACACATTAGTTTATTTTTACATGCACACATTTAAAAAAAAAATATTTTCATCTATAATTTTAAAATCCAGCCAACTGTGCATAGTGTTTAATGACATCCTATTAACAAAGAAACACTTTTAGAAGAACCACAGGGAAGTAACAACTGCTGCTTTTCTCCCCAGCACCTGATACAAGATTTCTTGGCAGGGAGAAATTGGATGACAGCTCTTGCTCATTTTCAGTGTCCACAAACCAAATTTCATGAGGTTAATGTCTTTTACTAGAGACTGATCCTCAAAACAATGACTGGGCTGGCTTTAAATGTAGTAGAAATAAGGCATCACTATGGGTGATATGAACTGGCAGACTCTGCTCTGTGTTAAAAACCCATTCTACCTCTGATCTGCTCATAGCTGGAAGACTCCTATCAGGAGCTTTGCTTTGTGTTAAGCATTGCCTTTCCCCCAAAAACCAGTTTAAATTTGCCTTGAGATGGAAAAACTCAAAGTCAGTAAGAAGAATGGATGTCTTAGAGTAGGAAGAGCTCCCTGAAGAAAAGGTTGGGAGAGTGAGAAGCATGTAGGCCATGGTGCTATTTCTAACCTGTTAGCAATGAAATTTTAGAAGATTAAGTTGAAAAATAAAACTTCACAACAGGTAAGCTTGCCCTTAGTTCTCAGCTACACTGCTTATTAGTCATGTGAACATTTCTGATCCTGTAAAATGTAGATATACTACCTGTAGTATTTTTCTAGCACCATTGTAAGAAATTGCTTCAAACTTAGTGGCTTAAAACTAGTGAAATTAAAGACAAGAATGTAGGATCAACAAAAGTTGATCTCACAGGAGTTGAGAGTAAAAGGGTGGTTACCAGAGGCCAGAGAGAGTCGAAAGAGAAAGGAATGAGGAGAGGTTGATCAGTGGGTATTAAGTTACTGTTAGATAGGAACAAGAAGTAATGATGTGCTATTGCACAGTAGAGTAACTATAGATAACAATAATGTGTTGCACTGTATATTTTCAAAAAACTAGAAGAAAGGATTTTGGGTGTTTTCACTATAAAGAAATGATAAATATTTTAGGAGCTAGATATGTTCAACCCAATTTGAGCATTATACAATGTATACATATATATATCAAAACATAACATGGCACTTCATAATAGTGTAATTCTTATATTTTTTATCAGTTAAAAATTAAAACTACAAAAATTTATTATCTCACAGTTTTAGAGACCAGAAGTCTGAAATCAAAGTATTGGCAGGATTGATTCTTTCTGGAGGCGTTGAAGGAGAATCCATTGCATGCCTTCCTCCCAGTTGCTAATGGCAACGCTTGACTTTTTTTGGCTTATGACTCCATGCGTCCATGCTCTGCTCCCATCTGTACATGGTCTTTCTTCTCTGTGTTTCATATCTTTCTTTCTTCTTATAAGGATGTCAGTCATTGGATTGAGGGCCCACTCTAACCCAGACGGATCTTGTCTTGAGATCATTTACTTAATTATAACTCCAAAGACCCTTTTTCTAAATAAGGTCAGGTTCACTGGTACTCAGTGATAGTATTTGGACTATCATTGTTGAGAGGGACACTAGACAACAACACACTATACTACCATATATGGTTAGCATTAAGAATTAGTCAGTTAACCTATGGATATACCTAAAGGAATGTAAGTCAGGTTAAATAAAGGCACCTGCACACCCATGTTTATTGCAGCATTATTCACAATAGCTAAACTTTGCAAACAGCCAAGATACTCCACTACTGGTGAATGGATTAAGAAAATGTGATATTTATATACAATGGAATTTTATCCAGCTGCAAAGAAGAAAAATTTTGTCATTTGCAGGTAAATGGATGGAACTGAGAATATCATCATAAGTGAAGTTAGCCAGATTCAGAAGGCCAAAGGCTGCATGTTTTTTCTCACATGTGGAATATAGACCTAATACAAATATAAGCAGTATTATGAAAAACAGATCACGCTAAGGGAAGGTCACATATGAGAGAGGGAGGGGAAAAGAAGGAAGTGAAGAAGGTGAATGTGGCTGATACTCTCTATACAAGAATGAATATAGAATTTTTAATCCTGTTGAAATCACTATAAGAAGGGGACTAAGGTAGGAAGGAGAAAAATAGAGGAAATGACCCAATTTGGGTCATTTGGGTCATAATGGGTTATAACACATATATACACGGAATACATATTTGGGTTATAATACATATATACATGGAAATGTCACAAGGAAACTCCCTGTACAGCTACCTTAAAAAACAAAAATATCATTTTTTAAATTTTACAAATCAGAGCAGAAGGGCAGAACATGTCTTGTCTGGGGTAGTTGGTACCAGTGGGGGGATGTGGGGAAAGGATATAGGAAGATGACTATGGTGCAAATACTGTGTATACATGTATGCAAATGGAAAAATAAGACCTGTTCAGACTATTCCAAGAATGGGGGTGAGGGATAAAGGAAAATGATGGAGGGGATGAATTCAAGTATGATATATTTGGTATATTGTGAGAACTTTTATAAATATCACAATGTACCCCCATCACAACAACGAAAAAGAAATTAGTCAGTTAATATACTAAATACTTTAGCATTGCCTGAAGACAGTAAGAATTCAATAAAAGGTAACTATGATTATAAATATTGCCATTATATAGCAAAAATATGATTATTGTGTTTTTAGTGTTTGATTGGCATCTTAGTGTCTTTTTTCACAACATTTGTTAGATGCATATTTAATGACATATTTGGTTCTAAAGTGCTTTACAAGTATTGTTAATATTATAATAATATTTATAAATATTATTAACTCTAATATCTGTTAAGTGCAAATGTAGTAATGACACATAAGATTACCAGGAACATTAAAATAGAGTTATATATTTTATTTTTTTATTTTTGCAGTACTGGGGTTTGAACTCAGGGCATCTTTACCTCTTGCCACTCTGCCAGCCTGAGTTTTACATATATATATATATATTTTTTTTTAAAGTGACTTCTGGTATGGGAAAGTGATGTAGGTTTATCTCTCTCCAATTCTCTTTGCTAAATACAATTATAAACTCTGAAACTAGCTCAAGATATAACCAAAGACAAGTTCTGAAAGTTGAGAGAGTAGAAGTACACCATAGTGGCAGGACATCTTATGAACCACCATCTAATAGTAGATCAAGAAGGACACTCAGATATAATTTCCTAACCCCCAAACTCATTAAGAGAAAAGAAGCTCATATATTCTTTTTCACCCCAAATGAAATAGGAGTCCTACCAACAACATGAAGGATATGTAGCAGAACAAGAAAGGGGAATCAATCAGAAACCCCACTGGGAATAGGCCAACTATCATGACATTATAGGAAAAAGTGATAATAAGCACTCCATAATTACTCTGCTTGATACTCACTTCACTCACCCAGGGACAATACCCAGATACTGGGCACCAACAAAGAGGATCACAACCCAAGTGCCAGCTGGGGAAACACTTCCATTTGACACTAGGTTTGAGGCTCCTCTCCACCATTAATAGACACCATGTATATTTTATGCATGGGGACCAGGGGAGACTTGGCAAATGGAATCATGCCACAACTAGTGTATGGCCTGGGAAGTACTCTGCATTCCCCACAGATGGGGGGAGACTGCCACAACATTCACCAAGCCTCAGAAGCTTATTTATCCTTGTAGGACCCCAAATCTCACTGCCTCTAAGCACCAAATTAGAGAGACACTCTCCATCCTCTATAGACAGTAGGAGCTTCTTACAACAAGCACCAGGAAATATCATTCATTCATGAACCAGAGACTACCTTTCCTTACCTACGGACTCTAGGCAATCTGACCTGAGCAAGCACCCCCAAACAACACTAGAAGAAATTAATGGGAGCCTCATTGAGATAAGGTAAACCAAGTACACAAAATAGCATCATAAAAGTTCTGAAAATAACATTGTCATTGGAAATATTGTGTGAAAGGTAGGCCAGGACTTGCATGCTAAAACTAAACAAAGTGATCACTTACCTGCATTAAAAAACTAGAGTCTTCTAAGATAATAGCCAAAATATCTAGGGTACAATTGAAAATCACTCTACATCAGGCACCAGTAAAGTCATGGTTTGACTAATAAAAGTATTTAATTCATTCCAACACTGGAACGAATCTGATATTTAAATTATTTGACAAGAATTTCAAAGCAGTCAGCATACAAATGATTCAATAAGCAATTACAAATTACATTTTACTTTTTTATTATTATTTTATTATTCATATGTGCATACAAGACTTGGGTCATTTCTCCCCCCTGCCCCCACCCTCTCCCTTACCACCCACTCTGCCCCCTCCCTCTCCCCCCACCCCCTCAAAACCCAGCAGAAACTATTTTGCCCTTATTTCTAATTTTATTGTAGAGAGAGTATGAGCAATAATAGGAAGGAACAAGGGTTTTTGTTGGTTGAGATAAGGATAGCTATACAGTTGACTCACATTAATTTCCTGTGCGTGTGTGTTACCTTCTAGGTTAATTCTTTTTGATCTAATCTTTTCTCTAGTTCCTGGTTCCCTTTTCCTATTGGCCTCAGTTGCTTTTAAGGTATCTGCTTTAGTTTCTCTGTGTTAAGGGCAACAAATGCTAGCTAATTTTTTAGGTGTCTTACCTATCCTCACCCCTCCCTTGTGTGCTCTCGCTTTTATCATGTGCTCAAAGTCCAATCCCATTGTTGTGTTAGCCCTTAATCTAATGTCCGCATATGAAGGAGAACATACGATTTTTGGTCTTTTGGGCCAGGCTAACCTCACTCAGAATGATGTTCTCCAATTCCATCCATTTACCAGCGAATGATAACATTTCGTTATTCTTCATGGCTGCATAAAATTCCATTGTGTATAGATACCACATTTTCTTAATCCATTCGTCAGTGGTGGGGCATCTTGGCTGTTTTCATAACTTGGCTATTGTGAATAGTGAAGCAATAAACATGAGTGTACAGGTGCCTCTGGAGTAACCTGTGACACAGTCTTTTGGGTATATCCCCAAGAGTGGTATTGCTGAATCAAATGGTAGATCAATGTTTAGCTTTTTAAGTAGCCTCCAAATTTTTTTCCAGAGTGGTTGTACAAGTTTACATTCCCACCAACAGTGTAAGAGGGTTCCTTTTTCCCCTCATCCTTGCCAACACCTGTTGTTGGTGGTGTTGCTAATGATGGCTATTCTAACAGGGGTGAGGTGGAATCTTAGCATGGTTTTAATTTGCATTTCCTTTATTGCTAGAGATGGTGAGCATTTTTTCATGTGGTTTTTGGCCATTTGAATTTCTTCTTTTGAGAAAGTTCTGCTTAGTTCACTTGCCCATTTCTTCATTGCTTCATTAGTTTTGGGAGAATTTAGTTTTTTAAGTTCCCTATATATTCTGGTTATCAGTCCTTTGTCTGATGGGTAGCTGGAAAATATTTTCTCCCACTCTGTGGGTGTTCTCTTCAGTTTAGAGACCATTTCTTTTGATGAACAGAAGCTTTTTAGTTTTATGAAGTCCCATTTATCTATGCTATCTCTTAGTTGCTGTGCTGCTGGGGGTTCGTTGAGAAAGTTCTTACCTAAACCTACTAACTCCAGAGTATTTCCTACTCTTTCCTAAATCAACTTTAGAGTTTGTGGTCTGATATTAAGATCCTTGATCCATTTTGAGTTAATCTTGGTATCGGGTGATATACATGGATCTAGTTTCAGTTTTTTGCAGACTGCTAACCAGTTTTCCCAGCAGTTTTTGTTGAAGAGGCTGCTATTTCTCCATCGTATATTTTTAGCTCCTTTGTCAAAGACAAGTTGGTTATAGTTGTGTGGCTTCATATCTGGGTCCTCTATTCTGTTCCACTGGTCTTCATGTCTGTTTTTGTGCCAGTACCATGCGTTTTTATTGTTATTGCTTTGTAATATAGTTTGAAGTCAGGTATTGTGATACTTCCAGCATTGTTCTTTTGACTGAGTATTGCCTTGGCTATTTGTAGCCTCTTGTGTTTCCATATAAATTTCACGGTAGATTTTTCAATCTCTTTAATGAATGTCATTGGAATTTTGATGGGAATTGCATTAAACATGTAGATTACTTTTGGGAGTATCGACATCTTTACTCTGTTGATTCTACCAATCCATGAGCATGGGCGATCTCTCCACTTTCTATAGTCATCCTCAATCTCTTTCTTCAGAAGTGTATAGTTTTCCTTGTAGAGGTCATTCACATCTTTTGTTAGGTTTATACCTAGGTATTTGATTGTTTTTGAGGCTATTGTAAATGAAATTGTTTTCATACATTCTTTTTCAGTTTGTTCATTGTTAGTGTATAGAAATGCTAATGATTTTTCTATGTTGATTTTATATCCTGCTACCTTGCTATAGCTATTGATGATGTCTAGAAGCTTCTGAGTAGAGTTTTTTGGGTCTTTAAGGTATAGGATCATGTCGTCTGCATATAGGGATATTTTGACAGTTTCTTTACCTATTTGTTTTCCTTTTATTCCTTCTTCTTGCCTAATTGCTCTGGCTAGGAATTCCAGTACTATGTTCAATAGGAGTGGAAATAGTGGGCATCCTTGTCTGGTTCCTGATTTTAGAGGGAATAGTTTCAGTTTTTCTCCATTAAGTATAATGCTGGCTGTAGGTTTGTCATATATAGCTTTTATAATGTTGAGGTACTTTCCTTCTATTCCTAGTTTTCTTAGAGCTTTTATCATGAAATGGTGTTGGATCTTATCAAAGGCTTTTTCTGCATCTATTGAGATGATCAAGTGGTTTTTGTCTTTGCTTCTGTTAATGTGGTTTATTATGTTTATTGATTTTCGTATGTTGAACCACCACTGCATCCCTGGGATGAAGCCTACTTGGTCGTGGTGAATAATCTTTTTGATGTGTTGTTGAATTCGGTTTGCCATTATTTTGTTGAGGCTTTTTGCGTCAATGTTCATTAAGGAGATTGGCCTATAGTTCTCCTTTTTGGAGGTGTCTTTGCCTGGTTTTGGGATAAGGGTAATACTGGCTTCATAAAATGTGTTTGGCAGTTTTCCTTCCCTTTCTATTTCATGGAACAGTTTAAGGAGGGTTGGTATCAGTTCTTCCTTAAAGGTCTGATAGAATTCAGCAGAGAATCCATCAGGTCCTGGACTTTTCTTTTTGGGGAGACTCTTGATTGCTGCTTCAATTTCATTTTGTGTTATAGATCTATTCAGGTGATTAATATCCTCTTGGTTCAGTTTTGGATGATCATATGTATCTAGACATCTGTCCATTTCTTTAAGATTTTCAAATTTATTTGAATATAGGTTCTCAAAGTAGTCTCTGATGACTTCCTGGACTTCCATGGTGTTTGTTGTTATCTCCCCTTTTGCAGTCCTGATTCTACTAATTTGGGTTTTTTCTCTCCTCACTTTAGTCAGGTTTGCCAGGGGTCTATCAATCTTGTTTATTTTTTCAGAGAACCTACTTTTTGTTTCTTTAATTCTTTGTATGGTTTTTTTGGTTTCTATTTCGTTGATTTCAGCTCTTATTTTTATTATTTCTCTCCTTCTATTTGTTTTGGGATTTGCTTGTTCTTGTTTTTCTAGGAGTTTGAGATGTATCATTAGGTCATTGATTTGGGATCTTTCAGTCTTTTTAATATTTGCACTCATGGCTATAAACTTTCCTCTCAGGACTGCCTTTGCTGTGTCCCATAGGTTCTGTTAGGTTGTGTTTTCATTTTCATTGACTTCTAGGAATTTTTTGATTTCCTCTTTTATTTCATCAGTGATCCATTGTTCATTAAGTAATGAGTTATTCAGTTTCCAGCTGTTTGCATGTTTTTTGTCTTTACTTTTGTTGTTGAGTTCTACTTTTACTGCATTGTGGTCAGATAGTATGCATGGTATTATTTCTATTTTCTTATATTTGCTGAGGCTTGTTTTGTGCCCTAGGATATGATCTATTTTGGAGAAGGTTCCATGGGCTGCTGAGAAGAATGTATATTGTGTAGAAGTTGGATGAAATGTTCTGTAGAGATCAACTAGGTCCATTTGATCTATTGTATATTTTAGATCTTGGATTTCTTTATTGATTTTTTGTTTGGATGACCTATCTATTGATGATAATGGGGTATTAAAGTCTCCCACAACCACTGTGTTGGTGTTAATATATGCTTTTAGGTCTTTCAGGATATGTTTAATGAAATTGGATGCATTGACATTGGGTGCATATAGGTTGATAATTGTTATTTCCTTTTGGTCTATTTCCCCTTTTATTAGTATGGAATGTCCTTCTTTATCTTGTTTGATCAATGTAGGTTTGAAGTCTACTTTGTCAGAGATAAGTATTGCTACTCCTGCCTGTTTTGGGGGGCCAATGGCTTGGTATATCTTCTTCCAGCCTTTCATCTTAAGCCTGTGCTTATTTCTGCCAGTGAGATGGGTCTCCTGTAAGCCACAAATTGTTGGATCTTCCCTTTTAATCCATTTCATCAAGCGGTGCCTTTTGATGGGTGAATTAAGTCCATTAACATTAAGTGTTAGTACTGATAGGTATGTGGTGATTCCTGTCATTTTAGTTGTCTTAGTTGTTTGAAGGTTTGATTGTGTGTACCTAAGTTGAGGTTACTCTCTACTGTCTTGCTTTTTCTTTTCGTGTGGATTGGTGCTGCCTGTCTTTTCATGGTTAAGTTAGGTTTCACTTTCTATATGCAGAATCCCTTGAAGAATCTTTTGTAGTGGTGGCTTTGTGGTCACATATTGTTTTAGTTTCTGCTTATCATGGAAGACTTTTATTGCTCCATCTATTTTGAATGATAGTTTTGCTGGGTAGAGTATCCTGGGGTTGAAGTTATTTTCATTCAGTGCCGAGAAGATCTCACCCCATGCTCTTCTTGCTTTTAATGTTTCTGTTGAGAAGTCTGCTGTGATTTTGATGGGTTTACCTTTGTATGTTACTTGTTTTTTCTCTCTCACAGCCTTCAATATTCTTTCCCTAGTTTCTGAACTTGTTGTTTTAATGATGATATGTCGTGGGGTAGTTCTATTTTGATCTGGTCTGTTTGGTGTCCTGGAGGCCTCTTGCATCTGTATGGGAATATCTTTCTCTAGATTTGGGAAATTTTCCATTATTATTTTGTTGAATATATTACTCATTCCCTTCCCTTGCACCTCTTCTCCTTCTTCGATGCCCATGATTCTCAAGTTTGGTCTTTTGAAGGAGTTGGTGAGTTCTTGCATTTTCTTTTCACAGGTCTTGAGTTGTTTAATTAATAGTTCTTCGGTTTTTCCTTTAATTACCATTTCATCTTCAAGTTCTGAGATTCTGTCTTCTGTTTGTTCTATTCTGCTGGATTGGCCTTCCGTTTTGTTTTGCAGTTCTGTTTCATTCTTTTTTCTGAAGTTTTCCATATCCTGAGTTGTTTGCTCTTTAATGTTGTCTATTTTTGTCCTGAGTTCATTTATCTGTTTATTCATTGTGTTCTCTGTTTCACTTTGGTGTTTATACAGTGCTTCTATGGTTTCCTTTATTTCTTCTTTTGCCTTTTCAAGTTCTCTAGTTTTGTTGTCTTGGAATTTCTTGAGTGTCTCCTGTACATTTTGGTTGACCCTATCCAGTATCATCTCTATAAAATTCTCATTGAGTACCTGTAGTATGTCTTCTTTTAAATTATTCTTGTGGGCTTCATTGGGTCCTTTGGCATAGTTTATCTTCATTTTGATGGAGTCTGGATCTGAGGGTCCTTTGGCATAGTTTATCTTCATTTTGATGGAGTCTGGATCTGAGTATCTGTTTTCTTCATTCCCCTCTGGTTCCTGTACTAATTTTTTGCTGTGGGGAAACTGGTTTCCCTGTTTTTTCTGTCTTCCCGTCACTGTCTTTGGTGTTGTTACTGTCCCTGTACTGTTTGCAATTAAATATTTTCTAGCTTGTAATAATAACAATGGTAATATTTAGAATGGAAGGGTGAGCAAAGATAGAAAGCAAGCTGTTTAAGAAAAGGGAAAAACAAATAAACAGACAAGAAGGAGAAAACAGAACAAGGAATCAGACAAGAAAGTTTCAAATGTATAAACAGGGAGCATTAGCGTACTAATCGACAGTAAGCTAAACAGGCATTAGAGAGACAGAGAGAGGATTGAAAATAAAAAATAAAAAATAAGATAAGAATAAAAATAAAAAATAAGTAAATGAAAGAAATATCTATATATAAAAATGAATTAAAATAAGATGAAAAATAGAAAATTAATAAAAAAACCCAAAAAACCTCCAAGTTCAAATGCAATGAAGTTTCAGTCTTAATAATTTGGGTGTCCGTCTCAGTCTCCAATCCTGGAGATGGTGCCTCAGATGTTGTTCTGTAGTTGTCTCATCAAAGGGGTCGCATAAAGTAGAACAAAACTACACACACACACACACACACACACACACACACACACACACAAAACTCCACCAAGTGTCCCAAGTTCAAATGCAATACAGTTTCAGTGAGTTTTTCAGCATGCAGGTGTAATTCGGTTGTTCTCTCATCAGAGGTAGGGAGAAAAAGAGAAAAAAAAAACAGTCAGGAGACAGTTCTGTGAATGGTATCTGGTGCTGTGGCTTGCCTAACCGCTGCTCTCAGCCTGCTGTTGCTGGAGGCATTATTTGTGCAGATCTCAGGGGTGAGGTTAGCACTCACCTGGCCCTGAAGGCTTTGTCTGCTCAGAGTTCTCTTGTGTGCGGGCCTTGCTACAAGCTTTCCCCTTTCCAAGCACACTAGGAAAGGTGACACTGCACCTGCTTTCTCAGGCCTGCGTGTTTATTTACAGTTCATGTGGGAGGTGGGTCTTCCCCCCTCTCCTGTGCAGTTTTCCTCCCACCGCCACCTTTACAAGCTTTTTTGCTCCTGATTACTGGGCGGTGCTGCTGCTCCTACCAGCCGCCATGTTTGTTTACAGCTCATGTGGGAAGTGGGTCTTCCCTCCACTCCTGTGGAGTTTTCCTCCCTCCACCACTCTCACAAGCTTTCCCGCTCCTGGTTTCTGGGCGCACGCCCCCACTCCCGCCGGAGCATCTCCTGTCCACCCGGCTTGTTTATTTACAGTCCCAGGAAGGATTCCCTTCTCCAAATCTTCGGTGCTCAGTGCACCCCACCCTCTTTCCCACGTGTCTTTATTGCTCTTATTGCTTATTAGTCAGTTTCTCTTTTTTCCCCAAGTGGAGGTCAGTCTGTCCAGGGGGCTATGCTGCTCTGGTCCAGGGTTGTCTGTGGGAGTACCACGGTACCGCAAAGCTCACCTGGTCCGTGTCTTCCTAAGTCATCTGGGCACAGGTGACTGGCAGCCTGGGGGCCCTCCTTGTTTCTCTGTTTAACGTGAATTGGAGATTTTCTGCGCTGGCTGGAGGTGTGGAGGGGTCAAAGTTTTGCCTCTTCTCGGTGATTATGCCTGCAAAGTGTGTCTCCTGCATCTCTCCAAGATTTCACTATAGGAGGCATACTTTCTGCTTCCTCCCTCTAGCCACCATCTTGGAATCCTCTCCACAGATCTCAAATATTGGTTTTAAAAATAAATGGTTCTACCCTTACAGACTGTTCTCAATGGATTTCCCTTCTTTGCTGAGTTTCAAAGCTTCCAAGGTCTTGAGAGCTGGGAATGAAAGGCAGAGGGAGGGAGCGTGGGGCACGAGCGCTGCCTGAGCATGTACCCACTGAGGTGGCCGGCTGAGGGACCAGGGAGCACAGGCTACAAAGTACATTTTAAAAAGAAAAATATTTTAAATGCCATCAAAGAAACAAGTTCTAAAAATAACTTAATGAAAATAAGAACAAAAATTATAGTAAGAAAATAAAAATTCAACACCAGTCAGAGACAAGATGGCAGAATAGATGCTTTCTCTGTCAGATTCCATGAATGAAATGAGTCAGGATACTGAAAGAGAGACTATATTCAGAAGAGAGAGAAAAAGAGCACTGAGAACAATGGAGGAGGGACAGGAAATCTGAAAAGTACAGTGAAACAGTAAAGTGACAGAGTAAATTAGGAAAGAGTTTGTGGCTTCAGACCTGGCTCCTCTGTGGGGAGGGCAAACTGAAGCCTCTACCATGAGGTAAGCTAAGAAGCCTACATGACACACTGGCAGACCAAACCCACAACTCTCACTAGCCCTAATCCAGTATGGGGATTTAATGAGGCAGTGACTCCTCCAAGGTGACAGGCTATGAACAAACAAGACAATCTTTCACCCAAGGTGCCATCATGTAAGAGGGCCTCTTGTTCGAGACTGAGGTACTTAGGGGACTTGAAAACAAGGAGCAATCACAGCCCAGATAGTTCTTAAGATACCTCACCACAATATCTGTGAGGGAGATAGTCATGAAAGGTGGCAATGGTTGGAAGGGAGTTTCATGTGGGTGAGCTGCAAAGTTTCAAGTAGCCACTAAGAGCTTGAGAAGCAAAGTGGTTGATGGCCCAAACCAACCCAGTAAGAACAGATTTCATTGCCTGAGGATCATTTCAGAAACAGAGCACTGAGCCCATGGCTGGCAAAGTGCTCATTTTATAAGAACTGCTGGTTAGCTATGGAAGCCTCAGATACCCTAGGGACTTGAAAAACTAGGAACAACTGAAGCTCAGGGAGTCCTGGGGAAACCTGGCTACTGTGTTCTGGAGGGACACAGCCACAACAGGTAGTCATAGAAAGAAGTCATAGAAGTCAGCCAGAAGCTCATGAAGTGAAAAGCCTGGTTTTTTTTCTCTTTTATTGCCTGAGGTTCATGTCAGAAACAGAGCATTGAGCCAAGTGCTTAAGTTTCATGAGATGCCAGTTATCTATGGAGTCTGCTACCAACAGAGTTTGAGACTGATCTACCCTAGGGACTGAAAAACAATAAGCAATCACAGATAAGAGAATCTTGCACACCTGGCCACCAGTATCTAGTCTAGCGTCAGTGTGAGAGGTGGTCATGTAGAGGAAGTGGGTCTGGCATGGAGCCACAGAGATGGTTAAGCAACCAAAAGCTAGGGCTGTGAAGGGCCAGGTGTTTGGTGTCTTCAACATCCCTAGTTAGGGTAAGTCCCAGTGCCTGAGGATACTGTGGAAACAGAGCACTGAGCCCAAAGCTGGCAGAGTGTTCCAGCTCCAGGACCTGACTGCTAGAAGCAGGGGTTTGTCACCGAGTGTGGTTTGAGGCTGAGCTCTTCTGGGGTCTTGAAAACAGTGAAAAACCACAGGTCAGGGAGTCTTAGGACTTAGTGTCTAAGAGGGAGACAGCCACATGAGGTGGTAGTGGAGAGGGAGGGGATTGATGTGGACCCAAAGAAAAGTTAGTAGCTTGGGCAGTGAAGGGCATGGTGGCCCTGCACTCTAGCTACAGCAAGCACCATTGCCTGAGAATTACAGCAGAAGCAGAACAGCAAAGTTGTGACAGGTAGAGTGCAATGGCTCCAGGAATTGCCTGCCAGCCATAGGCATTTGCTTATAAGCAAGGTTTGAGACTGAGTTACTCTGGGGACTTGAAAACCAAGAGAGAAATACGTCTCAGAGAGTCTTGGGATACCTTGCCACAGGGTCAGAAAGGTAAGTAGACATGAGAGAGGGTCAGGGAAAAAGAGATGGTCAAATGTGGACCCACTGAGAAGTTTAAGAAGCTGGGAGTTTGGGCAGTGATGGGTATGATGACTGGTGGCCCTTACCTCTGTGACAAGAGCATGTTCCACTGCCTTAGGATCATTGTAGAAACAGCACCAAGCCCATGGCTGGCAGAGTGCTCAGCAACCAAAAGCTATCTTCTGGCTATGGGGGCTTGTGACCATGTGGGACTGAGAAATCTGTACAGGACCTTGGGATCACATGACTGAGTACAGGATCCTGGGATTTGAAAGAATTTAGATTTTTAGGCAGAGCACCTGAGTCCCCCAGTTTTCTGCAATCAGTGCAAAGGTCAGTGTTCTGTTTCTTCCCCCTACTATAGGACGCATTTGGGAGGAACTCTAAGGATTGCACATGTGCTGCCCTTGGGTATACAAATAGGAGGTCTGTGCAGCAAGTGGGAACCTGCCTTCCCATAGACTAAAAACTTCCCATGTGGCCAGCAGTGACTTACAGTACACAAAGAAGGAAAACTTCTAAGGTGGAAGTAGCACAGAAGCAGACAATTGACCTTTGGCTAACCCTGCCCTCAACCCACATATAACAGCAACTCATATACAAGAAAATACAAGAGACTCCAGCTAGTTTTCTTCTATCAGAATGGTGCTGGAGATCAGGCTTGGTGCTGTGAGCATGCAGGCAAAAGTTTGGCTACTGATCTATCCCCCAAACCGGTGGTGAGAAATTACACCACAAATTTCCCACTACACAGTCCTGCCTGAACACTGTGAACACTTCAGCTGCAAGACTACAAGTGATTAAAACTTCCAACAAATGACTTGGACTTGGATGCACAAATATCAATGCAGAAACACAAGAAATATGAAAAAAGGCAGCATGATACCTTCAAAGGTCAGCAACCCCACAGCAACAGACACTAAGGATATTAAAAAAAAAGAAAACACAAAGAACTTAAAAGCATGATTATAAGAATGACCAACAAATGAAAGAGGAATGTAAATATACCTGAATGAATTTAAAGAGGATAGAAATAAACAACTGAATGAACTCAAAGAGAATACAAATAAATAGCTGGATGAAACTAGAAAAACAGTGCAAGAAAAAAGGAGTTCAGTAAATATACAGAGATCCTAAAAAAGAACCAAAATTCTGGAAATGAAAAACTCAATAGGTAAAATAAAAAAAGAACTCAGTGGAAAGCCTCTCCAATAGAGTGAATCAAATTGAAGACAAAATATCAGGGCTAGAAGGCAAGCTAAATATACGTATTCAAACAGTCAGATAAAGAAAAAGAGAAACTCAAAGAAGTATGAAAAGAGCATGCAAGACCTTTGGGACACTATTAAAAATCAAAACATAAGTCAAGGCAAAGAAGAAGGACAAGATGTGGAAGATAAACAAGATAACAAACTCTTAGTCACACTAACCAAAAGAAGGAGGGAGAAGACTCACATTAATAAAATTAGAGATGAAAAGGAGGATATCACAACAAATACCAGTGAAATTTAGAGGATTATTAAAGAGTACTTTGAAAACATATTCAAATTACTGGAAAATCAAGAAGAAATAGAAAAATTTCTAGACTCATATGGCTGGCATAAACTTGTACAAGAGGATATCAACCACTTAAATAGATCTTTAATATGCAAAAAGATTGAAGCAGAAATAAAGAATGTCTCAACAAGGAACAACCCAGGACTGGATGGATTTCCTGCTGAATTCCACCAGACTTTTAAAAAACCAACTCCAAGGCTTATCAAATTAATCCTCAAACAGAAAATGAAAGAACTCTACCAAACTCATTTTATGAAGCCATTATTACCCTGACAGCAAAACTGGATAAGGACAAAAGAAAAGAAAATTACAGGCCAAATTCCTTAATGAATATCAATACAAAAATTCTCAATATAATATTTGCAAACTGAATTCATCAATACATTAAAAAAAAATCAGTTGGCTGCCAGTGGCTTAGGCCTGTAATCCTAGCTACCTGGAAGGCTGAGATCAGGAAGATCTTGGTTCAATACCAGCCCAGGCAAAAAGTTTGGAAGACTCCATCATACCAATGGCTGGGCACAGCGGCTCATGCCTATCCTCACAGATATGCAGGAAGCTGAGATCAGGAGTATCATGGTTCCAGGCCAGCCCAGACAAAAAATTTTGCTTGAGTCCATCCCAATGCAAAAAAGGTGGGCATGGTGGCATGTACCTGTCTTCCCAGCTATATAAATAAGTGTAAAAATGAGAGAATCACAGTCCATGCTGGCCTGAGCAAAAAGAGAGACCCCATTTCCAAAATAACCAGAGTGGAGAACTATGTTGAACAATTTTCACTTAATTTTTAAAGTGTCAGAGTCTGTTAGGAGAACTTAGGTAGACATATGGTATGATTAAATTTACCTAGACAAAAAAATTATTGTAACTGGAGAATTTTGTACATAATCAATGTCTTGCTACACAGTGGCAAATTCACTAGAGCCCATGAGAGTCTCCCAATTCTGAGAGTTGCCCTGGGCTAATCTGTGACATAAAGTCATCAGAACATAACAGAGTGTCAATTCAGTCACAGGTGAGCAATGAAAATGGATCACAAATGCAAACTACTGTTGAAAAATGCTTTATCAGAAGGGTTCAAAGGAGGCTTATTTAAAATGTAATTTTTCCAATTTCTTTTTCTTTCAGTTCTTGCTTGTGATAAAAGTTTTGGGTATAAAATGATAAAAAGCAGTTTTAGTATTATCTATATTTAATGTCTCATTTATTCCTATATATATATATGCAGAAGAAAAATATGACTTGAACAATGCCAATTCAAATGGCAACAAGCATATTTTATTACTAAAATCCTATTTATTTTTGTAATACTACATTCTTTCGAACTCAAAGATTAATGAAATTTCTGAAGGTTAACCAACATTTCAAGAAGTAATTTAAATAATGAGGTAATCTAATTTACTGAATTTTTTGTCATAGACTTAATTTTTGCAAAGTTGAGTAGAAATTCTTACCTTCCTTGACTTGAGGAATCTAAGTGTCTAATGTTCTTCAACATTGTATCAGATGTTTTTAGTTTATATAGTGTAAATATTCCTGGAAAGTTTCAAGTTGAGCATTTTTAATACTATCTTTTAAAACATAAATGGGACCACAGAAATAAAATCACTAATAAATTCCTTATGATATGAAAAAAATGACCAGAGAAAGAAGAACTGGAGGCAGAGCTGAAGTAGTAGAGTGCCTGACTAGCAAGTTTTGAGCCCTGAGTTCAAATAACAGTACTACCAAAAAAAAATTAGATACCATGATCAAGTTGGTTTCATTCTAGAGATGCAAGAATGGTTCAACATATAAAAATTAAATGTGATGCAATACATAAGTAGAATCAAGGACAAACATCTATGATCATCTCAATAGATATAGAAAAGCCTTTGGCAAAATTCAATATCTCTTCATGATAAAATCCCTAAAGAACCTAGGAATAGAAGGAATGTACCTCAATATAATAAAGGCTATCTATGACATCATAGTAAATGGGGAAAACTGAAACCATTTCCTCTAAACTCAGGAATGAGACAAGGGGGTCCACTCTCCTCCACTCTTATCCAGTATAGTATAGAATTCTTAGCCAGAGCAATAAGGTAAGAGAAAGAAAGAAAAGTGATTCAAATAGGGAAGGAATAAGTTAATGTATCCCTATTTGCAAATGATATGATACTATATTTAAAAGACCCTAAAGACTCCACCAAAAAATTCCTAGATCTGATAAGCACTTCGATCAATGCAGCAGGATACACCATTAACACACAAAAATCAGTAGCATTGGAGGTATCACAATGCCAGAGTTCAAAGTATACTATAGGGTCGTAGGAACAAACAGCATGATACTGGCACAAAAACAGATATGAAAATAAATGGAATAGAATCAAAGATCCAGAAATAAACATAGCCATCTGATTCTGACAAAGAATCCAAAAACATGTGTTGAAGAGACTGGATATTCACACGTAGAAGACTAAGCTAGATTCATATCTCTCATACTATACAAAAATCAATTCAAAGTAGATGAAAGATCTAAATGTAATATATAAAACTCTTAAACCATTATAGAAAAACATAGGGGAAACTTTTGAGCATTGTAGGCAAGGACAATTACTTTCTAAATAAGATTCCAATTGTTCAGGATATAAGAGCAGTAATTGACAAATGGGATTGCATCAAATTAAAAAGCTTCTGCACATCAAAGGAAACAATTTCCAGAATCAAGGGACAACTCATAGACTGGGAAAAAAATCTTTGCAAACTATTTATCAGAAAAATGATTAATATACAGAATAAATAAAGAGCTCAAAAAATTAACACCAAAAGAATAATTAATCCAATGACTAAGTGGGCAAACCAATTGAACAGACAGTCAAAAAAAGTACAAATGGCTAATAAATACCTAAAGAAATGTTCAACATCCTATGCCATAAAAGAAATGCAAATCAAAAACCTACATGGCTACTTTATCTCACTCCACTCAGAATGGTTATCATAAAGAAAACAAACAACAAATGCTGGTAATGACATGGGGTGAGGGGAAAAAACCCTTACACACTGTTGATGGGAATGTAAATTAGTCCAGACACTATGAAAATCAGTATGAAGGTTCGTAAGAAAACTAAACCTAGAACTACCAGATGACCTTGCTATACCACTCTTGAGCATATACTTGAGTATTAAAACTGTTCATATTTCAAATAACAAATTAAGAAATTTACATTCCCATCACCTGGCAGAATAGAAGGGAATACTAATTATTCATCTATAAAGGACTTATATTCATAAAATAAAAGGAACTGTGACAACTTAATAATACAAAATAGAATTCTAAAATAGTCAAAGGATGTATATAGATGTTTCTGCAAAGAAGATATACAAATGGCCACTAAACACACAAAAAAGATGCTGTATGTCTCTATTAGTCACTTTCCATTACTGTGATAAAATACCTGAGTAAACAACTTAAAAGGAGGAAAGATTAATTTTGGCTCATTATTTGAATAGTTTTAGTCCATGATGGCTTGGCTGTGTTGTTTCTAGGTTATGGAGAAACATCTCAACATGGCAGTGAGTGCATAGCAGAATCAGAGCTGCCCACCTCATGGTGGCCAGGAAGTAGAGAGAGCAAGAGAGGAAGGATCCAGAGAAAAGGTATACCCTTCAAAAGCATACCCTCTGGTGGCTTACTTCCTCCAATTATACCCTACCTCATAATATTCCATTCAGCTGTAAACTCATGAATGGATATGATGTTAGCATCCTCATGATCCAATTGTCTCCCAGTAGTGCCACCAGGGAACCAGGCCTTCAACATTTAGACTTTTGGGAGGATACTTCCAATCCAAACTGTAGCAACATCACTGGCCATCATAGAAATACAAATTGAAATTTCAATGAGATAATGTCTTATACCTACTAAAATGATTATAGTCAAAAAGGTAAATAATAACATGTGTTGATGAGGATGTGAAAAAATTGGAACCCACATGCATTGCAGGTTCAATTATAAAATGGTTCAGCAGCTTAGTTGTGTGGCAGTTTCTTTAAAGTTTAAATATAAAGAGACAGCCCACAAAATGGGAGAAAATCTTTGCCAACTACTCACCCAATAAAGGACTAATATCCAGAATCTACAGGGATCTCAAAAAACTCAGCCCCCAAAGAATCAACACCCCAATGAAGCACATGAAATAAGCAGTGAATTCTCAAAGGAAGAGGTACAAATGACCAGTAAATATATGAAGTAGCGTTCAACTTCCCTGGTTATAAAAGAGATGCAAATCAATACAACACTGAGATTTCATCTCACCCCAGTTAGAATGGTCATAATCAAGGGCAATAACAATAACAAATGCTGGTGAGGATGTGGTGAAACAGGAACAAATATACACTGCTGGTGGGAATGCAAATTAGTACAACCACTATGGAAAGCAGTACAGAGATTCGTAAAAAACCTAGAGAGCAAACTGCCATATGATCTAGTGATACTGCTCCTGGGCAGCTACCCAAAGGAATTTAGACAGGATACAGTTGAGACACCTGCAGACTGATGTTCATCACAGTACTATTCACAACAGCCAAGCTTTGGAAACAACCCAGATGCCCTACAACTGATGAGTGGATCATGAAATTGTAGTACATGTACATAATAGAGTATTACTCAGCTGTAAAGAATAATGACGTGCAATTGGAGGACATCATGTTAAGTGAAGTTAGCCAGGATCAGAAACACAAAAGATGTATGTTTTCTCTCATGCATAGAAGATAGATCCAAAGATAAACATATATACAAAAACAAGCATGATCATATGCAAACTCAGTTGTGGAACATGTTTTTAACAGTGGAACTACTCTATGGAACTCGGGGAAAGAGAGAAAGGAAACAAGAATGATAGAGCATCAGTAATATTACATACCATAAGATGTGAAGGTAGAGCATGTAAGGATGCATATTGAAAGATGTTGAAAAATGAGGGGGAGGTAAAAGTGTAAGGGAGAGTATTTGAAGGGATTGAACAGACAGTAAAGCACACCCACAGGGGGTATACATTGAGACAGCCCTTTGAATGTCAACTCAAATATTAATGATGAAAACCAGGACTGTAAAATAGGCACAGTGTGTGGGGGGGGGGGTTACTAGCAGAAGGGGGTAGGCTGAATGAAGAAGATTAAGGTGAAGGTATGTGGTTGATGGACTTCATATACCTATATGAAGCAGAACTACAAAACCTCTTGCAATTGCTTTAAGTGGGATGGGGAAGGGACTAAGAGGGAGAAATGATGGGGGCAATGTAAATAATGTACAATATAAGACTAATTGGAACTGTCACTACAAATCCCCCCTGTATAATGAATATATCCTAATAAAAATTTATTTAAAAATACATCATTTCCTCTTTAAGTATATACCCAAGAGAAATAAAAAATATATATCTGCACAAATACTTAGGTGTGAATGATCATTGCAGCATTATTCATAATAGCCAACAAGTAGAAATAGCCTAAATGTCCATCAACTGATGAATGAAAAAAGATAGTATAGTATAACAATACAATGGAATATCATTCCATAATAAAAGGGAACAAAGTGCTAACTTGTGCTTCAATGTGGATAAACCTTAAAAATATCATGCTACTGAAAGAAGCCAGTCACAAAGGATTTCATATAAAATCTCCAACATAGGTATATCAAGACAGCTAGAAAGTAGATTATTGGTTTCCTATGGTCTGGATGAGAGTGTGTGTGTAGGAAATAGGCAAATAATGAATATGGGAGGGGGGGTTAGAGTATGTTAGTCACTTTTTCCATTGCTGTGACAAATACTTGAGAAAAACAACTTAAAGGCGGGCATTATTTATTTTGGCTCATGTAGCAGAGGCTACTCATCTCATGGAAGACAGGAACCAGTATAACCTTCAAAGGCATGACCCCAGTGATCTACTTGCTACAGATAAGCCCCACATCTTAAAGTTTCTACCACCTCTCAAAATAGTGCCACCAGCTGGGGACCAAGTGTTTAATACATGAGCCTGGGAGGGGGGATCATTTCATATTCCAACATAACATGGAGTGATAAAAATTTTCTAAATTTTATTTGGGTTATGGTTACATAGCTCTACGAATGTACTAAGAACCACTGAAACATACACTTTTTAAAAATTGTTTGAAAATTAGAATGAACTTATATGTAAACAATAAAATTAGAAAACATTAAGAAGAATTTAAATGTTTAAGATGAAAAATTTGGAGGATTTGAGGTAACCAAAGAGGTCTTATATTTGATGCCTAAAGCATAATACCTAAAAGAAAAAGCTGACAAATTGGTCCTCATCAAATTAAAAACTTTTTGCTCCATGAAAGATCCTCTTAAGAAAATGAAAAAGGCTAGGCATGGTGGCGCATGAGTATAATTTCAGCAGTCAGAAGACTGAGGCAGGAGGATTCAAAGTTCCACAAAAGCCTGAACTATATTGTAAGACTCTATCCCAAAACAAACAAACAAAAACTTGTAAAGAGAATAAAAAAACAAAGTTCAAACTAGGAGACAATGTTTTAAAACCTCCTAACAGACAAAGGACATACATCTAGAAGATATAAAGAAGTCTCAAAATTCAATAGTAAGCAATCAATCCAATTAGAAAATGGGGAAAGACATAACTAGGCATTTCACCAGGATGATAGATAGTAACTAAACACATGAAAAGATATTAGCAATTAGGGAATTGTACGTTAAAACCACAATGAAATACTACATGCCTACAAGAATAGCCAAAATAAAAATAAAAATAGCTGGGCACTGGTGGCTCACACCTGTAATCCTAGTTACTTGGGAGACTGAGATCAGGAAGATTAGGTTTACGGCCAACCTGGGTAAATAGTTTGTGAGACCTCATTTCAACCAATAGCTGGGCATGGTGGCATGTGCCTGCCATCCCAAGCTATGCAGGGGGCTGAGATTGAGAGGATCATAGTTCTAGCAGAGGGAACAAAAGTTTTTGAGACCCTATCTCAATTGAAAAACAATCTGGGCATGGTGGAATGCACCTGTCATCCCAGCTATGGTGAGAAGCATAAAATAGAAGTATTTCAGTCCAAGCTGATCTGAGCAAAAAGTATTTTGGAGACACTATTTCCAAAATAACCATAGCAAAAAGGCCTGGAGGCATGGTTCAAGAGGTAGAACACCTGCCTAGCATGGGTGAAGCCCTGAGTTCAGACTGCAGTACTACCAAAAACAAACAAACAAAAAACCAAATACATAAATAGTTGTAACACCAAAACATTGACAAGGGTGTATAAAAGTTGGAACACTCATACTTTGGTGGTAGGAATGTAAAATGGTACAGTCACTTTGGAAAATAGTTCAACACTTTCTTCAAAACAAACCATGAGACAAACCCAGCAATCATGCTCATAACACAAAAGCTTGTACATAAATAGCATAGTTCCAAACTGGAAAATGACCCAGTTACCCTTCAACATTTGAACGGTTAAACAAATGGTGGTAGATTCATACCATTTAAATACTACTCAGCAATAAAAGGAGATGGAGTGTATACACAACAATTTTGATGATTATCTAGAGAATTATGCTAAGTGAAAAAAATAGCCAATCCCAAATGATGATACACTATATGATTTCAGTTATATAACATTGAAAGAGATAAAATTTTAGAAGGGAGAACAAATTAGTTGTTGATACATGTCAGGGATTGGTGAGGAGAAGCAAGATGGTAGATGTGGCTATAAAATGACAATATGAGGCATCACTGTTCTGATGGAACTGCTCTGTGTCTTAATTGTATCAATCTCAATATCCTGGTTGTAATATTTTATTATAGTTTTGCAAGAAGTTATTATTGGGAGAATTAAAAAGGGTACACAGGATTTCTCTGTATTATTTCTTACAACTATGTGTCAGTCTACAAGTATCTCAAAATAAATAATTTAAATAAGAAAGATGGTGACCATTGTGCATACAAATGGAATGAATTGTACAAACATGACACTGAGGCAAAGAGCAAATCCTGTGACACAGTGTGAAAAGGGCTCTACTTATACCATCACTAGTAAACTGCAAAAAACGAGGAAAGAATATTTATGATATATAGAAAGGTTTTCCCACATGGAGTTGACCATCATTATAGGCATGTGGTGGGCTGACAGTAGTTAAGGGAAAAAAACAAGGTTTGGGTTTGGAACTTGGAGACTCACTTGAGGGAGCTACAGAGTCAAGAACTGTTCTCTGTACAACATCAAAGGGACTGGTGGGCAGTGGTATGAGTGTTGACTGTTGTAGATGGTAAGGATCTCCATATTCTTCTTGTAGAGTCCAACAATGATGAGGTAATCATCCTCAATAGTGTTTCAAATACATGAAACTTGAGGAACAACTTCCTGAGAGAATGCTTTCTCATATGTAAAAAAGAGGTGGAAAATTTAAAGGTTGGAAGGGCCACCTCACACTCCCATTTAGTGAAAATGTTTCTGGGGACTTGAAGCCTAAAGTTGTGTGCTTTACTCACTTTGGAGTTACAAAATTGGCCATAGGGACAGTCTTCCAGGTCCTTGCCTACTCATTAAAAAGCAATTTCTCTGCTGCCTAGATTCAGAGACATGATCTCCTACAAGGTTCGCTTCTAAATTGAAGCAAACCACAAACTGCTAATCTTTACAATCCTTAAATTCTCCAAGTTTAGTTAAGACTCAAGGGAGTCGGTAGGCAGTGGAAAGAGAAAGTGAGAGCCTTTCTGGGAAAAAAATAAAAGCCCCCAAATGGCAAGAGAGCTTTCCAGAATGAGAAATTGTAGTTGGAACATGGGTTTGGGCTCAGTCCAGGCCTTTGCTGATGTGGGGCTACAGTAAAAGAACCCAGAATTCCTGACATATCTACTTTTCTCCCAAACCATGAGTTGGTTCTCTCCAACTTTGTGGGTGAGTTATCCTGGACATTACAGAAAAAGGAGAAATCTACAAACATTTGCTGGGCTGGAAAGACATTATTGGTAATGGGAGACTTGGCTACAGCATCAACTTCTCTGTTATCTCACAGGACTTGTACGTGTGTGTATACATGCGTGTGTGTGTGTGTGTGTGTGTGTGTGTGTGTGTGTGTGTGTATGCATGTGATATTGGGAGGGAGTTGGAGTCCTGCTTGGTATTAAGAGATTAAAAGGGGACAAAAGCCTTCCACCATCCTGAATAGAGATTTCTTCAGTGCCAAGTGACACAAAAACTCTCTTCCTCCACCTTTGAACATGTTTCTCCTACTGAGATGAGGTTGAGTTCAGTAACATATTCCTTTAAATATTGCAGAAATGGCTGTGATGTCACTGATAATAACTATGTTGGTCAGTATTTTCTGAAGATACTTTGAGTAAAAAGTGCCCAGTGTCAAATAAGTTTGTGAAATGCTACATCATCTGCTTTTTAAATAGCAAATTAAAGGCTGGGAGAGGTACATTTTTTTTTGTATCACAGAAAACATTTATTTTATACTTATTGAAACAGTGCTTATAAAGTTAAACAGATTTTTATCACACCTGTCTTGTGCAGACTAAAGAATGTATGAAACAAATTGGTTAAGTTCATATAACTTCATACTCTTCTGAATCACTTTTCAAATCACAGTCAAGGATATCTGCATTTTCCCATACATGGCCCTCGGTGTCAAGAGAACTGGTGATGCAGCATTTCTTGAAAGAGTGCTCCAACCCTGCCTTCCGTCTAATGGCAGTGGGAAGCTTTGGATAAAATGCTGCTTGATGTCTTAATGACAATCCTGCTCAACACATGAATCGGTCACACCAGACTTTTGTTGCTTTGAATTTTGTTTCATCTATTCCAAAGGTCTTGGCAATTTCTTTGCCTTCAACTGCATCACTTGGCCTGTGATGAACAATCCTTTTTGAGCATGCCTCACTAACAAAACACAGTACAGCTTCATCTACTTGTGGTATCTTTCTTTCTTAGGTCCCGTAAAGCATTTTGTCGTTGCCTTGCAAGAAAAGAGGGAATTTTGATCATTCCCCCAATGGCAAACATTTGCTTCACTAATATCAAACATCCAGCCCACTGTGTTTTCATGCTCTTCTGCATATGCAATAACCTCGTTTCAATGCTGAATCATAGCATAATGTTCTTGAAGGCATTTTTAAATGCCAACTCAACCTGATACATTTGATACCAATGACACACACCAGTTAAGGAGACGATAATATGACAAGCTGTAAATTCACACATGCACAAGCTAGGTTGAGGACATGGCTATCACCTGGTTGACAGTAATGAGATGCATCCCAACTTCAGACAAGGTAAAATGTCAAGAGTACATTTTATGACAAATAAAATGTTTTTTTCAAGCCTGAAATGTTTAATAGAGTCACATCAGTGCAAAACAATAAGCCCAAGAGCCAAGGAACAAATGTGTTAAGCAGAGAGCTAGAGAAGCAAAAAAAAAAACCTTTAAGATGAATTTTTCAGTGGTCCAATTTGGTTTTAAATTCCCTTTATTTCTATATGGCTTATATGTAAATCTTTTTTGAATTGGATATGAAATCCAAGTACAAATTTTTTTCAGTCCCCTTGTGAATTTCTGTCTTCACTGACAGGTTCGCAATTGCCTTTTGTCATCTATGGTGGATGGGGTCAGTGGCCTTCATCCACAGGAGCCCTACGCTGGCGAACAGATCTTATCCTGTGTGGAGAGGCTGATGGGTCTTCTTCAGTGTCAGACCCTGAAGGCTCATGGTCTCCCTCCTGGGATCCTGTGTCTCCCACCAGTTCCCGTAGAAACTTGAATTTAGATAAAAATAGATGCCATACAAAATACCAGCCGCACACCATCAGAAGCAGGACGATCAGCAGCGTGGCCACGAACACCAGCAGCGTCAGCCCGACGTTGTGCCACATCATGAGGACAGGACGGGGGTCGCCTCCGGGCAGCAAGCAGGAGTGCGGCGAGTGCCGGCTTCAGCGGCAGGTGCCAGAGCGCCGGGGCGGCATGGGCGGCAGGCGCCGCTTGGCAGCGCCCTCGGAGAGGTACATTGTTAAGAACCCTGTGTAAATGTGTTGAAATTGGGTTCTCTAAATCTTATTTGATTGTACAACCCTGTCAAGAAATAATTTCCAAAAAGTTAAAAAAGTATGACAATCATACAACCATAGTGAACATATGTCAAAATTTATTTCACACAAAGATTTATTTAACTTGTTAAAGAGGGTATTGGTGGGATCGCAGAAGCTGGTTTACAGAAGGATCTGAGATTCGAGTATATATAGCCATTGAAAGAATGAATACTGAATATTCATTCAATATAGAATACTGAAATAAGATTGTTGAATTGCTGGAATGCAAAACAGGTAAATGTGCTATGAGGCAATAAAACTAACTGCTTTACTCCCATGATTAGGTTATTCTATGTGACACAATTGACCTTAAGACAGGGAGATTATCCAGACGGTCTAAGTTACATGAGCCCTTTGAAATCAATTTCCTGATTGATCACAGTAGGAAACCCAGAGATTCAAAGCAAAAAGGGTTAAAGATATTATTGCTAACTTAAAAATGGAGGGGGCCATATGACAAGGAATGGGAATATCATCTAGGTGCTGACAGTGATCCCCAGCTAGCAGTAAAGGAACAAAGAACTGAATAATGCCAACAAGAATGAGTTTGAATTTCTCCCTAGAACATCCAGATGAGAATATAGCCTGACCAACACTTTGATGCTAACCTTATAATGCCAAGAACAGAGCACCAGTCATGCTATGCAAGACTTCTGATGTACAGAACTGAATAAACTGGTTGTTTCAAGCACCAAAGTGCATGATAGTTGTTATGTAATAATAAAAAATGAATATATAATCTTCCCAAGAAATATGTTAGTTGAACACACAGGACAACAAAGAACTCACACCTCTTATCCCAGAGCCACCTGTATCCTTCACTCTTGCAGCACAGCCCATTCCAACTTTGGACAGATCTGATTTTTAGAAAGATCTTGGTCATATTGAGCATCCACCTGTCAATTCTCTCTTTATCCCTTAAATCCATGCAATACAAGCCTAAGCTTGCTCCCATTTGCCTCCATTTCTCTTTGTGGCTGCTCATGTTAGACAACTATGTGAGCCCCACAGAGTCCTGGGTAGAGAGTCCACAGTACTACTCTCATGTGTCTAAACCTGCTTATCTTGGTGACTTGAAGCTCAGTGGTTGTAGCACTATCTACACAGTCACCCAGGTAGAAACCTAGGAGGTATGATGGACTCTTACTCCCTACTTCCATGCTCCAATCCAATCAATCTCATGGTTAGCCTAAATAGTCCCTTGTCTTCCTTTGTTTCCAGACTATTGTCCCAGACTATATTCTTACCAACTTTCACCAGATTATCAACCAGCTTTCTAATTTAAATCCCTGATTTCTATGATTTTGTCAAGAAATATTCCATATGGAAAACTGTAGCAACAAATATAAGGTATATATCACCTAGCTTAATCAAATTTTAATTTTTGTTGATAAATTCTAGGTGAAGTCCCATGAGTTACTATCACCAATCTCATTTCTTTCCCTCTCTTCTTAGAAGTAATCAGCATTATGTATTTGGAATTTATCATTCTCATGCAAGCTTTAGTTAAATTATTACAAATACTACATTTCTTTATATTCCTAGGCCATACATAGTATTACTTTTCATATGCATGCATGTATGTATGTAGGTATGTATAACTTGGACCAAACCACATGAATCATTCTGAAAATTCCTTTTGTCGCTGAGTATTATGTGTTATAACATACAGTTTGAAGGTACCATGAGGATGTCAATTTGGTTTACATGTTAAGATTTTATCCAGCATACCTAATGAATCTTGTTATTTGTTTTAATAATTTAGCTATAGTTTCTCTTGAATTTTCCATATAGACTATCATATAATCTAAGTAAAGACCGTTTGTCTCTTCCAAATCCAATTTGAACACATATTATTTGGTTTTCTTGCCTTTTTGTGTTGGTAAGTACCTTCAGTAAAATGCTGGATGGAAGCATCTATTAATGCTTACTGACATTCTGATTTTATGAGAGTATTTTTAAAACATTACAATTAATATGCTTCCTTTAGATTTTGGATGGATATGTTTGATTGAATTTTGTCAAATATTTTGTTCTGCCCTATTGAAATAATTTATTGTGCTTGTTATTAGTGGAGTATAACACATGTACATATTTTATGATAATAAATTATCATTTCAATTGTGGGATAAACTATATTTGGTTGATGTCTTGAAATGTAGCTACAATTTGTTTTTAATCAGGTATAATAAGGTGGTAAACACAGAGACAATGACAGAGTGAGGGGAAATCATGGCATAAGCCTTGTGGAAGGAATGGATGAGTCATGGTAAAGAATTTAGGATTGACTAGTTTGAATAATTTAAGTAGGCTCTAAGCTGTAGGTTATGCTCTCTAATTGTCTAGCAGCTGGCCTCGGGGGTGATTTAGTGCAGGGGAAATATTGGCTTAGTGTTTAAGAGTTGGATAAAGGAGGTGGTTAGGTATGGACTCTGGATTGGTTGGTGTGCTTATTGGTTATTTGCTCTCCCTATGAATTAGCTTACTCTGGGAAAGGTAGTCTTTCCAGGATTAGCAAGGCCCCAAGAGGTCAAATCATCATCATAAATACAAAAATTTTAAAAATGTGATGAAGTGAGATTTTAAATTTTGTTTTCTTTTTGGTACTTCTGGATTTTATGTGACATTTTCTTCATTAAATGTTTCTAGGACTTTCTTCTCTTATACTTTCCTTCATAAATTTTGTGTGTGTGTGTGTGTGGGTGGGTGGGTGGGTGGGTGTGTGAGACAGAGAGAGAGAGAGAGACATAAACAATTATAATCTGCATAGTTTATAGGAGTTCTTATCGTTTTCCTTTAAGTTAGAAATTATATCAAAATAAAAAGTGGAAAGAAGGAAGGAATTGAATCAATATTTAGGGGTCAAAAATGAAAAAGAAACCTGTCATGTGAGCATGCATCAATGCCATGGCTGCCCTAAAAGTAATACATATGTAAGTAAATAAAGGATGTAGGTATTAATAGCCACTTGAAGAAGCATCAGGCATTGGGTGCTTATGAGGCAAAGAGATAAAATTAAGACCTCTGAATAAAATATGGGCTCTCAAACCTCTATTGGAAGTATAAACAGGATGTAAGTCCCCCAGCAAAAGTTAATGCCTGGGTCTGGGCTATGAATAGGAAAAAAGTCTCCCTTAGGCAATTTAAAACTTCACTCCTGCCTTCATAAGTTTCAAATTTATGGTACCTGAATGGTGAACATTACTTGTGTTCTCCAACATACAGCTCTCCTTTACTTCCTGAACACTGGAAAGCCTTGCAGCTATCTGGGTGCAGCCACGTGGCTACTATTTGCTCATGGTCACTTCTGGGCTGAGGGAGTCAAAAACCCTTGACCATCCTTGAGCTCTTTCTTTTCTTGTTGTAGAGATCAAGAATCTATGACAAAACAAACTGGATCTCCCTAAGTAATTGCTTGCAAGAGTTATTCTGAAGACATGCCCCACTAAAAGCAGGTTTTCCATGAGCAAGAAAGAAACATTTGCTCTCTTAAGGCACAGAGGTTTGAATATTGTTTAATTCATTTCCCTGCAATTTATAAAAGAAACTATAAGAGAAGAAAATTCTAGAACTAGCTCATGAAGTAAAATCCAGCAGTGTACTGATGACAAAAGCAAAACAAACAAAATTTTAAAATGTAACTTTCAACTAAGTAGGGTTTATACCAGAAAAGCAATTATAATTCATTATCAGGAAATCTATTAGAGGGCTATATCATGCAAATAAACAAGAGATGCCCTATCTTCTCCTGACTTATTGACTGGGTGATTGAGCTAAGCAATTCCTAGCTGAGAAATCAGTAAAAATGTTCTTACCATAAAGAAATTATAAAGTATAAAGTATGTGAGGTGATGGATATGTTAATTAGCCTGACTTGCTCATTTCACAATGCATACATGTGTTAAAACATCACATTGTACTCCATAAGTATATGCAATTATTACTTGTCAATAAAATAAAAATATTTTAAAGCAAAAAAAGAAGTCCTTCATTGATTATACTCCAAGAAACCTAAAAGAAAAAAGCATACGATCTCTCTGATGGGTCTCTCAAATGGGTTGCTAGGATTTCCAAACACAAGTGTCCCCATCCCTTTCATCAAACATGAGCTCACAGTAAAAAGTCACAATAAATGAAGAAAACACAGCTACCATGAGAAACCATAGAAAACAGAACGAATATTACTCTTTTGAACTTTATATAATGGAGTTATATATAAACTAAGAATATTAAATTAGTTAAAGAAATAAATTAAGAAATATCATGAAAAGAGAAATACTGTTATCAAGAAAAAACAGAAAGATTTGAAATAAATGAACTAAAACTTTTAGAAATAAAAAATATTTACAGTTCACAAAATTGATTTGATGGAGATGTTAAACAATACACTCTACATAGCTAAACAGAAGAATGTTAAGCTGAAGAAAATTTACCTAAAATGAAATATAAAATGAAAAAGAAATGAAATATATAAAAGCCAAGATGTGAGACATAAAAACTAAAATAATAATGTTTGCCTTATCTCTAAGAAAACCCCAAAGGGAATGCAGAGCTTGGAAGAGGAGGAATATTTGGAAAGATAATGATATTAACAACACTAAGAAATTCCAAGCTGGATAAACAAAAAGAAATCCAGAAATCTCACCAGATACATCAAAGTGAAACTGTAGTTTCATATGTTCTTCTCAGTTTGTTCATTATTACTGTATAGAAATGCTAATGATTTTTCTATGTTGATTTTATGCCCTGCTACCTTGCTATAGCTATTGATGGGGTCTAGGAGCTTTTGAGTAGAGTTTTTTGTGTCTTTAAGGTATAGGATCATATCGTCTGCAAATAGGGATATTTTAACAGCTTCTTTACCTATTTGTATTCTTTTTATTCCTTCTTCTTGCCTAATTGCTCTGGCTAGGAATTCCAGTACTATGTTAAAGAGGAGTGGAGATAGTGGGCATCCTTGTCTAGTTCTTGATTTTAGAGGGAATGGTTTCAGTTTTTCCCCATTAAGTATAATGCTGGCTGTAGGTTTGTCATATATAGCTTTTATAATGTTGAGGTACTTTCCTTCTATTCCTAGTTTTCTTAGAGCTTTTATCATGAAATGGTGTTGGATCTTATCAAAGGCTTTTTCTGCATCTATTGAGATGATCAAGTGGTTTTTGTCTTTGCTTCTGCTAATGTGGTTTATTACGTTTATTGATTTTTGTATGTTGAACCACCCCTGCATACCTGGGGTTAAGCCTACTTGGTGGTGGAGAATGATCTCTTTGATGTGTTGTTGAATTCGGTTTGCCATTATTTTATTGAGGATTTTGTATCAATGTTCATTAAGGAGATTGGCCTATAGTTCTCCTTTTTGGAGGTGTCTTTGCCTGGTTTTGGGATAAGGGTAATACTGGCTTCATAAAATGTGTTTGGCAGTTTTCCTTCCCTTTCTATTTCATGGAACAGTTTAAGGAGGGTTGGTATCAGTTCTTCCTTAAAGGTCTGATAGAATTCAGCAGAGAATCCATCAGGTCCTGGACTTTTCTTTTTGGGGAGACTCTTGATTGCTGCTTCAATTTCATTTTGTGTTATAGATCTATTCAGGTGATTAATATCCTCTTGGTTCAGTTTTGGATGATCATATGTATCTAGACATCTGTCCATTTCTTTAAGATTTTCAAATTTATTTGAATATAGGTTCTCAAAGTAGTCTCTGATGACTTCCTGGACTTCCATGGTGTTTGTTGTTATCTCCCCTTTTGCAGTCCTGATTCTACTAATTTGGGTTTTTTCTCTCCTCACTTTAGTCAGGTTTGCTGGGGGTCTGTCCATCTTGTTTATTTTCTCAAAGAACCAACTTTTTGTTTCATTAATTCTTTGTATGGTTCCTTTGGCTTCTAGTTCATTGATTCCAGCTCTTATTTTTATTATTTCTCTCCTTCTATTTGTTTTGGGATTTGCTTGTTCTTGTTTTTCTAGGAGTTTGAGATGTATCATTAGGTCATTGATTTGGGATCTTTCAGTCTTTTTAATATTTGCACTCATGGCTATAAATTTTCCTCTCAGGACTGCCTTTGCTGTGTCCCATAGGTTCTGTTAGGTTGTGTTTTCATTTTCATTGATTTCCAGGAACTTTTTAATTTCCTCTTTTATTTCATCAATGACTCATTGTTCATTAAGCAATGAGTTATTCAGTTTCCAGCTGTTTGTATGATTTTTGTCTTTATTTTTATTGTTGAGTTCTAGTTTTATTGCACTGTGATCAGGTAGAATGCATGGTATACTTTCTATTTTCTTATATTTGCTGAGGCTTGCTTTGTGCCCTAGGATATGATCTATTTTGGAGAAGGTTCTGTGGGCTGCTGAGAAGAATGTATATTGTGTAGAAGTTGGATGAAATGTTCTGTAGACATCAACTAGGTCCATTTGATCTATGGTATATTTTACATCTAGGATTTCTTTATTGATTTTTTGTTTGGATGACTTATCTATTGATGATAATGGGATATTAAAGTCTCCCACAACCACTGTGTTGGAGTTAATACATGCTTTTAGGTCCTTCAGGGTATGTTTGATGAAATTGGGTGTGTTGACATTGGGTGCATATAGGTTGATAATTGTTATTTCCTTTTGGTCTATTTCCCCTTTTATTAGTATGGAATGTCCTTCTTTATCTCGTTTGATCAATGTAGGTTTGAAGTCTACTTTGTCAGAGATAAGTATTGCTACTTCTGCCTGTTTTCAGGGGCCATTGTCTTGGCAAATCTTCTTCCAGCCTTTCATCCTAAGCCTATGCTTATTTCTGTCAGTGAGATGGGTCTCCTGTAAGCAACAAATTGTTGGATCTTTCTTTTTAATCCAGTTTGTCAAACGGTGCCTTTTGATGGAGGAATTAAGTCCGTTAACATTAAGTGTTAGTACTGATAGGTATGTGGTGATTCCCGTCATTTAGTTGTCTTAGTTGTTTGAAAGTTTGATTGCGTGTACCTAAATTGAGGTTACTCTCTACTTTCTTCCTTTTTCTTTTCTTGTAGTTTGGTGCTGCCTGCCCTTTCATGGTTATGTTGGGTTTCACTTTCTGTGTGCAGAATCCCTTGAAGAATCTTTTGTAGTGGTGGCTTTGTGGTCACATATTGTTTTAGTTTCTGCTTATCATGGAAGACTTTTATTGCTCCATCTATTTTGAATGATAGTTTTGCTGGGTAGAGTATCCTGGGGTTGAAGTTATTTTCATTCATTGCCTGGAAGACCTCAGTCCAAGCTCTTCTTGCTTTTAATGTCTCTGTTGAGACGTCTGCTGTGATTTTGATGGGTTTACTTTTGTATGTTATTTGTTTTTTCTCTCTTATAGCCTTCAATATTCTTTCTCGGGTCTCTGTTCCTGTTGTTTTAATGATAATATGCTGTGAGGTAGTTCTATTTTGGTCTAGGTCTGTTTTGTGTTCTGGAGGCCTCTCGCATCTGTATGGGAATAGATATCTCTAGATTTGGGAAATTTTCTGTTATTATTTTGTTGAATATATTACGCATTCCTTTTGCTTGCACCTCTTCTCCTTCTTCAATGCCCATGATTCTCAGGTTTGGTCTTTTGATGGAGTCAGTGAGTTCTTACATTTTCTTTTCACAGGTCTTGAGTTGTTTAACAAATAGTTCTTCGGTTTTTCCTTTAATTGCCATTTCATCTTCGAGTTCTGAGATTCTGTCTTCTGTTTGTTTTATTCTGCTGGATTGGCTTTCCATTTTGTTTTGCAATTCTGTTTCATTCTTTTTACTGAGGTTTCCATATCCTGAGTTTCTTTCTCTTTAATGTTGTCTATTTTTGTCCTGAGTTCATTTATCTCTTTATTAATTGTGTCTTTGTTTCACTTTGGTGTTTATAAAGTGCTTCTATGGTTTCTTTTATTTCTTCTTGTGCTTTCTCAAATTCTCCATTTTTCTTGTCTTGGAATTTCTTGAGTGTCTCCTGTACATTTTGGTTGACCATATCCAGTATCATCTCTATAAATTTCTCATTGATTACCTGTAGGATTTCTTCTTTTAGATTATTCTTGTGGGCTTCATTTGGTTCTTTGGCATGGTTTATCTTCGTTTTGTTGGAGTCTGGATCTGAGTATCTGTTTTCTTCATTTCCCTCTGTTTCCTGTACTAATTTTTTGCTGTGGGGAAATTGGTTTCCCTGTTTTTCCGTCTTAGCATCATTGCCCTTGGTATTGTTATTGTCCAGGTACTGTGTGCAATTATGTATTTTCAAGCTTTTAATAATAACAATGGTGATATTTAGAATGGAAGTGTGAGAGGAGAGGGAATGCAAAGAAGGTAAAGAAAAAGGGGAAAACAAATAAACAAGTAAAAAAAACAAACAAAAAAGTTTCAAAGGTATAAACAGAGAGAGATAGTGTACTAATCAACAGTAAGCTAAATAGGCATTAGAGAGACATAGAGAGGATTGAAAAATAAAATAAAAATCTCTAAGTTCAAATGTAATAAAGTTTAAGTCTTAATAATTTTGGTGTTAGTCTCTCAGCCTCCAATCCTGGAGATAGTGTCTCAGAACTAGTTCTGTCATTGTCTCATCAAAGGGGGAAAAAAATCAAAAAACAAAACAAAACAAAAAAAACCCACCACAAATTGTCCCAAGTTGAGATGCAATACAGTTTCAGTAAGTTTTTCAGCATGCAGGTGTAGTTTGTTGACAAATGGATTAAGAAAATGTGGTATCTATACACAATGGAATTTTATGCAGCCATGAAGAAGAAAGAAATGTTATCATTCGCAGGTAAATGGATGGAATTGGAGAACATCATTCTGAGTGAGGTTAGCCTGGCCCAAAAGACCAAAACTCATAAGTTCTCCCTCATATGCAGACATTAGATCAAGGGCAAACACAACAAGGGGATTGGACTTTGATCACATGATGAAGGGAGAGCACACAAGGGAGGTATGAGAATAAGTAAGACATCCAAAAATCTAGATAGCATTTGTTGCCCTCAACGCAGAGAAACTAAAGCAGATACTTTAAAGCAACTGAGGCCAATAGGAGAAGGGGACCAGGAACTAGAGAAAAGGTTAGTTTAAGAAGAATTAACTTAGAAGGTAACACACATGCACAGGAAATCAATGCAAGTCAACTCCCTGTATAGCTACCCTTATCTCAACTAGCAAAAACTCTTGGTCCTTCCTATTATGGCTTATACTCTCTCTTTAACAAAATTAGAGATAAGGGCAAAATAGTGTCTGCTGGGTAGCAAGGGGTCAGCAGGGGTAAGGGAGGGAGCTGGGTGGGGAGTTGTAAGGGAGGGGGTAGGGGAAAGGGTGGAGAAATGACCCAAACATTGTATGCACATATGAATAAAATAAAAATTTAAAAAACTACTGAGAGCCTCCATCATGATTTTTATTTATTAATAATGACTATGTTCTACAAAACAGTGTAAATTACAGTATACTTCGGAGATTTCAAGATTAGAAAATGATCTCTAAACTTTTAAATAATATACCTGCAAACAATATTATACCTATATATTGTATTTTACATCATATAACACTTAGGCATTGCATACATTGTGTAACATTCACAAAACAGAAATCTATGATGCTATAATACAAATAATATTGTTTAAGTTTTCTTTTTTATTTATTTATGACAAATATTCTATATTCATTTTAAAGCAGATATAATAACAAGGAAAATTGCCAAGGACAAAAGTGACATTACATAATGATAAAAGGGTCAATTCACTAAGAAGACATGCAAACTTCAAACATGTATGCTACAAACAAGAGCTTCAAAATACATGAAACAAAATCTGACAGAACTGAAAGGAATAATAAATAAGCTTATTACTACAGATGAAAACTTTTTGATACTTCTCTTAGTATTTGATAAACAGCTATACAGAAACTCAGCAAGGTTATAAAAAAAATTATCAATCACCTGGACTTTATTGACATTTATTTGTAGAAAATTTCAGTCAGAAACAGCAAAATTCTCTTTCTTATTCATGTAGAGTACATTCTGGATGATGAAACAAACCTTAACATATTTTAAATAAGTGAAATGGTGCAAAGTATGTTCACTGACAATTGTGGAATTAAACTGGAAGTTAAAACTAGAAAGAAAATTTGAAATTTCCCCAACTCGAGATTGTTTTGTGGTACTGAGGTTTGGACTCAGGACCTTGCACTTGCTAAGTAGGCACTCTACCACTTAAGCCATGTCCCCAGCCCTTTTTGCTTTGGTTATTTTCAAGACAAGGTCTCATGTTTATGCCAAGGCCAGCGTGGACTGTGATGCTCCTATTTACATTTTCCACATAGCTGGAATGACAGGCACATGCCACCACACCACGCTCTCATTGGTTGAGATGGGAGCTCACAAACATTTTGCCTAGACTGTTCTTGAGCTGTGATCCTCCTGATCTCTGCCTCTCAAGTAGGGGCATGGCATGGCATGAGCTACTGCACTAATCTCCCAACTCTTAGAATTTAAATAGCAACTACTTACAATAACCAATGGCTTATTGAGAAGTTCTAACAGAGATTAAAAAAATCATTTTGATCTGCACAAAGAATGAAAATACAACCTAACAAAATGTGTGATACCCCTAAAACAGTCTAAACACACCAAATAAAAGATAAGTGGCAGAATGGACTAAATAATATGCTAAGATACCTATGATTAAAGATAAATATGTAACTTTTAATGCTTGTATTAGAAAAGAAGAAAGGTCTCAAATCAATAATCCAAGTTTCAGCATTAAGAAACAGAAAAGCCAGGTATGGTGGTGTGAGGTGGTGTACATCTATATTCTTAGCACTAGGGAGGCTGATGAAGAAGGATAGTGAATTTGAGGTCTTCCTGGGCTACATAGCAAGCCTGGAATACACAGCCAGACACCATCTCAAAAAACAAAATAAACCCCTCAAAACAAAAACAAAAAGCAAACTGAGAAAAGAAGAGAAGTCCAACAATTCTTGAACTTGTGTGTAGAAGAAAAGATTTTCAAGATCACTCATTTTATCATGATGTATAGTTTTAATATTTAGGTTTTACTTTGAAAATTAATATCATCTACCAGTCACATCCACTAAGCTACTCTCATGTAATCTTCAAGACAATGGACTGCAACCAATATGTGATGAGGGTCCTATCTCTCAAGACTTCATGGACACTGTGTATGGCACACAGCAGCCTTCTACACAGACAAACTGAGTATCAGTCTGTATATTAACTGCTGATAACACTTCATTTTTTCTTATTTCTTCTCACACACTAGTAAATCATTTCATGTACCTCAATTCAGAAATTTCTAGGCTAGAAAATAAAGTGCTTAAGGTATCTATTTATGAAGCAATTTTACCTCTGAGATGCTTGCATGGAATTCACTTACAACAAAAAGAATACATTAAGCCTATAATGAATCTATGCAAAGGTAGTTATTTCCAAGGCTAAAATACCTCTTTGGAGAGCACACTGGAGTTTGTTAAGCTGTCAAGCAGTAGGTCTCTATGTCTCCTTGTGTGTTGTGCTGTGACAGTCTTCTAAATATCACATTCCACTGTCAGCTTGATATTTAAAACCTGCTGGCCTCATTTTATTACCATCCATTATGCTGCATTGTTTTACAAGAAATGTGAGTTCTCTGGCAGCAGACATGTTGATCCCAAGGAAACTGTTTTTCACATTTCACTGAGCAGATTTTAAAAATATATTAATCCTAGACAAAGAAGATGTAACCTTGGGAAAACCTAGTCAAACAGTTAATAGGTTTATACATGCTGCTCCATTTTCTCAAGACAACTTCATTTTAAATATTTTTTAAAATAAAGTTTAAAACTCCATATTTGTTGCCTTAGATACTTGCAGGGGAGTTGGTTCATGATGCTTTCTTGTTTCTTGTTTCTGTTGCTAAGAGACTTGTATATGCCTAGGGATGACTTAAGATCATGACTAGGAAATATACTCAGAAACTAATGTACCAGTAGCTATTTTTATGCAAAGAATGTTAGCCAGATAGACTTTTAAAGACACGGTATCTTCCTTTTCTTTTAACAACAGTGCAATCTCAAGTCTGAAATTTAAGCATAATCCATCACTACTAAGGCAAATTTGATTCAATATTCAAAGTGACAGTGGCCCTGTTAGAGTCTGAAATTTTATTCTAAATCACAATATTGGCCCTAATAAGAATGTGCAAATGCTTAAAACTATACACATTTATTGTCTTATGGTTCTGTGGATTAGGTATCCAAGTACAGTTTAGCTGAGTCCTAAATGTCAGGATGTCCCATGAGGTTGTAAATGAGTGTCAGCCAGGGCTGGGGTCTCTTCTGAAAGCTCAACTAAGGAAAGGTCTGCTTCTAAGCATTGCTACATGATTGCAGACATGACTCAGTTCTTTTTGAATTGTTGGATTGAAGATTTCATTTTTCTACTGGCTATTAGCCAGACAGCTTCCTCAGTTCCATATTACCATAGTTTGGATCTTAAGGATTCCTCAAAGGTCCATGTTTTAAAGACCTAATCCTCAATGTGGCACAATTAGGAGGTGGTGAAACCTTTAAGAGGTAGAGACCCAGTGTGAGGAAGTTAAATCACTTGGGGCATACTCCCGAGGGTGATATTGGGACCCCTGTCCCTACCTCTTCTTACTTTTCTCTTTTTGGCAACAATGAGGTGAGCAGATTTGCTGTACTATTCACTCTCCCTACCATGATGTGCTACCTCACCACAGGCCAAAAAGCAATGGAGCTAATCAATCATGGAATAAAATCCCTGAAACTGTAAGCCAAAATAAACCTTTCCTCTTTATAAGCTATTTTGTTACAGTAACAGAAAGCTAACAACACACTTGCCATGTGTGCCTCCTAAAAAAGGCACTTTGCCTCATTAAAGCAAGCAAAGGAGAAAAGTTTGACAGCAGGGTAGAGATTATGATCTCTAATACTCTAATTATAAGAGCACATAGAGGTAGGCTATTGACAACTTATTAAGTGGGAAAGGGAATTACACAAGGCCATGAATACTAAAAGATGGGAAAATTTCAGTACACTCTTAGAAGCTATCTACCATGCTGAGACATAAGATCCTGCTCACTTTTACCATGACCATGTCCATATTTCTCATTTCTTATTGACATAAGCAGGGCAAACACACAATTTGAAAAATTTTTTTGGCTTATAAGTAGTAATGTATCAGTGAATTTAGCCAGATTCAAGTCAAAAGAGGAGTGGCAGACAGGACTTTTTGGCCAAGTATTTTTATCTCACAGTGACATCACCAAGATGGTGGAATAGAAGGCCCCAGGTTTCATTACTCCCCCTCAAGAACTTCAACTGGCAGCTTATCCATAGACAAGAACACCTTGTAAAAATCCCCAGACTTGGGAATGAGCCTGAAATACCTGTGAACCAAGTAACTACAACAGGAGAGGGTTAGAGAAATGGTCTCACTGACTCTCATTCAAATCAGTACAGTGCCACAGAGGAAGGATTTCTTAGGACTTATGGTTTCTACAACAGAAAAATAATCAGAGGTGAACATGTAGTTTTCCTACTGTTCTGACATGCTTCCCAGGAAGTCCACTCTGGTCTTACCTCATGGGAGAACATAGAGAATAATAGCACAGCAAGACGTCTTAGGGTTAGGGAGAAACAAAGCGAGGAGAGGGAGAGCCTTGCCACTAATACTCAGATCTGAGTGGTTGTTCTGTGTGTCTACCAGCAGAGGCACATGGTCAGAGATATCAGTAAATAGCGTAGGCCACCCACAAAGCTGAGCTTTCCCTCAGAAGTGGTGGGAAATTGTACCTGGATTGAATCTCTATATAGTCAACCTCCAGGCCCAGCCTCAGACCTTGTCCCAAGCTCCACCCAAGAAAAAACAACAATTTAGCAATTTAGCACAGACCTGGGACAAGTCCTGATATACCTGGGAGTTTAAACAATGGTTAGTATGGCCTCAAAGCTCACCTCCCTACCTCTCAGAGATGACTGCCAGCAGTGAATTTTGGCAAAGATCAGGGGCTAGTTCTGCTACACATGGGAATTTAAATAGGGCTCAACACAGCCTTAAAGGCCACCCCAAGGCCACACCTGCACAGGGAGGCAAATGAGCATAGCAACTGGCTCCATACATTCCAAACAGAAATTGTGCTGAACCTGGGGATTCAGCCTGCAACCCTGTCCAACTGCAGATCTCAAACAGTGGAACCACCTACCAGAGAATATATCTAGTGACTCTTCTTCTTCCCCCAGAATATAACTCAGTGGCTTGATCAGATGCAATTACAATGCTCAGCCTGATTTCAGAACTCAGCCAGTGGTCTAGCTTGGCAGCAGAGCCCAGCCAACAGTTTTACCTAAGACCTAAAACTGTAAAACAACTGGAAGAAAATGTAGGGGAAAAACTATATAACATTGGTGTGAGTGATGATTTCTTGGATCTGACATCTCAAGTTCAGGCAACAAAAACAGACATGGGATCACATTAAACTAAAAGGTTGCACAGTAAAGGAACCAACAGAGTGAAGAAGTAACTCACAGTTTGTAAGAAAATATTTGAGAGTTATATATCTGAAATGGGTCAATATCCAAAGTATATAATAAATTAATATCAAGAAAACAATTAAAAATGGGCAAAGGACCTGAATAGACATTTTCAAAAGATGACATACAAATGGCCAAAAGAAATATGGAAAAATGCTCAGTATCACTAATTATGAGGAAATGCAAATTAAAATTACAATGAGATATCACCTCACACATTTCATAATGGATTTATCAAAAATATGAAAGATGACATTGGCAAGTACAGGGAGAAAAGAAAATTCAGGTGCATTGTTGGGAGAAATGTAAATACAGCTTTTGTGGAAAATAATATGATGGTTATCCTCAAGCCCTAAAACCTAAAAATGGAGTTGTATGTGGAATAGCACTCTTGCTTCTTGGAATATATGTGAAGAATTCAAAATCAGTATACATAAGAGAAACCTGTGCTCCCACGTTCACTGCAGCACTATTCACAATAGCCAAGATATAGAATTAGTCTAAGTGCCCATCAATGGATGAATGGATAAAGTAAATGTGGTACATACACACAATCAAATATTATTTAACCTTTAAAAAGAAAATTTGTCATTTTGACAACATGGATGAAGCCAGAGGATATTATGTCAAGTGCTGCATGTTCTCACTTATCTGTGACAATTAAAGACAATTAAGCACATGATATGAGAGCATATAAGGGCCTCTGAAGTCACTATGGAATGTGAAGAGACATAACCTAGACAAAGCACACCAACTTTTAATTGTTGGCTTTTAAATTAGTATTATTTTAAACTGACAAGCCATAACTGTACTATATTTATGTAGTAAATGTGGTATTTAGTTACAAATGTACAATGTGGAATGATTAGATCAAACTAATTAACATATCCATAACCACTATTTAAAATGTTTGTGATGCTGCATCTGAAATTACTTATTAGTTATTTTGAAATATCCATTATGATTGAGCATAATCATGCTGTACAGATAGATCTAAAAATATTTCTTTTCTCTAACTGAAACATTGTATGGTTTGTTTAACAATTCCCCATTCCCTCACTTCTTTCTCCCTCAGCCTCTAGTAAAACATCACTCACTCTACTCTCTACTTCCATGACTTCAACTTTTTAATATTCTATGTATAAATGAAATTATGTGGTATTTGTCTTTCTGTGCCTGACTTTACTTAGCATAATGTTCTCCATTTCCATCCATGCTGTCATCATGATATAATTTCCTTCTTGTTTAAGGCTGATATTCCATTGTGCATATATACCATAATTTCCTTCTATGTTCATTGTTTGATGGATACCCAGGTTGAGCCAATATTTTGGCTACTGTGAATAATGCTGCAAACAAACGTGGGAGTGCTAATACCCCTTTACTATATTAATCTCAATTCCTTTGGATATTTTCCCAGAAGTGAGATTGCTGGATCATATGGCCATACTGTTTTACATAATGGGTAGACCAGTTTATACTTCCACCAAGAGTGTGCAAAGATTGCCTTCCCTCCACATCCTTGTTAGCACTTGTCTTTCATCTTTTAAAAGTATTTTTATTCATTTACTCACATGTGCATACATTGTTTGGGCCATTTTTCCCCCCTGCCCCCTGTCCCCTCCCTCTCCTCCCACCCCCCTTGCTTCCAGGCAGAACCTGTTCTGCCCTTTTCTCCAATTTTGTTGAAGAGAAGATATAAGCATAAGAAAGACAAAGCATTTTTGCTAGTTGAGATAAGGATAGCTACACAGAGAGATGCCTAGCATTGCTTCCATGTACAAATGTGTTACAACCCAAGTTGGTTCATCTCTACTTAACCTTTTCACTAGTTCCTGATGGCCTTCCCATATTGACCTCTGTCGCTTTAGGGTTTCTGTATTAGTTCCTCTGCAGTGGGGACATCAAACACTGTCCTGTTTTGGGTTTCCTGCCTATCCCCATACCTCCCATATGTGCTCTCCCCTTAGCATGTGACCCAAGTCCTACAACATTGCTGTATTTGCCCTACATCTAAAGTCTGCATATGAGGGAGAACATACAATTTTTGGTCTTCTGAGCCTGGCTAACCTTCCTCAGAATGATGTTCTCCAGTTTCATCCATTTTCTTGCTAATGATAAGATTTCATTCTTCTTCATGGCTAAGTAAAATTCCATTGTGTATAAATACCACATTTTTTAAATCCACTCGTCAGTAGTGGGATATCTTGGCTGGTTCCATAACTAGCTATTGTGAATAGTGCTGCAATAAACATGGGTGTGCAGATGCCTCTGGAGTAACCTGTGTCGCATTCCTTTGGCTATGTCACCAGGAGAGGAATTTCTGGATCATTTGGCAGATCTATGTTTAGCTTATTAAGAAGTCTCCAAATTTTTTTCCAGAGTGCTTGTACCAGCTTGCATTCCCACCAGCAGTGTATGAGGGTTCCTTTTTTCCCACATCCTTGCCAACACCTGTTGGTGGTGGTGTTTTTGATGATGGCTATTCTAACAGGGATGAGGTGGAATCTTAGTGTGGTTTTGATTTGCATTTCCTTTATGGCTAGAGATGGTGAGCACTTTTTCATGTGTTTTTTGGCCATTTTGGTCAGGTTTACCAGGGGTCTGTCAATCTTACTTATTTTTTTCAAAGAACCAGCTTTTTGTTTCATTGATTCTTTGTATGTTTTTTTGTTGTTTCTATTTTGTTGATTTCAGCCCGCATTTTTATTATTTCTCTCCTTCTGTTTGTTTTGGGATTTGCTTGTTCTTGTTTTTCTAGGAGTTTGAGATGTAGCATTAGGTCAGTGATTTGAGATCTTTCTGTCCTTTCAATATATGCGCTCATGGCTATAAACTTTCCTCTTACAAGTGCCTATTCAGTGTCCCAAAGGTTCTGGTAGGTTGTGTTTTCATTTTTATTAACTTCCAGGAACCTTTAATTTCCTCTTTTATTTTATCAATGTCCCATTGATCATTGAGCAAAGTGTTGTTCAGCTTCCAATTGTTTGCATGTTTTTTACTGTTGTCTTTGTTGTTGAGTTCTAGTTTTAATGCATTGTGATCAGATAGAACGCATGGGATTATTTCTATTTTCTTATATTTGCTGAGGCATGCTTTGTGCCCTAAGATAGAATCAACTTTGGAGAAGGTTCCATGGGCTGCTGAGAAGAATGTATATTGTGGGGAAGTTTGATGAAATATTCTATAGATATCAGCTAGGTCCATTTAATCTATGGTGTGATTTAGTTCTACAATTTCTTTATTGATTTTTTGTTTGGATGACCTATCTACTAGTGACAAGGGGTACTAAAGTCTCCCACTACCACTGTGTTGGAGTCTATATATGTTTTTAGGTCCTTCAGAGTATGTTTGATGAAATTGGGTGCACTGACGTTGTATGCATATAGGTTGATAATTGTTACTTCCTTTTGGTCTATTTCCCCTTTTATTAGTATGGAATGTCCTTGTTTATCTCATTTGATCAATGTAAGTTTGAAGTCTACTTTGTCTGAGATAAGTATTGCTACTCCTGCCTGTTTTCAGGGGCCATTGGCTTGGTAAATCTTCTTCGAGCCTTTCACCCCAAGCCAGTGCTTGTTTCTATTTATGAGATGGGTCTCCTGTAGGCGGCAGATCGTTGGAGCTTCCTTTTTAATCCATTTTGCCAATCAGTGTCTTTTGATGGGGGAATTAAGTCCATTAGCATTCAGTGTTAGTATTGATAGGTATGTGATGATGCCTGTCATTTAGTTGTTTTTGTTGTTTAAGGGTTTGATTGATGGCAGCTGATTCAATGTTGCTCTCTGAGTCTTTGCCTTTTCTTCTCCTGTGGTTTCATACTGCCTGCCCTTTCATGGTTTTGTTTGCTTTCATTTTCTGTGTGCAGACTTCCTTGAAGAATCTTTTGTAGTGGTGGTGTGATTGTCATATATTGTTTTAGCTTCTGCTTATCATGGAAGACTTTTATTGCTCCATCTATTTTGAATGATAGTTTTGCTGGGTAGAGTATCCTGGGGTTGAAGTTATTTTCATTCAGTGCCTGGAAGACCTCACTTCATGCTGTTTTTGATTTAAGGTTTCCATTGAGAAATCTGCTGTGATTTTGATGGGTTTACCTTCATATGTTATTTGTTTTTTCTTTCTTACAGCCTTTAATATTCTTTCTCTGGTCTCTGTACTTGTTGTTTTAATGATAATATGTTGTGGGACATTATCATTGGACGCTTTAATGAAGAATCCTTTGCTTTTTAATTCCTTTTACACAGAGAGCATTTGGTCAGAAAAAGCATGCCAAGTATTACATGTCAAGGTTACATTAGTTCAAGGAAGCACAGTTAAAATTAACTCTTTGTTATGTCTCCTTTAAAACGGGAATAGAGAAGCAGGAGAAGCACACGGTCAGCATAACTTTCTTATTTACATCTGAAGGACATGAAGCCATCTGGGAACCTTGAATACTGTTTTTCTGGACATCTGGCTTTCTCACAAGGCCAGATACCAACTCACATAGGCAAGGTCTGGTCTGAGACTTTTGCCCCAGTTCCTTGGAGCTTTCTCACAAGGCCAGATGCTGACTCACACAGGCAAGGTCCCACTGCTGGCTCTGACAGTTTTATCTTTGTATGTTATTTGTTTTTTCTCTCTTACAGCCTTCAATATTTTTTCTCTATTCTCTGTGCTTGTTGTTTTAATGATAATATGTAATGGTGTAGTTCTATTTTGGTCAAGTCTGTTTGGTGTCCTGGGGGCTTCCTGTACCTGAATGGACATAGCTTTCTCTAGATTTGGGGGATTTTCTGTTATTATTTTGTTGAATATATTACAAATTCCTTTTGCTTACACCTCTTCTCCTTCTTCAATGCCATGATTCTAAGGTTTGATCTTTTGATGGAGTCAGTGAGTTCTTGCATTTTCCTTTCACTGGTTTGACTAACAGCTCTTCAGTTTTTTCTTGAATTTCCATTTTATCTTCAATTTCTGAGATTCTGTCTTCTGCTTGTTCTAGTCTCCTAGAGTGACCTTCCATTGTGTTTTGTGTTTCCATTTCATTCTTTTTTCTGAGGTTTTCCATGTCATGGGTCATTTCCTCTTTAATATTGTCCATTTTTGTCTTTAATTCATTTCCCTATTTATAGTGATCTCTGTTTTGCTTTGGTGTTTATTTAGGGCTCCTATAATTTCATTTATTTGTTCATGTGTCTTCTCATATTCTTTATTTTTGGTGTCTTGAAATTTCTTGAGTGCCTCTTGTACATTTTGGTTAACCATATCTAGTATCATCTCCATGAAAATCTTTGATTACTTGCAGGATATCTTTTTTAAGAGTGTTCTTGTGGACATTGTTGGGGTCCTTAGTATAATTTATCTTTGTTTTGTTGGAGTTTGGAACTGGGTATCCATTTTCTTCATTTCCCTCTGAATCCTGTATTAAATTATTTTTGGGGGTGGAATGTTTTCCATCCCTTTTTTCTTCTTCCCATCGTTCCTCCTGGTATTGTGTAACTGTTCTTGATTGGCTAGTTGGTGATTTCCGTCACCTGTTTTCTTTTCCTTGGTTAAATTTTGTTTTGTGGCTGTTGGAATTTTAGCTAATTGTGTGTGTGCTGTTTCTGTCCCTGGTTTTGGTGTAATTTAGTATTAACTAATTCACAGTGATAAAACAAAACAACAACAAAAACAAACAAAAAACAAACCAACAAAAAACCCAAAGAAATCAATGGGGAGAGATGAGCAAATAAACAAGAAACAAACAAAAACTCCAGGTTCAGGACCAATTGAATTTCAGTCTTAGTCTAAGTTCTGGTATTACTCCTCCAGTATCCTGTCCTGGTGTTGGTGTTTAAGCAGAAACTCTGCCTTAGTCTTGCCAGGTGGTTGGCCTGTGGATAGTGTTTTGTTTTCTTCTGTCTTTCAGCAGCTGCTGCTTGGTCAGCTTCTTCTGCAGTGTGGCAGGTGTGACAACTCTGCAGTCTACTAGTTGTACTGCTTTGGTTTGGTTTATCTCTGTGCTTGTTTACTAGGGCTTGTGTCTTTGCCTTGCCCCCTTTCCCTGGGGCAAGGGCAAGGTCACTGAGCTGTCAGCTGGCTGCCACTGTCAACATGTTGTGATGGTTCACGTTTGTTCCTTAACACTGCAGAGCCATTTGACAGTGGGTGCCCAGGGTCTGAGCCCTGTAGTCTGCTGCCTTGGCTCCTTCTCTACTTCAGGCAGCAGCCTATTACCCACCTGCTGGTGGCCCTCCTGCCATTTGTTTACTGATGGTTCATGGGAGTTTGGCTCCTTTCCCCTCTCCCCTTCTCTCGTGCACTTTCAGTAACCCCTGCCCCCTCCGCTGTGCACTAATTTTCAGTTCCATTGTTTATTCAGTTTTTTTTTTCAGGGAGAATCAGTCTGTCCAGGTGGGTTGTGCTGGTTTACCTCAGGGGTGGCTGAGGGATACTTGTGACACTTGGCTCTCACCCATTTGGTCTGCCGAAGGTCCCCCAAGCACATTTGGATATGGTGGCGGTGGTAGCTCACCTGTTCTCTCAGTGTATCATGGTGTGGAGAAGACTTCCACGGGCTAGAGGTTCAGGATGCCAAAGTTTCAACTCTCCCTGGTGCTTCACCTCAGCAAGCATGGCTCCAACGTTTCAGTAAGGTCCCTGATTCACGGAGCTCATGCTGTCTGCATCTGTGTCTCAGTCACCATTTTGGATCTCCTCCCATCTTTCATCTTTTTGATAAATAAAACTATTATGTGTGAGGTGATATCTCATTGTATTTTTAATTTGGACTTTCCTAATGATTAGTGATGCAGAGTTTTTTACATGAACCTGTTTACCATTTGTATGCCTGATTCATGACTCTTCAGGTTCTTTGTCCATTTTTAATAGTGTTTGTTTTCTTGCTATTGAGTTTAGGTCCCTTAAATATTTTGAATATTAATCCCTTATCGAATGTAGGGTTTGAAAATATTTTTATCACTTTTAGATGGGTCTATTCACTATCGATTGTTTTGCTGTGCAGAAGATTTTTAGTTTGATGCAATCCCATTTGTCTTTTTTTTTTTGGTGGGGAGGAGTTGGCTGTACTTTCAGAGTCACAGTCAAAATTCACTGCCAAAACCATTATTGTGGAGCTTTTCCCCTGTTTTCTTTTAGTAACTTTCCAGTTTCAGGTGTTAAGTTTAAGTCTTTAATACATTTTGAATTAATTTTCATATAAGCTTTAAGATAAGGGTTCAGTTTAATTCTTTGGTATGTGGATGATCAGTTATCCCAACACCATTTATTGGAGAGACTGTCCTGTCTTCATTGTGTGGATTCTTGACACCTTTGTCAAAATTCAATTGACTGTGAATGGGTTATTTCTGGGGTTTCTATCCTGTTCCATTGGTTAGTGAGTCTGTTTTTATGACAATACCATGCTGGGGTTTTTAAAATTATAATTGATTTATAATATAATCTGAAATCAAAGAGTGTGAAACCTCCAGTTTTGTTCTTGTTTCACAAGATTTGTCTGGCTTTTCAGGATCTTTTATGTTTCTATAATGAATTTAAGGATTGTTCCTTCTATTTCTGTGAATAATGACATTGGAATTTTGATAGGATTGCATTGAATCTGTACATTGCCTTTAAGTCATTGAAGTATCACAGCACCTCTGCTCACAATCCATCACCAGAAATTAGTCATGTGGCCCTGTCATCTGAACAGCTGAAATATATGGTTTAGCCATGTGCCTGGGAAAAAGAAATGGGTTTGGTGAGAATCTGCTCAGTCTTTGTCAGAGGTGGCTTCTTTGGCAATGCATTAATTTCAGGTGGCCGCCATCACCATTGGATGGTTTACAACGTTAGGAATTTATTCTCTCATACTCTTGGAAGCCAGAAATCTGAAATCAAGGCATTGCTAGGACCACATTCCTTTTGAAGTCACTAGGGGTGAATCCTTCCTTGCTTCTTCTGGATTTTGGTGGTTGCCAGAAATCTTTTGCTGTTCCTTGTCTTGTAGCTACATATGTCAAATTTTTGCTCCCTTCTGGCTTTTTTTTTTTATGGTTTTCACATTACTCACATGTGTATACATTGTTTGGGCCACCTTCCTCCCATTCCCCTGCTCCCCAGTGATTCCAGGCAGAATTTGTTCTTCCTCTTGTTCTCTGGTTTTGTTGAAGAGAAAATATAAAAGATAATAAGAAAAACATGGCATTTTTGTTAGTTTGAGATAAAGATAGCTATACAGAGAGATTCCTAGCATTGCTTCCATGCACTTGTGTATTGCAACCCACATTGGTTCATCTCTACCAGACCTCTACACTACTTCCTGGTCCCCTTCCCATAGTGACCTTTGCCAGTTTAAGGTTACTATATTTACTCCTCTACAATGAGCATATCAACCACATTCAAGTTTTAGGTTCCCTTCCCTTTCCTTATTCCTCCTGTATACACTCTCCCCTTAGTGTATGACCTATGTACAATATATTACTGCATTTGTTTTAGATCTACAATCTGAATATGAGGGAGAACATGTGATTTTTGGCCTTCTAAACCTGGCTAACTTTGTTGAAGATAATCTTCTCCAGTTCCATCCATTTACTTGCGAATGACAAATTTTCATTCTTCTTTGTAGCTGAGTAAAATTCCATTGTGTATAAATACCACATTTTTTAAATTCCTTCATTGGTAGTAGGGCATCTTGGCTGTTTCCATTGCTTGGCTATTGTGAATAGTGCTGCAAAAAACATGGGTGTGCAGGTGTCTAGAATAACCTGAGTCACATTCCTTTGAGTATATCCCTAGGAGTGGGATTGCTGGATCACATGGCAGATCGATGTTTAGTTTTCTAAGAAGCTTCCATATTGTTTTCCAAAGTGGTTGTACTAGCTTACATTCCCACCAGCAGTGGGATCCTCACCAACATTTGTTCTTGTAGGTATTTTTGATGATAGCTATTCTAACAGGAGTGAGGTGGAATCTTAGTGTGTTTTTGATTTGCATTTCCTTTATGGCCGGGGATGGTGAGCATTTTTTCGTGTGTTTTTTGGCCATTTGGATTTCTTTCTTTGAAAAAGTTCTTTTTAGTTCAGTTGCTCACTCCTTTATTGGTTCATCGATTTTGGGGGAGTTTAGGGGTTTTTAAATTATTCATTCATTCACATGTGCATACATTGTTTGGGTCGTTTCTCCCCCTGTTCCCCTCCTCCACCCTCTTTCCCCTCCCCCTTGCTTCCAGGCAGAACCTGTTCTGTCCTTCTCTTTAATTTTGTTGAAAGAAGACAGAAGCATAATAAGACAAAGTGTTTTTGCTACTTGAGTTAAGGATAGCTATACAGAGAGATTTCTAGCATTGCTTTCATCTACAAACGTGTTACAACCCAAGTTGGTTCATCTCTAACTGATCTTTACACTGGTTCCTGATCCCCTTCTCATGTTGACCTCTTTTGCTTTAAGGTTTCTGTATTAGTTCCTCTGGAGTGGGGACATCAAACACTTTCATGTTTTGGGTTTTCTACCTAATTCCCATATCTCCCATATGGAGTTTAGTTTTATGAGCTTCCTGTATATTCTGGTTATCAGTCTTTTGTCTGATATATAGCTAGTGAATATTTTCTCCCACCCTGTGGGTGGTCTCTTCTGTTTACAGACCATTTCTTTTGTTGTGCAGAAAATTTTAATTTCACGTAGTCCCATTTGTCCATCCTTTCTCTTAGTTGCTGAGCTGCTGGGGTTCTATTAAGGAAGCCCTTGCCTATACCTATTACTTCCAGAGTATTCCCTGCTTTTTCCTGTACTAACTTCAGAGTTTCAGATCTGATATGAATTTGAGTTGATACTAGTACAGGGTGACAGGCGTGGATCTAGTTTCAATTTTCTATAGGCAGATAACCACTTTCCCCAGCAACATTTGTTAAAGAGGCTGTCTTTTCTCCATCGTATGTTTTTGGAGCCTTTGTCAAAATTAAGGTGGGCATAGCTGGTGGATTCATATCTGGGTCCTCTATTCTGTTTTATTGGTCTTCATATCTGCTTTTGTGCCAGTACCATGTTGCTTTTAACGCAATGACTCTGTAGTATCGTTTGAAGTCAGGTGTTGTGATACTTCCAGTATTGCTGTTTTTGTTCAGTATTGCCTTGGCTTTTCATGGTCTCTTGTATTTCCAAATGAACTTTAGGGTAGAATTTTCAATCTCTGTGATGAATGTCATTGGGATTTTGATGGGAATTGCATTAAACATGTAGATTGCCTTTGGTAATACAGTCTTTTTTTCTTTGTTGATTCTACCAATCCATGAGCATGGGAAATCTTTCCACCTTCTGTAGTCTTCCTTGATCTCTTTCTTCAGCAGTTTGTATTTGTCCTTGTAGCAGTCATTTACATCCTTTGTTTTGTTTATTCCTAGGTATATGATTTTTTTGAGGCTGTTGTAAATGAGATTGTTTTCCTATATTCTTTCTAAATTTGTTCTTTGTTGGTGTAGAGAATGGCTACTGATTTTTGTAGGTTGATTTTATATCCTGCTACATTGCTGAAGCTGTTTATGATGTCTAGGAGTTTTTTGGGTCTTTGAGGTAAAAGATCATGTCATCTGCAAATAGGGATTCTTTGACTATTTCTTTACCTACTTGTATTCCTTTTATTTCTTCTTTTTGCCTTACTGCTCTGGCTAGCAATTCCAGGATTATGTTGAATAAGAGTAGGGAGAGTGGGCATCCTTGTCTCATCCCCGACTTTAGGGGAAATGGTTTCAGTTTTTCCCCATTAAATGTGATGTTGCCTATAGGTTTGTCGATGTTGAGGTACATTCCTTGTATTCCTAGTTTTCTTAGAGCTTTTATCATGAAGTGGTGTTGGATCTTATCACAGGCTTTCCTGCATCTATTGAGATGATCAGCTGGTTTTTGTCTTTACTTTTATTAAAGTGCTTTAGTACATTTATTGATTTGCATATGTTGAACCACCCCTGCATCCCTGGGATGAAACTGACTTGGTCATGGTGAATGATCTTTCTGATATGTTGTTGGATCAGGTTTCCCATTATTTTAGTGAAGATTTTGCATCAATGTTCAATAAGGAGATTGGCCTATAGTTCTCCTTTTCGGATGTGTCTTTGTCCGGTTTTTGATGAGTATAATACTAGCTTCATAGAATGAGTTAGGTGATGTTCCTTCCCTTTCTGTTTTGTGGAAAAGTTTAAGGAGAGGTGATATTAGTTCTTCTTTAAAGGTCTGGTAGAAATCAACAGAGAATCTGTCAGGTCCTGAACTTTTCTTTTTTTGGGAGACTTAATGCTTCAACTTCATTAAGTGTTGTAGATGTGTTTAGTGGTTAATATCCTCTTGGTTCCATTTTGGATGATCATAAGTATCTAGAGATTTGTCCATTTCTTTAAGATTTTCCAATTTATTGGAATATAGGTTCTCAAAATAGTCTCTGATGATTCCTGGATTTCCTTGCTCTTTCTTCATATGGCCATTTTTTTTCTGTATGGGAACGTTTTATCTAATCTCCCTCACTTTATAAAGATTCCAGTCATTATATTTAAGGCCAATGTAATCCAGTATGATCTCATCTTAACTTAACTACATTTGTAAAAGTTCTTAACTTAATCTGCTTTCTGTTCCTCTAACAGAGTATCAGAGACTAGGTAACTTATAATGAACAGAAATTCATTTCTTATGGTTCTGGAAGCTGTGACATACAAGATTGAAGGGCTGGCATCAGGTGAAGGCCTTCTTTCTCCATCATCCCATTGGTGAAAGGGAAAAGAGAGGGCAATAGATAAAGAGTTCAAACTTGCAACCTCGAGTCTTTTTTTTGAGACAGGATCTCACTAAGTCGTCTAGGCTGGCCTTAAACTTATTATTTGTCTCAGGCTTGCCTTGAACTGGTGATTCTCCAACTTGGCCCCCTGAACGCTGGGATTACAGGCATATACCACTATGTTCTATCTCAAATTCTTTTGTGATCAGCATTAATCCTAATCCATTCATAAAGATTGAACCCTCATAACCTAACCACCTCCCAACACTCTTGTATAGAAGACTAAGTTTCCCACACTTTTTTGTACAAAAGGATTTCATTGTGATATTCCCATATGTGCATAAAAATATACTTTGATTGAATTCACTCCTTCTATTATTTTCTTAATCCCCACTTTTAAAAACAGTTTTAAAGGGTTTCATTTTTCTGTTTTCATACATGCGTATGAAGTGCTCTGATCATATTCACCCCTTTCACTCTCTACTCTCACCCTCCCCCCCCCACTATTCCCACTCCAAACAGTCCCCTGCCATGGCTTTATACTCTTATCATTCGTTTTATTTAAGTCTAGATTCTACATAACAGATAAAAAACATGATATTTATCTTTCTCAGTCTGGCTTATTTTGCTTAACATGATAATTTCCATTTCCATCCATTTTCCTGCAAACAACATAAATTCATTCCTTTTTATTACTGTGTAATACTCCACTGTGTATGTATACCACATTTTCTTTATCCATTCTCTTTTTTTTTTTTTTGGTAGTACTGAGATTTGAAGTCAGGGATTCACACTTGTTAGAAAGGCACTCAACCATCCTCCCTGCCATTTTTTGCTCTAGTTATTTTTTTAGATAAGGTCTAGCACTTTGAATCTGGGACTAGCCTCAGACTTCAATACCTCCCACATAGCTAGAATAACAGATTATGTGTTAGAATAACAAGTATGTGCCAACATACCTGACTTGTTTGTTGAGGTGGGATCTTGCTAACTTTTTGTCCAGGCTTGAACTGCCATCCTTCCAATCTCTGCCTCCTAAATAGCTGAGATGACAGCTGTGAGCCACTGCACCTAGCTCCCATTCATCAGTTGATGAACACTTAAGCTGATTCTATAGTTGGACTATTGTGAATAGTTCTGCTATAAACATGGGCCAACATACACTTTTTTAAGGGATATATTAAAACCACAGCAATCCTATTTCGAAATAAGGTCCCATTCACAAGTACCAATGGATAAGACTTCTTATCTTTTTGGGGTAGGGACACAATTTAACCTGCTATGGGGGTATTTATTTTATTGGTGGTACTGAGCTTTGAATGCAGGGCCTCATATTTGCTAGGTAGGTGCTCTACCACTTGAGTCACTCCATCAGCTCTTTTTCTGTGTTGGGTATTTTTGAGATAAGCTCTCACAAACTATTTGCCCAGGGCTGACTTTGAACTGTGATTTTCTTGATCTCTGTTTCCTGAGTAGCTAGGATTATAGGCACAAGCCACTGGTACCTGGCTCTACAGGGAGTTTATTAGTTTTATATTACAGTTTCTGTGGATCAGGAGTTCAGGTCAGGTTAGTTGGGTCCTCTATGGTCTCCCCAGGCTCAAATCAATGTGTTGATTGGGGCTGTGATTTTCATCTAATAAACTCAGGCTCCTCTTTCAAGCTCACATAATTCAATTCTTAGTGATTTATAAGACTGGGGTTCTTACTTTGTGTTGTTTATTGGCCAGGGATCAGCTGCATCTTCAACATCAGCAGAAGCACATCTCTGATTGTTCACCTTCTTTGTTTTGTGATACTGGGCCTCACACCTGGTAGGCCTTATGCAATAACCCAGCCCTTTTCTGTCTTTCAGATTTTTTTTGATAAGGTCTTGTGTTTTTTCCCAGTGCCCACCATGGACTGTGCCCATCTAACTACATTTCCCTATAGCTGAGATTACAGATGCATGTCACCATGTTAACCTTGTTGGTTAAGGTGCAGGGGTCTTACATTTTCGTCCAGCCTGTACTCAAACCACAATACCCCCAATCATTGCATTGCACTACACTCAACTGTGATTCTTCACCTTTTTTAAAAATTTACCTGAGTAAGTTAGGCTCACCCAGGATAATCTCATCTTGATTAGCTCAGAGTTAATTGTTGAGTAACCTAATCACAGGAGTAACACCTCATCATATTCCTAGGTTCTACCCACACCCAAGAGGAAGGTATTATATAGTGGTATGGGGTCATTGGGGGCCATCTTAGAATTCTACCTATTCCAGAGTATATGCTTCTCTTAACCCCAGAAGGATTCAGAGTTAGGAATATAAATTTATAAGAGAATACATTATGCATTCTGATATTTGGGTATTAAGGAATCTGTGTATATTTTGTATTTATATGATTACTGCTTGCAACACTTAAGAACATTTGTCTAATTGAATTAGCAAGTCAGCATTATAATTTCCATCTATAATTATCATTGTAAAATGGATTTAGGGAGTACATTAAGTAGAGTATCTCCAAGTTTAAGAGAAGTTAATGATGAGCCCTTTTCACAGTTACTATTGCAGGATTCTGTGTCTGGGCTAATTATACTGGTTGATCTTTCCTAAGTTCAAGGGGCATGATTACTAACTTCTTCCATTTCACTCATGGAAACCTGTAATCCTTACTGAGGTTGCAGCTTACTTCCTCAGTCTTGATTAGATTCTGAATTTTGAAAGCTATCTTTATCTAAATGTCTGATATCTATTTCCTGGTCCTGTAAGACAAATGAATCACTATAGAAGCAAATTAATAAGCCATGGGAAATATCAAAGTTGTACAACTATAGATATTTTACTTCTTTCCTTACCCAACCCAACAAAGCCCTAAGAAACACCCAAAGATGCCAACTGTAAAAACAAATGACAATTCTATACTATTAGTGGCATTGCTTCGCTTGACAGGGAACAGAAAGAGAAGGGCCCATTTCCCTCCAGGCCCACTCACTCGGTGAATGTGGTGACCCATTTCTCACACTGCAGTTGCAACTTGGCTAATCTCATTGCTGTGGGAGCAATCAGTAAGGATTTTCTTGCTGGCATCAAGACAAAGATTAGGGTGAGTCAAATGAGTACTTGGCTGAAAAATGTTAGGTGGCACTCATTTTCAAGCATGTACTAGGGGAAGATACCAGAAATTATTCTCAGGATGAGCACCTAAGAGTGATTCCCATATATTTTGCACTCCAGGCACCTTGTTTGCTTGACCCTAGCAATATTGGATGCCTCAAAGAACTGTTGAGTCATCTTGTTTACAACAACTTTTCAGAATATCAAGAAAAGGGTACTGACACACACACACCATTTTTCAGTGAGCATTTCTTCTGCACCTGACATTCTTTCCAGGTAAGGCAACATCTACATGATTCAAATTCATGGATTAATTTATTTCAAGCCCTGAAGCAAAGTAACTGCCAACTAAGATGACTATATTCAGCAAAGCTGTTCTTTACATTCAAAGGGGAAATAAAGATTTTCCATGATAAGCAGAAATTAAAGCAATTCATGACTACTAAGCTACCATTGCAGAAGATACTTAAAGGAGTACTACTCACATAAGACAAAGAAAGACACACATAATCATGAGAGCTCAGGAAAGGCTAAATCACAGTAGAAGAATAGAAAAAGTATAGAATTGGAAAAGAATGAAATATTATTACCTCAGTGAAGCAACAAAGCTCTAAGAGGGAAAATAAATAGATACCTTTCAATAATAACATTAAATGTGAATGGTCTCAACTATCTAATTAGAAGACACAGACTAGTGCTGGGGGTATGGCTCAAGTGCTAGAGTACTTGCCTAGCAAGAATGAGGTCATGAGTTCAAATTCCAGTATGACCAAAAAAAAAAAGAAAAAGAAAAGAAAAAGTTGCAGATTGGCTGAAAGGATTAAGAGATATTTTGCTATCTGCAAAAAACTTACCTCACTGCAAAGATGCACACAGACTGAAAGTGAAATGATGGAAAAGTATATTCAAAGAAAGCATGAGCATGTATACTCATATCTGACAAGGCAGACATTAAACCAAAACTAGTCAGAAGGGTTAAAGAAGGTCACTACAGGCTGGGTACAGTGGCTTACACCTGAAATCCCAGTCACTCAGGAGGTGGAGATCAGGAGAATTGCCATTTGAGGCCAGCCTAGGAGAAAAGTTAGCAAGAGCCAATCTCAACAAACAAACTTGGCATATTTGTTCATGCCTGTAATCACAGCTACATAAAAGGCAAAAGTAGAATTGTGCTCCAGGTTGGCCTAAGGCAAAAAACAGAAGGCCCCATCTGAAAAATAACTAAAGCAAAAAGGGCTGCAGGCACAGCTCAAGTGAGAGAGCACTTGCTTAGCAAGCATTAGGCCTTGAGTTCAAACTCCAATACCACCAAAAAAGGTCATTGCATATTAATAAAGGAAATAATCTATCAGAACATAAAAAGATTGTAAATATATGCAACAAATATTGATGCACCTAATTTCATAAAACAAACACTACTGGATATGCACAACAAACCTATAGCCAACATTATACTGAATGGAGAAAAACAGAAATCATTTCCTATGAAGTCAAGAATGATACAAGGGTATCTACTCTGTTCACTCTTATTCAATAGAGTGTTTGAATTCTTAGCCAGAGCAAAAAAACAAGAGAAAGAAATGAAGGAGATACACATAGTGGAAAAAAAAGAAGTTCAGCTATTGCTATTTGTAGATGACATGATCCTATATGTAAAAACCACCAAATATTCCACCAGAAATCTAGATCTAACACTTTCAGCAGAGTAGCATAATACAAAATCAACATACAAACATTAGTAGCTTTCTTATATACCAATAACTAACATGCTGAGAGGAAATTCAGGAAAACAATCTGATTCACAGTAGCTTCAAAATCACTTAGAATTAGAGACACTACAAGATGGTGATTGGGACAGAGCCACAGACCTTGTGAGATCGTGAACCAGGGACCCTGCTGAGACGATGGAGACACACTTGGCTGAGGTAAAGCACCAGGGAGAGCCAAAAATATGGCACTCTAAACCCTTAGATTGTGGAAGTCTTCTCCATGCCATGATCTAATAAAAGAACAGCCGGCCTGTCAAGTCCCCACCCCATAGGCCTGCAGAGCCGCTGCTCTGCTCCACCAGGCTCTCCACCCCTTAGGCTGCACCAGGCCACAACCCTGTGCCAGATCCACACACTATGGGATCCCAGTCCCTCAGGCCATGCCAGGCCCCAGCCCCACACGGGATTTACACTCTGCCAGGATCCCCACCTCTTGGGTCATGCTGGATCCACACACCTCTGCTGGGATCCCCACCCCTCGGCTGCACTGGATCCCAGCTCCAAACCGGATCAACATCCTTGAGTCCCCCCACCCCTCAGGCCATATTGGGCCCCAGCTCTGTGTGAGACAACCAGATCCATGCTCCGCAGGGATCCCCGCACCTAAGGTCGTGGGCCCCAGCTCTGTGCCAGATCCATACTCTACTAGGATCCCTTCTGCTCGGGTTTCCTGCCCTTCAGGCCCTGCTGGGCCCCAGCTCCGAGTGGAATGACCACAGCCACACGCTTCCAGGATTCCCACCCCGAGGGTCCTGCTGAATCCCCGCCTGCCAAGATCTCCACCCCTTGGGGCATGGCACAAGCTTGTCGTGAGACAGCTGCATCCCCCAGCCTGCCGGGATCCCTGCCCCTTGGGTGGAGCCAAGCCCCAGTCGGCTCCACCAGGCTCCCACTTGGACCACCACTAGAGGGCTCCAAACCTGCCTAAGAGACACACACAGACAGGACTAGATGCTAAAGGAGTAATATCAGAACTAAGACTGATATTCTACTGTTCCAGAACTGGTGATTTTTTTTCTCCCATCTTTAAGGGTTTGGCTGTCTGGTTTGCTGTTTGATCACCCACCATCTCTCCCATTTTTTTTCCCTCTCTTCTCTCTTCCTTTTATCTTTCCTTCTCTCTCTCTCTTTTATCCTTCTCTCTTGGGTTTGTTATTATTAATATTGTAACCCAGCTAATACTAAATTATACATAGTCCAGGGACAGAAACAGTACTTAGTGGAAATACAGGAAGAAGAAAAAGGGATGGAAACCATTCTCCCCTCAAAAATAAAGTAGTACAGGATTTAGAGTGAAATGAAGGAAATGGATCCCCAGATTCAAACTCCACAAAACAAAGATAAACTGTACCAAGGAACCCAACAAAGCTCACAAGAACACCAGGAAAGAAGAAATCCTACAAGTAATTGAGAATTTCATAGAGATGTTACTAGACATGGTCAGCTAAAATGTACAGGAGGCACTCAAGAAATTCTAAGACAAAGAAAACAAAGAATGTGAGAAAACACAGACAAATAAATGAAATCATAGAAGTTCTCAATAAATACCAAACTGAAACTGAGATCACCATAAACAGAGAGATAAATGAATTAAGGACAAAAATTGACAATATTAAAGAGGAAGTAACCCACAATATGGAAAACCTTAAAAAAAAGAAACAGAAGTATAAAACAAAATAGAAGGCCATTCCAGCAGACTAGAACAAACAGAAGACAGAATCTTGGAACATGAAGATGAAATGGCAATTAAAGGAAAAACTGAAGAACTATTAGTTAAACAACTCAAGACCTCTGAAAAGAAAATGCAAGAACTCACTGATTCCATCAAAAGACCAAACCTGAGAATCATAGACATGGAAGAAGGAGAAGAGATGCAAGCAAAAGGAATTTGTAATATAGTCAACAAATTAATAACAAAAGACTTCCAAAGTCTAGAGTAACATTGATTCAGCTACACACAATCAAACCCTTAATCAACAAAGACAACTACATGACAGGGAACACCACGTATTTATCAATACTAACACTGAATGTTAATTGACTAAATTCCTCCATCAAAAGACAACGATTGGCAAACTGGATTAAAAAGGAAGATCCAACAATCTGCTGCCTACAGGAGACCCATCTCATTGACAGAAACAAGCACTGGCTGAGAGTGAAAGGCTGGAAGAAGATTTACCAAGCCAATGGCCCCCAAAAAACAGGCAGGGGTAGCAATACTTACCACAGACAAAGTAGACTTCAAACCTACATTGATCAAATGAGATTAAGAAAGACATTTCATACTAATAAAAGGGGAAATACACGAAAAGGAAATAACAATTATCAACTTATATGTACCCAATGTCAATGCACCCAATTTTATCAAACATACTCTGAAGGACCTAAAAAAATATATAGACTCTAACACAGTGATAGTGGGATACCTTAATACTCCCTTATCACCAATAATAGATAGGTCATCCAAACAGAAAATCAATAAAGAAAACCTAGAACTAAATCAAACCATAGATCAAATGGACCTAGCTGATGTCTACAGAATATTTCATTCAACTTCTGCACAATATACATTCTTCTCAGCAGCCCATGGAACCTTCTCCAAAGTTGATCCTATCTTAGGGCACAAAGCAAGCCTCAGCAAATATAAGAAAATAGAAATAATGCCATGCATTCTATCTGACCTCAATGCATTAAAACTAGAAATTAACAACAAAAACAGCAGTAAAAAACATGCAAACAATTGGAAGCTGAACAACACATTGCTCAATGATGAATGGGTCATTGATGAAATATAAGAGGAAATTAAAAGGTTCTTAGAAATTAATGAAAATGAAAACATGACCTACCAGAACCGATGGGACACAGCAAAGGCAGTCCTAAGAGGAAAGTTTATAGCCATGAGTACATATATTAAAAGGACAGAAAGATATCAAATCAATGACCTAATGCTACAGCTCAAACTTCTAGAAAAACAAGAAAAGCAAATCCCAAAACAAGCAGAAGAAAAGAATAATTAAAATAAGGGCTGAAATCAATGAAGTGGAAACAAAAAAACCATACAAAGAATCAATGAAACAAAATGCTGGCTCTTTGAAAAAATAAATAAAATTGACAGACCCCTTGCAAACCTGACTAAAATGAGGAGAGAAAAAACTCAAATCAGTAAAATCAGAAATGCAAAAGGGGAGATAACAACAAACACCATGGAAATCCAGGAAATCATCAGAAACTACTTTGAAAATCTTGAAGAAATAGACAGATTTCTAGAAACTTACAACCACCGAAAACTGAACCAAGAATATATTAATCACCTGAATAGATCTGTAACCCAAAAAGAAATTGAAGCAGCAATCAAGAGCCTCCCAAAAAAGAAAAGTCCAGGACCTGACAGATTCACTGCTGAATTCTATCAGACCTTCAAAGAAGAACTAATACTAACTCTCCTTAAACTGTTCCACGATATAGAAAGGGAAGGAACATTGCCTAACTCATTTTATGAAGCCAGTATTGCTCTCATCCCAAAACCAGACAAAGACACCTCCAAAAAAGAGAACTACGGGCCAATTTTCTCAATGAATACAAATGCAAAAATCCTTAATAAAATAATGGCAAACCAAATCCAACAACACATCAGAAAGATCATCCACCATGACCAAGTTGGCTTCATCCCAGGGATGCAGGGGTGGTTCAACATATGCAAATGTAATACAGCACATCAATAGAAGCAAAGACAAAAACCACTTGATCATCTCAATAGATGCAGAAAAAGCCTTCAACAAGATCCAACACCACTTCATGATAAAAGCTCTAAGAAAACTAGGAATAGAAGGAATGTACCTCAACATTGTAAAGGCTATATATGACAAACCTACAGGCAACATCATATTTAATGGTGAAAAACTGAAAACCATTCCCCCTAAAATCAGGAATGACACAAGGGTGCCCACTATCCCCACTCCTATTCAGCATAGTACTGGAATTTCTAGCCAGAGCAATTAGGCAAGAAGAAGAAATAAAAGGAATACAAATAGGTAAAGAAACTCAAAATATCCTTATTTGCAGACGATATGATCCTATGCCTTAAAGACCCAAAAAACTCTACCCAAAAATTCCTAGACACCATAAACAGCTACACTAAGGTGGCAGAATACAAAATAAACTTACAAAAATCATTAGCTTTTCTATATACCGACAACGAACAAACTGAGAAAGAATATATGGAAACAATTCCATTTATAATAGCCTCAAAAAAATAAAATACCTACGAGTAAATTTAACAAAGAATGTGAATGACCTCCACAAGGAGAATTACAAACTCCTGAAACAGAGATCAAGGAAGACTACAGAAGATGGAAAGATCTCCCATGCTCATGGATCAGTGAAATCAGCATAGTAAAAATGGCTATACTACTGAAAGCAATCTACATATTTAATGCAATGCCCATAAAATCCCAATGACTTTCATCACAGAGATTGAAAAATCTACCCTAAAGTTCATTTGGAAACACAAGAGATCGCAAATAGCCAAGGCAATACTCAGCAAAAAGAGCAGTACTGGTGGTATCACAATACCCGACTTCAAACTATATTACAAAGCAATAACAATATCAGACCTGAAACTCTGAAGTTACTACAGGAAGGAGCAGGAAACACTCTGGAACTAATAGGTATAAGCAAGGACTTCCTCAATAGAACCCCAGCAGCTCAGCAACTAAGAGAAAGGATGGACAAATGGGACTTCATAAAATTTAAAAGCTTCTGCACAACAAAAGAAATGAAGAGACCACCCACAGAGTGGGAGAAAATATTTGCCAGTTATACATCAGACAAGGACTGATAATCAGAATATACAGGGAACTGAAGAAACTAAACTCTTCCAAATCAATGAGCCAATTAAGAAATGGGCAACTGAACTAAACAGAACTTTCTCAAAAGAAGAAATTCAAATGGCAAAAAAGCATATGAAAAAATTCTCACCATCTCTAGCCATAAAGGAAATACAAATCAAAACCACACTAAGATTCCACCTCACCCCTGTTAGAATAGCCATCATCAAAAACACCACCAACAACAGGTGTTGGTGAGGATGTGGGGAAAAAGGAACCCTGGTACATTGCTGGTGGGAATGTAAGCTAGTGAAACCTCTCTGAAAAAAAATTTGGAGACTTCTTAAAAATCTAAAAATAAACCTACCATATGATCCAGCAATCCCACTCCTGGGGATATACCCAAAGGAATGTGACACAGGTTACTCCAGAGGCACCTGCACACCCATGTTTATTGCAGCACTATTCACAATACTCAAGTTATGGAAACAACCAAGATGCCCCACTACTGATGAATAATGAAAAAAAAGTACCAAATGAAAATGTGGTACTTGTACACAACAGAATTTTACTCAGCCATGAAGAAGAATGAAATCTTATCATTTGCAGATAAATGGATGGAACTGGAGAATATCATTCTGAGCAAGGCTAGCCAGGCTCAGAAGACCAAAAATTGTATGTTCTCCCTCATATAAGGACTTAAATCTAGGGCAAATGCAGAAATGTGGTTGAACTTGGATCACATGACAAGGGGAGAACACATACAGGAGGTATGGGGATAGGTAGAAAACCCAAAACATGAAAGCGTTTGATGTCCCCACTCCAGAGGAACTAATACAGAAACCTTAAAGCAACAGAGGTTATCATGAGAAGGGGCTCAGTAACCAGTGTAAAGATCAGTTAGAGATGAATCAACATGGGTCGTAACACATGTGTACATGAAAGCAATGCTAGAATATTTCTATATAGCTATCCTTAACTCAACTAGCAAAAACGCTTTGTCTTCCTTATTATGCTTGTGTCTTTTCTTCAACAAAATTAGTGATAAAGGCAGAAAAGGACCTACCTGAAACTGAGGGGGCGATGAGAGGAGAGGGTGGGGGAGGGGAGCAGTGGGGAGAAATGACCTAAACAATGTATGCACATGCGAATAAATGAATAATTTTTAAAAATCACTTAGAATTAACCTAACCAAGAATTTTAAATACTTCTACAATGAAAAATATAAAACTCTCAAGAAAGAAATTGCAAAAAAAAAACACTGGAAGATGGAAGATCCCCCATATTCATGGATCAACAGAAATTTTTAAAATAAATTTTTATTAGGATATATTCATGATATGGGGGTTTTTCATAGTGGCAATTTCAATTAGACATATATTGTACATTAGTTACATCATCCCCATCGTCTCTCCCCCTCAGCCCCGACCCCACCCCACTTAAAGCAATTGCAAGAGGTTTTTTAGTTCTGTTTCATATAAATATATGAAGTCTATCTATCATGTACTGTCACCTTAATCTCCTTCCTTCACCCTCTCCCCTACCACTATTATACCCCCCCTGCACACACTATGCCTATTTTACAGTCCTAGTTATCATAACTAATATTTGAGTTGACGTTCAGAGAGGTGTCTCAATGTATGCCCTCTGTGGCTGTGCTTTACTTTGGTCTGTTCAATCCTTCAGAATACTCTCCCTTATCCCTTTACCTCCAACCTCCCCCCCCATTTTTCAACATCTTTTAATACACATTCTTATATCCTCTACCTTCACATCTTGTGGTATGTGATATTACTGTTGCCCTATCATTCTCTTTTCCTTTATTTCTTACCCTGAGTTCCATAGAGTAGTTATACTGTTACAAACATGTTTTACAACTGAGTTTGTGTATGATCATGCTTGTTTTTGTGTATATGTTTATCTTTGGATCTATCTTCCACATATGAGAGAAAATATGCATCTTTTGTGTTTCTGATCCTGGCTAACTTCATTTAACATGATGTCCTCCAATTGCATCCATTTACCTTCAAACCCCATGTCATTATTCCTTGTGGCTGAGTAATACTCCATTGTGTATATATACCACAATTTCATGATCCATTCCTCAGTTGTAGGGCATCTGGGTTGCTTCCAGAGTTTAGCTATTGTGAATAGTTCTGTGATGAACATTGGTGCACAGGTGTCTCTACTGTATCCTGTCTTACATTCTTTTGGGTAGATACCCAGGAGTGGTATCACTGGATTGCATAGCAGTTTTATCTCTAGGTTTTTATGAGGAATCTCCATACTGTTTTCCATAATGGTTATACTAATTTGCATTCCCAGTAGCAGTGCATAAGGGTTCCTGTTTCACCTCATCCTCGCCAGCATTTGTTGTTGTTATTACCTTTGATTATGGCCATTCTAACTAGGGTAAGATGAAATCTAAATGTTCTATAATTTCTAAATTACAGAAATTGCCTTATTGCTGAAGGTGATCTACAGATTCAATGCAATCTCCATCAAAATTCTAATAACATTTTTCAGAGAACTAGAAAATACAATCCTCATACTCATTTGGAAGCATAAAAGACCCAAAATAGTTGAAGAAATCCCGAACAAAAAGTTAAGCTGGAGGTATCACAATACATGATTTTAAATTATATTACAGAGCCATGGTAGCAAAAAACAACATGGCACTGGCACAAAACCAGGAGTGTACAATGAAATAGAATAAAGAATCCAGAAATAAACCCACACAGCTACAACCATCTGATTCTTGACAAAGGTGCCAAGAACATATGTTGGAGAAAAGACAGCCTCTTTAGCAAATAGTGTTGGTAAAACTGGGTATCTACATGTAGAAGACAAAAACTAGATCCCTGTCTTACTCTGTACAAAAATAAATTCAAAATGGAGCAAACACCTTAACGTAAGACCTGAAAATTTAAAGCCACTAGATGAAAACATAGGGAAAACACTAGATGTAGGCATAGACATGGACTTTCTGAATAGAACTCCAAAAGCTCAGGAAATAAGTGCAAGAATTAACAGATGTTATTGCATCAAATTAAAATGCTTCTGCACAGCAAAGGAAACAATCACCACAGTGAAAAGACAGTGTACAGAGTGGGAGAAAATCTTTGCCTGATATTCATCTGACAAGGGCTTAGTATCCTGAATATATAAAGAACTCAGAAATTAAATACCTTAAGAACAATTATCCAATAAATAAATGGGCAAATGAACTGAACACTTTTCAAATGAAAAATTACAAATGACCAATAAATATATGAAGAAATGTTGAATATATTTAGCCATCAGGGAAATCTCACCCAGGTCAAAATGTCAGGAAGACAAAGAACTGCAAATACTGAAGAGAATGCAGAGGGAAATGGAACACTTATAATTTGCTGGTGAGGATGTCAATTAGTGTACCCACTGTGGAAATCAGTATGGAGGTTCCTCACAAACTAAAATTAGAATTACCCATGGAATCAAAGTCAGCATAAATAGTGATACTTGCATGCCCATGCTTATAGTGACACTTTTATGGCACCAACCTATGTGCTCATCAACGGGTGAACAGACAAAGAAAATATTTCATAGATGCACAAAGGAGTAATTTTCAGCCATGAAAAAGAACAAAATCATGTCATTTTCAAGAAAATGGATGAACGTGGAGATCATCATGTTAAGGGAAGTAAGCCAACTCAGAAAGATAAGTATCACATATGCTCTGTCATATACAGAACCCAGATTTTCAAAACTGTCATGAAAGTAAAAGGGCAATTATTTTGGAAAAGGAGGGTAACCAATAGGGAGTTGGAAGGGAAAAGAAGGTAATAGCGTTGGTGAATAAAATCAAGGTGCCGTATACACATGTAGGAAAATGTCACATGACACCAATTATTTTGTAAAATTATATACATGAATAAAATTTAGTTAAATTAAATTTCTATTTTTAAGAAATTCGAATACTCACATCTGCAAAAAGTAATAACATAAAAATCACCCTTTATCCCACCACACAGAAGTAACTACCATTCACATTTTGAAGGCTCACCCTTTAGGTTTTTATGCATAGTCTACTTTTCAAATGTAATCATAGGCCAATTATATTGCTTTTTAAACTTCCCATTACATTACAACCTTCCATTAAAAGGTCTACCATAGGCATTTGGGTGTGATAGTACAACCAGTGTTCCCAGCACTCTGAACGCTGAGGCAGGAGGATCATAAATTCAAGGCCAGTTGACTTCATAGAAAGTGCAACACAGGCTGCATAGCAAGATCTTTGATTGCCATCTTGCCCAGCATATATATATATACATGCTTTTAAATTTTTTGTTTTATTTATTAATTTATTAATAATATTTGTTAATTTTATTTTATTATTAAATTTTATTTTATTGTTTTTACATTTACTTACATGTGTATACATTATTTGGACTACCTCTCCAGCTCCCACCCAAGTTCTGCCCTTTTGTTCTCCAATTTTGTTGAAGAGAAAACATGAGAGATAATATGAAAAACATAGTGGTTTTGCTAGTTTGAGATAAAGATAGCTATACAGAGAGATTCCTAGTGTTGTTACTTTGAATAGGAATGGCCCAATCAAGAAAACAGTAATAGTAATAATTACAGACATCATTTGTACAGAGTTCAACTTCTTTCGAATTTAGGTACATTGCCTCATTAAATCTTCAAAAATCCCTAATGCTATTATCCCCATGTGAGGCTTCATTTTATGTGTCAACTTTACTGGGACATGTTGCCACATATTTTGTCAAACATCAATTTAGGGGTGTCTGTGAAGGTGTTTTATGGGGGTTTCTGTGAAGGTGCTTTTTTTTTTTTAGATTAACATCTAAATCAGTAGACTATGTATAAAGCAGATTGTGCTCCATAAAGTGGGTGAATCTCATCCAACCAACTGAAGGCCTTAACAGAACAAGGGTTGATCTTCTCTGGGCAGGAAGGAATTCCTCCAACATTTGGATATTAAATTCAAACTACAACTCTTCCCTGAATCTTTAGCCTGCCAGCCTACCCAGTAGATTTTGGATTTACCAAGCCTTCACACTTATGTGAGTCAGTTCCTTAAAATAAATGTGGTTTTGTTTTAATATATGTACACAATAGGGTTAGACGTGGTATCTAATCCAAGTTACTCTGAAAAATAAGATAGGAGCATTGCGGGTTGAGGCAAACCTGAACAAAAAGTTAATATACTATCTCAAAAAACAAGTTGAGTGTGGTAGCACATGCCTAGGGTCTCAACTACTCAGAAGAGAGAGGTAGGAAGATTGTGGTCCACAGCTGATCCAGGAAAAAAGTGTGAGACCCTATCTGAAAAATGACTAAAGTTAAAAGGGCTGGGGCATGGCTCAAGTGGTAGGGCACTTGCCTAGCAAGCAAAAAGTCCTGAGTTCAAGCCCCAGTACTGCCAAAAAATAAATAAAATGCACACAATAAATTTAAAAAGAAAAAATTTGTATATAACTATATCTATAGACATAGATATATTGATATTTAAAGTTATACATATAGATACAGGGATGGGGCACACACACACACACACACACACACATCTTATTGGTTCTTTCTCTGTAAAATCCTGACTAATAGACCCCATTTTACATGTGTGAAATCCAAGACTCAGAGAGATTAATGCTCCCAATTTCACTTTGCTGGTAAACAGTAGCACCAGTATTCAAATCAGTTTATCTGACTCCATAACCCATGCTCTTAACCAGTACATAAAAGAATTGTGGCAAGTGTATTATACCATGAGCCAATCATATTTCATACCCAGACATTCCCCTATTACTGTGGAAAAGTTTGGAAGCATTTCACAGCACCTGCCAATAATCCAAGAGCCCTTTCATATTAGAATAGCTGGAAAAGGAAAACTCAGTTACATCAGGATAGCTATGTCACCTACCACCACTAAAAGGAGTAAACCTTCAGGATAATTTATGCTCCAGTCTTTTGAGAAAGAAAGCATGGGGTCCTGCCACTACAGCTTGCTAGAAATAAGCAGCCACACATTGCTTTTTCCATTTTTCATCCCTCAGTGCCATGGGCTGGGGTCAGACATTCTCCATGTTTCTGTGATTTCAGGGTCACCTACATAATGAGGTAGAAGAGCATAACCTCTTGTGACAGTCTTATTTCGAATCAAAATGGGAATCCAGAATTGGATAGAGATGAATAAATGAAGAAAACGAAGAGATTTTTTCTTCTGTTCCTTTTAATGCCAGCAACCTAGGAAGTCTCTATGTCTGAAATGAAAACACATGAACAAGACCCTTGAAAGGATCATTTCCCGGTTCCAGTACTCTAACTTTGTGCAATTTGATCCTGGGTTGATATTAAATAAGGATGACAGACCTGAGCAGGTTGCTGTCAGACTGTCATTTTTTCTCACTAATTTTTTAGGAAAGCCCCAGAGACCCTTAGACACAGTTGCTGAGAAATTAAAATTTTAACTCTAAATTGTGTGCTATGTATGATTGGCAGATAGGAAAGCTCAACACTAATCTATTTTTGGAAAGAAGGCTCCAGCTTTTGGCTTCATGCAAAAGGTGCTGGCTGCTGCTTTTGAGATTTCAGACGGCAGCTCAGTTTCGTCTCCAGCCCCATGATGTGGATGCTCAGCTGACAGGACAGTCTGGGAGTCCACACAGGGCCAAAATACAAGACTCCATGTAAAAAGGAAAGTCACTGAAACACTACAATTTGACCATTTCCTGTGAGAAGACAATGCAATTGTATGCAACCTAAAGAGTCAAAGGTCCCTACACAGCCCAAGATGACCCCAACTTTAGTTTGCTTAAGGAGAAAACAAAACAGAAATTGAAACAATAGGAATGATAGGTGGATAAGGGCAATGATAGAGCATTTCCCTAACATGTACAAGACCCCAGGTTCTAGCCCCAACATAGGGAAATAGAAAAAGAATAATAGCAGTCAACATCTACTGAAGTCTTACTATGAGCAGAGTGCCCTACTAAGAACTTTTCATTAGCCTTTACCAACAATAACCAAAATGAAAATAGTTAAGATTCTTACCACTTTAGGTTGAGCATTCCTAATTCAAAAATCCAAAATCCAAAATGCTACAAAATCTGAAACTCTTTGAACCTGACCTGATACCACAAGGGGAAAATTCAACTCCTAATCTTATATGATGGTCATAGTTGAAATACAGGTACACTAAAAAGATTGTAGAAAATTACCTTCAGCTCTGTGTATAAGGTATATAGGAAACATAAATGGGTTTGTGTTTATACTTGTGTTCCATCCCCAAGATATTTCATTGCGTGTATGCAAATATTCCAAACAAAAGAAAAATTCAAACTCTGAAACACTTCTGATTCCCAGTATTTTGGATAAGGGAGACTCAACTTGTGTTTTCCAAATGAGGAAACAAAGTTAGAAACATGGTTGACTTGCCAAGATCCCACAGTTAGTAGGTAAAAGATAAAGGACTCTTGTAAGTCCTGCACTAAACTGATGTAAGTTGCTAAGTGAAGCAGGCAGGCACCTAAAACTCCTATATTGATGCATTTTCAAAAAGTATCCTTTCTTTTTGTTTTAGCTAAAACTTTTTTTGGAGCAAACTGAGCCTGCCCAGTGGTATTCTTTTTCACCATTTTAACCTTTCAAATATATATTCTATGACCTTCAGCTATGTGCCCACTATTAATGTTCTTTCGTATATGAATATGTACAGGCTTCTCAAATAAATTGCCTTTGTTGCAGAGGGCACTGCTTTGGAAATAACTACTGTGCTCTCCTCACTTACTGCAGGTAATAAGTTTTTTACACTCTTGTTTCTTGGCTGTGCTTGTTTTGGCTTTGCACTCATTAAAATGTAAATCAATTGCAGTTGGTTACATGCCACTCACGTTTTCTGAAACAATAGCAATTTAGGGCATTCTATACAACAATTATACTTAACAACCACAAAATGTAATGTTGAGTCTCACAAAATTAAATTTCATGTAGAGGCTACTACAAGTTATAAAACTGTAAAATATGTAAAAGACAAATTTGGAGGTTTCTATGAACTCAGAGGGAAAATACAAATTTTCAATTGAAATCTGAAGAAAAGTTTTTTGCTTTTTAGTTGCTCATTGAGGAAACTGTATACTTCTCATTTTGGCAAGGCTTCTAGACTAAGGGAAAGGGAAGGTGACAAATACTTGCTGAGAGCCTCTAGCTTGCCAGGAAGGTGTCATATATTCCCTCTGGTAGACCTCACAAACATGAGACAAAGAATACGTTTTCCATTTTATAGAGGAAATCACTGAAGCTCAAGGAGGCTAGTTCCAAAGCCCAGGGGGGCCGTGCTCTACTCTCTTGGCCAAGGAAGGCATCCTTGAAGACCATGACACTCAAGCATGCAATGTCTACTTTTATAGTTTCTTTCCTCCATGAAAAAAAGCTTTTCTTACAGATATATAGTCCCACAGGGACTTATTTCCAGAACTCCACATGGATAATAAAAATCTGCTGGTGTTCAAGTCTTTTATGTAAAAGGGCATAATATTTGCATTGAACTTACATTCTCCTGAATACTTCAAGTCATCTATAGATGATTTATAATGTATTATACAATGTAAATGCTATGTAAATAGTTGTTTTACTGTATTGTTTAGGGAATAAGAGTCTATACAACTTTAGTACAGAACATTTTTCCCTCTGTTATTGGTTGAATCCATGGATGCAGAGCCCCTGGATATGGATACAGAGGATTGTCTGTATCTGTAACCAACTTACCTTTTGCTTTCAAGGATTTCTGTCCCCTTTTGGTCTCATATCATTTTGTGTGCCCCATGCATCCATATTATTTTTCTGAGATAGTAAGTGTACGTCAATTCTCCCTGAGGGAAAGAGCTCTGCTTTAGACTCAAATGTATGAGTGTGGGATGAAAGCAAAGTATCAAATCTTAGGGATAAGGATTTGAGGAGGAAGGCTATCCAGAGGGTCCTGATAAGTATTTTAAGGCTAAGACAGGCTTTAAGAAAAGACATGTAGACTCAAAGTATCAGCTCACAGATCACTTCTTAATTACAAAGGGGAAGAGGCACTTTTTACACTGGAAAGATTTAGCAGGCATTGCCTTAGCCGATGATCAAACTTGACCCTACCCATAATAGAGCAAGCTAACATTATTTGTTTCCTGAGGCAAGATACACTGAGAAGCACTGGACATCATCTATGTGGAAATTTTGCTAAAAATGTTTAATCTGGATCAAATTAAACAAAAAAAATCCAAATATAGGTTATAGGACATTCTATAAGACAACTTGTCTATACTATAAGAAAATGTCAACTTCAGAAAACACAAAAATAGGATACAGAACACTTCCATATTGAGGGAAATTAAAAAGAACTCACAACTAAATGCAATGTGAGATCTTTAATTGTATCATTCAATTTTAAATGTAGCTATAAAAGATATTAGAAAAAGGTCATTATATAAAATAGAAATTTGAATATATACTTATTAGTTTCCTTGAGCTGCTATAACAAAGTACCATAAACTGGATGACTTAAAATGACAGAAATTTATCATCTCACAGTTCTGGAGGGTAGAAGTGTGAAACTAAGGTATGAAAAGTCATACTTCCTCTGAAATCTATAGGGAATCCTTCTTTGCCACTTCCTAGCTTCCAGTGGATTTCCAGCAATACTTGGCATCCTGCAATCTCTGTGGCCTCTGTGGCCATGTGACATTCTTCCTGCATGTCTTTGTCTTACACAACCATCTTCTTATAAGGAAACCAGTCATATTGGATTAGAGGTCCCATATGTCCTCATCCTTACTAATTTCATTGGTAATGGCCCTATTTGCAATATGGTCACATTCTTAGGTAATGTTGATTAAGGATTCTAACTTATCTTTTATGTGGGAGAAAGAGACACAATTAAACCCATAACATGGACTGTGTAACTAGATAAAGTAGAATTATATCAATGTTAATTTCCTGAGTGTGATAAATGTGCAGTGATTATGTAGGAAAATGTCCTTGTTCTTAGGCCATATTTGCAGGAAAAGTGATGCATCTCCAACTAATTTTCAGAAAATGTCACAAAATAGTAATAATTATGTCAATCTAGTTGTAGGTTTCCATCCAGGTATTTACTATAGTATTCTTGCAACTTATCTAACAATTTTCCCGAGTCTTAAGGACAGATACTTAAAAACTAAAGAGGGCTTGGGTACAGATCCATGGAAGAGCACTTGCCTAGCATGTACAAGGCCCTAATTTCCATTCCAGAACCACAAATAAAGGGGAAGAAGCAAACATTTGGGAAGACTATGACACTCCCTCTTCTATAGCATAAGCACCTCTGTACCCAGCTGCACTAGCTACATTTATCTCTATGCAGGAAATTGTAAAAGGACTCTTTTCACATGTATCTTTCATGACTCTTCATTTTCTGGAAGGAATCATCTCCATCCAGCCACTCATCCACCTTCCTCCACTACTGTTGTCTAAAGCCTATGGGATGTTAGCATTCTCTATTCTTCCCAAGCTCACAAACACTATTGGAGTCACTGGACTTCTGCCTAGTGAAAACAAGAAAGGATTTCAAAAATGCTCTTACTGACGAGCTCTTTCCTCCTAAAGAAGTTTTAGGGGTTTTTTAATGAATCCTTTGATATGACAATGAAGAACGTGCCATTTCTGTTTGTCTAAATGTCATTGAAATACCAGGACTTTCATAGTCAGGACTCCTTTATAGGCCTTGGAGGCACATACTACTCATTCCAGGAGCATATCCTTGTGTGTTTCCCCACCAATCATCCAAATGGTAAACTCCGTGGGCATCTGACCAGGGAATTGATTTCAAAAACAGTTCTTTGGGTCTTTGACACTTAAATAAAGGAGGTTGCAAAAGAAACTAGTCTTTCAGGGGGTCCTATGCAGGGTCATTCTGAGAGTTGAGTGACTTTCTTTAAAGATGGGATAGAGACAAAGAAAGAGTCCTTCACCTTGGAGGCCTGAACCAGCAAAATCTTACCTCTTGTTTCCACTCCCACCATCTACACTCTAAGCCAGTGTTATAGAGCAGTGGCAAACCCATCAGACACAATTCTCTGGACCAAGTTCGAAGGCAGGAAAAAAAAAGGAGGTCCTCTTTAAAATGGTGAGGAGTGTCTTGTGCACTAATTTTAATAGTAGGGAGGCTAGTACACAAGAACTAGCCAGTAGAGCCATCCACTAAGCAATGGAGGAGTACTGTCCCATTATGGGAACCTTCTAGAATGTGCTTTGGAAGTATATTGCCACAGACCCAGCACCAAGGGACTGCACTGAATGAGTATCTTGTCAGGCTTGTCTCACCTACTTCTGGGAGTCCAGTACCCAAAGCACAAGACAGATCCACCACAGAATCAGAGTAACATCTCTGGAGTGGACATTACTTTGCATTTATGGACATCTCTATTACTAATTTGCACCATCATAATGCAGCCCAAGTCAGTTGAAGTCAGAGAGAGCAAAAAGTTAGCTTTTTAAGCTGTGTAGATAGTCTCAGGATATAAGCTCCTCTCCATTTGCTCATTCTGTAAAAGATACCCAGAGTGTTTTTCTAGGGCATGGTATAGTTGAGGCACTGTTCTTTGAAACTACATGAACAAATGGTTAAGAGCTCACATTCTGTCTGAGTAAGAGCCTTAGGATGCTGGTTTTGGACTGCTTCCCTGTGGAAATTCTGGTTACGTACTTTCACTCACGATCAGTGATTACTGGCTTTGGAGGTTGAATAACAGAAAGAGAAATTGGTGGGATGGAAGATAGGAGACACTGTGAGAAAGAATGCTATAGCAACAATAATCTGGAGAGGAGAATCAGCAAGGACAGACAACCCAATGTGGGAAAGAAAAATGTCTACAGCTCCTTCATCTGGAGAAAATCAGCCAGATATAAAATCTAGCCCTTCAAATCATAGACATTGGACCCTTCTACTAGGTGAATGATGGTGGAAGAAACAACAACTAGTAGTAACTCAAAACCTTCTAGAGGACTACACATGCAATTTGAAGAATATGTTAATTAGTCACAATTTACATGCAAATTAATTGATTTAAGTAGCTTAAACTTCCATCTTAGGTCACAGAGCTTGAAACAGCAATTCATGTGTAAATGATTTGTTGAGATAATGCTCTTAGGAGAAGGGACTTGAGGGAAGCAGAATAGAAGGGTAGGTAGGAGGAATTATCAAGGATAGAGTCTCAATAGGAGACTAGCTTCAGTCTGGTCACATGGGAAAGCTCTGCAACAAAAGTGGCACCACAGAGTTATCTCTCCCTTGAGACAATGGGTCTGCCTTTCGTACTCCCTTGTTGTCATTCATATGACTGAGGTCTTTAGGGGCAAGCCTCTAAGAAGGTGGCACTTGTGAGTTGCCAACATCTAAGATGTAAGTGTAGGAGAAAGCCAAAGGAAATCTAGGCAGCATGCCAACTGCATCCACTACAGTTCTCAGGAGAGAATTAAAAACGCAAAAATAACATGGCACAACCACCACTATGTTATAATCTTAAAAGTAAAAAAAAAAAATCAAAGTTGTTAAGGCTATAGTGAAATTGGAACCCTCATTCATGGCTGGTGGGAATGCAAAATGATACAGTTCACCTTAGAAGACAGTTTGGCAACTCCTTCTCAAAAGATTAACCTGGATCTTCCAGTTATTGTCTATTTACCTTGAGCTTTTGACATTTATTTTTTGGGTTTTTTTCAAAAATAAAACATTTTTAATAGCATAAAATTCATTGTGACATTTCTGTACATGCCTACAATGTAACATTATTAGGTTCACCCCCACCATCATTCTTCCTCACCTCTCTTCCCCCTGTTTAAAAAGATTTCAACAGGTTTCATTGTTCTACTTCATATAAGTATATAAAGTACATAAACCATATTCACCCTCCTTTATCTATTCCATTCACCCCTCCCCCTTCCACTAGTTTCCATCTCTTACCAGGATCTATTTTATACTCCTTTCCTTCATTTTTAAGTTCATATTCATTGTTCAAAGGGGTTTCATAATGGTATTTCACCTGGGAATATACTGTACTTTAATCAGATTAATCCCCTTTATTACTCTCCCTTACCTTTTCCCCCACCCCCTATGATTCAACATCATTGGATGCATTTTGTTATGACATCTTTTTACACAGATGCAATGTATTTCAATATTGTTAACTGTCTATCATTCTCTTTTCCTGTTCTTCCTCTTCCAAGTTCTACTGAACAGTCCTACTATTGCAAACAATCATGTTTGTATTTGTGTATACATTTATCTTTCAGATCTACCGTCCACCTATGTCTTTCTGAACTTGGCTTACTTCACTTAAGTTTCATCTATTTACTTGCAAGCAACAAAATTTCATTATTCTTTATGGCTGAGTAATACTCCATTGTGAATATATACCACACTTCCATAGTCCATTCATAAGTTGTAAAGGATTAGGGTTACTTCCATAGTAACCCTGGCTATGGTGAATAGAGCTGCAGTAAACATTGATGTGTAAGTTTCTCTATTGTATCCTGACTTAATTCAGGTATATGCCAGGAGTGGTATCACTGGATCATATGGCAGTTCTATTTTTAGTTTTTAAAGGAATATCCATACTGCACTCCATAGTGGTTGTACTAATTTACATTCCTACCAACAGTATATAAGGGTTCCTGTTTTACCTCATCCTTGCCAATACTTATTGTTTCTATTTTTTTTTCTTGTTCATAAATTCTCATCACTGGCTGATTTTTTTTCATTTTTTTGTTGTTGTAATGGGAGTACATTTTAGCACTTACAAAAGTTCTTACAATATATCATACTTGAATTCATCCCCTCCATCATTCTTATTTATCCCCCCAACCCCCATTCTTGGAACAGTTTCAACAGGTCTCATTTTTTCATTTACATACATGAATAACAGTATTTGTGTTATATTCACCCTCCTACACCCTTTCCCCACATCCTCCCCGCTCCCACTGGTACCAACCCACAGGACTTGTTCCATCCTCCTGTTCTCCAATTTTACTTTTAAAGAATGACATTTTTATTTATTTAAGACAGCTATAGAGGAACTTTTACAAAATCGGAGAACAAGAGGGCAGAACAACATGATATATTTGATATATTATAAGAACTTTTGTAAATGATACAATGTACTCCCACCCAGAACAACAATTTAAAAAATTAAAGAAAAAAAGGATAGCTGTACAGGGAGTTTCCCTACGCCATTTCCATGTATATATGTATTATAACCAGAATTGGTTCATCTCCTCTATTTTTCTACTTTCTATCTTAGTCCCCTTATGGTGATTTCAACAAGTTTAAAAATTTTATATTCATTCTTGTGTAGAGAGTACATCAACCATATTCACTTTCTTATACTCTCTCTTTCTCATATGTGACCCCCCCCTTAGCGTGACCTGTTTTTCATAATATTGCTGTATTTGTATGAGGTCTCTATTCCACATATGAGAGAAAATATGTGGCTTTTGGCCTGGCTAACTTCACTTAAGATGATGTTCTCCAGTTCCATCCATTTATCTGCAAATGACAAAATTTCATTCTTTGCGACTGAATAAAATTGATGATATCCATTCTAACTGGTGTGAGATGAAATCTTAATTAGTTTTGATTTGCATTTCTTTTATGGCTGAGGAAGTTGAGCAGTTCATGTATTTATTGGCCATGTGTACCCCTTCTTTCGAAGATTATCTATTTCAGTTCATGTACCCATTTCCTCATTGGGTTGTGGATTCTTTGGAAGTTTAGTTTTTTGAGCTCCCTGTAATTCTGGTTATTAGTCAGATGAAGAGCTGGCAAAATTTTTCCCCCTTCTGTAGGCTGTTTCTTAAGTCTAGTGACTATCTCCTTTGCTGTGCAGAAGCTTTTTGGTTCAATGCAGTCCCATTAGTTAATCTTTTCTCTTAATTGCTGAGCTATTGGGGTTCTACTTAGGAAGCCATTGTGTATGCCTATATGTTCCAGAGTTTCCATTCTTCTTTCCTCTAGTAGTTTCAGAGTTTCAGATCTTACATTAAAGTTGTTGATACACTTTGAATTGATATTAGTACAGAGTGCAATACAGGGATTTAGATTCAGTCTTCTACATGTAGGTACTCAGTTTTCCTAGCACCATTTGTTGAAGAGGATATCTTTTCTCCAATGTGTGTTTTGAACTCCTTCATCAAAAATCAGATGGCTATAGCTGTGTGGTTTATAGCTCTCGGACTTCTATTTTTTTCATTGATCTTCATGTCTGTTTTTGTGCCAGTACTATGCTGTTTTTATTGATATGGTTCTGTAGTTCAGTTTGAAGTCAGGTTTTGTTATCTCCAGCATTGCTCTTTTTGCTCAGGATTGCTTTGACTATTCAAGGTCTTTGGTGCTTCCATATGAACTTTTGGGTTGATTTTTCTATCACTGTGAAGAATGCTATTGGAATTTTGATGGGGATTACAGTGATCATATAGATTGCTTTTGGTAGTATAGCCATTTTCACAATATTGATTCTGCTGATCATGTGAACATGGGAGATCTTTCCACCTTCTGATGTCTTCTTCAATTTCTTTCTTCAGTGACTTAAGTTTTCATTGATGAGGACTTTCATTTCCTTCATTAAATTTATTCCTAGGTGTTTTATCTTTTGAGTCTATTGTAAATGAGATTGTTTTCCTGATTTCTTTCTCAGTCTGTTCATTGTTGATATGTAGAAAACCTACATATTTTGTATATTGATTTTGTATCCTGCTACTTTGCTGAAGGTATTTGTGATGTCTAACAGTTTTACAGTGGAGTTTTAAGATCTTTTAAGTATAAGATCAAGTCACCTGCAAATACAGATAAATTGACTTCTTCCTTCCCTACTTGAATCCCTTTTTATTTCTTCTTCCTATCTTATTGCTCTGGCTAGGAATTCCAAAACGGTATCATATAGGAGTGGGGCTGTGTACACCCTTGTCTCATTCCTGATTTTAGAGGAAATGGTTTCTGCTTTTCCCCATTTAGTATGATGTTGGCTACAGACTTGTCATATATAGCCTTTATTATGTTGAGGTACAGCCCTTCTCATTGTAGTTTCTTCAGAGCTTTTATCATGAAAGAAAGTTGAATTTTTTCAAAAGCTTTTGTCTGCATCTATTGAGATGATCATGTGGGTTTTTGTCCTTGCTTCTGTTTATATGCTGTATTGCATTTATCAATTTGCATATGTTAAATTATCCTTGCATCCCTGGAATGAAACAACTGGTCATGGTGTCTGATCTTTTTGATGTGTTGTTTAATTTGATTTGCCAGTATTTTATTGAGAATATTTGTGTCAATGTTCATTTAAGTATTTGGCCTATAATTCTCTTTTGTGAGCATGTCCTTGTCTGCTTTTGAAATGAATGTAGTCCTGGTTTCATAGAATGAGTTTGGTAGTGTTCCTCCCCTTTCTATTCCATGGAAAAGTTTGAAGAGTATTGGTAATAGTTCTTCTTTATTTTTCTTTTTTTTTGCCTTTTATTTTATCATTTTTACATTTACTTACATGTGTATACATTGTTTGTTGCACCTCCCCACCAGTTCCCCAACCCCCCAATCCCCTGCTTCCAAGCAGAACCTGTTCCACCCTCTCCTCCAATTTTGTTGAAGAGAAAACTTAAGAGATAATAAGAAAGACATAGCAGTTTTGCTAGTTTGAGATAAAAGATAGCTATACAGAGAGATTCTTAGTTTTGCTTCCATGCACTTGTGTATTGCAATCCACATTGGTTCATTTCTACCAGACCTCTTCACTACTTCTTGGTCTCCTTCCTATAGTAGCCTCTGCTAATTTAAGATAGTTCTTTAAATGTCTGAATTCAATAATGAATCCATTGGGTCCTTTTCTTTTTGGGGAGACTATTACTGCTTCAATCTCATTGCTTGTTATAGCTCTATTTAGGTGGTTTATGTCCTCTTGGTTCAATTTTAGTTGGTCAAATCTCTCTAGAAATTTATCTATTTCTTCTAAATTTTCCACTTTACATGAATATAGGCCTTTGAAGTATTTCCTAATAATTTCATTGATATTTATTGTGATATCCCTTTTTAATCTTCAATTTTATTAATTTGAGTCTTTTCTCTCTTCCTATTAGCCAGATTAGCTAAGGGTTTATCAATCTTATTTACCTTTTCAAGAAACAAATTTTTGTTTCACTGTTTATATTGTTCTTGTTTTCTAAAAGCCTAAGGTGCACCATTAGCTTACTTATTTGAAATCTCTCCATTTTTTATTTTATTAGCATATAATAGTTGTATGGGGGAATACACTGTGATAGTTACATGTGTGCTCATGTTATATCTTAGATTTGTTCCTCCATTATTCTCCCTCATGCCCCTCCCTCCCTTCTTAGAACAATTTCAATGGGTTTCATTCTTCCATTTTCATATATGAATAGAAAATATACACTTTAAAAATGAAGGACAGGAGGCTAAAATAGGTCTTTTCTGGGGATGGGATCCAGTGAGAGGAGGATGGGCATAAGGAAAGGGTGAATGAGCGTGAATATGGTGTATATTTTTTAACGTAGGCACTCATAACTATAAACTTTCTCCTTAGCTCTGCCTTTCTGGTAGGTTGTGTTTTTGTTTTCATTAGGTTCTAGGAACTTTTTTATTTTCCCCCTTATTTCTTTGATGACCCACTGGTCATTCAACAATATGCTATTCAATTTCCATGTGTTTGGATATTTTCTGTAGTTTCTTTTGTTGTTGACTTCTAGTGTAATTTCATTGTGGTCACATATTATACAGGAATTATTTCAGTTTTCTTATATTTGTTAATACTTGCTTTGTGTCCTAGAATATTATCTATTTGGACAAAATTCCATGAGCTTCTGAGAAGAATATGTATTGTACAATGGTTGGATGAAATACCCTGTAGATGTCTGTTAAGCTCATATGGTATATTGTGTCTATTAATTTGGATGTGTTTTGTTGACTTTTTTGGTCTGGAAGACCTATGTATTGGTGACAGTGTGAAAATTTCCCACTATCATTGTGTTGGGATCTATCTGTGCTTTTAAACCCTACATTGTTTTTGTTGTTGGGTTTTTGTTGTTGTTGTTTTGTTTTGTTTGCAGTACTGGGGTTTGAACTCAGGGCCTCACCCTTGCTAGGCAGGCAGGCATTCTACCACTTGAACCACTCCACCAGCCCTCAGTATTGTTGTTTTTATTTTAATGTAGTTGGATGCACCAATGTTTGGTGAATATATGTTAAGAATTATTTCCTCTTGATGAATTGTTCCATTTTCATTGTCTCTTCTGACCATGTTAGCCTGAAGTCTTTTGTCAGCTGTGCCTATGGCTACTCTTGCCTGTTTTCTGGGTCCATTTGCTTGGGAAATCTTTCTGCACCCTTTCACTCTAAGCCAATATTTGTTTCTGTCAGTGAAATGTGCTTCTTGTAAGCAACAAATGGTCTGGTCTTGCTTTTTAATCCAACTCCCTATTGCACAGCTATTGGGTCAGGGAGCACTCTGCCAAGCATGCTTACTCTTGAACCCTGTGCCTTGCCCTGCACAGGGGATCCAGTAACAGCTCCAGACTGTCCATAGAAAGTTTTTCAGCCCAGGCCTACAGTTTGATGCATGTGTTTTTAGCTTGACAGGTGAATAGCTCTTGCATATATACATATATCTCTGGGTTGGGTGGTGGGTTTAGGGCTAGAGCCAGATTGCTCCTGTGCCTGCCCTTTGCTCTAGGTAGAGGACCAAGTCACCCAGTGTCTTCTACCAAAACATAAGACAGAGCAAGCTGTGGTGGCCTCTGGCAGGCCACCTTACAGAGACCTATGGGCCACTGTATTTATGTATACACCTTGGGCTAGGTAGAGGGATGATGGACGTAGCTGGTTAGAGTGAATTCTTGTGGGAGTTCACTCCCATACCCACCTTTCACCATGGGCAGGAGGGAATCACTTTCCATCTGGTGGCCAGGGCAAGATTTGCTTCTGTGAAGCCTTCATTTACAGGGCATCATGAGAGAGTAGTTCTTGCCAAAAACAAAAACAAAACAAAACAGCCACAAAAAAACAACCAACCAACCAAATGAACAAAAAATGCTGGGCTTTTTTGTGTGTAGAGATAAGGCAGATCCATTACTGTTTGCACAGGGCAGCTCTGAGCTCTACCTGAGCAAAGTTTTTTCTTTGTTTCTTTTGTAAGTCTAAAGTTCAACATACTTTTAATTTTTTCTCTAGCCACTATCTGTTGAGTATTTTATTGATGCCCTCTCATGGCTTACTAACTTTCTCACCTTTCCTTGTAGCCATATACCTGAGGTTCTATTTTTCGTTCATGGAAAGAATGGAATGTGGTGGATTTCTGCATCTTCTGTAAGAATTTGATACTAGCACTTACTAAAGTCACTCAGTCACCTCCCCTCTCTCTGTTTCCTTGCCCATAAGCAAACTTCTGTTCATACTAGGACTTCTGATGGAGCCTCACACTCAGAGAGAATTCATTAACTGATAAAAAAGCAATACTTAGGGTTCTCATTGTAAATTTACATATCCTGTTTTGGTTCGTGTATAAGTCTCCTGTGACTTGGATTAATGGTAGTCAGTCTCACAGGGTTTGTTCAACTCTAGATATGACCATATACTCTTAACCAAAGTCCATGAGTTGAAAGGTTAAATCTTTAGTTATTCACCTTCCTACCCAAAGTGATTGGGTCTCTCTTTTTCTGTCAATCTTCCTTTTATTTGGGGCAAATATCTGCAGTTAAAATTTAGTCAAGTAGCAAGCAGATTATTCATGTATGAGTTTGCCAGAAAAAGAGCTAATATTGAAGAAGACAGAGAGAAAGAGAATTAAGAGACCATAATGTCAGAAGTGGAAATTCTCACCCCTTACACCCTGTTGACAATGCAGGTTAACAGAATGGGGATATCCAGCCCAATTCAATTCCAGAAGCTCTTCCATCTTTTTAGAAATAGAGAAGCCACCCTAAACAGTGGTTACTCCCTTTTCCTCTTCCACTTTTATACTCAGTTCCCTCTTGAATAACAGAGGGATACAAAGTAAAAAGTAAATTCAACCCTTATTCTAGAAGAATTTGTAGTTTAAACATATGTTAGAAAAGATTAATTTTAAGGAAGGGCTAAATTTAAACCTCTAATTATGAGTTGAAACTTTTCCCAATATTAACATAGACATAGATATCATTGCCTTCCCCTTCTATTTGCCTTTTTTCCTTTTCATTAATGACTTATAATATAGACTCATAATTTCTTTTAATAACATGTTCATTTGTCTAAAGTTATATCTTTGAAGAAATCTTTCTCTCCTTGAAGAAATCTTTCTCTCCTTGAAGAAATCTTTCTCTGCTAAACAGTCTTTAAAAGACTTTGAATGACTGAAACCAATGAACTATGGAAGTCCCAAGATTCAAGTAGTTTTCCAGGAGCCTAAAAATAGCCCATCTCTCTCTCTCTCTCTCTCTCTCTGTCTCTCTGTCTCTCTCTCTCTCTCTCTCTATCTCTCTCTCTCTCTCTCTCTCCCTCTCCTTCTTTATGTAAAAAATCCGTGTAAGCAAATCACTTCAGACCAAGTTCTGAAAACTGGACTCTAATATGACTATTCTTAGAAACCAACCAGGTCCAAATGCCAGTTTAATGTAACCCATTAACCCATTTTAGTATTCTCAGTTAACAGATGCTTCTAAGCCAGTGCTTTCCAATCTAAGCTACATATAAGAATCACTTGAAGAGCTCTGTTGGGTGTGCCCCACTCAATAAATCAGACTTGGGAAGATGGAAGTAAGACATCAGTATTTTTAACATCCTTTCAGGTAATGTAATGTGTGATGAAGCAATGTGTGAGAACCAGTGCTCCAAGTCAATGTTTCTTAAATTGTTCTCCATGGACCACCAAAATAAAATATCTTGGAGAACTGGATTAAATAATGCATGTCTCTGACCTCTACCTTAAACCTAATATGCAGGTGTTTTTGAATGATGGGCTAAGTGACAAATCCTATACAGGTGATTCATATGCACATTGTAACATACATTGCAGATTAGTTTTCTCAAATCCATTCCAATTTCCTTAGAAAAGTTTCTCAAAGTATGGTCTAGGACTAGCAACACATCTTCAGCTAGGAGCTTGTTAGAAATGCAAATTCTTTTGGGCTTCTATCACCCCAAACTTACAAAATTAGAATCTCTAAAGGCAGACCTTCACAACTCATGTCTCATTTGAAGACCAATACCACATAGCTTTCCTTACTCAAACCTGGAGGTTAGAAATCTAAAAAACATCTTTCCCACACTGTCTTAGAGCTCAGGTTCTTCTTGTAACCTACCTTCTGCCAACTAGGTACATCTCTGTGAGGTTTGGAAGATGGGGATAAGAGGGGGACTGCAGTCTTCTGGAGGTTAGAAATCAAACCTGGAGGTTAGGAATCTAAAAAGCATCTTTCCCATACTGGCTTAGAGCTCAGGTTCGTCTTGTGCCCTACCTTCTGCCAACTAGATACGTCTCTGTGAGGTTCAGAATATGGAGATAAGAGGGGGACTGCAGTCTTCCTGGCAAGCACAGCATAGAGAGGCTGTGTAATATTAGTGTTGCTAGCAGAAACCCCAGGGGCTGGCTCCTACTCTGCTGGGTACTTAGAGGCTTCCATATGTTGGCATGAATCACAATTGAGGCAGTGTGCTGTGTAGCCAAGAGTTGTGGCAATGGCTTCCTCACCCCCAGAGAGGAGCTAAGATGGTGTCATTGTATAGAGTCAAGAGACAGGGCAACAGCATCCAGATGCTCCAGCTTCTGATATTTCTCCAATAATGGTATCAGTTCCCTTAGTGGGCCAGGTCTGTGGTACTCTTAGAAACTCACCTTAAAGCCTGCTTCTCTGTCATAGTTTGGATCTGGAATGTTTTCTAAAGGTTCATGTGTTGAATGCTTGGTCCCCAGCTTGTGACGCTATTGTAAGGTCATACAAACTTTAGAAGGCAGGGCCTGTTTTGGAGGAAGCAGGTCACTGGGGACATGCCCTTAGGATCCTGACCTCTTCTTTTCTTTCTTTTTGTTTTCTGGACACTATAAGGTGAGCTGCTTTGCTCCACCATGTGCTCCCTGCCATGATGTTCTGCCTCATCTCAGGCCTAATAGCAATGGAGCTAGCTGAGCATGGACTGAAACCATGAGCCACATATATCTATTATTCTTTAAGTTGATTTTTTAGGCATTTTTTCATAGCAGAGTAAAGCTGAATAACACATTCTCTAATGCTTCCAAGTATTTCATCAATTTCCTAATTCCTTTTATGATTAAACTAACTAAAATATTTTAATAATTTGCAACTGCACATGTTGGGTACAGCACTTATTTGAGTTCTGTCACTATAGTTGCTGATGAAAGTATCTTCCTGGGACACAGCAAGACCCTAGAAGGTATATTTGTAGAAGAGTCCCAAAGTGCTATTACTGGAACAGGGACCATCGAAGATGGGAGCTATCCCATCATTTCTATCAGAACCCACCAAAGTCATTCAAAATTAACATAGCTTAAGTAAAATATATTACCAAGCAAACATGGATTCAAGGCAAATTTCCTAACTTCTTCTCATCCCCCTTCCAACTGCAACTAAATCTCTCTTTTATATGGAAATTCTGGAATTGACTTTTTCCAACTATGTACCTGATTCTTGCTAAACTCTAAAAATTCAAGGATGATAAGAAGAGAGCCTTACCTTCAAACTTTATTTACAAACCAGCATAGGGACTGCAAAGATTCCTTAAGGAATCCTTAAGGATGTTTGTACTTCTAGAAATGTTCTACTATATGAAGTTGAAGTCCTGAAGAAATTACTTCAATTGCCATCAGTAAATATTGAAGCTCTCCTTTATTAAATAACTTTATTCCTGGCCTAGAAATATTTTAAGTTCCCTACAGCTGATCAATGACACATAAAGAGAACAACAAGTGTAGTGAACCACAGAACCTAGAATGGAGCAGATATTCAAGAAGTGTGGAGCTAATATGTAAATCAGATGGCTTGACCTTTGGGACTGGGCCGTTAAAACCTTCCCACATTCTTTTCTTGCAGTTTGTATGCAAAAGAGATCACAATTCTGTCTAGTACTAGTATGATTTATACTGGAAGAGCATTGATAGCAGTAAACCAAGTCAGAGACCTGCATGTATGTTATGAACATTGTAAATCTGACTCCAGGGAAGTGGAGACAATCATCAGTTAATTCTGTGATACCCAACATCTCTGACCCACTCTGTAGCATTCCTAATTCTAACATTAAAGTTTCATCACTTAAGATCAAAGGTTTGGTTCCCAGTCAGGATATGTGGAGCCCTGGTAGTAAGTCACAGGTGATACAAAACCACAGAATAAAGGTGGTACTTCTTCTTTGAGAATGTGTTTGATTTGAAGATTTGGGAAGAAAAACATTCTCTGTATATTTAAACCAACATGCATATATTTCAGAGTGTAACTCAAACTTCACATTCATTTTAAAATCTCTATTGAAGTATAACATGAACATAGAAAAGTACAGATAGTATAGGAGTATAGTTAAATAGATTACTTAAAAACTTGAATACATTCAAGGAGCCAGCACTCAAATCAAGAAAGACATTTCCAGCATCCCAGAAGCTACTCTTGTGCCACTTCAGATATTCCTCTTCCAAGGATAACCACTATACCTTCATTTAACTTTATGTAAATGGAATCATACAATGTATTTAGTCTGGCTTCTTTTGCTCCATGTTATGTTTATAAGATCCATACATGGTGTTCTGTGCAGTTGATGGTCATCCATTCTCATTGCTGTAGAGTATTGCATATGAAAATATACCATAATCTATTCTGCTGTTGATGGCAGTTTGTGCAGCTTCCAGTTTAAAGTTGTTAATGGTGTGGCAATGTTTGTGTTCATGTCTCTTGACAGAAATAAGTATTCACATAGTGTGGGTATATAACTATGAATAGAACTGCAATATCATAGGGTAAGCATGTGTTTAGAAACAGCTTTCTAAAATCGTCACACCAAGCCTCATTATGTTAAAAACTTAAAGAAGACTCTAAAGAAATTCATCCTTGTGTTGGTGTCCTTACTATTCCTTTAAAGGATGTCAATTTGTACTTTAATTTCAAGATTTTGTACTGAGTATCTGGGAAGGTAGCACTCAATGTTAGTCAAGTACACCATAGTTGCTGAAACTACTTTTCACAATTATTTCTTTATGAAATTACAGTAAAAAGCCATCACTACCAGTATCAGTTATTTATTGCTGCATAGCAAATTACCACAAATTTAACAGCTTAAGCAACACACATTTACTATCTCACTGTTTCCACAGATCACAAGTACAGGATCAGTTGAGCTAGGTACACTGTTTCATGTCTCACACTGACTGTATTCAAGGTCTTGGCCAGGGCTAAGTTCTCATCAGGGGCTCCAATGATGAAAGATCCACTTCCAAGCTACCTTGGAGTTTTGGCAGAATTCATTTCCTTGTGGCTAAAGGACTGAGGACCCTAAATTTTTTTTTATGACTGTGGACTGGAGGCTGCCTTCAGATCTTACAGGAAAACTCCTCTCTCAACTTGCCCTTGCTATGTGAACTTCTCATATGACCATTTACTTCATCAAACCGCAAGTAGAATTTTATGTAACATAATGTCATCATAAGAGTGACATCCCATTGCCTTTGTAAGAGTCTACTGATCAGAAGCAAGTAACACTCAACAGAAGGCAACAGCACAAAGGCATGGATACCAGGAGGGGAAAATCATTGGGGATCACCATGGGATCTGTCCACCACACTACATAATGAACTTCCCTTGAAATCTAAGCTCTCTATAACTCCTTTATTTCAATGAGCTTACATAATCCTCTCAAAATGCTCACAGATAAATATTTGTGTTTATCAGAGTTCTTGGCTGTACACTAACAGCAACAGTTGTGGATAATTTTTGAAAAGATATTTTTCATTAGAAGGATATTGGGTAATTCACAGAATCCACAAAAAAGCTGGAGAGCCCAAATTGGACAAAATCAGACAGGATTGTGATAGGGTTAATCAGCTTTCTATCACTATAAGGAAATACTTGAGGCAATCAACTTATAAAGAGAAAAGATCTATTTTGGCTCTTAGCTTTGCAGATTTCAGTCCACGATTGGACTAACACATTGCTTTGAGCTTCTGCTAGGGGTGCCAGATGGCAATAGCATTGATCACATGACAAAGCAAAACTGCTCACCTCATAGCCAGGAAACACGAGGGGAAGAGTAAGCAGTAGGGTCTCATAATATCCTTGAAGGGCACACCCCCAATAACCTAAGACCTCACACTAGATCCCACCTCTTTAAAAGCTCATTGTCTCCAAATAGTGTCCTTGAAGGAGATTATGGGACCTTTAACTCATGGGCCTTTGTTGGACATTTAAAATCCAAACTATAGCAAGGGTAGATCAACATCCAGACTTAGCCAAGTGAAATAGTAGGAAGGATTTGGTTAAGAAACTTTCACTAGTTCACTGCTGTTCAGCATCACGTTCTTACCTCTGCTTCCAGAGCTCAAGAATAAAGCCTAAAGCACTGCTCCTCACAGGTGGGCTCCAAAATATTACCAATTTGTAACCAGCACAGAAATGGAAAATAAGCATTTAGAAAATTTTATAGTACTTTGAGCAATTTTCTGTCCTCAGAACTTAATAATATAAAATTGGAGTTAATAGTTTTTATGACTATCTTCATTTATTATTCATTTTTCTAGTGATTCATTTGTTATTGTCTATTATGAAAGTATCATCCCCCAGCACACTTAAACTTGGCCCTTCATCAGAAACAGTTTGTGAAGCAATGGTGTAAACTGTCATTCATTACTAACTTCAGAGGTGAAGTCTTAGATGACAAATACATGAGTCTTGGTTCTGCATAGTGGTTGTCATCATGGAACTGAAGAACTTGTTATTTTCTGTTTCTGTGCACTGGAGCAGATAGCCACCTCTCTTTAGAGACTCTCAACTGTGCGTTCTTCAGATATTGGAAAGGGTACAGATGCCAACTGGCCAAAAATATAACAGAAATGCAGGAAGGACAAGTGAGTGATGAAAGAAAGAGGAAAAGGTTGTAAGGAATTGGCAAGTTTGAAATTTATAGGGCATGTTGGCAGACTGGAAATTCAGACGAGAGTTGATATTGTAGTCTTGACTCTGAAATCTGAAGGACAGGCCAATACACTGGAAATTCAGGCAGAATTTCTATGCTGCAATCTTGAGGCAGAAGTACTTCATCTCTTGGAAACCTTAGCTTTGTATTTAAACCTTTAACTAATTGGATGAAGCCATTCACATTATGAAAAGTAGTGTCCTTTACTTAAGGTCAACTTATCATAAATGTTAATCACATATACAAAATACATTCACACCAATGTCTAGGCTAGTGATTACTGAACAACTGGACACCATAATCTAGCCGAGTTGACACACAAAGTTAAACATCTCACTGATGTATCCACTGAATTTGACCATTTTACAGACTGTTAGGGATTGTGATGGAGAAGTGTGACAACAACTCTCAGTGTCACCTTGCAAAGAAGTCCCCAACTAAGCAAAATGCTAGTCACTAGCAATATACCATGAAACACTGACAAGTAGGTTGTTTTCCTAAAGGATTGTACCAGACAGAAAATGAAAGGATGAGGAAACTAGGCATGGAAGGGAGAGGGGCCACAGAAGGCCAGGATCCAGGGATGGCAGGCCTGAAGAGAGAGAGCAGTGCAGGATCCAGCTGATAAGTATGGGACTAGGAGGCAGGTATGTGGAAAGAGGGAGGAAAAGGCATCAGAAACAAAGCCAATCTACCCCACTCCCTATCACTTGCATACTTCATCATAATGAAGGGACCAGCCATGGCAAATAGTCTGATAGTTCACACTTTAAACTCCAGAATTTTATTTTCTATATAGAAATAGAAAAGGAAAAAGAAAACCATGTTCATCAAAAAAGAAACTAGCCAAAGGATTCTATCCTAGGGCATTTAAGATTACATTTTGGCTAGATTTTGTTTTTATTGGAGGTTGAGTTATTTGGTGGGAGGATTTCAGAGTGGGTATGAATGTCCAATCAGCATTGTCTCCCTGTTTTAAATAAGGAGTCTAACTTTCCTGCACTGTCAGGTCTACAGTTCCACTTACATTTCCAATTGACTTTGAGTCAACACTCAATCCTGAGGCCTATCTCTGTTCACACTGAATCTCACATTTGACTGTAAGAAGAACAGAGTTCACTAGCCATATTTTGAAATCTTTCTGGTGGGAAACACATGGTTTATTTGTTCTCCATATCTTAGCAAACCCATATAGATCTCTGGGTCAATTTTCCCTGGGAAGAGGGAAGAGATGGAATTTAAAACGAGTTTGAAACTCAGGCTTTAAATTGAGGATGAGTGTTTTTGATATGGAGGGAAATAAGGGTCTTTGATTTTTCCAACTTTTTTATTATGAACATTTAAAATGAACATAAAAGTAGAAAGATTTACAAAGTGAACATCTGTATATTCACACCCTAGATTCTATATTCAACATGTAGCTGTATTTGCTTTATCTTATAGTTTGCCGTCTATTCATTCCTCTATCACCTATCAATTTGTGTTATTTTTAGATGCATTTCAAAGTGAACTGCAGACATCAGTACACCTTATCCCTAATCACGTCATCATTCATAGCATTAACTGGATTGAACTGAGTTTTAGGAACCCAAGTAATATGAAAGCTTTGAAATCCACCCAAGGTATCATTAAGGAATGTGAAATATGTTTGATCCAGCATGGTTGAAGGTGAAGTTACAGAAATACAAAATCCCTAGAAGGAAAAACAAATTAAGTGTAGTTCATGATACAACTTGTTCCCTCTTTTTAATGTTGATCTTTAGTCATGATGTACATATTATATGCATATCATGTGCAAAAGTCTATATCTTAACTGACACCACACAAGGTGTAATGCAGACATTCATTAGGTATTTTAGCCATTTATTTGTACATGAAATTTCCAGTGTTAATGATTTATTTCTATAGTGATTATTCAGCAGTTATATATGTAGACTTATTTCCAGATAAGCATTTGTATAATACATACATATGTATACATCTACATCTAAAAATTTAGAGATTAATCTGAGAAAGAAATGTAGTAGTTTATCTAGGGTCAACCAATAAGGAAGTACTTAGATTAAAGCAATTTCCTTCCTACAACTTCCAAAGAATACAATTTTCTTATCTTTTGTAATTTTATTTCAAACATTTCTATTTTTCTTTCTCTTCTCTTTCTATACTACATATCTTATGAAAGATACCTACTTCCTTCTTTTGACTCAGAAATTTACTTCTAGCAAAATCTCTTCATGACTTTGACAAATGACAAAACAATCCAGTTTTAACTTGTAGACTTGAGGCAAAAAAAAAAGCATACCTCTTTTTGTTTTAAAAATCTTGGATCAACACTTTTCTCAAAACCATCATGAGGTCATCCATCTCAAGAGTTAGCCCTACTCAAGGTGGAAGTATTCCTCACACTTCAGTAATAATAATTAGCACAATTTACTTAGTGTCTACCAAATTACAGGTTCTACACTGGGCACTTCATTGGTTTCATCCATTCAACACTATTTGTGGAATGCTTCTTGTATGCCAGGCTCTGAATTCAGCTTCAATTGGACATATGAAGCTAAAAATAGAGTGCAGGATTATTTAATTTATGATTGTTATATGACAATGAAATTTAAATTGGGACAAGGATTTTAAAAACATACTTGGGATAGATTTTTAAAAAGGAAAGCCTTTTTGCAGCTTGGGAGGGTGATTCAGGGTAAGAAAAGGTCAACATTTCCTAAGAAATGCTGTCCTATTTTAAACTTTACAGATAAGTAAGTATGGGCCAGGCAAAGAATGGAAGCATAGTACAATGCAAAGAGAATGAGATATCCAAAAGCCTTTGGATGGGAAGACTCAAAGTAAAATCAAGCCAGTTTGCTTGGAGTCTTAGGGTGCTAAAGGAAGCCAGAGAAAGGAACAGGGGCTAGATCACACAAAATCCTATGGGCAGTGTTAAGATTTTGGTATTTGCTCACTTTTTGATAGCCAGTCATTGAAGGATTTTAAGTAAAATTAGGAATAGATACAATCAGGTTTGTGTTTTTAGAGATTATTATATTATGTGGAAGATGATGTTTTTAGTTAGGAGTAAGTGTAACACAGACTCAAAATAACTGTGCCTTAAATAAGGTAAAAGATTCTTTCTTATGTAACAATCTTAGCTGGAATTGAACGCTGCTCTGAAAAGTCATTAGGTATCTGGGCTCCAACTACTTTTTCATTCTGGCATCCTTAGGTCATTACCCTCACCAGCATTGCCCAAGATGATACAGCACCAAAGCTGCATCTCAAGCTGTTGGAAGGGCATAACCTAGAAATTCTACGTATCATTTCCACTCTTGTACTATCAACAAGAACTGGTCACTCTCAGCTTCAAAGAAGGCTAAAAAGGGAGGAGTCTTTCTTCTAGGTGGCAGTGTGCTCAACTATGACTGTTACATTGGAAGATAAAGAGAATAGATCCTGAAGGACGGCTGGCAGTTTCTGCTATGGATGTATTAGGGATGGTCAAGACAAGAAACAAGATGACTAGTTTAGATCAATTTTGGAAGTCCAGGCAGGATACGTTGGTGATAAAATCTAGCATAGTAAAGTTGCAAAGTGAAGGAATTTAGGAAATATTAGGAGATAAAATCAGCAGGACTTATGTGTAAGCATAAAAGAGACAAAGGTGTAAAGGATAATGACCAAGTTTCTAAAATGAACAACCAGGAACATGGTAGTATCATTTTCTAAGATTGGAAATCTATACACTTATATAGGATAGTCATAAATTCAGTTTTGAGATTCTTGTCAGACAGTCAAGTAGAAATGTTATTAGGGCCAGGAGTTGTGAAACTATCACCAGCAGACCAAATCTGGCTAAATATCTGTTTTAATTTCATTATTATTTTTGTGATAAAATATACATAGTATAAAATTTACTACTGCAACCATTAAGTGTGCAACTTAGTAGCATTAGGTATATTAATGCTGTGAAACTATCACTATTATCAAGTTTATCAAAAAATTTTATTACCCAAGTAGAAACTCTATAAGTACTAGGCAGATTCCCCTTGAACCTCCTTCATGTAATTGAAATAATGCAATATTTATCATTTTGTGCTTAGATTTTAATTCACTTAGCATAATATATCAATGTCCATCCATGTCAAAGCATGTAACAAAGTTTCATTTCTTTTAAAAACTAAATAATAGTCCACTGTATATAAAGACCACATTTTGTTTATCCATTCATCTGTTGATCACCACTTAGGCTGTTTCCAACTTGTGGTTATTGCAAATAATGCTACAATAAACTTTGTCACCCAAGTACCAGTTTGAGTGCCTGTTTTTCAACTTCTTTGGATATATACCTAACAGTGAAATTACTGGGTTATATGATAATTCAACGTTTAACTTTGTGAAGTATTGCCAACTTTTTCTGCACAGTAGCTGTAGCATTTCACATTCCAACCAGCAATGTACAAGTGTTCCAATTTCTCCACATCCACACCAATGCTTATTGTCATTATTATTGCCATTTTTGAATGATGGCAAAGTGATATTATATTGTATTTGCACATCTTTTCACATACTTTTTGAAATTTGTATATCTTCTTTTGAGACTTGTCTGTTCAAGTGTTTTACCCATTTTTAAATTGTATTACTTGCATTTTTACTGCTGAATTTCAGGAGTTCTTTATATATTCTGGACACTAATTCTTATTAGATACATGATTTGCAAGTATTTTCTCCTATTCTGTGGGTTGTCTTTATACCTCCTTGAAAGTGCCCTTTGATGAATGAAAGATTTTAATTTAACAAAGTCCAATTGATCTGTTCTTTCCTTTTGTTGGTTGTACTTTCTGGTGTCATATCTAAGAATCCATTGCCAAATCTAAGGTCATGAAGCTATGCTTTCTTCTGAAAGTTTTAGAGTTTCTGGCTCTTATATTTAGGTCATCAATCCATTTTTAGGTAATTGCTGTATATGATAAGAGGCAGAAGTCTATCTTTATTATTTTGTATATGGATATCCATTTTTTCAACACCATTAATTAAAGAAATTATCCTTACTTAATTCAATGAATTTGGCACTCTCATCAAAAATCAATTAGTCATGGGTGCATAGGTTTATTACTGGGGTTTCAATTCACTCCCTTGGTCTATATGTCTATTCTTATGTCAGTACCACACTGTTTTGATTCCTGTAGCTTTATCTTAAGTCTTACTATTAGAAAGTATGGAAGAGGATCCAAGATGCTGATTAGAGTGCAGAAGCTGGAGCCACACTTGGCAGAAATAAAGCAGCAAGAAGAATCAAAACTTCAACACCTTAAACCCCCAGCCCGTACAAAGCTTCTCCACACCATGTTACACTGAGAAAGCAGGAGGGCTGCTGCGCTGCCAGTCACGGGCTCCAAACCTGCTTGGGAGACATCTGGCAGACCAACAGGTGAGCACCAAGTGTCACTTGGTATTCCCCCAGCCAACCCTGGGATAAACAGGCATAGCCCCCTGGACAGACTGACCCCCAACCCTGCAAAAAAAACCTGAACAACAAATAAGAAACTGAAAAGGAACACGCAGCAGAGGGATGGAGTTGCCTAAAATGCACCAGAGAAGGGGTGAGGAGCAAGGAAGTGATCTCTGCAGGAACTTTCAGTAAACAAAGGCTGGAAAGGCAGAAGGGCCAACAGCGGATGGGGATAAGCCACTGTCTGACACAGGGCAGGTAGTGGTCCACAAAGCTCATCTCCTGAGCCAGTGAGCAACATCTAAAGTCAAACCACACTGCAAAATTGAAAAACAATCAGCAAACCATCATAACACACTGACAGCAGGGAGCTGGCTAAAGGATCTCTGACCTTGCCACAAAGAAAGGGGGCAAGGCAAAGAAACAACCCCCAGTAAACCAACACAGCAAAAACCCAACACCAAAGAAGGATGGCTGGTGGGCTACAGAGCTGTTCTCTGGAACCTGAGGACAATATACAAACTCAAACTGCCACACCTCACTGAGGGAGGAGCGGACTAAGCAGCTGCCACTGAAAGAAAAAAAAAAAGCTGGCAAGCCTCCCCAACCACCTGGCAAGACTAAGACAGAGCCTCTGCTTAAATACCAACACCAGGACTGGATGGTGAAGGAGTACCACCAGAACTACTAAGGCTGAAATGCTATTGCTCCTGAACCTGGAATTTTTTTGTGTGTTTGTTTGTTTTGTTTATTTTGTTTCCGGTTTGTTTGTCCATCTCTCCCTGTTGATTTCTTTGGGTTTTTTGTTTGTTTGTTTTTGTTTTATTTTGTTTTGTTAGTTTTACTATTGTGAGTTAGCTAATACTAAATTACACACAAACGACAGAAACAACAAGCACACACTAAACTAAAACCCAACATGACCACAAAACAAAATTAAGCCAAGGGAAATAAAACAGGTGACTGAAACCACCAATAGCTTATCAAGAACATAATTACACAGTACCAAGTGGAGCCATGGGAAGATGAAAAAAGGGATGGAAAGCACTCTCCCCCAAAAAATAATCTAATACAGGATTCAGAGGGAAATGAAGGAAATGGATACGCAGTTCCAGACTCCAACAAAACGAAAATCAGCTACTCTAAGGAACCCAATGAAGCCCACAAGAACAACCTGAAAAAAGAAATCTTGCAAGTAATCATTGAGAACTTCATGGAAATATTACTAGACATGGTCAAAAAAAATGTACAAGAGGCACTCAAGAAATTTCAAGACACCAAAAATAAAGAATATGAGAAGACACAGAAACAAATAAGTGATCACATAGGCCACTTAAATAAACACGAAAGTGAAACAGAGAACACTATAAATAGAGAGATAAATGAATTAAAGACAAAAGTTGACAATATTAAAGAGGAAGTGACCCATGATATGGAAAACCTCAGAAAAATAATGAAACAGAAATACAAAACACAATGGAAGGCCACTCCAGCAGACTAGAACAAGCAGAAGACAGAATCTCAGAACTTGAAGATGAAATGGAAATTAAAGGAAAAACAACTTAAGACCTGTGAAAGGAATATGCAAGAACTCACCTACTCCATCAAAAGACAAAACCTGAGAATCATGGGCATTGAAGAAGGACATATTATCATTAAAACAACAAGCACAGCAAATAGAGAAAGAATACTGAAGGCTGTAAGAGAGAAAAAACAAATAACATACAAAGGTAAACCGATCAAAATCACAGCAGACTTCTTAACAGAAACATTAAAATCAAGAAGAGCATGGAGTGAGGTATTCTGGGCACTAAATGAAAATAACTTCAACCCTAGGATACTCTATCCAGCAAAACTATCATTCAAAATTGATGGAGCAATAAACGTCTTCCATGACAAGCAGAAACTAAAACAATACATGACCACCAAGCCACCACTACAAAACATTCTTCAAGGAATTCTGCACACAGAAAATGAAAGCAAACAAAGCCATGAAAGGACAGGCAGTACCAAGCCACAGGAGAAGATAAGGAAAGGAGTCAGAGAGCAACATTGAATCAGCTGCAAACAATCAAACTCTTAAACAACAAAAACAACTAAATGACAGGAATCACCACATATCTATCAATACTAACACTGATTGCTAATGGACTTAATTCCCCCATCAAAAGACACTGATTGGTAAACTGGATTAAAAAGGAAAATCCAACGATCTGCCGCCTACAGGAGACCCATCTCATAAATAGAAACAAGCACTGGCTTGGGGTGAAAGGCTTGAAGAAGATTTACCAAGACAATGGCCCCTGAAAACAGGCAGGAGTAGCAATACTTATCTCAGACAAAGTAGACTTCAAACTTACATTGATCAAATGAGATAAGCAAGGACACTCCATACTAATAAAAGGGGAAATAACCAAAAGGAAGTAACAATTATCAACCTATATGCACCCAACGTCAGTGCACTCAATTTCATCAAACATACACTGAAGGACCTAAAAACATATATAGACTCCAATACAGTGGTAGTGGGAGACTTTAGTACCCCTTATCACCAATAGATAGGTCATCCAAACAAAAAATCAATAAAGAAATTGTAGAACTAAATCACACCATAGATCAAATGGACCTGGCTGATATCTACAGAATATTTCATTCAACTTCCACACGACATACATTCTTCTCAGCAGCCCATGGAACCTTCTTCAAAACTGATCCTATCTTAGGGCACAAAGCAAGCCTCAGCAAATATAAAAAAATAGAAATAATCCCATGCATTCTATCTGATCACAATGCAGTAAAACTAGAACTCAACAACAAAACAACAGTAAAAAACATGCAACAATTGGAAGCTGAACAACACATTGCTCAATGATCAGTGGGTCATTGATAAAATAAAAGAGGAAATTAAAAGGTTCCTGGAAGGTAATAAAAATGAAAACACGACCTACCAGAACCTTTGGGACACTGAAAAGGCACTCTTAAGAGGAAAGTTTATAGCCATGAGTACATATATTAAAAGGACAGAAAGATCTCAAATCACTGACCTAATGCTACATCTCAAACTCGTAGAAAAACAAGAACAAGCAAATCCCAAAACAAGCAGAAGGAGAGAAATAATAAAAATGAGGGCCGAAATTAATGAAATAGAAACAAACAAACAAACAAAACATACAAAGAATCAATGAAACAAAAAGCTGGTTCTTTGAAAAAAATAAACAAGATTGACAGACCTCTGGCAAACCTGACTAAAATGAGATGAGCAAAAACCCTAATCAGTGAAATCAGAAGTGCAAAAGGGGAGATAACAACAAACACCACAGAAATCCAGGAAATCATCAGAGACTACTTTGACAGCCTATACTCTAATAAATTTGAAAATCTTGAAGAAATGGACAGATTTCTAGAAACTTACAGCTACCAAAACTGAACCAAGAGGATATTAATCACCTGAATAGATCTATAACACAAAATGAAATTGAAGCAGCAATAAAGAGTCTCCCAAAAAAGAAAAGTCCAGGACCTGATGGATTCTCTGCTGAATTCTATCAGACTTTTAAAAAAGAACTAATACCAACTCTCCTTAAACTTTTCCAAGAAATAGAAAGGGAAGGAACACTGCCTAACTCATTTTATGAAGCCAGTATTACACCCATCCTAAAACCAGACAAAGACACATCCAAAAAACAGAACTATAGGCCAGTCTCCTTAATGAACATCGATGTATTAAAAATCTCAACATAGACCTGCCATATGATCCAGCAATCCCACTCTTGGGGATATACCCAAAAGAATGCAACACAGGTGACTCCAGAGGCACCTGCACACCATGTTTATTCCAGTGCTATTCACAGTAGCCAAATTATGGAAACAGCCAAGATGCCCCACTTGATGAATGAATTAGGAAAATGTGGCACTTATACACAATGGAGTTTTACTCAGCCATGAAGAAGAATGAAATCTTATCATTTGCAGGTAAATGGATGGAACTGGAGAAATCATTCTGAGTGAGGTTAGCTAGGCTCAGAAGACCAAAAATCACATGTTCTCCCTCATATGCGGACTTTAGATCTATGGCAAATGCAGCAATGTTGTTGGACTTGAGTCACACGCTAAGGGGAGAGCACATATGGGAGGAATGGAGATAGGTAGGAAATCCAAAACTTAAAAGTGTCTGATGTCCCCACTGCAGAGGAGCTAATACAGAAATCTTAAAGTGACAAAGGGCAATATGGGAGACCAGGAAGTAATGAAGAGGTCAGGTAGAGATGAATCAATTCGGGTTGTAATATACATGTACATGGAAGCAATGCTAGGAATCTCTCTGTATAGCTGTCCTTATCTCAACTAGCAAAAACGCTATGTCTTTCTTATTATTGCTTATGTCTTCTCTTCAACAAAATTGGAGATGAGGGCAGAACAGGTTCTGCCTGGAAGCAAGGGGGTTGGGGGGAGAGGGAGGTGTCTGGGGGCAGGGAAGAGAAATGGCCCCAACAACGTATGCACATATGAACAAGTGAATAAATAAATAAAAAGAAAGTGTGAGTCCTCTAACTTTGTTCTTTTTCAAGTATGTTTTAGTTATTCTGCTACCATTGGAATGCCATTTGACTTTAAAAATGAGCATTTCTATTTCTGGGTGGGGAGAGAAGTCTGACGGAATGTTTTAGAAATTTTGCTGATTTATAGATTGTTTTTGGTAGTGTTGACTTTATAATAATATTAAGCCTTCCAACCTATGACACAAGATGTCTTTCCATTTATTTAGTTCTTCTTTAGTTTCTTTCAGCAATATTTAGTAATTTTCAGTGTCTGAATCTTTTACCTCCTTGATTAGATTTATTCTTGGGGTTTTTTTATGGTTTTATTTGGTAGTACTGGGGTTTAAACTTAGGGCTGTGGGCCTGCTAGGCAGATACACTACCACTTGAGCCATGCACACAGCCCTTTTTGCTTTAATACTTTTTCAAATAGGGTCTCACTTTTATGGACCACATTCCCCCTATTTAAGTTTCCTACCTTGTAGGATGACAGGCATGCACCACCATGCTTAGCTATTTATTAGTTGAGTCTTGTGAACTTTTTTCCAGGCTAGCCTTGAGCCACAATCCTCCCTATTACTGCCTCCTGAGAAGCTAGGATGACAGACATTAGCCACTGAACCTGGCTGTGTGGCTGTATTTTATGTCTTTAGGTGCTATCATAAATAGAATTGTTTTCTGCTGGGTATTGAGGGGGGGAGCGGGAGGGGGTGGAGTGGGTGGTAAGGGAGGGGGTGGGGGCAGGGGGGAGAAATGAACCAAGCCTTGTATGCACATATGAATAATAAAAGAAAAATGAAAAAAATAAAAAAAATAAAAACAAACTTTCTAAAAAAAAAAAAAAGAATTGTTTTCTCAATTTTATTTCAGATTCTTTGATATTGGCATTTAGGAAAATAGCTGATTTTTGTGTTGATCTTGTGAACTGCAACTTTGCTAAATTTATTAGTTCTAGAATGTTCTGATGAATTCTTAGAGATTTTCTACATAGAATATCATGTTATCCGAAAGATATTCTTACTACTTTGCAATTTGGATGTCTTTTATTTCTTTTTCTTGTCTAATAGCTCTGGGTAGAACTTCAAGTACAATGTTGAGTAGTTCACTGCCTGTTTTTATAAATTTTTATTGGAACACACATGAATTTATTTACATGATGTGTTTTGCTAGCTTCACACTGCAATGGCACAAATGAGTAGCTGTGATTGAGACCAGATGGCCCATAAATTAAAACACATTTATTATTTGACCTTTTACAGAAGTAGTTTGACTGTCATGAAATAGGGCACACACACACACTAGGTAAATTAAAAGAGTTTAATAAAGAGAATATTTACAAAATTGTTGGCAGGCTGTAGGAAAACCAGCAGTCTGTTAATGCATCCCACATTTAGCAAGAGCAGCAGATCATTACTACCCTAGGCTTAAGCGGGTAAGAGAGTGGGAAGAAGTTGTTTACTAAGTGGAGAGAGTACCTATAGGAAAGGACTGTCTAATAGACATTTCTTCATGTGAGAAAGGCAGCCAATTCACAGAGGACCATAAGGTAAGAGTCAGAGGAATATACAGCCGACCTCTTTTTGCTGTACCCCTCTAATCTCCTGTTCAAGACTCCAATTGGCCAAATCAATTCATATTCAGAGGGCCAAGAGGGCCACTGATACAGATCAACCTCCCTAGGGACAAAGCAGAGAAGGATAAGAGCATGGCACTGGGGCAAAGAAGATATTCAGCATGGAGAGAGGAGAAAGGATTAGACACAAGGAATAGTGGAAAGATTCTCCTTTCATTGGAAAAGAAGTCATTGGAAAGAGGGAAGAGGGAAGATTCAGTGGGTTGCCAGTGAGCTAGTAAATAGTGTGGCTGGAAGATGATGAAGTTTTGATAGGATGGCTTCTGTTTCTCCCATAAGCCTCTCTCTCTCTCTCTCTCTCTCTCTCTTTAGAGTAAAGGAAGTGAAGGAAAACAGTAGAGATCTTAGAAGAGAGTTGAAAATGAATGAAAAGTTACTGAAAAATGTGAAGACAGGTTGAGCTGGGCAATGATGACAGGTGGCCAGACATCTCCAAAGCCCAAATGATCTTAGTCACCTTGAATTTAAAGTGGACATACACCTGATTAGATGTGCAATTTTTCTCTGACTGTCTTAAAATATAATCTTTGAAAATATTTACAAATACTGCCTGGAATGGTGGTTCATGCCTGTATTCTCAACTACTCAGAAGGTGAAGACTGGAAGATTGTGGTTTGAGGCCAGCCTAGGCAAAATTAGTGAGACCACATCTCAACAAAAAAAAGAAGCCAATTGTGGTGGCTCATTCTATAATCTCAGCTGCACAGGAAGTGTAGGTTGGAAGATTGTAGTCCAAGGCTGGCCCTGGGCAAAATGCAAGACACTATCCAAAAAATAACTAAAACAAAATAGGGGGTTGGAGACATGGCTCAAGTGGCAGAGCACCTGTCTAGCAAGCATGAGACTCTGAGTTCAATCCCCAGTACTGCCAGAAAAAAAACCCAAATATAATGCTTGCAAATATTATTATTTAATATTATTATTATTGTTTAATTTTCACAGCAATTCCACATGCTAGGTATTTGCTGTTTTACAAATAAGAATGCTATACCAAAGTTCACCCAGTTTTACAAATAAGAATGCTATACCAAAGTTTACCCAGTTAATTAACTGGGTAGGACTTGTCGCAACTGTTTCTGCATGGTGCTCACTCAGAAATCATTAATATGAATGACTGCAAAATATTTTAATGACAGAGTACAAAAGAGAAAAGAAAACAACTTTGGACTTCATAGTCAGAAGAGGATGGGAAAAGAGCAAACAAGTATGTGAGAAGGAGTAGAAGATAAAGTAGATTCTGGTCAAATGGCCTACCTATGACCATTTTATTTCTTGGTTAGTGGTGTTCTGGATCATCAGGTCATATATAAAATCCTTCTTGTGGATGATTTTTATCATGTCCACAAAAGTATGCATAGAAAGAAAATAATCGGATGATATCACAGTGTCTCTAAGATCATGTATATTTTATGTGATTTGTGTTGCCTGGCTATGTATTTTACAAACTAAAATTTTTCTAGTTAAAGAATTGATATTATATGCTTTCCTAAGATATATATTTATTAACCAGAGAAACAGACTAATTTCACTGGCAAAACATTCGAACTATGAATATATGAAATTACTTTTAAAGTAACATTATTTCCATATAAAAACTTTTCAAAATGATTTCATAACACTAAAAAAGACATAAACAAAGTAATTATTGCTTGTAAATATTCATGTACTTTAATAAGTTTATTAGCTACATCTGATAAGTCAAGAAAAGTTGAGATATTTATACCTTTTAATTTTTTATTATGTTTTTGAATGATAAAATCCACTAGGTTCTCTATGTGATACTTATGGTTTTCCACAATTAAATGCTACAAAATCAAGGTATTCTTAAGTTTATTTTGCTCTATTGTAGACTATAAACTTGTCCAGTGAAAAATGAGATACATGAAGTCAAGATATTACAAAATACAGTTATAGATTTCCAAAATTACACCTTGTACACAGTTTGGACCTTCATCATATAATCTGCCAAACTGATAAATTGAAGTTGAAATATCCTCTTATGTACAAGCTTTGTTTTCACAACTTCAATTTGATAAGAGCTTCAAAACTTGAAATTTTCATGACACTCCATTCCTTGAGTACTTTGATTAAAGATTTCCAAATGATTTTGAACAAAATGCAATCTAAATTTAAAAGACTTATTTATAATAATATTCAATATTCTCTAGGACACTTGAGTTAATTAACAAAGTACTTCTTTAAAGGCTCACACATTTTAAAAATCTGAGTGATGACTAGAAACAAAAAGGGGATCACATATTGCCATACTAAAGTTTTCTTTTCTATGTTCCACATCAGATTTGCCACAAAATTTTGCATCTCAATTATTCCAGTTGTGCATGTGTGAGTACATTTGTAAAATGTTAGCAACTATTGCTTCTATTTCAATCCATAGCTGATCACACTGTAGATGCAACAATGAATTATATATGCTCTATAACCAATTCCAAGTATATTTCTACTCAATAGATTTCTTAATTTAGTAAGAACATTGCTTTTACCAAGATAATCATATTCCACTTTAATATCTATTTGTATTATAATCACAAAATTTTTATCTTTAATATTGTATTTTAAACTGAATTTGCACATAAACATTGTCATTAAAGTCAGATGGTTTAGGTTTAACAAAATGAACTTCCAAAAGCTATCCTGTGAGTGCATAAATTGGATTTTAAAAATTAAGCCATTACTGAAATTAACCAGTTTTTCTATTTGAAGCATCTAATGTCACTGATATAAAATGGGAATCATTTAGCTGTTTGCAAAATATTTTTCTGTTAATGAAGCCAACCCATTAACAGCTATCACTTTGCACTTTGTACATGCACAGAAAAACATGGAATTGAAAACGAATGAAATTAATTTAAAGGAATCATCATTTGATCTAATTGAAAAGACATGCCTCACAAAATGCTATGTAAATTCACATTCTGCAGCTAACTTTTTAAATAGATCACTGCTGTAGACCAGATATATTTGCAAACTAAAAACTAAATGCATATTTAAACCTTAACACAAATGATAAAATTACTGCAGCAAGAGCATTTAGACTGTTTTCCTGTGCTCTACAAAAGGACTGCCCATTCTCTATTTCCCATATGTATTTTACTTACAACTAACCCACAGTTTCTCACATTTCCTACTGACCTTCTGGAATGGTGACTTGGCATCTTTATACTTCATGCTGGTTGTGTTATGGCCCACAAGAGATTGGCAGACTAACTGATCAGCAATTGCAACAGCATCAAATACAAATATAATGCCTGAGACCAGGGTTTAGCAAGCTCTAACTAATGAAGTCCAAGAGAATTTGGTTTTACAAGCAAACTCCTTGAAGGCTATTCTTGAAATGAAGCTGTTTGTTACACTGCATCTAAAAAGACTTGTTATCTTATTCTATTTTCTAATAATACCTGAAAAAATTAATTTATAAAGAAAATAAGTTTGTTTGGTTGATGAGGTAAAGTATATTTGAAAGTATAGAACTGCCTCATGCTTTTAGTGTGTGAAATGCATGAGCAATATGCAGGGTTCTTACTATAATACATAATTATATATGAAAAGTGATAACTGCTATTATTTCAGTATAGTTTGTCTTCACCAAAACTCATATTAAGGCTTTATCCCAGTGTAATGGTGTTGGTTGATGATATTAGAAGTCGAAGAGCATGGCACTAAGAATCTGTTCAGTTTCTGGTTGGAACACATGCTACTTCATACAAGGTGGAAAAGCAGAGCAGAAAGCAGGCTTATGCAGAAAACAAGCAAGTGTGTGAAAGAGACTGAGGGCAGGTATCAGGCTAGCTTTATAACAACTCACTCTTTCAGTTATTAACCCATTATTGAGGGAACAACATTCATACTTTCATGAGGACAGAGCTTCTATGACCTCAACTACTCCTTAAAGTTCCTGACACCTCTCAACACCATTACATTGGGTTAACTCATATTAATTTCTGCTTTTGTTATTGTTAATATTTGGATGGTACATCTTCCTTCCTTCTAATTTTAATATACCTATGTTATTGTGTTTAAAATGAGTTTCTTTTTTGGAGGGGTACTGGGGTTTGAACTAAGGGCCTACACCTTAAGCTACTCCACCAGCCCTTTTTTGTGATCGGTTTTTTGTTTTTCAAGATAGGGCCTCACAAACTATTTGCCCAGGCTGGCTTCCAACTGCTATCCTTGTGATCTCTGCCTCCTGAGCAGCTAGGATCATAAGTGTGAGCCACCAGCACCTGGCTAAAATGAGTTTCTTGTAGGTTGCTCCTGGCTTTTAAAGTCCACTATTTTCGTCTCTGTTTTTAATTGATGTATTTAGACAATTTTCACTTAAGGTAATTATTGATATGTTAGAGCTTATGATGCCATTTTATTGTTTCTTTTTTGTTCATTTCATATACTTCTCATTCTTTTGTGTCTCTTGCTTTCTGCATGTACATGATCTCTCTTCTACTTTCCACCATGCATCGAGCAGCATGTGACCCTCACCCAAAGAAAAAAAGCTGAGTAGATTCTAGTGCCATAGTTTTGGACTTCTAAAATCATGAATGAAAGAAACATCTTTTCTTTATAAATACTTTATCTCAGGCATTCTATTATAGCAACAGAAAATGAACTAAGATAACAAGACTTTTCAGATGCAATGTAACATTATATGAATATTTTAAGGTTTTTTACCCTGATTTATTTGGAGTCTTTACAAATATTTCACTTTGCATAGTTCAGTAACAACCAAGGAAATCTAGTCTCACAGCTCTGATTCATTGTGGCACTAAAAGTTATAGCCAGTGCAATAAGAAAAAGGATAAAGTTCCTATACGTTGGGAAGGAAACAACAGAACTCTTTATTTTCAGATGGCATGTATTCTACTTAGAAAATAAAGTGAATCAACAACATAAAAACTCTTAGCAATATTATGTAAAATTATCAAAGTCTCAGGATACAAAATCATACACAAAAATCAATTTCAAGTTTATGTACTACCAACAAATGTGAAAACTGAAATTTAAATTCATTGTTCTAAAGCAAATGAAATAAGTATAAATCTAATAAAACATGCACTGCACTAATATTTTGAAAATTACCAAATCCCAATAAAAGAAATCAAAGAATTAAATAAAAAGAGTGACTTACCATGTTCATGGATTGGAAGTCTTGACATAGTAAAAATGTGAATTCTCCCTAAATTGATCTAAAGATTAATATAATATTTATCAATGTTCCAGCAGGATTTTTTTAGACATACAGAGGCACTTCTAAATCAAGCACTGAAAAACCAATAAAATGGCAGAAATTAATACATACCTTTCAGTAATAACTCTGAATGTTAATGGTTTCAATTCACCAATCAAAAAACACAGACTTGGTTGATTAGAAATCAAGACCCAACCATTTGTTGCCTACAAGAAACATACCTAACTAGCAAAGAAAAACATCAGCAGAGAGTTAAGGATGGTAAAAGATTTTCTAAGCAAATGGAGCCTGAAAGCAGGCAAAATAGATATATTCATATTTGGTAAAGCAGACTTCAAACCAAAATTAGTCAGAAGAGACAAAGAAGGTCTTTTCATATTGATAAAGAGAACAACTCAGCAAGAGGAGATAACAATTGTAAATATATATGGACTAAATGTTGGCATACCCAATTTTATAAAGGAAACACTACTATACATTAAAACACAGATTCCAAGAAAATAATAATAGTGGGTTACTTCACTACCCCACTCTCACCAACAGGTCATCCAGACAAAAAATCAATAAGGAAACTTCAGAATTACATGACACTATAAATCAAATGGACTTATCAGACACGTACAGAATATTCTACCCAACAGCCTCAGAATACACATCATTCTCAGCAGCCCACAGAAGTTTCTCAAAAGTAGACCATATCTTAGGACATAAAGCAAGTCTTAACAAATACAACAAAATTGAAATAATTTATTCTACCTTATCACATTATTATGGAACAAAACTAGAAATCAATATCAACAGAAACTACAGAAAATATTTGAACACATAGAGACTGAATAATTTACTCTTGAATAGTCAGCATATGAAAATGAAAACAAAACTTATTAGTACTTTTGAATGGTCAGCAAATGAAAATGAAAACAAAACTTATTAGAATCGTTCATACATGAATATGGTAGTTCTAAGATAGAAGTTTATAGCTATGACTATCTACATTAAAAAATCAGAGATTTCAAATAAACAACTTATAGATGCACCTCAAGCTCTTAGAAAATAAGAACAAGTAAACCCAAAATTATTAGATTGAAATAAATAACAATGATGAGGACAGAAATTATTGAAATGGAGAATAAGAGAAAAATACAGAGTCAATGAAACAAAGAGTTGGTTTCTTGAAAAGATAAACAAGTTTGACAAACCCTTAGACAAACTATGAAAAGAAAGAGAGCAAAGACCCAAACTGCAAAATTAGAGTCAGAAAAAGAGATATTACAACAGATACCACTGAAATCCAGAAGATCATAAAGAGATATATTGAAAACATATTCCATTAAATTGGAAAGTCTAGAATAAATGGATAAATTTCTACACACGTATGACCTACCAAAATTGAAACAGGAGGTTATAAACAAGATCAATAATAAGTAATGAGATTGAACCAGTTATAAAAAGTCTCCCAACAAGTAAGATCCCAGAACCAGGAAGATTCATGTTGAATTTTACCAGAACTTTCTAGTAAAACTAATAACAATGCTTCTTTTGAAAATACTCCATAGAATAGAAAGGGAAGGAACACTTTGAAATTGATTCTATGAAGCCAGTATTACCCTAATACCAAAACCAGATAAGAACACAATGAGAGAGAGAGAGAGAGAGAGAGAGAGAGAAAGAAGGGAAGGAGGAAGGAAAGAAAGGAGGGAGGGAGAGAGGAATTATAGACCAATTTGCTTGGTGAACATAGATGCAAAAATCATCAATAAAGTACTTGCAAACCAAATTTGACAACATATTTAAAAGATCACATGCTATGCTCAAGCTGGTTTTACTCTAGGGAAGCAATGATGGTTCAATATATGCAATCAGGGCTGGGGATGTATCTCAGCAGTAGAGTGCTTGCCAAAAATGCACAAGGCCCTGGGTTCAGCCCCAGCACTGCAAAAAAGAAAGAAAAAGGAAAAAATATCCAAATCAATAAACATAATACAGTATATAAATACAATCAAGGACCAAAATCATATGATCATATCCAGAAAAATCTGTGAAAAATTCATGATGAAATCCCTAAAGTAACTAGAAAAAGAAGTAGCATACCTCAACATAATAAAGGCTATCTATTATAAACCTATAACAACATGATATTAAATGGGGAAAAATTGAAAGCATTACCCTTGACATCAGGAACAAGATAAAGGTGCCCACTCTCTCCACTCCTATTCAATATAATGCTTGAATTCTTAACCAGAGCAATAAGACAAAAGATAATGAATAAATAAGGCAAGAGATAAGCAAAAGGAACACAAATAAGAAAGAAAGTAGTCAAATTATCCCTATTTCCAGATAAAATGATTCTGTACTTAAAGTACCCAAAAGATGCCACTGGAAATTTCCAATCTGATAAACATTTTTAGCAAAGTAGCAAGATAGAAAATCAATATACAAAATAAGTAGCTTTTCCATACACAATAGCAAACATGCTGAGAAATAAATCAGGAAAACAATCCCATACACAATATCATTTTAAATACCTAGAAATAAACTTAACCAAGAAGGTGAAATACCTCCATAATGAAAACTATAAAGCACTGCAGAAACAAATTGAAGACACTAGAAGATGGAAAGACCTACTATGTTTATGGAATAGGAGAATTCATATAGCGAAAATGGTACTACTAGTGAAGACAATCTACAGATTCGATGTAATTCCCATCAAAATTCCAATGACTTAACTCACAATAATAGAATAAACAATTAATATGAAAACACAAAAGACTGTAAACAGCAAAAGTAATCCTGAGCAAAAAGAGCAATGCTAAATGTATCTCAATACTTTATTTCAAACTATACTACAGAGCCATGGTAACAAAAATAGCATGGCACTAGCCCAAAACGTACATGTACACTAATGGAATAGAATAGAAGACCCATAAATAATTGCATACAGCTACAGCCATGTATAAAAAGAAAGTTATTTAACAAATGGTGGTAGGAAAGCTTGATATCTATATGTGGCAAACTGAAACTAGATCCCTATCTCTCATACTGTAGAATAAATCAATTCAAAATGGATCAAATATCTTAATGTAAGATCTAAAGCCTTGAAACTACTACTGGAAAACATAGGGAAAACACTTGAAGATATAGGTACAGGCAATAATTTTCTGAATAGGACTCCAATAGCTCAGAAAATAAGAGCAAGAATTGACACATGGAATTACATCAATTAAACTCCTTTACAGCAAAGAAAATTATTACCAGGGTGAAGAGACAGTCTATAGAATTACAGAAAAACTTTGCCAGCTATTCATCTGACAGTGGATTAATGTCCAGAATATACAAAAGACTCAAACATTGAACACCAAAAGAATGAATAATACTATAATCAGTAAATAAGTAAATGAATTGAACACTTTTTAAATAAAGAAGTACAAATGGCCAATAAATACATGAAAAAATGTTCAACATCTTTAGCCGTGAAAGAAATCAAAACTAAACTGAGAGTCCATCTCACCATAGTAAGAATAGCTATCATTACATAAACAAAAAACAGGGCCAAGCATGGTGGTTCACATTTGTAACCGCTACTCAGAAGGAATTCAGGAGGATTGCAGTTCAAGGCCAATCCAGGAAAAAAGTTAAGGAGATCCCATTTGAACAAACAAGGAGGCATGGTGGCTTATGCCTGTAATCCCAGCAATGTGGGAGACATAAGTAGGAGCACTGCAGTATGAGGACAGCAAGGTTAAAATTGCTAAACCAAATCTAAAAAATAACAAAAACAAAAAAAAAGTCTGGGTGTGTGCTTAAGTTGTAAAATGCTTGCCTAATCTACCCAAAGGAACATAAGACAGGATACAATAGAGACACCGGTACACCGATATTCATCGCAGCACTATTCACAGTAGCCAAACCTTGGAAACAACTCAGATGCCCTACAACTGATGAATGGACCAAGAATATGTGGTATTTATACACAGTGGACTGTTCTCAGTCACAAGGAATAATGACATGGGGTTTGAAGGCAAATGGATGCAATTGAAGGACATCATCTTAAGTGAAGTAAACCAGGATCAGAAATGTAAAAGATGCATGTTTGCTCTCATACATGGAAGACAGACCCAAAGATAAGCATATACACAAAACCAAGCATAATCATATACAAACTCAGTTGTAGAACATGTTTGTAATAGTGGAACTACTCTATGGAATTCTGGGAGAGAGAAAAGGAAACGAGAATGATAGAGCATCAGTAATATTGCATACGATTGTGAAGGTAGAGGATATAAGGATGCTTATTGAAAGCATGGTACTGGCACAAAAACAGACATGAGGACCAGTGGAACAGAATAGAGGACCCAGATATGAATCCACACAGCTATGCCCACCTTATTTTTGACAAAGGGGCCAAAAATATACAATGGAGAAAAGACAGCCTCTTCAACAAATGCTTGGAAAAGTGGTTATCCATCTTCAAGAAACAAAAACTAGATCCATGTTTATCACCCTGTGCTAGTATCGACTCAAAATGGATCAAGGACCTGAATATCAGACCCGAAACTCTGAAGTTGGTACAGGAAAGAGCAGGAAACACTCTGGAAGTAATAGGTATAGGCAATGACTTTCTCAATGGAACTCCAGCAGCTCAGCAACTAAGAGAAAGGATGAATAAATGGGACTGCATAAAATTAAAAAGCTTCTGCAGAACAAAAGAAATGGTCTCTAAACTGAAGAGACCTCCCACAGAGTGGGAGAAAATATTTGCTAGCTATACATCAGACAAAGGACTGATAACCAGAATATACAGGGAGCTCAAAAAAACTAAACTCCCCCAAAATCAATGAACCAATAAAGAAGTGGGCAACTGAACGAAACAGAACTTTTTCAAAGGAAGAACTCCAAATGGCCAAAAAACACATGAAAAAGTGCTCACCATCCCTGGTCATAAAGGAAATGCAAATCAAAACCACACTAAGATTCCACTTCACCCCAGCTAGAATAGCTATCATCAAAAACACCATCAACAACAAATGTTGGCAAGGATGAGGGGATAAAAGGAACCCTCATACACTGCTGGTGGGAATGCAAGCTAGTACAACCACTTTGGAAAACAATATAGAGGCTTCTTAAAAAACTAAACATAGATCTGCCATATGATCCAGCAATCCCACTCCTAGGGATATACCCAAAGGAATGTGACTCAGGTTATTCCAAAAGCACCTGCACACCCATGTTTATTGCAGCACTATTTACAAGCTATGGAAACAGCCCCACTACTGATGAATGGATTAAGAAAATGTGGTATTTGTACACAAAGAAATTTTCCTCAACCACAAACAAGAATGAAATTTTGTCATTCACAAGTAAATGGATGGGACTGGAGAACGTCATCTTAAGTGAAGTTAGCCAGGCTCACAAAGCCAAAAATCGCATGTTCTCCTTCATTTACAGATTATAGACCTAAAACAAATGCAGTAATATTATTGGACATGGGTCACATACTAAGGGGAGAACGCATATAGGAGGAATAGGGAAAGGGAAGGAAATCTAAAACTTGAAAGTGATTGATGTGCCCACTGTAGATGAGCTAATAAAGTAATCTTAAACTGAGAGAGGCCACTATAGGAAGGTGACCAGAGGTCTGGTAGAGATGAACCAATTCGGGTTGTAATACACTTGTGCATGGAAGCAATGCTAAGAATCTCTCTGTATAGTTATCTTTATCTTAAAATAGTAAAAATGCTATGTCTTTCTTATTATCTCTTATGTTTTCTCTTCAACAAAATTGGGGAAGAAGGAAGAACAGGCTCTGTGAGGGGCAGAGGGGAGAGATGGCTCAAACAATGTACACACATATGAACAAATGGATGAACAATAAGAAATGGAAAAAAGAAGAAAGCTGTTGAAAAACAGGGAGTGGGAGGTAAAGAGGTAAAGGAGAGTAATGGAAGGGGTTGAACACACCCACAGCAGGCATACATTGAGAGACCCCTTTAAACATCAATTTAAATATTAATAATGAAAGACAGGATTGTAAAATAGGTGCAGTGTGGGGGAGTACTAGTGAGAGGGGAGAGGGTGAATAAAGGAGATTAAGGTGAGGGTATACGGCAGATGGACTTCATATACCTATATGAAACAGAACTAGAAAACCTCTTGCAGTTGCTTTAAGTGGAGCAGGGAGAGGGTTGAGGGGGAGAGACAAGGAGGGCAATGTAAATAATGTACAATATAAGTCTAATTGGAATTGTCACTGTGAATCTCCCCTGTGTAATAAATATATCTTAATAAAAAATTATAAAAATAAAATGCTTGCCTAGAAAATGTGAAGCCCTGAGTTCAAAACCCCAGTACCACCAATAAATAAATAAAATAAAACAAAAAAGAACAAGTGCTCGTGAGGGTGCTAGATTAAAGGAACCCTTGTACATTGTTGGTAGGAATATAAGTTAGTGCAACTACTATGGAAATCAGTATGTGGGAACTCAAGAAACTAAAAATACAACCATGTGATCTAACTATATTACTCCTAGGTACATGCTCAAAAGAGTGAAAGTCAGTACACAGTATAGCTACCTGAACACCCATGTTTATTGTGACTGTAATTAAAATAGTCAAGTTATAAGCTCAGAGTAGGTGCCCATCAACATATGAATGGATAAAGAAATATAGTATGTATACACAATGGAGTATTATTCAGCCATAAAGAAAAATAAAATCATGTCATTTTTCAGGAAAATGGCATGGAGATCATCATGTTAGGCAAAATAAGCTGGACTCAGAAAGATAAATAGTGTGTCTTTTCTCTCATATGTGAAACCTAGTTAGAGTATTTAGAATAGGAAGGGGACCAAGAGGAGGGGTGAAGGGCAACAAGAGAAATGTAGCAGGGGGTAAATATGATTAAAGTATGTTATAAGCATATGTGAAAATGTCATGATGTAAACCATTATTTTCTATAATTAACATATGTTAATAAAAAATCAAACAAAAACAGAAATAGAATGAAAGAGAAAATAATTTAAATAATGTAAGTAAGTTGTTATTGATGTCATTTTCCTTGTTGTGATATTATACTCTAATCATGTAAGATGTTAGGAACTGGGAGAAACTAGATGAAGTACAGAAGATATCTCCATATTATTTCTTACAACTGCATGTGAATACACAGTTACCATAAAATAAAAGGGAAAAACAAAGCAAAACAAAACCTCTCCCAACATCTAGCGTCCAAAAAAGAGCATGTGATGCAGTTATGATAAATTACATGATTAGCCTAGTTATCATTCCAGTACAAAATGTTTGTGAAACTGCTGTTGCCAGCATCTACACACTGCTGTCAACAAATAGCAAGGTCACTGTTCATGAGGGAAAATTCTGAAGGTCAGAAAGGTGACTGGTGAGGTGATGACCTGCTGAGAGCCACCATCTGGAGGCCCTAGTAAGGTTTCTTGTTTCCTGAAGCAAAGCAGTGCAGAAAAACTGATTTGGGACAAGGAATTGCTATTCTACTCCAGTTGTTTTTAGAGAATTGAAATTTCCTTGATATTCAGAAGAACACAATTGGTCTTTCAGTATACCTCCCACTCTGTAGACAGAAAAAACACATTTATATGAGAAAACATGGTACAAGCTTGGAAAGAGAAGTGACAAGAAGGCTCAGAGATCCTGGTGACAATTCCGTTCTCCCCACAGAGAGGATGCTACCAGAAAAGAGATTTACACTGAGATGTCTGATCACTTCAGCCATATCTAAGCACTTTGAGTCCTGATTTCCCATTTTCCTTCTTTGTTGATTGTCTTTGGTTCCCACTTTTGTTGAAATAAGAACATTTCTTCTTCAAATGCTCCCTGAATTTAGGACCTACTATGTTGCAGTTTTCTGTTATTATCATAATGAAAAAGTCCATCTCTAGTCTTGTTCCTGCGATAAGGACTGGCATCCATCACCAGGAGAATGTCCAAGGAGAAGTACTCTATCAGAATCACAAACACCCAGACAGATATCACATCAAAATAGTCTAGGAAAAGGGTTCATTTTTCTTGACACTATTTAGCATTATACAGCTATTGCACAGGTACTGTTCTCATATGCCTCAGCACACACAAGAACATATTTGTTTGACAAGAGTGACTGCCAAGTGGGCAGAAGTCTTGGAAAGTATCTGCCACATGGAATTTCTTACGCAAACAAAATTCAAGAGATCCATATTAACCCTTCAATAACACATACAGTTACTTATCCAAATGTAAATATAGGACTCCACATTATCCCACTGCTATTCGTCACAACAGTCTTGTACTTTTGTGTTTCCATTGTTATTTCAAATGCCAGAGATAATCAACTTATAAAAAGGAAAGCTTTATTTTGGTTCACAGTTTTAGAGGTTTCAAGCCATGGTCAGTTAATTCAGTTGCTGTTAGGCCTGTGGTGAGGCAGTATATCATGGCAGGGGTATATAGCAGCAAAGCAAAGCCACTCACCTCATGGCCTGGATATGAAAGAGAAAGGAGAACAGACTGGGGTCCCATACTTCCCTTCAGAGGCATGCCTGCAATGACCTGAATGCTTCCCACTAGGCCCCACTTCTAAGATTTCCACGACCTCCCAATAGCTCCAAGCTGAGGATGAAGTCTCTAACTCATCCATGTTTGGGGAGCACATAAGATCCAAACTGCAGCAACTTCCATGAAAAAAAATTCTATTGGGGAGGTGTTTATGAAGGTCAACCAAATTTCCAAGAATAGTTAGTCTGAAATATTCTGGAAATAATTTTCTTCAAAAGTCTCAGACCTCAAAGTTCCGAAGTTAGATGAGCAGGTGTTTTCCCACACTGCTTTCTACACTCATGATGATGCATATGACACTTGTATTTGAAATCATAATTTAAGCACACCTGATTCACTTAGACAACATGCCATGTTAGTAGGCAATTACAAGTAGAAAACTATAATTGTTTTGATGACAATAACTGACGACAATTGTGAAAAGTTCTAGGATATTGGGTTCCTCTTGGTGAAGCATGAATAATCCATCACTTGTAAATTTTAAGAAAATATATTCTATGCAATTTACAATTTTCCCTAACACCTGCTCCTCCACTGTTCCCCAAGTCTCTTAATGGCATTAGCCACTGTCAGCTCTGAGAGTGAGCCAGGGAGACCTTCACCCAGTCAGAGGGCAATGGAAATCACCAAGTAAGTCGGGAGGTCCTGGTGTAGCTGTCAACCTTGACACCCTGCTGGTCTCCAGCTGTAAAACTGAGCTTTTCTAGCACTTTTTTGCTTTCACCCAACCCTTCTGAGCTGGCACATCAGAACTCTATCTGCCAGTATAGGGACCAATCTCTCAACCCAGTGAATTTCCACCTTCCCAGGTCTCTCCTACCCTTGTTTTCTTTTCTTCCCAATAACTCCCTGCACCCCACTCCATGCACACACACCCTGAGTATAGCAAGGATCTCTTAGCACCCTCTCCATTGCAACAGAATTTCACACAAAATTGTTCACAATACCTGCTAATTAAAGTCATTGAAGAAAAGCCATTCCAAATGATGCCTAACCGAACAGAGAAAGGAGTAAATTGTTCTTGAAAATCTGATTCTGCTTATAAACTTGGAAAACCTAATGGGTTGAGAAAAGAAAGAAGCTACTTAAAAAGCACTCAGTTTCCATCAAGGCAAAGCATAAGCACTATGGCTAAAATAAAACCACAAGATAATACATAAGTCATACTGGTTAAACCCAGAATTTAGACTCCTAGAAAAAATTATTTCCAAAGTGTTTCACTGGATTCTTCCCTCTCACATTTATTTTTCATGTGGACAAAGCCACATTGAATAAGAAAATTTGGATAAAGGAAGTGACCTCCTTACTCCACTCCTCCCAAAAATAGATATTAAGCCGAAGCTGCATAAGCAGGAATCTTTAGAAATCTCTGCCTGGTAAACATTCTGTTCTGCTCACTACTCAGGCCCCAGGTGGTATTTTCTTTAGGTAAAACAGCTAGAATTCCAAACAGCCAGAAAAGGACAGATTGTGAAAGGTAAAGGTCCACAGAGCAGGAAATTCATAGGACAGGTACTTCTGACCAATAACTCCTTAATCTAGAAGATTCTCACCAAGGTCTTTAGTTCTAGTATTGAAGTGCAAATTTCTGTGTGTGTTCTCAACCCTAGAACTTATCACACCAATTGCCTAACAAAGTAAACAAGTCCTCTTTTGGAATTTGAGTTTATATTGTTCAACTTTCAGAGAAAGAACTCTTGGAGAGCCCATGAGTGGGTTGCAAGGGGTCTGCAAACTCCTAAACATTGTAAGTGAGGCTTCCAGTTAACAGGCATTGTTTTTCTGAGAAGAGGCTCCTAAAGTTTTGGCTAATTCTCAAAGGAGACCCCAACCCTCAATAATGTCAAGACCATTAGACTAGCCTTAAAGCGACTTCATGACTTCTCTTTCATTGTAATTTCAAGAAAAGAGCCATGTACTTAGATTTTTTAACCTGGGCAAGGTCTAAATTCACAGCTCTAGCTCCAGAAGGAATTTACATATTATCTATAGATCTAGATCCATGATGGCCACTTCTTTGGATGCCAATATTTTTGTTCTAAAGACTAAAAAGGAAATGGACACTCACAGGACCTGGCTTGGGCCAAGGGACCCCTAGCACCTACACCTCTATAACCTGTCATCTCCCACAACTGTTTGACTATAGTTGCACTGGGTGAAATGAAGCAATTGAATAAAGGGTAGAAAGTAAAGTAGAGGAGATACTTGTAAGGGTTTGGAGAAGGGAGTAAAGCCAAATGGAAGAAAGACAAAAAACTTGGTGAGAAGGAGTGTGTGAAGAGAGGGAAAAAAGTGAACAAGAAAAGAGAAGAAACATGGAAAAGAGAGAATATGGGTTGTGGATATTTGAGACTAACATGAGAAATAAAAAGAAGATAGTTGAAGGAGACAAGATGAGAAGGACAGTGAGAATTCTCACCAAGAAAGGGGGAAAAGGAAAAAAATGAAAGGAGATGAGAAGTAGAATGGACAGAATAATACCCGACATAAGTCTGTGCTGTGTAATAGGATAGACCCCAATGTCATTTAGCTACAACCTAGCCAAACAAACTTATACAGCTAGGGCAGGGAGAATGCATCCTACAGCCTTTTGGGTGGCCCCTGGCCTACTTCTAGAAGATAGCAAAGGGCAGGGATGAAGGGGACTACTGAGAAAAGCACTATCACCCAAATGCAGTTCCATGGGTCATTTTTAAGCCATTTGCTAGAATACAAGAGGCCTGTGAGTATTCAGGCAAAGATACTACAGAGCCTAATCTATTATCCAAGACCTCTGACTTACCTACTCACTTGGATCACACAGGCCACTGGTAATATCAGCCTATTCGTGAATCACCCTCACCAAGGCAGGAAGCATGGATGAATCAGGTTCCTATTTGGTATGGGGAATGGGGGATACAGTCAGGGCCCAGAAGAGCCTTGCAAACATGTGGCAGTAGTTCATGTCTGCTCATGTACTTGTTCTAAGAAGCACATGGCTGCATGGGCTAATGTGAGTTGATGTAGGAGGGGGGCATTTCTCTGTTGCTCTGGAGCTTACCTGCATTCTTATGCATCATGTGTTAACAGCATGGATGGCACCCCCACAAACATGATGCCACATTTGGTATACAGTCTGAATATGTACTGATGGCTGTCCTAAAGTAACCATTCATAAGCACATTATTAGTAGGCATAAGCACCAGGTCTGGAATAGCTACTATTAGGTTAAAAAGTCAGTTGAAATATACATAGCTAGAAAGGATTCTATATTCAACATGGCAGATGCTGAAGCTCTAGCTCTTTATGTTGGGCTACTTTACACTCTAACTGCCCTACTGAAAGGAGCACCCGTTTATTTCAGTATCACAGTAGTCTCCTACTTAGTGCTTCCTTGTGTTTCAATTTCTTACAAAGTATAGGAAAGAACTTACCAGGGCTCAAAGAATAACATTAAATTTCCAAGTTGTGTTTTTAATTTAAGATGGGTATAAGAGGAGGGAAATTATATTTTGTTAAAGAAACAGATTTATTTATACGCATAAATTATTTGAGCAGTTGACCCCTTTAAACCTAGAAGCAGAGGGAAACTGAGTCTGACAATCCCACCTCAGCCTGCATCTTGGCTTTTCCTGGCCCCTATGAAAGCTATGGTGGTGGGAGACACAGCTTGACCCCATCTACTTTCCACATGAAAATTACAGCCAGTCATGACCAACAGCTCCAACTTTGATTCTACTTGATGAGTTTACAAATTCACTGACTGCTTCAAAACTTTGTAGTTCAAGGGCTCCATCTTGAGGCATGTTCTGTTTCTCTCCATGCTTCCAACTTTGGTAAGAGATGCAAAGCTTAATGAAGAATTTTGTTGCATAGCACAGATGACTTCTATTTGCTAAATATTTTCTTTGATTCCTAAAATTAAGGATAAGGACATGGGTTTGAGCAGACACAATGAACTCCTTCATACATTTGATATACCCTCCTATAATTTTTTGTTAAAAATCTGCTGATATTAATCATATCATGGAAGTTATTGATTTGTTTGTTTGTGTTTGTAATTAGATATTCTCTCCAGTTGTTGGGAACAGTTTTCAGAAGTCACAGTATTTTAATTGCTGGGTTCCATAGGAAGACACTGAGATCTGAGACCCCCCAGATAAAGTCCTCTGTGCGTCCATTCATAGGAACCTACTTTTAGTGGATCAACCAGAAATTCAGGTCACAGTTTAGTTCTTCCACATGTACATAAGCAGGTTTTGTGGCAGCAAGCCCCTGAACCATCTAAGCACCCTAATGTGCCCCTAGACCTTCAACCCCACTAGCAACCTCACTGTCTTGCATTATCCCTTTAGCCCTAAGGATGCTTCTCCGAATTGCTCTTTAGTATCTTCCAATACCTTTGTCATTTAGTCCTCATTAGGAAATTCCTTTAATTAAACTACCTGATATGATTTCTGCCTGACTAGACCCAGACTGACATAGTTACTAAAGCTCTATTTTCTTAAATTTAGAATTCTATCTGACATTCACATATATTGAAGAACATCTATGTAAAGCCCACAACTCTGGGATAAATCTTATTGAACAAAGACTAAAATCTATAGAAAAAGACATGCCAGACAGAGAGAGTATAAAATCCTAGATTTGTGGAGAGTCAGAAGGACTTCAAACATATAATCAAAAAAACACTACCTTGTGATAAAAAGTTTGAACATCAAAGTTGTAACTGTCGGGAGTTAATCCACAAAGTAGAAATACAGAAAGGGAAACTGGAAAGAGGAAGGAGAAAGTAGTATTGGGAATGATTTTTCTAGAAATATCAAATTCTTAAACTGATGACTTCAAGCTGAGGGGTAATTTTCAGCTTGGCCCTATGAGACAAGACCCAGGCAGAAGTGAAAACACCATCAACTAAACAGCAATTCTCAGCAGACTGTAGGAAACTCTGTTCCCACAGAGAATAATAGAGAATAATGCAAGAGTAATAACCTGCCCCCTGGAACAGTGGGGAAGCCATTCAGAAGAGCCTGGAATAAAATAGAGCCTGAGAGTAAGCTCAGTCTTTAAAAGTCCAAAAAACAAAATGGAAACAAAGAAAAAGTTTAAAAAGCAGGTGGATAACAAAGAAAAAGAAAAAGAAATTCACACATTTGGGTCTAGAAAATAGCTTATTTGCATTTTGATTTTGAAAATATTATTTTCAAATTTTCTTTCATTTGGACCCCAATAGAGTATATAAATCAGTGGTAAGTACAGCACTTGCCTATGTGAAAGTCCCTGGATTCCATCCCTAGTGCCACAAAAATAAATGGATAAGTAAATAAATAACATTGGCTAAAGTTTTATATTTTCTGTTATGAAGAAGCTCTTTGAGATCACAGATCAGGCATTAAAACAATAGCTTAATATTTTTAACTTTTTTCAAATAATATTTAAAGACATAAGAAAATGATGATTTGTTGGTGGATTTAAAGAACTGGAGCAGAATGGTTTATTTAGAAGTGATTCCTATAAGCAGGAATGAGGGAGTGAAGAGAGGGAAAAAAAAGAAAGAGGGAAAGCCAATAAAGAGTATGCTATTGACCTGGTTACTTCTATGGGCAACTGAGGCTTAGCACCACTGGGGTCATTTCAGAGCCCACATAGAACAGTATTTTAGAATTATCCTTCTGAAGGACAGAGACTGAAGTATTCACCTACCAGTTTCCAAGGGGTGTTTAGGCTGGGAAGTTGACAGCATGTACAGGAACTGTCCACTTAAGCCAAAGGCAAGGAGATGTAACACAGAGCAGAAAACATCTACAATCCACCCAGATGTGTTTCTTCCCAAACAGACTCTTTAAAGTGGTGGCCACCTCTGTCACTAACCCTTAAAGGTGGTAACCAGGTGCAGTCAACAATAAAAGACTTAAGACATACAGATTAGTGGAATTAGCTGTGGTTGATCCTTAACCGCACCACTAGACCCAACGCTGTATTGTAATTGATAGCCATCATCTTGATCTTCTACAATGCCTTCCACATTTCTTTCACCCTCAGTGAGAAGTTCAACTGATATAGATTGTTTACTTAGTAATTACATATTTTAACTTTGTAATTTAGACATTGCCTTAATTCAGATGGACCTCCCCAGTTAATTCCCCATTAGTGATAGTTTGCTATAGGATCCCTTACACTTACAAGGTATAGGCAAAATGAAAAAAAAACACACATTAGCCAGAATTTAGATGAAGAATTTTGGAAAAAGTGGAGTCCAGTTCCAGGATAGCATATCCTCAATCTCAACAGAACTAGACTCTTATGATAATATATGGTGTAATTATTACTGCAACTTTGGCATTAAATACCACTTTTTTCTAATTCATATAAGAAAATAAGTGTCAGTGGGCCCTTGCATAAAATTAAAGTTAAAGTCAGCAGGATAGGACTTAGCCAAATCTCCTATTCCAAATAACCAATTTTGGCTTTTTTTCCCTCTCAGCGTAAAATCATCTCTTGCTGGGTGAAAATTTTCTAGATTACATTTTCTAAATGGCAGCACAGAGATCCGAGGAGTACTATATAGCCTCCAAATTAAATGGCAGGCTTATTTGAACAAAATTGAAAGATGGAAGAAAATCCAAATATGCCATCCACAATAAACACATCAACTCTGGGTACAAAGAATTCAAACTTAAACATTGTATCATAGAATTCACCACATTTGTGTAATTTGCATTTTTACTACAATGTACTGTTTTTATGGGCCAAGAACCTAAAAATTCTAAACTCAGACATATTTTATATTGCTGGACACTACTGGCTTCTGTTTTCACTGCTCCACAGAATTATCTAAGCAGTATTTCTGCTTCCTTGAATGGACCTTATTACTAGGAGGGAGACCAAGTGCTGAGGATTTTTCACAAACACAGTCAGTCCTCCACATCTGTGGGTTCCATATTGGCAAATTCAACCAACTGCATATCAATGTTTCTTAAAGAATTGCATCTGGATTGCACCGTATTTGAAGATGGTATAATTGAAAGCTGTTGAAAAATAGTGAGGGGTGGGAAAAGGGAAAGACAGTAATAGAAGAGGGTTAATCTGATCAAAGTAAAATGTATTGATGTGTGAAATACCATGCCAAAACCCTTTTAAACAAAGAATATACACTAAAATAAAATAAAAATTAAGGACAGGGACGAGTACTTGTGGGAAGGGAGAGGATAAATGAAGAGGGTGAAGGGGGATGAATATAGTTAACGTGCTTCATATACTTGTATGAAACTAGAACAGTGAAACCTGAAGCTATTTTAAGAGGAGAGTGGGATGAGAGAGAATGATGGAAAGGGCGAATCTAACCAAGTTGCATTGTAAGCATATATGGAAATGACATAATGCACACACACACACACACACACACACACACACACACACACACAACTAATGTATGCTAATAAAAATGTTAAAAGCAAAAACAAAGAATTGTGTCTGAGAGTGCAAGGCTAGCCTGGTATGCATAGTGAGACTCTATCTCAAAAAGCAAAACGAAACAAAAATCACACTTGTACTGAACATGTACAGATTTTTCTTGTCATCATTCTCTAAAAAATACAGCATAACAACTCTTTACATACCAGTTACAGTCTAAGTTATTGTAATTAATCAAGACATGATTTAAAGTATATGAGAAGATGTGTATATGTTATATACAAGTACTGTACCATTTTATATAAGACATTTGGTCATCTGTGGATTTTGGTATCTTCAGGGGATCGTAGAACCAATCTCCCATGGATACCAAGGGAAAATGGTAGCTCCAACCATTAATTACTCTATTCATTTGCAGGATATGACTCAAAATTATGGGACTACATCATCAGAGCTTGGCCACTCCAAGTAATAAATCTGACTTTTCAGACCCCCATGCACAGAAGCACATGGTCCATCTATTTCCTCATTTTTTTCTCAACTCTTCCTTTTTTTAGGGAAAAAGGGCTATTAGTGTTACAGATGTTTACAACAGAGCCAATTTTGGGGGTTTTTTTAAATTTTATTTTATCATTTTTTATATTTACTTATATGTGTATATATTATTTAGCCCCCCCCACCCCTCCACCCTGCTTCTGGGCAAAAGCTGTTCTGCCCTCTTGTCCTCTGATTTTGTTGAAGACAAAACATAAAAGATAATAAAAGAAACAGTGTTTTTGCTAGTTTGAGATAAATACAGCTATACAGAGAGATTCCTAGCATTGTTTCCATGCACATGTATATTACAACCCACATTGGTTTATCTCTGCCAGACCTCTTCACTACTTCCTAGCCTCCTTCCCATAGTGGCCTTTGTCAGTTTGAAATTACTGTATTTGCTCCTGTACAGTGAGCATATCAACCAAATTCAAGTTTTTGATTTCCTTCCCTTTCCCTATCCCTCCCATTTCTGAACTCTTAACTACATAAATACCCTGTTTATTTACCAAATTTGCAGAAATGCAGCAGGTGACTCCTGCACTGGAAACAGGGTAAATTATTTGAAATAAGGTTATATGGTTGCAGTAGTGGTAGCTTATCTAAGCTCTCAAGGACCATTACAAACATTATCAAGATTGTGCTGCACCTTTCCACAGAAATATAAGACTGGATTTATAAGTATTATCAGCTTCTCAAATTCTATTCCACTTATAGAGTGACAAGTTATTTCACATAGAATTATCCACCTCTACTAAAAAGTTTTCAATAGAAATGACATTTCCTCACAATCTACTTATATTAGACAGAATTAGTTCCAAGTTAAAATTCTAAATAAGAATCATCAGTACTTGTTTCCAAGTAAAAATGCTAACTAAGTAATATCTGTCACTCAACATTACAGTTCAATGAGGACATGATGGTTTTTTAAAATTAATTATGCTGGATCAGTTTGATAGGCATATGAAAAAATATAGCTCACTCTTACATCATTCTATTTTTCAATCTAGGTGGATTGCAGATTTAAATGTGAAAGTTAAAACAATAAACATTTCCAGAAGAAAGCATCTTGGCATATGCAAAGATTTCTAAACAGGACATAAAAGCACTATCCATGACAGGTGCTGTGCCTTAAAGCTGTAATCCTAGCTATTTGGGGTGCTGAGATTGGGAGGATCACAGTTCTAGGCCAGTCTGGGAAAAAAAATTCCTGAGATCCCATCTCAACAGGAAAAACTGGGTGTGATATCATGTGCCTGTCATCCTAGCTATGGCAGGAAGCATAAATAGGAAGATCGTGGTCAAGGCTGGCCCAGGTATAAAATGAGACCCTATGTCAAAATAACCAAAGCAAAAAGGGCTGGAAGCATGGCTCAAGCAGTAGAGTGGTTAGTGTGTGCTCTGAGTTCAAAACCCAGAATCACAAAAAAAGCACTAGCCATAAGATAAAAATGATAGTATTTTATTAAAATTAATAACTTATATTTATGAAAACAGAACATAAACAAAGTGAAAGTGCAATTTTCAAAGTGGTAGGTGATATTTATGATATACAAATCCAAAAACTACTCTTTTTCTTAATATAACAAAGAACTCCTATTTAACCAAGGAAAAGATAATACAATATAACAGGAAATCAGGCAAAGCAATGTTTAATGTGCTCAGTTCTCAAGAAATGCCAACTCTGGAGTGATGCAGATACTGAGAATGTTACAGAGTTACAGCAACTATTATACTGTGCTCAATGACAGCAACTATCAAAATGATACTTAATAAGGTAAAGTTGAACACATTACATATGAATGTAATTATGGAAGTTCTCAGCAGGCAGCTAGAAACTGAAAAAAGTAAAATTTAAAACCAAAAGTATAATATCTGAAAATTAAAAATTCCTGAACAGACTCAACAGCAAAATGGAGATAACAAAGGAAATAGTCATCAAACTAGAAAATAGATTAATAAATATCATCTGATATGGAGAACAGAGAGAAAGAATATTATTAAATGAATAGAGCCTCAGGTACTATGAAACAGTATCAAAATAACTGTTATATCATTTGCAGTACCAGAAAGGAGAGGTTTTGAAAGAGGCTGATGCAAGCACACACACATACACACATTCAAAGAAACAACAGGAGAGTACTTCCTAGGTCTGGTATACAGTTTTACAAATTTCAGAAGTCATATAAATGCCAAATAAGCTAAACCAAAAGAAAAGCAAACCAGATGCAAAATAATTCAATTTCTAAAATCAAAAATGAAAAAACCTTGAGAGCAGCTATAGAAAAACAACACATTATATAAGGGAATATAATTTTAAACAATGGAAGATTTCTTATGAAGAAAACTGGAGGTAGTACAGTGGAACAACATCTTCAAAGTGTTAAAAGAAGTGACAACTAAAATTCTGTATCCAGGACTATCACTAAATGAACGCAAGATAGGTATCCTTACGTGGAGGAAAGCTGATAGAATTCATCACCAACAGACCTGTCCTAAAATAAATACTTAAGGCAGTTCCTCAGTTTGAAGAGAAATAATACTAGAAGAAATTGGAACTTTACAAATGAAGAAAGAGCAAAACAAATGGTAAATATCTTGATAAATGTAATAGATTATTTTTTCTCCTCTTAAATTTTTTTAAGTATGACTGTACAAAGCATAAATAACATTTGTCTGGGGAGGTTTCAATGTATATAAATATAACACAAATGGCAACTATGGTGTAAAGGCAGAGGGAAGATAAAGGGACATATTTAATTGCAAGGCTTCTGTATTTTACTTGTAGTGGTAAAGTATTAACTCTAAGTAGATTGGAAAAAGTTGGGCATGTGTATTATAACCCATGGAGCAGTGACTTTGAAAGAACAGCCATATTAAAGTGTACATAACCAAAAATTCAATAGATACATTACAATGGAATACAAAAATATACTTGAATAATCCAACAGAAAGAAGAAAATGGGAAGAGAAAAAAGAACATAAGGTAAAACAAAAATGAACAATAAAACACTGGCTTACGGTGAAAGTATGGAAAAACACTTTCCAAGCAGGTAAACACTGAAAGCAAGAAAAAGTAACTACATTCATCTGATAAAATAAACTTCAAACCAAAATTAGTCAGAAGAGACAAAGAAATTCACTTCATATTAATAAAAGGAACAACCCATAAAGAAGAAATATCAATTGCAAACATACATATCAAATGTTGGCATGACCAATTTCATTTAAAAAAAAAGATACTGGACTTAGAAGCAGAGGCAGACCTTGACACAATAATAGTGGTAGAGTTAAATAGCCCATTCTCACAAAAACTCAACATAGAAACTTTGTAATTAAATGACACTATAGACCATGTAGACTTAAGAGACATGTACAGAATACTTCATGCAACATCTGCATAATACACATGAAACTTTCTCCAAGATTGAACATATTTTAGGATATAAAGCAAGTCTTAACAAACACAAGAAAACTGAAATATCAGAACACAGTGGAATATAAATAGAAAGCAACAACACAAGAAACTATTCAAGCACATGGAGACTGAACAATACATTGTCGAATGACTAGTGGGTTATTAGAGAAATAAGGGAAAAATCAAAAAGCTTTTAGAATCTAGTGAAAACAAAAGCACACCACACCAACAACACAAAAAGTTAGTTCTTTGAAAAGATAAGATTGATAAACCCTAAGCCAAACTGACCAAAAGAAGGATAAAAAAGACCCACATTTAAAAAAATAGAAATAAAAAAGAGAAAAAACTGATAAAATCCAGAGACTCAATAAGGAATACTTAAAAAACTTATATCCTATAAACTGGAATATGTAGAAGAAATGTATAAATTTCTAGCTGCATTTGACCTACCAAAATTGAACCAAAAAGACATCAATAAAAGGCAATGAGATTGAAGCAGTAATCTGGGGAATAATCTCCCCAGGACCACATGAATTCACTTCCAAATTAGACCAGAACTTTAAGTAAGAACTAACATGCTCCTCAAATCTTTCCATATAATAGAAAGGGATAAAATGCTACCAAACTCTATGAAGCCAATATTACTCTAATACCAAATCTGACAAGGACACACACAAAAAATTATAGACCAATTTCATTTATGAACACAGATGTAAAACTTCTCAATAAAATGCTTGCAAACTGAATTTAACAACACGTTAAAAAGATCGTATACCATCATAAGTTGATTTCATACCAGGGATGCAAAGATGGCTCAATAATGCAAATCAATAAATGTAATAATGCACATAATCAGAATAAAGGTCAAAACTCACAGGATCACCTCAATAATTGCAGAAAAAAGCCTTTGACAAGATTCAACATCCTTTCAGATAAAACCTCTGAAGAAACTGGGAATAGAAGGAAAGAACCTCAACATAATAAAGGCTATATATGACAGTTTTACAGCCAATATCGCACTAAATGGGGAGAAACTGAAATCATTCCTTCTATGTCAGGAACAGGGCAAGGATGATCCCTTGCCCCACTCTTATTCAATATAGTACTAGAATTCCTAGTCAGAGCAGTAAGACAAAAGAAAGAAATAAAAGCAATTCAAATAGGGAAGGAAGAACTCAAGTTATACCAATTTGAGATGATAAGATCCTATAGTTAAAAGACACTAAAGATTATAACAACAACAAACACCTAGATAAGATAAATGTTGTTAGCAATGTAGCAGGATACAAAATTAACATATAAAACCCAGTAGATTTTCTATATAAAAACAATGAACAGACTGAGAAAGAAATCAGTAAAATAATTTCATTTGAAAAATTAAAATACCTAGGAATAAACCTAACAAAGGAGGTGAAAGACCTCTACAACAAAAACTATGAAGCCTTGAGGAAAGAAATTGGAAGAAGACACTAGAATATGGAAAGATCTCTCATGTTCAAGGATAGGCAGAATTAATATAGCAAAAACGACTTTACTACCAAAAGCAATCTACAAATTCAACCCAATCTCCATCAAAATTCCAATGTCACTTTTTATAGAAATTTTAAAAATCAATCTTGAAATTTATAAGGAAGCACAAAATTTCTCATAGCAATCCTGAGCAAAACAGAGCAATGCTTGAGGTATCACAATTCCTGACTTCAAGCTATACTTCAGAGCCTTAGCAATCAAAACAACATGGTACAAACACAAAAGCAGATAGAATGATATAATAGAATAGGAGATCCAGAAATAAGCCCATACCACTACAGCCATCAGATTTTCAACAAAGGTGCCAAAAATGTACCTTGGAGAAAGACAACATCTTCAACAAGTGGTGCTGGGAAATGTGGATGTTCACATTCAGAAAAATTGAAGCTGGACCCCGTATATTTCACCCTGTACAGAAACTAATTCAAAGTATGTCAAAGATCCAAATGCAAAGCCTAAAACTTTGATAGTACTGGAGGAAAACATAGGGAAAACCCTTAAACATGTAAACATAGGTTACACCTTTCTGAATAGGACTCCAATTGCTCAGGGCAAAAAATGGAAGAATTGGCAAATAGGATTGTATCAAATGTAAAAAACTTCTGCACAGCAAAAGAATCAAGAGACAACACACAGAATGGGTGAAAATCTTTGCCAGCTATTCATCAGATAAGGAATTAATATCCAGAATTTATAAAGACCTCCTAAAATTAAACACTAAAAGAGCCAACAATCCAATCAATTGAACAGATACTTCTCAAAAGAGGAAGTACAAATGGTCAATAAATATACAATGTTCAGCATCCTTAGCCAAAAAGAAATGCAAATCAAAACTATACTGTAATTCCATGCCATCCCAGTCAGAATGGCAATTGCTAAGAATAACAACAAATGCTGGTGATGATGTAGAGAAAATGGAACCCTGATACACTTTGTTGGGAATGTAAATTAGTCCAGCCAGTATGGAAATCAATACGGAATTTCCCCAAAAATTCAAAAAATAGAACTAACATATGATTATCCTATACCACTCCTGGACATATAAGCCTGCATAAAATAGACATACCCACACACCTATGTTTATAGTGGTACTATTCACAATAGCCAAAGTATGGAATCAGTCCAGGTGCCCATCAACAGATAAATGGATAAAGAAAATGTGGTTTATAAGAACATAGGGCAAAGTTCAAGTGGTAAAACACATGCCAAGCAAGCCAGGGGTCCTGAGTTCGATCTTCAGTACCACAAAAAAGAAGATGTGGTATATGGATAGATTGATAGAGATAAATAGATGATAGATAGATGATTGATTGATAGAGAGACAGAAATACAACTGGAATTAAAAGTACAATAGACTACTACACAAAAAGAGTGGAATACTGCAATATACTACTAACACCAATTTTGGTATAATATTTATCCTTTTCTTCTAAATTTTCCAGTTTGTTTGAATATAGGTTTTCAACATATTCCCTCATGGTCCTCTGGATTTCATTGGTATCTTTTGTGATATCCCCCCTTTTCTTCTCTAATTTTATTAATTTGGATCTTTTACCTTCTCTTTCTAGTCAGAATGGCCAAGCATTCATCAATTTTATCTTTTCAAAGAACCAATTCTTTGCTTCATTGATTCTTTGTATAGATTTTTTTTGGTCCGTATTTCTTTTTTTTTTTTTTTTGGCAACACTGGGGTTTGAACTCAGGGCCTCACACTTGCTAGGCAGACACTCTGCTCTTACTGCTTGAGCCTCTCTGTCAGCCTTGGTCTGTATTTCATTAATGTGTATTCTAACTTTTATTATTTCTTTCTATCTAGTAATTTGGGGTTTGGCTTGTTCTTGTTTTTCTAAGAGCTTGAGGTACAACATTAGGTGATTTTTTTTGAAATCTTTGAATTTCTTATATAGGTGCTCATAGCTATTTCCTCTTAGCACTGCCTTTTTTATGTCCCATATATTCTGGTAGGTTATGTTTTTATTTTCATTAGATTCTAGAAACTTTTTATTTTCCCTCATATTTCTTCAGTGACCCACTGGTCATTCAACAGTGGTGTTGTTCAGTCTCCATGTGTTTCAAATTTTTCTGTAGCTTCTTCTAGTTTTATTCCATTATGGTCTGCTAGAATACAGGGGGGTTATTTTGACTTTCTTACATTTGCTAAGACTTGCTTTGTGTCCTAAAATATGATCTATTTTGGAGAAAGTTCCATGGACTGTACTATGCAGCTTCAGGATGAAATACTCTGCAGATGTCTGGTAAATTCATTTGGTTTATTATGTCATTTAATTCTGAGGGCTTTTTGTTGGCTTTTTGTCTGGATGACCTATCTATTGGTGATAGTAGTGTATTGAAGTATTCCACTATCTTTGTGTAGGAGTCTATCTGTACTTTTAATTCCAGTTGTGTTTGTTTAATGAAGTTGGGTGCATTGACATTTAATACATATATGTTAACAATTGTTATTACTTCATGATGCATTGCTCCTTTGTTAGTATGAAGTAGCTTTCTTTGTCTCTTCTGCCTAATTTTGATTTGAAGTCTAGATTATCATATGTAAGTATAGCTACTCCTGCTTGCTTTGCTTGAAAGAACTTTTCCCACCCTTTCACCCTAAGCCAATTTTTGTTTTTGTCAGTGAGATGAATTTCTTATAGGTAATAAATGGTCTTGTTTTTTTTTTATCAAACTTGCCATTTTATGCCTTTTGCTTTGAGAAATGAGACTGCTAGCATTGTTTTAACATTGAATGGTGTGTGGTAATCCTTGCCATTTTGCTATATAACCTACAAAAGAAATAAAACATTTCCTTTATCAGTGTCCATGGAAACATTAAAACATTATTATATATTTGACCATGTAGTAAACCTAAATAAATTCCAATTTACTTGTAGGTTACATTTCTGACTTAAATGCAAAAAAATTTGAAAATATGTAGCATTTCAAACAAAAAAATCCTTGGCTGCTTGGAAATGTAAAACTACTCTTCTCAGTAATTCTTGGGTCACTTGGGAAATCAATTATTTATCAACCATTTAGAAAATAATGAAAAAATCTAGTCAAATAAATCAGAAAATGCTAAACAAGCTGAGCAAAGAGTAAAAGTAAGCAATTTATAGACATATTAGTGGCTATTGAAATGATTCAAATCTCATAGAAGGAGTGACTTTGATCAGGGTACATTCTATGCATGTATGGAAATATCACAAAGAAACTCCTTTGTACACTAATATATGATAATAAAAATGTTTTTAAAAATCCCTCTTATCATCAAGGAGGTATATAGTAATATATAATAAGAATCTATTTCTTAGCTAACAATTTTGAAGAAATTAGAAAAGACAGATTTCCTTTAGTGTTGGATAGGATATTGGAAAGCATACCTGTTAGAGGTAGCATTACATTGTAAAACATCACTGATGCACAATTGGAAATATATATGTATGATATATCAAATATATGTTGAAAATAAACTTATAAAACAATCTGTATAATGTGAACAATACTTAAAATATATAACCACATATATGTGTATATGTTCTAATGTTTTATAGATAAATGAATCATAATTGTGGAAATGCGGGTACATATTTTGTGATAATGCATTATATCGTACATTTACATCTCATTAGTTTTCTTTTGAGCTTATATGACAACAAAATGTTTTTAAAAGCATGCATACACAGACACAGAAAATTCAAATTGTGATTTAAGTGTATGGAATCCATTTGAAAAGATGCCAGTCGCCAGGTGCCAGTGGCTCACACCTGTAATCCTAGCTACTTGGGAAGCTGAGATTGGGAGTATCATGGTTCAAGGCCAGCCCAGGCAAATAGTTTGTGAGACACCATCTCCAATATAACCAGAGCAAAATGGACTGGAGGTGTGGCTCAAGGGGTAGAGTGCCTGCTTTGCAAGCACAAAGCCCTGAGTTCAAACCTGATTCCCACAAGAAAAAAGGATGCCAGTCAAGTTGATAATAGTGGTGACACTTTGAAGAAAGAAGGAAGAGGACAGAGGCCTGGGTTTAGGGAAAGAATAGTCAAAGGGGGCTTTTACATTATCTAAAGTGCATTTGATTTAAAAGTTATATTGTTTGTATTCTTGTGTAATTAAAGGCAAATTTTGATGGAAGTATGAGAACAAAGAAATTGAAATCAAAAGATATGTTTTATTATAATTATGTAAAATTATATAAAATTGCTTATAAGTCATATACAAAGGAAAACAAACAGAAATATTAACTTTGTAATCTCTGGGTGATGAGATTATGGATGGCTTTTGCCCTTCTTTGTGTCTTTCCTGCATTTTCAAAGTATTTTTGAAGTTATAATAAATATGTGCATATTTAAGTTAGGAAAAAATTATAAGAATCAGTAAAAAAAAATAAGCCCCTCCCCCACAGAAAATGGGTAAAGGACAAAAGCAAGTGTTTCACAAAAGAATAAGCTCAAGGGATTCTTCACATAAAAATAAATACATTCCATAAGTGAAATTTTGAATTAAAATGAAAATGTCATTTTAAAACCCAGGTGGGCAAATATCACAAATGTTGAGATTATCCAGTGTTGCCTAGGGAGTAAGAATAATTTCATATACCTCTTGGTGGAAGTATAAATGGAAGCAGCCTTTCAGGAGATTGTATGGCAATAAGCATAAAGAGTCTTGAAAATATGTGCATGAGTGTAGGAAAAAGGGACTGTCTGGTGGCAGGAACAAGTGAGAGAGAGTATGGGGGAAAGGAGAGATTGCTTGTGGATAAACATGAGTGGAGTACATTATATATGTAGGAAGATAACATAATGAAGCCTACTAAATACTGTTTGAAAAGGGGAGAGGAGGAAGGGAAACCAAAAGAATACAATAGAGGGGATGAATTTGATTAAAGTACGTTGTATGTACATATGGAAATATCACAATGAAACCCCTTTGTACAACTTATTTACATTAATTTAAAAATCTTTATTATTTGACCCAGCTTATTAGTCAGCTTTCTGTCACTTGTGACAGAATAACAGATAATTAACTTATAAAAGGTTTAGGACAATTCAGTTCAAGATCAGGAGGACCCATTGTTTTGTCCCCTGATGAGGTGCCATATGGCAATGGTGGGGAACACATGCAGAACAAACTGTTCACTTCATTGTCAGGAAGCAAAAGAGAATGAGGAGAGAGTTGGGGTCTCACAATCCTCCTCAATGACCTAAGAACCTTTTCTAAAGTTTCCACCACCTGCCAATAGTGCCACCTGGGGACCAAGTCTTTAACACCTGCACCTTTGGCAGATACTTAAGATCCAAACGATAGCACCCAGTATTCCACTTCCAGAAAATCACTTTAAAATAGTGAAAGGTGTAGAAAATGGCTTACTTACAAGAATTAAAAGAAAACTGCACACACATACATATGCTATTCCACATCATGTTATTTGAATTAGAAATCATTTTCAAAGCATTTAATAATGGAAATGCTAAAGATACAATGTTAAGTAAATAAAGCAAGACTTGCCGTAGTAGCGCCAGTTTGATTTCAGCTTTGAAAAAAAGAAAAATGAAAAGAGTGTAAAAGTGTGATCAAGTATGTAGAAAAAGGTCAAAAAAGAAATACAATAATAATGTTAATAGGAGTTTTCAAATGGTGTTTTTTAATTTTCTTCTTTATGCTTTTCCATAGTTCCAGACTCTCCTTGATGAACTCATTGGAAATATTTAAACAGATATTTTTTAAACTTCAAATTAAAATTAATAATGGTCTAATGATTTCCTTTATAAAAATCACCTCTGGTGCACTAACCACTTTCATGTTTCTCTGGCAGACCCTGTAATTCATGCTGGTTTCACTCAGAGCCTCTTCCTTGCTCTGTAAATCTTGTGCTGGCCTTTAGCCAAGACCAATAAAACCTGACCTGACCTGACCTTCAAGTTCAATCAGTGGTAACAAAAGGAATTTATATCATTGTTTTGCTAAATGCTCTTTCCTTCCTACCACAGTCTCTGTTATTGTTGAACTGCTGTCTACATTACCAAATTATGTTGACCATCAGGGGCTAATAGGCCAACTGCTAAGATCTCTATTGATCTTAACATGTCATGCTTGTTAATATTAGCACATTATGAAATATATATTATAAATAATAACTTCACATAAATGAAATGCCAGTCTTCATAAATATTAGAAGAAGCATGCTTTGTATGGGTCAGCAGACTCCTATATGTCATTACTCATTTCTTTCCTTTGGGGCCCCAAAGCTGAGTTAATCAAGTACAGGTCAGAAACAGGTCACCCAACACTGGAGGCCTGTGAGTAGCTGCAGAAAAGTAGAAATAATAATCACCTCACAGTATCTCTCAGTGGTGTTCGCTGCTATGCAAAATAAAAGCAGTGAACACCACTAACTCTAAAGACAGAATTCATCTCCTGTTTTCAGCACTGACTTCTAATCATGTTTAATAGTACATTTACTCTTACCAAGCACAAATTCACCAAGCACAAATATTTATTGAGTGTCCACTAATACCGGGCACTGTTCTAGGCAATCAGTAGATATTAATGAACAAAAGACAGAAATCTCTGCTCTCAAGGGAGGCAGATTATAAATAAAAAACATAAAAATAAAGTGTACTGTTTGTTAGATCATGATTACTGCTGTGGAAAAAATAGACCTAAGGGAGATCTAGAGGTACCCAGGTTATAAGTAGAAATAGTTTGGTCAGGATAAAACTTATCAAGAGGGTGACTATGGTAGGTATGTTGTGCCCAGATCACCTGCAAAGGAGGAGTTGTGTCCCAACCTATGGAAATATTGACAACTCCTTCAGGGCTTGCCTTAGCTGAACAAAGCCACCTTACCTAACAAGGTCAGACCTCATAAGGAGAAGGGGACTTAAAGGGCTGGCTCCTTCGGCCCAATGGAGGACAACCTGACAGGCCACTTGTGTTCATTGTAGGGATGGTCAAGCTTGTCATCAAGCCTACATCACAACTTGACTTCTCTTCTCCTCCCTACTCTTGTTCCCTTCCTCTCCTTTCCACACATGCTGGTCCCAAGAGTACTCCCTAATAAACATCCTACATTATTTCAGTGCATACTTTCTATAGAGCTCAACCCACATGGTGATATTTAAGCAAATGCTTGAAGGAAAGGAGGGAATGGAATGTCTGAAGGACGAACACACAGACACAGCACACAGTCAGTGCAAAGGCCCAAAGAAGGAGTATGCCTGGTGTGGTCAAAGAACAGTAAGAAATCCAGTCAGGCTGGAGTAGAATGAATGCAAAGGAATTCATAAGAAATAGGGTCCTTTTGCTTTTACTTAACATAAAATGGAAAAATCATGGGAGCTTTGACCAAAGTGTGACATGTTCTGATGTACACTTTAAAAATCACCATGGCTGCTGACAACTGTGTGAAGAATACACTGCAGAAGGGAAACAGGGAGGCAGGAGGCTACCAAAGAAATTCAGGGGTGAGTGAAGATTGTGCCTTGATCCAGGAAGCTTGCAGCAGAGGCAGAGAAACATGGAAATACAATCTTCGTGAGACATTCTAAAGATAAAGTAGGCTTTCCAGGGTCTCCTGGTGGATTAGATAGAAAATCTATGGGGAAAAATACAGTTCATACTTGAGCATTTTAAAGTTTAAGTTATACATACTCATTTACGTGAGATATTGAGTGCATGGTTGATGAGAGAGCCTAGCATTTAAGAAAGAGATCAGAAGACAGTATGGTATTTAAATCCTTCAGACTGGTTAACATCTCCACAGGAATGAGTGCAGATAAGGAAGAGAAGACACCCAAGGACAGGGGCACTCCAATGTAAGACTTCTGAGGAAAGATGAAAACCCAGCAAAGAACACTGAGAAGCTACAACAAAATTAGAAATAAGGGCAAAATAGTTTCTGCTGGGTATTGAGGGGGTGGGGAGAGGGAGGGGGCAGAGTGGGTGGTAAGGGAGGGGGTGGGGGCAGGGGGGAGAAATGAACCAAGCCTTGTATGCACATATGAATAATAAAAGAAAAAGAAAAAAAAAAAGAACACTGAGAAGGACCAAGCATTAAGGATGGAATGCGAGGAAAACAAGTAAAAAATGTAATGCCCTATGCTGCTGGTAAGTCAAGGAAGATGAATGCTGAGAACCATCAGAACATTGGTGGCGTTGACAAGAGCAGTTGGAAAGGAAAATGAAAACCATTGGAATCAAAGAAGAAGAATTCTGCTTCATATCTCTTTATGAAAAGATAAATCCATCAAAATAAGAATCTTTAAGCTAGGGATGTAACTCAGTGGCAGAGCAGAGCCCTGTGCAAGGCCCTGGGTTCCATCACCAGCAACACACACACACACACACACAAGAACCTTTTATGGAAAACTTGTTCAAACCAAGGTGACAATACAACGTGAGGGTGAATGCTCATTATAGAAATAATAGCTCTTACCTCCTTTCCCTTGAGGAATTAATGATAAATGAACCTTCTGTTTAGCTCATTTGTCAGGCCTTCCATGTCAGGGACACCACCCTTTAGAGATAGGAAAGAGAAAAATCAACAAAATTCTTCTAAAACATTTTATTAGCATATGTTAATTGTACAAAGAAGTTTTGCTGTGGTATTTCCATACATGCATATATTATACTTTGATCATATTTACTCCCCATTACTCTCTTAATAACCCCTTACTCACACTTTAAAAAACAATTTCAGTGGATTTCATTGTGCTCTTTTCATACACGTATATACTGTATTTTGATTATATTCATTCACCCTTACCATCTTTTTTTCCCCTCCTCCTTCTGACTGGTTCCCCCAACAGCCCCCTTTTACATTTATGTCATATTATTATTTTTTCTTAGGTCTAGATTCGGCATATGAGAGAAAACATGTGATATTTGACTTTCCGAGCTTGACATATCTCACTCAGTACAATCATCTCTAGCATCATCCATTTTCCTGAAAATGACCTGATTTCATTCTTCTTTATGGCTGAACAGTACTCCACTGTGTACGTTTTCTTTATCCGTTCATTGGTTGTTGGGTACCTACACTGATTCCATAACTTGGCTATTGTGAATGCTGCACAGAGCCCAGCTCTGTGGAGTAGATCTAGTTCTATCTAATCTACAGCCATAAGCAGAGACGAGACCGACCAGAGAGTGAACTTCAATTAGCCAAAGAAATAAATAAAACCTATAATTGACACTCTGTTAAGAACTCCACTATGGACTAGGGGAGTGGCTCAAGTATTAGAATGCCTGCCTGGCAAGCACAAGGACCTGAGTTCAAATCCCAGTACCACCAACAAAAAACAATTATTCTCAATCATTGAGCTACATATATTGGAGGAAACTGTTCATATCCAGTTGATGACCAGCCAACATTTTAGAGTTCAGCAGCCCATCCACAGCCCTCTCATATTTCACCTCTTTCTATTGTCCGATCCACATACCACTGACCTACTTAGTCCCCAGCATATCAGGCAATTAACACCTTCCCTCACACACTCTGGCTTTTTAACTTGTTTGCCATTGTGCGCAGCATGCACACACGTGCACATGTGCTAACTGAAACAGTACACCATTTGAAATGCTACCCAGTTTAAAAGCCCAACTCAAATGCCTGATCTTACCCTCCTTTCCTTCATATTTTCATAATACTTTGTATGTCTGTTATATATAGATGCTATGAACAGGCTCTAGCTTCATTCAACTAGGGATGTTATATTTCTCAACATCTCCCACTTGTCTATAAGCAAGGTAACCATGCATTCCAGTTTGCTCAGCAAAGTTCTAGTTTACATTTGATGCCCCAAGGTAAATACTATAAAACTCCTTAGGCTTTCAAATGATGGCATGGCTTAGATGATCAGTGAAATGGTCTTTCGATGGTAGAATCTGACTCTCACTCATCCATATAACTCCCACATGTCTATCAGTGCCACACACAATAGGTGATCAATAACATGCAATGATGAATTGTAGACTATCGGTATGTAACTTCTGTTACAAAGTGTATGTGATTTCCCTTTTCTGAGTAGAAGGAAGTCAGCTTGTCATAAAATCAAGAGAAAGCTCAGAAACTGAGCAGGGAAGAACATTTTCCCATCTCTCCCTCCATCAGCCCATAGATGTGCTCTCGGCCATGTGGAATGAAGACAATCTGAGATCTATGAAACACTACATTAACCAACTGGAAGATGGGATTCCTCTGGTGTGGAAGAGAGCCCTTGGACCAGGAGTCCAAAGATAAGGACTCCTATCCCAACTCAGCCCTAATAAGTAATTCTTGTAATGCTATAAGGATATAACCTTTTACATTCACAGGCAAGACACATTGCCTTTCTCCATCCTCACCTGAATATGAGAAGGATGTGACAAGGTCAACTTCCAAGTCCCTTCTAGCTCTCACGCAAACACAGCTTTAAAGGAATACAGATAACATCAAGGTCTATTCCTGCTTTTATCTTGGGCCAAAAGCCCATGGACAGGGATGTGATAATGAAAGCACCATTTCACGGGACCTGAAATTGTTTAAAACTGTTCTAATACAAATGTTTTGTCAGGGAGAAACAGCTGCCCCTCAGAGACCTACTTCTTTAAGCGCTTGGCATGAGTCCTTATTACAGATGTTCTTCAATGTGAATGAACATAAGATCACCTGTTGGGCTGATCCCCTAGGTCTAGAGTGGGCCTTAGAATGTACATTTCTAACAAGTTCCCAGGTGATGCTGATGCTGCTGGACCAGGGACCACCCTTGGGAGAAACACTGTTATCGTATTACAGCACAACAAAAGATAACTTTTAGGGGAAAACAAAGAAATTCTTTTTTTTAATGTATTTTTTTCTTTTATTATTCATATGTGCATACAAGGCTTGGGTCATTTCTCCCCTCTGACCCCACCTCCTCCCTTACCACCCACTCCACCCCCTCCCTCTCCCCCCTACCCCCTCAATACCCAGCAGAAACTATTTTGTCCTTATTTCTAATTTTGTTGTAGAGAGAGTATAAGCAATAATAGGAAGAAACAAGGGTTTTTGCTGGTTGAGATAAGGATAGCTATACAGGGCGTTGACTCACATTGATTTCCTGTGCGTGGGTGTTACCTTCCAGGTTAATTCTTTTTGATCTAACCTTTTCTCTAGTTCCTGGTCCCCTTTTCCTATTGGCCTCAGTTGCTTTTAAGGTATCTGCTTTAGTTTCTCTGCATTAAGGGCAACAAATGCTAGCTAGTTTTTTAGGTGTCTTACCTATCCTCACCCCTCCCTTGTGTGCTCTCGCTTTTATCATGTGCTCATAGTCCAATCCCATTGTTGTGTTTGCCTTGATCTAATGTCCACATATGAGGGAGAACATACGATTTTTGGTCTTTTGGGCCAGGCTAACCTCACTCAGAATGATGTTCTCCAATTCCATCCATTTACCAGCGAATGATAACATTTCGTTCTTCTTCATGGCTGCATAGAATTCCATTGTGTATAGATACCACATTTTGTTAATCCATTCGTCAGTGGTGGGGCATCTTGGCTGTTTCCATAACTTGGCTATTGTGACTAGTGCCGCAATAAACATGGGTGTGCAGGTGCCTCTGGAGTAACAGTCTTTTGGGTATATCCCCAAGAGTGGTATTGCTGGATCAAATGGTAGATCGATGTCCAGCTTTTTAAGTAGCCTCCAAATTTTTTTCCAGAGTGGTTGTACTAGTCTACATTCCCACCAACAGTGTAAGAGGGTTCCTTTTTCCCCGCATCCTCGCCAACACCTGTTGTTGGTGGTGTTGCTGATGATGGCTATTCTAACAGGGGTGAGGTGGAATCTTAGTGTGGTTTTAATTTGCATTTCCTTTATTGCTAGAGATGGTGAGCATTTTTTCATGTGTTTTTTGGCCATTTGAATTTCTTCTTTTGAGAAAGTTCTGTTTAGTTCACTTGCCCATTTCTTTATTGGTTCATTAGTTTTGGGAGAATTTAGTTTTTTAATTTCCCTATATATTCTGGTTATCAGTCCTTTGTCTGATGTGTAGTTGGCAAATATTTTCTCCCACTCTGTGGGTGTTCTCTTCAGTTTAGAGACCATTTCTTTTGATGAACAGAAGCTTTTTAGTTTTATGAGGTCCCATTTATCTATGCTATCTCTTAGTTGCTGTGCTGCTGGGGTTTCTTTGAGAAAGTTCTTACCTATACCTACTAATTCCAGAGTATTTCCTACTCTTTCCTGTATCAACTTTAGAGTTTGGGGTCTGATATTAAGATCCTTGATCCATTTTGAGTTAATCTTGGTATAGGGTGATATACATGGATCTAGTTTCAGTTTTTTGCAGACTGCTAACCAGTTTTCCCAGCAGTTTTTGTTAAGAGGCTGCTATTTCTCCATCGTATATTTTTAGCTCCTTTGTCAAAGACAAGTTGGTTATAGTTTTGTGGCTTCATATCTGGGTCCTCTATTCTGTTCCACTGGTCTTCCATGTCTGTTTTTGTGCCAGTACCATGCTGTTTTTATTGCTATTGCTTTGTAATATAGTTTGAAGGCAGATATTGTGATACCTCCTGCATTGTTCTTTTGACTGAGTATTGCCTTGGCTATTCGTGGCTTCCTGTGAAAACAAAGAAATTCTTAAACAAACAAACACACTCAGATTTAAGATGAAGGAGCCCTGGAAGTAGGTTTTCATTCCAGACTTTATTCAATATCATCTTCTGGATTCTTTTTTGGCACAACCCTCTTTGTGAGGATCTTGTGTTCCCTGGGTACCCTGTACACAGTTGGGAGAAGATGATTTCTTTGGAGAAATTTTGTTTTCTTCTCCCCTCAGGTCTGCGTGTTACTCTTAGGTCTCATTAGCCCTTGGAATGTGTCCCAATTTAGCGTCAGCTGTGAATTTAATTAATGTTCCATGTAACCTTTCTGTACAGCACTAAGGAAGATGCTAATTAAAGGCAGAGGCAAACATACCCCCTGTTTCTCCTGCCCTATCTGCCATTAATGGCTCTTATTCTTAGGATCCTAGCAGTTGTTAGCTGATTACCAGCTCCAATACATATCAAAGTCCATTTGAGAGAATGCAATTTTTTTTATTCTTTACATTAACCAGACCTATGTGATTTGAAAGACTCTGATTTGAGCTGTGGCTTTCCACTCTATTTTTCCCAAGGTTTGTGAGCTGACAATTCTCCATTGTTTATTCAGATTATTCATGGAGCCCCTGATGTAAACATCTAACTAGCAAACAAGCAAGCCAAAGAAACAGCTGCTGTTTTGCTTGCCACTGCACCTGCCCCCCTTTTTCTATTCACCCACTCACACTAATGGCCACCATCAAAACTCCTGGAGCCCCAGAACCTCCTAAATTCTGATCTAGGGAATTAATGAGCTCTGAAATGGAAGTGGAAGGAAAGCCATACAATGTAGGGATATATTAAGAACACTATTCCAGGGATAAATGACACCATAGGCTCACTAACTTAGCCACATGGGACTGCCATTGAAAAAAGTCCCCGCCTATCCCCTCCCCAACCCATCCCCCAACTCAAGGTTATCAAAATCAAATTCACTTTGTCACATCATTTACCTTTTCAACCTGTTCAGATTAATTAATAACAACCTTCTTCTAAGACATTAGAACAATGATCACAACTCTGGTTTATCATTAGAATCACTTGGAGAGTTATGTAAATATTGAAACCCAGGCCACACGCCACACGCCACACTAATTAATTCAAAATCTCTTTAGGTGGAACCCAGGCATCAGTATTTTTTAAATTCTTCAGGCAATTCCAATGTGTAACCAAAGCTGAGAATTACTGAACTTCAGGGGATTTCATCAAATTTATTAATGTGAACCCCTGTCTCAGATGATGTTCTTCACCAAGGGATTGGAAGACTCACTTGGGTAGGAGGGCAATTTCCATTTAAGGAAGGGCAAGACTAGTGGAAACACATGCTAGGCTGAAGAAAATTGGGAAAGAGACTAGAATGTCACAGGGCTTTCAGGGGAGATATTAAAATTGTTGCAGACCAATATTTTTATTACCTGGGCCATGTTCCTATGCAGCAAAATGAGAGAAGCTTCATATTCTGCCTTTAGTGCTTATTCCTCTTGGCTAACTGTATTCAGGCTCAGATTTACTGTATTTACTTTGGTATCATAATTTTTGTTTGTTTCTTTGCTTGTTTGGGTTTTTTTGCAGAATACGGGTTTGAACTCAGGGCCTTGAATTTACTAGGCAAGTGTTCTATGATTTCAGTCATGTCCCCAGATATTTTTGGTTTTAGTTTATTTTTCAAATAGGGTCTCACTTTTGCTTAAGGCTGGCCTCAAACCACAATGCTCCTATCTCTACCTCCTGCAATGCCATGCCTGACCCATAGTTTAAGTAAAATGGACTGATGGTCTGATAGGGTGCATTGGCTTAAATATTTGTGTCTCCAAATTCATGTTGAAGGTCGGGGTATGTAACTTAGTGGTAGAGTGCTTACCTAGCCTGCCAAAGCCCTGGGTATGATCCCCAGAACCATAAGAAAAAGATGCATGTTGAAACTTAGCAACAGAGATGGGGAGTATAACATGTTCAAGGCCCTGGGTTCAATCTCCAGTGCCATACAACAAAAAGGGTAGAGGGGTGAAAGGACCTTAATCCCTTAGTAAGAGGTGGGGTCAGAGAGTTGGGAAAAGGTGGTACATTAGAATCATCTTCCATTTTCACTTCATGAATGAGAAGAGACAAGTAACATAGGAGAGACTATATGCTGAAGAGAAAGAGAGGAAGAGTACCAGGTATCACAAAAGGGACAGCAGGATCACAGAAAACCACAGAGAAACAGGCAACAGAAAAGCAACAAAGAATTCCAAGACTGTCCCTGGCTTCCCAGGAGGGGGAGCAAAAGCTGAAGATGCCATCACAAGGGAAAACAGATGACTCTGGTGACAGATTGCCAATTCTAGCTTAAAATAAGCTCACACTGTCTACAAGACTTAAACCCAGTACAGGGATTTGTGAAACAGTGAAGATGGAAAGCCTTGGTGAAAAAAGATACTCTATAATTCTCCTAATCTTGGAGGGTGATAGCTAGGCACCATCTTGAGAGAAGGCCTATTGTTTTCAGACTAAGACACTCTGGGGGCCTAATAACAAGGAATACTCATAGCTCAGGGAGTCTTGGGATACCATGCCACAAAGTCTGGAAGGGAGATGGTCATGAGAGGTTGAGAGAGAGAGAAAGAGAGAGAAATCCAGGTGACCTTGCAGACAGATAATTTCAAATTGCAGTAGACAGTGCCAGCATCAAAGGGTTGCATGATGGTTGGAGGCTTCATTTTATCTGACCAGTAGTGAGTCCCATCACCTGAGGCTAGAGTGCAAAAAAAGCACTGAGTCTGTGACTGGCTTAGTACTCAGGCTTCATGGCTTACCTCCTGGCTACCTGTGTTGCCCTGCTAAGTGAGTATAAGGGCCCTGAGCCCAGACTCTCCAAATCACAAGATATTCATACCCTCATGCCCTCCCTCTCCCCACACACAAACATAGTGTGAACTGTTTGACAACATCTGAAAGCACTGAGGCTCACTGCTGGGAACTACATCCTGTCTCATGTTTGCTGACATTCAGGACTCAAGTGCAGATCCTCTGAATCAGGAAACTTCTACAGACTCTTCCTCCACAAGAGGAGATAAACTGCAGGACAAGATCTGTAAGCACTGAGTTCAGTAGGCAAAGTGCCTAGGACCCTCAGCTCTCCCCCTAGCTAGTGTAAAACTCAGTGCTATGTCTGTTCCCCCAACTCTCTGACACATTCAGGGGTCACCCCAGGACTTGGATGTTTGCTTCCCCTGAGGAAAAGAACTGGGGGTTATATAGAGTAAGTAGGATCCTACCTAGCCCACAAGCTATGGACCAAGTAGACTTAGCATATCTACATAATATTTAATTTAGCAGTTGCACAATATACATTCTTCTCAGCAGCCTGTGGAACTTTCTGTGAAATATTTCAGAACATAAATCAAATTGTAATAAATGAAGAAAAAAAGAAAATTGATATAACCCCTTGTATTCTATCAAACCACAATAGAATAAAACTACAAATCAACCATGAAGAAAGTGAAAAAACATATACAAACACAGAGAGACTGAACAATATATTGCTGAATTAAATAAGGAGGGAAATTTAAAAATTCTTAGAATTTAATGAAAATTAAAACATAGCTTTCCAGAATCTCTGGGGTATAGCAAAGGCAGTTCTAAGAGCAAAGTTTATAGCAGCTATAAGCACCTATAAAGAGAGATGAGAGAGAGCAAGAGGGAGATCTTAAATAAATAGCCTAATGATGAACCTCAAGTTCCTAGAAATATACAAGAAGCCAAACTCAAAATAAGCAGGCAGAAAGAAATAAAATTTGAGCAGAAATTAATGAAATGGAAACAAAAACAATACCAAGCATCAGTGAAAGAAAATTTGGTTCTTTGAAAAGATAAATAACATTATAAAACCTTAAACACACTGCCCAAAAGAAGGTGAGAAAAACCCAAATAAAATTAGAAGGCACTGGCAAAGTGGCTTAAGTGGTATAGCTTCTGCCTAGCAAGTGTGAGACCTGGAGTTCAAACCCCAGTACTGTAAAAACAAAAAAATTAGAAAATAAAATTAGAAATGAAAAAGGGGGCATCAAAACTAACACCATTGAAATCCAGAACATAATTGTGGAATATTGTGGAAACTTATATTCTAATAAACTGGAAAATCTAGAGAAAATTGATATATTTCTAGATACACTTGCTCTACCAAAATTAAACCAAGAGGGTATAAACCACTTAAGCAAAACTATAAAAAGCAATGAGATTGAAGCAAGAGCCCATGACCAGATGGATTAACTGCTAAATTCTACCAGACCTTTGAGTAGAACTAACACCAATGCTCCTCAAACTATTACATGAAGCAGAAAGGGGAGGAATAATACTAAACTCATTCTGTGAAGCCAGTATTATGCTGATAACAAAGCTTGATACAAAAACAACAGAAAAATGAAATTACAGACCAATTTCTTTGATGAATATATATGCACCATAAATAGAGAGATAAATGAATTAAGGATGAAAATTGACAATATTAAAGAGGAAGTGACCCAAGATATGGAAAACCTCAGAAACAAAAATGAACCAGAAATACAAAACAAAATGGAAGGCCATTTCAGCAGAATAGAACAAACAGAAGACAGAATCTCAGAAGTTGAATATGAAATGGTAATTAAAGGAAGAACTGAAGACCTATTAGTCAAACAACTCAAGACCTGTGAAAGGAATATGCAAGAAATCACTGACTCCATCAAAAGACCAAACCTGAGAATCATGGGCATTGAAGAAGGAGAAGAGGTGCAAGCAAAAGGAATTCATAATATTTTCCACAAAATAATAACAGAAAATTTCCCAAATCTAAAGAAAACTATGCCCATTCAGGTACAGGAAGCCTCCAGGACACCAAACAGACTTGACCAAAATAGAACTACACCATGACATATTATCATTAAAACAACAAGCACAGAGAATAGAGAAAAAAATATTGAAGGCTGTAAGAGAGAAAAAACAAATAACATAAAAAGATAAACCTGTCGGAGCCAGCAGTGGGACCTTGCCTGTGTGAGTCAGCATCTGGCCTTGTAAGAAAGCTCCAAGGAACTGAGGCAAAGGCCTTGGAACCAAACTGTGCCTCTGTAAGTTGGTATCTGGCCTTGTGAGAAAGCCAGACATCCAGAAAAACAGTATTCAAGGTTCCCAGATGGCTTCATGTTCTTCAGATGTAAATAAGAAAATTATGCTGACCGTGTGCTTCTCCTGCTTCTCTATTCCCATTTTAAAGGAGACATAACAGAGTTAATTTTAACTGTGCTTCCTTGAACTAATGTAACCTTGACATGTAACACTTGGCATGCTTTTTCTGACCAAATGCTGTCTGTGTAAAAGGAGTTTATAAAAAGAAAAGGATGCTTCATTAAAGTGGCTATTGAGAAGGACTCAGTAGTCCCCTCATCTTTTATGGCTTCAGTCCCAGGTTCTGCCAGTAAACAGCTTACATAAACCCATCAAAATCACAGCAGATTTCTCAACAGAAACCTTAAAAGCAAAAAGAGCATGGAGTGAGATATTCTGGGCACTGAAAGAAAATAACTTCAACCCTAGGATACTCTACCCAGCAAAACTATCATTCAAAACAGATGGAGTGATAAAAGTCTTCTATGATAAGCAGAAACTAAAACAATATATGACCACCAAGCCACCACTACAGAAGATTCTCCAAGGAATTCTGTACACAGAGAGTGAAAGCAAACAAAACCATGAAAGGGTAGGCAGTACCAAACCACAGGAGAAGAAAAGGCAAGAAAGTAGACAGTAGTATTGATTGAGCTGCACACAATCAAACCCTTAAAAAACAAAGACAACTAAATGACAGGAGTCACCACATATCTATCAATACTAACACTGAACATTAATGGACTAAATTCCCCCATCAAAAGACACTGATTGGCAAACTGGATTAAAAGGAAGATCCAACAATCTGATGCCTACAGGAGACCCACCTCATCGATAGAAATAAACACTGGCTGAGAGTGAAAGGCTGGAAGAAGATTTACCAAGTCACAGGCCCCTGAAAACAGGCAGGGGTAGCAATGCTTATCTCAGACAAACTAGACTTCAAATCTACATTGATCAAATGGACTAAGAAGGACACTCCATACTAATAAAAGGGGAAATACACCTAAAGGAAATAACACTTATCAACCTAGATGCACCCAACATCAATGCACCCAACTTCATCAAACATACTCTGAAGGACCAAGAAACATACATAGACTCCAACACAGTGGTAGCGGAAGACTTTAATACCTCCCTATCATCAATAGATAGGTCATCCAAACAGAAAATCAATAAAGAAATTCTAGAACTAAGTCACACCATAGATCAAATGTACCTAGCTGATGTCTACAGAATATTTCATCCAACTGCTGCACAATATACATTCTTCTCAGCAGCTCATGGAACCATCTTCAAAACTGATCATATCTTAGGGCACAAAGCAAGCCTCAGCAAATATAAGAAAATAGAAATAATCCCATGCATTCTATCTGACCACAATGCATTAAAACTAGAAATCAACAGAAATAACAGCAGTAAGAAATATGCAAACAATTGGAAGCTGAACAACACATTGCTCAATGATCAATGTGTCATTGATGAAATAAAAGAGGAAATTAAAAGTTTCCTGGAAATTAATGAAAATGAAAATATGACCTACCTGAACCTGTGGGACACAGCAAAAGCAGTCATAGAGGAAAGTTTATAGCCATGAGTGCATATATTAAAAGGTCAGAAAGATCTCAAATTAATGATCTAATGCTACATCTAAAACTCCTAGAAAAACAAGAACAAGCAAATCCCAAAACAAGGAGAAGGAGGGAAATAATTAAAATAAGGGCTGAAATCAATGAAATATAAACAAAAAAAAGCATACAAAGAATCAATGAAACAAAAAGCTGGTTCTTTGAAAAAATAAATAAGATTGACAGACCCCTGGCAAACCTGACTAAAATGAGGAGAGAAAAAACCCTAATCAGTAAAATCAGAATGCAAAAGGGGAGATAACAATGAAAACCATGGAAATCCAGGAAATCATCAGAGACTACTTTGAGAACTTATATTCTAATAAATTTGAAAATCTTGAAGAAATGGACAGATTTCTAGATACTAACGACATCCAAAACTGAACCAAAGGGCTATTAATCACCTGAATAGATCTATAACACAAAATGAAATTGAAGCACCAATTAAAAGTCTCCCAAATAAGAAAAGTCCAGGACCTAATAGATTCACTGCTGAATTCTATTAGACGTTTAAGGAAGAACTAACACCAACCCTCCTTAAACTTATCCATGAAATAGAAAGGGAAGGAACACTGCCTAACTCATTTTATGAAGGCAATATTACTCTCATCCCAAAGCCAGACAAAGACACCTCCAAAAAGGAGAACTACAGGCCAATTTCCCTAATGAACATCGATGCAAAAATCCTCAATAAAATAATGGCAAACCAAATCCAACAACACATCAGAAAGATCATTCACCATGACCAAGTTGGCTTCATCCCAGGGATGCAGAGGTGGCTCAACATACACAAATCTATAAATGTAATACAGCACATCAATAGAAGCAAAGACAAAAACTACTTGATCATCTCAATAGATGCAGAAAAAGCCTTCAACAAGATCCAACACCATTTCATGATAAAAGCCCTAAGAAAACTAAGAATAGAAAGAATGTACCTCAACATTGTAAAGGCTATATACGACAAACCTACAGACAACATCATACATAATGGTGAAAAACTGAAACCATTCCCCCAATATCAGGAATGAGACAAGGGTGCCCACTACCCACACTCCTATTCAACAGTCCTGGAATTCCTAGCCAGAGCAATTAGACAAGAAGAAGAAATAAAAGGAATACAAATAGGTAAAGAAACTGTCAAAATATCCCTATTTGAGATGATATGATTCTATACTTTAAAGACCCAAAAAACTGTACCCCAAAACTCCTAGACACCATAAAAAGCTATAGCAAGGTGGCAGAATACTAAATCAACTTACAAAATCATTAGCTTTTCTATACACCAACAATGAACAAACTGAGAAGAAATATATGGAAACAATTCCATTTACAATAGCCTCAAAAACAATCAAATACCTAGGAGTAAACTTAACAAAGGATGTGAATGACCTCTACAAGGAAAATTACAAACCCCTGAAGAAGAAGATCGAGGAAGACTACACAAGGTAGAAAGATCTCCCGTGCTCATGGATTGTAGAATCAACACAGTAAAAATGGCTACACTATCAAAAGCAATCTACTTGTTTAATTCAATTCCAATCAAAATCCCAGTGACTTTCATCACAGAGATTGAAAAATCTACCCTAAAGTTCATTTGGAAACACAAGAGGTCACAAATAGCCAAGTCAATACTCAGCAAAAACAGCAATGCTGAAGGTATCATGACACCCGACTTCAAACTACATTACAAAGCAATAGCAATAAAAACAGAATGGTACTGGCACAAAAACAGACATGAAGACCAGTGGAACAGAATAGAAGACCCGGATATGAATCCACACAACTCTACCCACCTTATTTTTGACAAAAGTGCCAAAAATATACGATGGAGAAAAGACAGCCTGTTCAACAAATGTTGCTGGGAAAAGTGGTTACCTGTCTGCAAGAAACTGAAACTAGATCCATGTCTATCACCCTGTACTAGTATCAACTCAAAATGGATCAAGGACCTTAATATCAGACCCATAACTTTAAAGTTAGTAAAGGAAAGAGCAGGGAATACTCTGGAAGTAATAGATATAGGCAAGGACTTCCTTAATATAACCCCAGCAGCTCAGCAACTAAGAGAAAAGATGGACAAATGGGACTTCATAAAACTGAAAAGATTCTGCTCAACAAAAGAAATGGTCTCTAAGCTGAAGAGATCACCCACAGAATGGGAGAAAATATTTGCCAGCTATACATCAGACAAAGGGCTAATAACCAGAATATACAGGGAACTTAAACTAAACTCTCCCAAAATCAATGAATCAATAAAGAAATGGGCAACTGAAATAAATAGAACGTTCTCAAAAGAAGAAATTCAGATGGCCAAAAAACACATGAAAAAAATGCTCACCGTCTCTAGTCATAAAGGAAATGCAAATCAAAACCACACTAAGATTCCACCTCACTCCTGTTAGAATAGCCATCTTCAAAAACACCAACAACAAGTGTTGGCTAGGATGTGGGGGAAAAGGAGCCCTGGTACACTGCTGGTGGGAATACAAGCTGGTGCAACCACTCTGGAAAAAAATTTGGAGGTTTCTTAAAAATCTAAGCATAGATCTGCCATATATCCAGTAATCCCACTCCTGGGGATATAACCAAAGGAATGCGACTCAGGTTACTCCAGAGGCACCTGCACACTCATGTTTATTGCAGCACTATTCACAATAGCCAAGTTATGGAAACAACCAAATGCCCCACTACTGAAGAATGGATCAGGAAAATGTGGTACTTGTACACAATGGAATTTTACTTAGCCATGAAGTAAAATGAAATGTTATCATTCTCAAGTGAATGGATGGAACTGGAGAACATCATTCTGAGCGAGGTTAGCCAGGTTCAGAAGACCAAAAATCATATGTTCTCCTGCATATTTGGACTTTAGATCTTAAGGAAATACAGTAATGTTGTTGGACTTGGGTCACATGACAAGGGGAGAGCACATACGAGAGATATGGGGATAGGTAGAAAACCCAAAACATGAAAGCGTTTCATGGCCCCACTCCAGAGAAACTAATACAGAATCCTTAAAGCGACAGAGGTCAACACGAGAAGGGGATCAGGAACCAGTGTAAAGATTAGTTAGAGATGAATCAACTTGGGTTGTAACACATTTGTTCATGAAAGCAATGCTAGGGAATCTCTCTGTATAGCTATCCTTATCTCAACTAGCAAAAATGCTTTGTCTTTCTTATTATGCTGATGTCGTCTCTTCAACAAAATTAGAGATAAGGGCAGAACAGATTCTGCCTGGAAGAGAGGAGGGGAGGGGGGAGAGGATGGGGACAGGGGTGGGGGGAGAAATGACCCAAACAATGTGCACACATGTGAGTAAATGAATAATAAAAAAATGGAAAAAAATAAATTTTTTCCCATGGGGAAAAATGGAAAAAAAAATTAACTTTTCCCATGGGAAAAAAATCATAAACCATGATCTAGTTGGTCTTATTCCAGGGATGCAAGGATATTTCAACATAGCACATCAATAAATGTAATACGGCACAGACACAGAATAAAGGCCAAAAATGTGACATGATTACCTCAATAGATGCAGAAAATAGCCTTTGACAAAATTCAACATCCTTTCATGATAAAATCTCTGAAGAAGCTAGGAATAAAAGAAATATACCTCAACATAACAAAGGCTATCTGTGACAAATCTATAGCCGGCATCACATTAAATGGGAAAAAAGTGAAACTATTTTCTCTAAAGTCAGAAATGAGGCAAGAATATCAATTCTCCCCTGTCTTATTCAATACAATACTAGAATTAGTAGTCAGAACAATACAGCAAGAGAAATTAATAAAAAGGTTCATAAAAGGGAAGAAAGAAGTCAAATGATCCCTATTTATAGATGACATGATTGTATTCTTAAAAGATCCTAAAGATAGCTCCAAAAAACTTCTAGATCTGATAAACACGTTCAGCAATGTAGTAGGATATAAAATTAACATAGAAAAATCAGTATCTGTTTTATATACCAACAATAATCAAGCTGAGAAACAAAGAAGAAAAACGAATCCATTCACAGTAGCTTCAAGAATTAAGTTAACTAAGAATGTGAAAAACCTTTACAATGGCAACTCTAAAATCTTGAAGAAGACACCAGAAGATAGAAACACCTTCCATATTCATAAATTAGGAAAATGGGTATCTACTGAAAGCAATCTACAGATTCAATGGAATTCACATCAAAATCCCAACATCATTCTTCACAGAAATATAACTATCAATACAAAAATTCTTTCAAAAACATAAAAGAATTTGAATAGCAAAGGTAATCCTGAGCAAAAAGAGTAGTCCTGGAGGAATCACAATTCTGAACTTCAAATTATACTATAGAGCCATAGTATTAAAAACAACATGGTACTGACACAAAAACAGACATAAAGACCAATGGAACAGAATTGAAGATGCAGAAATAAACCACACAACTACAGCCATCTGATTTTTTACAAAGGAGCCAAAATTTTTCATTAAAGAAAAGACAGCCCCTTCAACAAATTGTGCTGTGTCTGCTGGTTATCTGTAAGAAGTTTAAAATTAAAACTTTGTCTCTGACAGTGTACAAACATCAACTCAAAATAGGTCAAAGATCTCAATGAAAGATCCAAAACCTGAAACCACCACAGAAAAATGTAGGGAAAAATCTTGAGGATATTAGGCATAGGCCATGTTTCCTGAATAAGACTCAGTTGAGCAGAATACAGAGCAAGAATTGACAAATAAGATTACATCAAATTTGAAAGTTTCTATACATCAAATGAAACAATTACCAGAATAAAGAGACAGCCCACAGAATGGGTGAAAATCTTTGCCAGCTATTCAACAGATAATTGATATCCTCACTGTGCAAAGAACTGAAAAAATTAAATAGCCAAAGAGCAAATAATCCAATTAATAAATGGACAAATGAATTGAACAATTCTAAGAAGTACAAATGTCTTACAAATACATGAAGAAATGTTCAACATCATTAGCTATGAAGGAAATGCAAACCAAAACTACACTGAGATTCCATCTCTCCAGCCAGAATGACACTCATCAAGAAAACAAGCATCAACAAATTCTGGCAATGATTCAGGGGGAAAGGACCCTTTATACACTGTTGGTGGGAATGTAAAGCAGTGCCACCACTATGGAAATAAGTATGGAGGTTCCTTAAAAAAAATTAATAAACCTACCATATGATCCCACCATACCACTCTTTGCCATATACATGAAGGCATGTAAATCAATATACAAGAGAGATACCTGCATATCCATGTGTGTAGCAGCACTGTTCACAATATTTAGTCTAGATGCACCTCAATCTATGAATGAATAAAGAAAATGCATTTATAGTCCATTGAATACTACTCAACCAAAGATTAATGAAATTATGTCATCTGCAAGAAAATGGGTGTAACTAGAAATCATCAAGTTAAGTGAGATTAAAAAAAAGCCAAATATGGGATGGAGGTTTGGCTCAAGTGGTAGAACATCTGCCTAACAAGCACAAGGCCCTGAGTTCAATCTCCAGTATTGCCAAAAAGAAAAGCCAAATGTTACACATTTTTGCTCATATGTGGAATCTAGACCAGGTTGATGAGGGTGATGATGATGGTGGTGGTAACAGGACTTGAGCGTAAAAGCAGAACTGTTTGGGTAGGAGGAAAATAGCAAAAAGGGAGAAGAGAAAAGGAGAGGATACTGAGAGGATAAGAGGACAGAAGTACAGTGTGTGTGTGTGTGTGTGTGTATGTGTGTGAAGATAGCATAAGAAAACCTGCCAAACACTGTTTGACAAGGGTGGGAGGAGGTATGGGGTATAAGGAAATATAATAGTGGGAATGAACATATTCAAAGTTTACTGTACACATTAATGGAATTATCTCAATGAAACCTTGTACTATTAATGTATGCTAATAAAAACAAAATGCATGCTAGTAAAAACAAAAAAGGAAGGTAGGGTATTCAACAGATGATTAGGCTACGATGGGATTACTACTTGTAAAGGAGGTACCTTCGCTGATTCCATCCCTTCTACCATATAAGGACACAGCATTCATCTCCTTCAGAGAATGCAGCACCAATGTGCCATCTTGGAAGCAAAGACTAGGCCTTCAATAGACACCAAACCTACCAGTGCCTTGATCTTGGACTTGCCAACCTTCAGAACTGTGACAAATATATTTCTAGTTTTTCTTTTTCCTTTTTCTTTTATTATTCATATGTGCATACAAGGCTTGGTTCATTTCTCCCCCCTGCCCCCACCCCCTCTCTTACCACCCACTCCGCCCCCTCCCTCTCCCCCCCCCAATACCCAGCAGAAACTATTTTGCCCTTATTTCTAATTTTGTTGTAAAGAGAGTATAAGCAATAATAGGAAGGAACAAGGGTTTTTGCTGGTTGAGATAAGGACAGCTGTACAGGGCATTGACTCACATTGATTTCCTGTGCATGGGTGTTACTTTCTAGGTTAATTCTTCTTGAACTAACTTTTTGTCTACTACCTGTTCCCCTTTTCCTATTGGCCTCAGTTGCTTTTAAGGTATCTGCTTTAGTTTCTCTGCATGGAGGGCAACAAATGCTAGCTAATTTTTTAGGTGTCTTACCTATCCTCACCCCTCCCTTGGGTGCTCTCGCTTTTATCATGTGCTCATACTCCAATGCCCTTGTTGTGTTTACCCTTGATCTAATGTCCACATATGAGGGAGAACATACGATTTTTGGTCTTTTGGGCCAGACTAACCTCACTCAGAATGATGTTCTCCAATTCCATCCATTTACCAGCGAATGATAACATTTCGTTCTTCTTCATGGCTGCATAGAATTCCATTGTGTATAGATACCACATTTTCTTAATCCGTTCATCAGTGGTGGGGCATCTTGGCTGTTTCCATAACTTGGCTATTGTGAATAGTGCTGCAATAAACATGGGTGTGCAGGTGCCTCTGGAGTAAGAGTCTTTTGGGTATATCCCCAAGAGTGGTACTACTGGATCAAATGGTAGATCGATGTCTAGCTTTTTAAGTAGCCTCCAAATTTTTTTCCAGAGTGGTTGTACTAGTCTACATTCCCACCAACAGTGTAAGAGGGTTCCTTTTTCCCCACATCCTCACCAACACCTGTTGTTGGTGGTGTTGCTGATGATGGCTATTCTAACAGGGGTGAGGTGGAATCTTAGTGTGGTTTTAATTTGCATTTCCTTTATGGCTAGAGATGGTGAGCATTTTTTCATGTGTTTTTTGGCCATTAGAATTTCTTCTTTTGAGAAAGTTCTGTTTAGTGCACTTGCCCATTTCTTTATTGGTTCATTAGTTTTGGGAAAATTTAGTTTTTTAAGTTCCCTATATATTCTGGTTATCAGTCCTTTGTCTGATGTATAGTTGGCAAATATTTTCTCCCACTCTGTGGGTGTTCTCTTCAGTCTAGAGACCATTTCTTTTGATGAACAGAAGCTTTTTACCTTTATGAGGTCCCATTTATCTATGTTATCTCTTAGTTGCTGTGCTGCTGGGGTTTCATTGAGAAAGTTCTTACCTATACCTACTAACTCCACAGTATTTCCTACTCTTTCCTGTACCAACTTAAGAGTTTGGGGTCTGATATTAAGATCCTTGATCCATTTTGAGTTAATCTTGGTATAGGGTGATATACATGGATCAAGTTTCAGTTTTTTTGCAGACTGCTAACCAGTTTTCCCAGCAGTTTTTGTTGAAGAGGCTGCTATTTCTCCATCGTATATTTTTAGCTCCTTTGTCAAAGATAAGTTGGTTATAGTTTTGTGGCTTCATATCTGGGTCCTCTATTCTGTTCCACTGGTCTTCATGTCTGTTTTTGTGCCAGTACCATGATGTTTTTATTGTTATTGCTTTGTAATATAGTTTGAAGTCAGGTATTGTGATACCTCCTGCATTGTTCTTTTGACTGAGTATTGCCTTGGCTATTCGTGGCCTCTTGTGTTTCCATATAAATTTAACAGTAGATTTTTCAATCTCTTTAATGAATGTCATTGGAATTTTTATGGGAATTGCATTAAACATGTAGATTACTTTTGGGAGTATAGACATTTTTACTATGTTGATTCTACCAATCCATGAGCATGGGAGATCTCTCCACTTTCTATAGTCTTCCTCAATCTCTTTCTTCAGAAGTGTATAGTTTTCCTTGTAGAGGTCATTCACATCTTTTGTTAGGTTTACACCTAGGTATTTGATTTTTTTTGAGGCTATTATAAATAGAATTGTTTTCATACATTCTTTTTCCATTTGCTCATTGTTAGTGTATAGAAATGCTAATGATTTTTCTATGTTGATTTTATATCCTGCTACCTTGCTATAGCTATTGATGATGTCTAGGAGCTTCTGAGGAGAGTTTTTTGGGTCTTTAAGGTATAGGATCATGTCATCTGCAAATAGGGATATTTTGACAGTTTCTTTACCTATTTGTATTCCTTTTATTCCTTCTTCTTGCCTAATTGCTCTGGCTAGGAATTCCAGTACTATGTTGAATAGTAGTGGAGATAGTGGGCATCCTTGTCTGGTTCCTGATTTTACAGGGAATGGTTTCAGTTTTTCTCCACTAAGTATAATGCTGGCTGTAGGTTTGTCATATATAGCTTTTATAATGTTGAGGAACTTTCCTTCTATTCCTAGTTTTCTTAGAGCTTTTATCATGAAATGGTGTTGGATCTTATCAAAGGCTTTTTCTGCATCTATTGAGATGATCAAGTGGTTTTTGTCTTTGCTTCTGTTAATGTGGTTTATTACATTTATTGATTTTCGCATGTTGAACCACCCCTGCATCCCTGGGATGAAGCCTACTTGGTCATGGTGAATAATCTTTTTGATGTGTTGCTGAATTCGGTTTGCCATTATTTTGTTGAGGATTTTTGCATCTATGTTCATTAAGGAGATTGGCCTATAGTTCTCCTTTTTGGAGGTGTCTTTGCCTGGTTTTGGGATAAGTGTAATACTGGCTTCATAAAATGTGTTTGGCAGTTTTCCTTCCCTTTCTATTTCATGGAACAGTTTAAGGAGGGTTGGTATCAGTTCTTCTTTAAAGGTCTGATAGAATTCAGCAGAGATTCCATCAGGTCCTGGACTTTTCTTTTTGGGGAGACTCTTGATTGCTGCTTCAATTTCATTTTGTGTTATAGGTCTATTCAGGTGATTAATATCCTCTTGGTTCAGTTTTGGATGATCATATGTATCTAGAAATCTGTCCATTTCTTTAAGATTTTCAAAGTTATTTGAATATAGGTTCTCAAAGTAGTCTCTGATGATTTCCTGGACTTCCATGGTGTTTGTTGTTATCTCCCCTTTTGCATTCCTAATTCTACTAATTTGGGTTTTTTTCTCTCCTCATTTTAGTCAGGTTTGCCAGGGGTCTATCGATCTTGTTTATTTTTTCAAAGAACCAACTTTTTGTTTCATTAATTCTTTGTATGGTTTTTTTGGTTTCTATTTCGTTGATTTCAGCTCTTATTTTTATTATTTCTCTCCTTCTATTTGTTTTGGGATTTGCTTGTTCTTGTTTTTCTAGGAGTTTGAGATGTATCATTAGGTCATTGATTTGGGATCTTTCAATCTTTATAATATATGCACTCATGGCTATAAACTTTCCTCTCAAGACTGCCTTAGCTGTGTCCCATAGGTTCCGGTAGATTGTGTTTTCATTTTCATTGACTTCCAGGAACTTTTTAATTTCCTCTTTTATTTCATCGATGATCCATTCTTCATTAAGTAATGAGTTATTTAGTTTCCAGCTGTTTGCATGTTTTTTGTCTTTACTTTTGTTGTTGAGTTCTACTTTTACTGCATTGTGGTCAGATAGTATGCATGGTATTATTTCTATTTTCTTATATTTGCTGAGGCTTGCTTTGTGCCCTAGGATATGATCTATTTTGGAGAAGGTTCCATGGGCTGCTGAGAAGAATGTATACTGTGTAGAAGTTGGATGAAATGTTCTGTAGACATCTACTAGGTCCATTTGATCTATTGCATATTTTAGATCTTGGATTTCTTTATTGATTTTTTGTCTGGATGACCTATCTATTGATGATAATGGGGTGTTAAAGTCTCCCACAACCACTGTGTTGGCGTTTATATATGCTTTTAGGTCTTTCAGGATATGTTTGATGAAATTGGGTGCGTTGACATTGGGTGCATACAGATTGATGATTATTATTTCCTTTTGGTCTATTTCCCCTTTTATTAGTATGGAATGTCCTTCTTTATCTCGTTTGATCAATGTAGGTTTGAAGTCTACTTTGTCAGAGATAAGTATTGCTACTCCTGCTTGTTTTCAGGGGCCATTGGCTTGGTAAATCTTCTTCCAGCCTTTCATCCTAAGCATATGCTTATTTCTGTCAGTGAGATGAGTCTCCTGTAAGCAAGAAATTGTTGGATCTTCTTTTTTAATCCATTTTGTCAAACGGTGTCTTTTGATGGGTGAATTAAGTCCATTAACATTAAGTGTTAGTACTGATAGGTATGTGGTGATTCCTGCCATTTAGTTGTCTTATGTCTTAGTTATTTGAAGGTTTGATTGTGTGTACCTAACTTGATGTTACTCTCTACTGTCTTGCTTTTTCTTTTCCTGTGGTTTGGTGCTGCCTGCCTTTTCATGGTTAAGTTGGGTGTCACTTTCTGTGTGCAGGATCCCTTGCAAAATCTTTTGTAATGGTGGCTTTGTGGTTACATATTGTTTTAGTTTCTGCTTATCATGGAAGACTTTTATTGCTCCATCTATTTTGAATGATAGCTTTGCTGGGTAGAGTATCCTGGGGTTGAAGTTATTTTCATTCAGTGCCCAGAAGATCTCACCCCACGCTCTTCTTGCTTTTAATGTTTCTGTTGAGAAGTCTGCTGTGATTTTGATGGGTTTACCTTTGTATGTTACTTGTTTTTTCTCTCTTACAGCCTTCAATAGTCTTTCCTTAGTTTCTGAACTTGTTGTTTTAATGATGATATGTCATGGAGTAGTTCTATTTTGATCTGGTCTGTTTGGTGTCCTGGAGGCCTCTTGCATCTGTATGGGAATATCTTTCTCTAGATTTGGGAAATTTTCCGTTATTATTTTGTTGAATATATTACGCATTCCCTTCGCTTGCACCTCTTCTCCTTCTTCGATGCCCATGATTCTCAAGTTTGGTCTTTTGATGGAGTCAGTGAGTTCTTGAATTTTCTTTTCACAGGTCTTGAGTTGTTTAATTAACAATTCTTCAGTTTTTCCTTTAATTACCATTTCATCTTCAAGTTCTGAGATACTGTCTTCTGTTTGTTCTATTCTGCTGGATTGGCCTTCCGTTTTGTTTTGCAGTTCTGTTTCATTCTTTTTTCTGAGGTTTTCCATATCCTGGCAGTTTTCCTCTTTAATGTTGTCTATTTTTGTCCTGAGTTCATTTATCTGTTTATTCATTGTGTTCTCTCTTTCACTTTGGTGTTTATACAGTGCTTCTATGGTTTCCTTTATTTCTTCTTTTGCTTTTTCAAATTCTCTATTTTTGTTGTTTGGAATTTCTTGAGTGTCTCCTGTACATTTTGGTTAACCCTATCCAGTATCATCTCTATAAAATTCTCATTGAGTACTTGTAGTATGTCTTCTTTTAAATTATTCTTGTGGGCTTCATTGGGTCCTTTGGCATAGTTTATCTTCATTTTGTTGGAGTCTGGATCTGAGTTTCTGTTCTCTTCATTCCCCTCTGGTTCCTGTACTAATTTTTTGCTGTGGGGAAACTGGTTTCCCTGTTTTTTCTGTCTTCCCGTCATTGTCATTGGTGTTGTTACTGTCCCTGTACTGTGTGCAATTAAGTATTTTCTAGCTTGTAATAATAACAATGGTAATATTTAGAATGGAAGGGTGAGCTGAAATGGAAAGCAAGAAGTTAAAGAAAAGGGGAAAACAAATATACAGACAAGAGGGAGAAAGCAGAACAAGGTATCAGACAAGAGAGTTTCAAAGGTATAAGCAGGGAGTGTTAATGTACTAATCGACAGTAAGCTGAAGAGACATTAGAGAGACAGAGAGAGGATTGAAAATCAAAGATAAAAAAATAAAAAGAAGTAAATGAAAGAAATATCTATATATAAAAATGAATTAAAATAAAATGGAAAATAGAAAATAAAAAAAAAAAAAAACTTCCAAGTTTATATGCAATGCAGTTTCAGTCTTAATAATTTGGGTGTCCGTCTCAATCTGCAGTCCTGGAGTTGGTGCCTCAGATGTTGTTCTGTAGTTGTCTCATCAAAGGGGATGCATAAAGTAGAACAAAACTACACACTCTCACACACACACACACACACACACACACACACACAAAAAGCCCCGCCAAGTGTCCCAAGTTCAAATGCAATACAGTTTCAGTAAGTTTTTCAGCTTGCAGGTGTAATTCGGTTGTTCTCTCATCAAAGGTAGGGAGAAAAAGAAAAAAAAGTCTGGAGACCGTTCTGAGAGTGGTATCTGCAACTGTGGCTTGCCTGCCTGCTGCTGGCAGCCTGCTGTAGCTGGCGGCATTATTTATGCATATCTCTGGGGTGAACTTAGCACTCACCTGGTCCCACAGGCTTTGTTTGTTCAGAGTTCTCCTGTGCGGGAGCCTCTGCAACAAGCTTTCCCCTTTCCAAGCACTGGGAAAGGTGACACTGCCCCCACGTTGTCAGGCCTGCGTGTTTATTTACAGTTCATGTGGGAGGTGGGTCTTCCCCCCTCTCCTGTACAGTTTTCCTCCCACCGCCACTTTTACAGGCTTTCCTGCTCCTGCTTACTGGGCGGTGCTGCTGCTCCTGCCAGCTGCCATGTTTGTTTATAGCTCATGTGGGAAATGGGTCTTCCCTCCTCTCCTGTGGAGTTTTCCTCCCTCCACCACTCTCACAAGCTTCCCCGCTCCTGGTTGCTGGGCGCACGCCCCACTTTTGCCAGAGGCTCTCCGGCCAGCCTGGCTTGTTTATTTACAGTCCCGGGAAGGATTCCCTTCCCCCAGTCTTCAGCGCTCAGGGCACCCCACCCTCTTTCCAGTGTGTCTTAATTGTTCTTATTGCTTATTACTCAGTTTCTCTTTTTTCCCCAGGTGGAGGTCAGTCTGTCCAGGGGGCTATGCTGCTCTGGCCCAGGCTTGTCTGTGGGAGAACCGTGATACCGCGAAGCTCACCTGGTCCACATCTTCCCAGTGGGTGCCGGCCACTGGCGGCCCGGGGGCCCTCCTCGTTTCTCCATTTAATGTGAAGTGGAGATTCTCTGCGCCGGCTGGAGGTGTGGAGGGGTCAAAGTTATGCCTTTTCTCAGTGATTATGCCTGCAAAGTGTGTCTCCAGCGTCTCTCCAAGATTTCACTATAGGAGGCCCGCTTTCTGCTTCCTACCTCTAGCCGCCATCTTGGAATCCTCCCTATTTCTAGTTTTTTTAAATAAATTACCTAGTCTTAGCTATTTTGTTATCACACCACAAAAGAACTAAGACATAGGGCTAATAGTGGGCTCACAATCACATGATAGTTTTTGCAGAAAATATCAGTATTCCAACAACACTTTTACCTACAAACTTGTAGGTCTGGACTGATTTCTCCTCTTTCAGCTGCCTAAGCCAGCACAACCAGGAGCTCATGAGCACCAAGCTAAACATTTGATCCCTAGAAGCAAGTCACACTTCAGACTACACCTTTAGCCCTTGTCCCTGCTCTTGTGAATGTACACTCTTGATCTGAAATACAACTAAGGAAGGAAATGTGACTGAACCAGAATATTTAGAAGCTAGTTGAAACAACTACCCAAGTGCAGACTCCTGGTAAATCTGTCATGTCAACTTCAAAGACAAAGCTAACTTTTTCATTCATTCATTCATTCATTCACTCAGCTGTGAACTTCCTATTCAAAGGTAACACTGCCTTTTAGCTCATTTCCCTTAGGAGATCCTACCAACCCCAATCTCTTAAAAATAACTCTCTAAGGTACTTACAGCACCCTTTGTATTACTGTTATGGATTGAAATGTAGCCTTTAAATTTTTGTATGTTGAAGTCCTAAGCCCTGGTACCTCAGAATCAAACCTTATTTTGAAACAGGGTTATTGCAGATGTAATTGTTAAGAAGAGGTTGTATAGATGTAGGGTGGACTCTACTCCAATATGAAGGATGTCCTTATTTTACTTTAAAAAAAGGATAACTTGGAGATAGACACATACAGAAAGAACCCCATGTGAACATGAAGACAAAAACTATGATGATGCTTCTACCAGCCAAAGAGCACCAAATATTACTGACAAACCAGCAGAAGCTAAGGAAGAGACACGGAACAGACTCTCAAAATGAAAGGACCCCAGTGACAATTTGATCTTAGACTTCTGGTCTCCAGAACAGTGAGAAAGTACATTTCTGGTTGTACTACTTTGTTACGGCAGCCCTAGTAAACTAGTCCAGTTCCTCTTATTTCCCAAATATACTCAAAGAGGTTTGTTTGAAGTGATTATCACTGCCAGAACATCCTGGCCTTCTTCTGAAGAACAGTTCTTTCTTCTGTTTTCTTTGGAGCATTTCTATGGATCTTTTGTCATGCTATTTATAGATTTGTTTATGAGTTTATGGTCTGTCTCCTGAGAGGTAGTATGGCCTGGCAACTGGGAATCCAGCCTCAGGAGACAGATTGGGTTGAGTACCAGCCCAACAACTACCTTAGTTTCCTAATCTGTAAAATAGGAGTGACTACTCAAACTTTTCTATAAAGTTCAAATAAGAATAAGTGAAATAATGAGTGTAAAAGTATTTGGCATAAAGAATACTATGCAAATGTTAACTATTACTAAGGAGAGCAGGGACATTGTTGACTTTCTCCAACCTTGGACATTTAATGCCATTTAGAGTGCCTGGTCCATACCAGGTGTTCAATAAATCTTCATTAGGTGACTGCATATATGATTCCAGTGGATTAGTACTTCCTTCCACTAAGGTCTCTAATGAGAAAGCCCACTATGGTTTTCCCATCAATCAGAGGCTTAAAAGACACTAATTCCTTAATCAGGATGTGCCAAGAATCAATCCAGAGACACTAACACAGAAGCGCCACTTCTCTGAGCACTCAGTTACAGTAGGCACCATTTAGCCTTACACAGAATTTCTTGCTCACTTACCTATGAAGACTCACAATTTAGGCTAAGCAAGTATCAAAGACCACAAATTCATATTTTATGTACTCTTCATTTGGGAGGAGCTAGAAAAAATGTTGAAGTCTTGAGCTACTTCATTTTTTCATATATGTATAAAGATTTTATGGCTCTTTTTTGAACATTGCTACAAAATTGTCCATTCAAACTAACCTAAACATGTTTGAATATCTTTTTCCAAAAATTTCTGGCTGAGATATTATCAGTTAATTGCTTCCCATGGAAAATGGTGGCTACCATATGTAACTGGTTTTACGAGTAAAAAGTGTACATATTACCTGGTAAGAGAAAATTCAGAAAGGTAAAAAAAAATGTCTAGTTTCATCAAAGCTATTAATGTCCTTTTTCCCAGTAGAAGCCATAGAGAACCAACCTGGAGCACCCTGGCTAGCACAAATGTGAGTTAAGAAGTCTTTTGCAAAGATATAACCTCAAAAGCCTGCCTCTGAGTAATGGCTGATTGCTACATAACTTGAAGGTAAATTAATGGTGGATTACAAGCATTCACCAAACATTCCCTTCACTTCAATCTTTGTGATTGTGAGAATGATACACAAAACAGATTGATGCAATATTTGCTAGTGCACTTGCACACACACATATACACAAATACATCAGCCCCTTTGAATTATCTAGGCAAAAATGCAAAGGAAGACTGCAAAAATTGCTTTGTCTAAAGATACTTATATTCAAATGGAAAATCCACTGAACTCTGTAAATCCAAGATGCTCATAATGCTATTTGTCACAGTTCCTCCTCAAACCTCCTCTCATATCCCAGTAGTCCCTTCTCATGCTAATATTCCATCAGGATCCTGAGCTGCCAAGGCAAATCCCTTGATAGACTCCCAGCATTATCCAGTTGGCAGCTCAATTTGCTCAGCATTTGGGGCAAATAGCTGGGAGATGCAGAGAAGAGGAACACAGTGGTAACGAAAGACATATGTCCTACATGACAGGGAAATTGCTGAACCCTCTAACTGCTCCAGAGTAAAAAGGTTAAATAAGTGGAGATGAAGAAACAGCCAGAGAGGCTGAGATTGGAGGAAGAAGTTACCAAAACTAACTGTAAATAGGGCTTGGATTGCATTTAACTGTAGTATTGAAGAGCAGGTCCATCATTATTATCCTCACCTGTTGTTTGGGGTGGGGTGGGGGGATCAACAGTTGTGCACATCCTATTACATTTGACTTCATCTTGGTCTCTTAGATCATAAGACTGTTACCTGATTGTATTAGTTTCACATAGCTTTAACCAAATACCTTACAGAAACAACTTAAAGGAAGAAATATTTATTTTAGTTCACAGTTTCACAGGATTCAGTCCATGATCACTTGACCCCATGCACTTGGGCAGAACATCATGGTAGTGGAAGCATGTGGCAGAGAATGTTCTCACTTCATGGTGGTCAGGAAGCAGAGAGAGAAGAGGAAACTGGGGACCCAGTATAACCTTCAAAGGCACCCTCCCAGTGTCCTTCTTCCTCCAGCTAGGCTCCATTCCCAAAGTTTCCAAAGCCTCCCAACACAGCTGGAGATCAATACATGAGCAAACTCCCCTGAAATAGTTTCCTACAGGAGGCCCATGCTGTGGGGGCAGAGGAGCAAGTATAAGAAAGCTATAGTAATATACTATGTGACTGGAGCCAATCAGGATGAGGGCTCAGGAAGTAGGAGTTGGACTAATATTTATGTGGCACCTATAAATACTATAAAGTCTCCTAAGCATGTTACCTCATCACTTTATTCCATATGTATACAACAACAGACAACATTTTGTCCCTATTTTAGGTATAACAGACTTGAGATCCTACTAGAATAGTACAGGCTCGGACTGAGATCTTTAGAAAGAAGAAGGAACATCTTGCTGATCTGTGAAACTCTAAGTAAGTGATGCCTACATGTGGAAAACTGTACAGGTTAAAACCACAAACGTGAACAGACTGTTTTTAAAGGTATCCATTTGGCCATTGACCTGAGCAGTAAGTTCTATATGGGTTTTTCTATTATATGTCAATACTATCCTTTCTCACATTTGACACATTTGTTTAAAATATAATTTGTCAAAAAAGGTGCCAAGACAATTCAATGGGGCAAAAAAACTTCTTTTCAAAAAGTATCACTGAGACAAATGGATATTCACATGCAAAAAAATGATGGTAGGCCCTTATTTCACTACATGTATAAAAATTAACTATAATCATAGGCCTAAAAATAATAGGTATACCTGTAAACCTTTGAGAAGAATACATAGGGGTAAGTCTTCATTACCTTGGATTAAGCATTTTTCTCAGATATGACACATACAGCACAAGTGAAAAAAAGAAAAATAAATTGGACTTTACCAAAATTAAAAACTTTTGTACCTCAAAGAACATCTTCAAAAACTGAAAAGAAAACCCATAGAATTGAAGAATTTTCATAACTCGTGTATCTTATAAGGGACTTATAGCTAGAATATATAAAGAATTGTTACAACTGAATGATTAAAAATAAATAACCCAATCACAAAATGGACAACAGATTTGATGTGAGTAGACATTTCTTCAAAGAAAATACATAAATAATTACTGATCACATGAAAAAAATGGTCAATATTAAGGAAATTCAAATCAAACCCAAAATGAGATACTGCTATGATGACAAAAATTAGAAAGACAGATAACAGCAAGTATTAGTGAGGATATGGAGAATTGAAATCCTCATTTATTACTAGTGAGATTATAAGATGGTCTGACTATTTTGGAAAACAGTTTGGTATTTCCTCAAATTGGTAGACAGATTTAGCATGTGACTGAGCCATTCTATTCCTAGCTATATACCCAAGAGATATAAAAGCATGCATCCACATAAACATTTGTAAAAGAACCAACATACTGTATGATTTCACATACAAATCCACAGAGGCAGAAAATAGATTAGTGGTTTACAGGGATGGGGGTGGGGGAGGGCAGCAAAGAGCCAGTGTGGAACAGCAATATGTACAAGTGTTCGTGGTTATTGAAACATTCTGGAATTAGGTAGTGGTGATGGCTGCACAATTCTGAATTGCTAAAAAGAAAAACACTGAGTTTTACATTTCAGAAGACTGAATTTTATGGTATGTATGGTTCGACAAGTTGTTATTATAAAAACTAGCCTGTTTCCAAAAGAAATTAAGGCTACAAATATTTCACAATTATTCATGGATCAAATGTTTTTTGTCAAGTATTTGCATTCATGGTCATATCATTTTTATGTTTCACTGATTTCCCAGATGAAGACTGAGCTAATCAACTTTCCACCACTGTGACAAAATAATCTAATCAACCTAAAAGAAGGAAAAGTTTATTTTGGCTCACAGTTTCAGAGGTTCATAGCTCTGTCACTTTGGGCCTATGGCAGCACAGTGCATCATGGGTAGGAGTATGTAGCAGAGAAAGCTCCTCCCCTCATGGCAGTCAGGAAGCAAAAGAGTGAGAAAGAGGATTCAAACTATAAAAAAGACTTAAAACCTACTACAAAAATCTGAAAATTAAAAAAGGTAATAAAAACTAATGAAGCTAGGTTTTAATCAAAACACAACTTAGAATTTTCAGTAGGTGAACTCTAATAACAACTTTGTTTTTAGTTATGCCTCTTTCTTTCTGTCTCTTCCTTCTCTCCTTCCCTCTTTATACAGTTTTGAAAGACCAAATAGGAATCAATACATTTATTGGCAGAAGAGAGGCAAGACAAATTGTTGGGTGGGTAGGTGGATGGATGGATACATGAACAAGGAAAGAAAAGAAAGGAGAAAGGTGAGATATTAACAAACTGCAAGGATCCTTGAATGGATAGAGGTGCAGACAGAATAGAAGTCATGTTTGGCAAAGGGGAGTCCTAAAACTCACCTATTTTTCCTGTGTTTTATATAGGCCTAGATGACATTTCTATGTTTCAGCACCCATCTTAGCCACCCAAATTTATTGTCTAAATGATTAGCAGTTGCTAGACAATAACCATGTGTATTTCCCCTGCTCAGAAAGTATAAGACCACAGATACAAATCACCATTTAGGGGGAATCTCAAGTAGGAAACTGGGAAGAGATGGGAACCCCCTCATCCCTCATCTGGTAACAAAAGGAGAGGAAAGTAGAGAGCTCTTGGAGAGAAAGTAGCAAGTTGGTTTTAGCACTGTTGTCCAAGGGCTTCTGGTTTCTGGATTTGCCCTACCTACATCTCTGCCTAGGTATGCCAGAAGTCCCAACAACTACTACAGGATTACAAAAGCAAACAAAGATGGAATGTGCCTTTAGCGAATGCTGTTGGTACCTATCCTACCTTACTGCTTAGTACACCCAAATTCCAGGGACAGTGGATATTGGTTGATAACAAACCACAGCTATCCCCTTCTCTGAAGAATTACCATTTGAGAATTCAGGAATAGGAAGGGAACAAGAAGGAAGGGGGGATAAGATAGGATTACTGGAGGGGTGAATATGATCAAAGTATACTATATGCATATATGAAAACATCACAATAAAACCCATTATTTTGTACAATTAATATATGTTAATAAAATTGCCCTCAACCAAATTAGAAACACCTCATCCAGGAGGCCTTGGCAATGACGCCCCCAACTGAGAGGCTGAGCTCAGCCAATGATTAACTGGCCAAAAATGAACTAACTGAGAGGTACAAAGGCCAATCTCATACTTCAATGCAGTACCAACTTTGTGATCAATTTTGTTTCAGAAGTTTTTTCATAGGACAGAGCTAATGCTAGTCTCCAGGTTTCCCTGCTTTATCCTGCTTTCCTTAGTCTACTTTTCCCCAAGAAATTATTCATGCAAGAATTCAGATGCAGGCTCTTCTAGGGAAACCAACTATGATACTGTGAAATACACATTTGGCCTTCATTTCATATCGTGACACACAAGTCCTAAAATCCTAGGAATCCCCAAAGTGCCTTTTATATGCTAATCATTGGCTTATGGCTGGTAGACCCTAGGTGGTTTCAGGATGGGGGCTGGTCACAGGAAAGATCAAAGCATTGATTAAATAATGGCTATTTCCCAGTCCATCCCCCCATCATTTAGGGAGAGGAGAGAGTATGAAAGTTAAGTTGATTACCAATGGCATTTCTCTGTAATGAAGCTTTCATAAAACTCCAAGAGGACTAGGTTGGGGGGGAGGCAGGCTCCCAAATAGCTAAACTTGTTAACGGCAATCATTGTTCTCAGAAGATCTTGGTCTTTGTGCTCCAAATGGAAAAATCCAAGCAGAACACATGGATGTGGTAAGGTAGAATAGCTTTATTGAGGGAAGGAGAGTCACCCATTCTGCCAGGTGAGAAAAGAGAAGAAGAAGGACCAGGACCGGGGTCTCTTGATAGGTTGTTTTTATACCACCTTGATCTTGGAAGTGGGGAGACATTATGTCATCGCCTGGTTCCTCTCACCAGTGGGCTAGGGCGAGGAGCTTTTGAGCCAAGAGGGAGAGCAGTCCCAGACTATCCCTATCCTAGCCTTCCTCAAACTTCCCTTGAGGGACAATATTCCAAAAATTCTTTTTGGGGGGTTACTGAAGAGGGGTGCTTCCAGCTGACAAAATGTTGCAGACCCTACCTATCAGGAATGTTGCCCCTTTCCTATCGCTGTTCCCAGGGACTTGAACAGTGTTATTTGCTGTGTGAATCTTTGTCCAGCCTGATCAAGACTGCTCATGGGCATCTCATCCACCTCCAGAAGTTGACAGTCCTGTCGTGTTATGGTTTGGGTTTTAAAGGCTTTTATCCTGGAAGAGATAAATCTGGTTTAGAAGGCATGACCTGAACATCAATAATGATAGCAGCATCAGAAGGCACTTCCTGTCAGGTGTGGCAGGAAGGATAAATTAATTTTGAAAGGTGACAGAAAGTTTTATGGTTACTTTGTCTATAGGTGTTTATACCTGTAGCTATTTTTAATTCTTAAATGGCCCTTTATTTTGGACTGTTATTATAGTGGACAGTTAAAGGCTGACTACATTAGGGGCCAGGTATACCCAGGGCAGGTATTAGTCGAATTAGAGAGTTAATGAGTTAGTTCTGTACAAGAAAAAGACTCACAGTGTCCTTAAGCAAAAATTAGATACCACTGAAAGTCATATTGCCTTTGTTTAAACAGAAGGCCTTGACCAAAGACATGAATTTGCCTTTTGCAGAAGCCTACAAGGCTTAAATATTAGAGCACATGCATAAGAGCCCCTTTTTAAAATCTCTCAGCTTTGGTTACTTTTAGAAGTGTGGCATAATTGACTCTATCTGTATCTAGAGAAGTCCCCTCATTTGTGCAGTCTTTTTGAACTGTCTTGTGTAGCTGAATGCCACTTGTTTGTCTGAGAAGTTGGGGGACTCTGACCTCTCAGGGGTCATGTACTCTTAAACTTTTTCTGAATAGTCGTTCTGAAGAGTTTGCCAATTTGGCAAGTTGCACCGAAGTAACGTTGGCTGATACAAACCCATCATTTGTGGTTGAAGTCAGCTTGTAAACTGAGAAAAATGGGAGAATATGTATAATTTTTAATAATAAACCAATTAAGATTAATGTCTTAAATAATTAGATACAGAAACAGAGATAAGGGAGCAAGCATATTATTACATCTGGAGGGTGAGCTTTTGTTTGGTTTTGGTAAAATTTTGTATCAGCCTACAGCACCGAAAGATCTTGATAGGTATTTTGATAAAACAGAAACCCATTTTTAAATACACATTGGTACCTTCAATTTTGACCTTAGAAAACTTTTAGGCAAACTTTAAATTACTAACTTTTAAGCTTTAAGACATAAATTTGTATATTGAAATAACCTCTGTAAAAACCCAAATTTAGATAAGAGTTTTAAATAAAACTCTTAGCAAACTTATACCTTAAAAGACTTAGGAAGAAAATTAAATTAAACCATCTTTTAATAACAGCAATCTATGAGAACACATTGGTCAATAAATCTAATTATAAAAGAGTTAAATATAAATTACACTCATGATAGGATGAAATAGAGATTATTGTTTATAAAAAACATTTTTTTAGTCCTTAGGCAGAGAATAATTAGGCCTGACTGGGATTAGAACCTTTGAGATAGTCATGCACATTAACTTTATAAAAGCAGTTTGAGAACCATACTGAAGACAGCTAAACACACACACACACGTGTGTCTTGATCTAGGCACTCCAAAAAATATAAACACGCATAATGAGCTCAAAAAGTAAAAATTAAGTGGCCACAATTGGTAGTAGAAAAAGACATACAGAGAAAACACACAATGACACATAAAGCAATTACATTAATTTAGAGTATACTCTTAAACCATTTCTTGGTCATTATCTTTAGAAGATTAGTTAGCTAGGTTTTTAAGTAATTTGTAACAGATATGTTTTTGGTTATTTAGATTAAAGTATTTATTGCAAGCAGATTCCCTTTTTCTGTATTAATAAGAAAAGATATGATTAGAAACAGTCAGAGAATGGAAACTGTGGAAACTGTTCTCAAGTCCACCATCAAATACAGTATTACTAAAGGAAGATATGTTACAACTTAAAATTAGGGGAACCTATACATGATTTATACAGTGGGAAAGAAAAAAACAACAGGAGTCCAACTGATCCTTACTATTTCAGTCTTTAATTAGGCACATAAAACTGTACTACTTAATATACTTCTCCATGAACTTTTTGTGAAACTCAGATCTCAGTGCATCATTTACAAATTTTTTGTCTTTCTTCTGATCATCCACACCTTTTGCACAGTTCTTGAAGACAACATCATCATCCTACCTTCTTTTCACTTTGAGGTTGACCTGAGGCTGGGATGGGCCAGTGAGATTAAGGAGAGGGTTTCTGCTCAAAAGTATTTTCCATACGAATCCTCTCTTCTTCTGCTTTTTTCTTGTCCCTTCCTGGCCTGCTCCTCAGCTCTTTATTTTTTAATCCTTTCCAGTTCTGCAAGAAGAACAGCAGTGTCATCATCACTCTCCTCTTCAAAATCTTCATCTTCTTCGTTTGTTAGAGGATCATCTGCATCGAGGTTGGCAGCAGGAATCTGGTCTAACCAAGGTTTCTTTGACAATGAAGAGGAAATTGTATGTTCTTGGGTTGGACCATCCACATTTTTTTCTCATACAGCAGCGCTCTCTCTCTCTCTTCCAGCTCTCTCCTGAAGTCAACAGTTATGAACCTCTTCAGGGGCATCCTGAGTAGTTTGTATTTTATCTTGTGTGAGAGGGAAGGTCTCTGCTTAAATACTGCTTTGAGAGTTCGCTCAAATCATCTTCTCCCTTTCCTCTCCCACCTCTTGCAGATTCAAAAGTTGGCTTTGATGCCAACTTTTGTCATTATGTCATTTTTTTATTTTTAGCTGAGGTCCAACACATCAGCCTTGGAGGATCTCACACACACACCATCGCATGTCCCTTTATAACAGATCTTTAACATAAATACTCTTTTCTTGGCCCAATCCTTAACAGATTAATGTATCAAAAATAACATGTATAAAAAACATATTAATTTAGAGAATTTTAACCACAAGTTTTTCCTAGAGGATGGCAAGATGGCATCACCCATGAGTTTCCTGTTCCTAGGGAGTGGCAAGATGGCTATGGACATGTGATAGCTCCATTATGGTGGAAGCATTCCCAGTGACCACATGGTCTCTTCGAATGTGTCTCTCAAACGGAATACATGCAACATACAGGCTCAAAATAGCAATCTGTTATAGGAATAAAAGACATCTCCCCTTGAGAGACAGGTGTCCATGAGTTAGGTGAGCTAATGAAAAGACCAAATTGAAGCAAGGTTAAGGTGGGATTTAAAAGTTTTGCTAGTCTCCTCAGATGTGATATCACTTGATAGTTTTGGATAATTAGTCATAGGTTGTAGAATTTTTTTCTTAGAATATAATGTCCTGTCTTTTAGTCTTAAAAGCTTATTTAAATTTAGGATTACTTGGGCTAGGGCAAATAGCAGTAAGTAAACCTCCAAGCTTTGTGGGGCTTTGTTATTGTCCAGTTCACTCCAGGTAGTTGTAATTAAATCGTGGACTTCCTCATAAAGGAGCTTTGTTATTTCCTAGAAAGCCAAGAATCTAAACCCTGTAGAACCCAGTCATTTACAGATCTATAGTTTGGAAATGACCTTAAACAAGTTTAGAATTTGACATATTACTTTGAGCTATAGGGAACAAAATTTTATTAATTTTAAAACAAAAATAATTAATCATTAATAATAAAACCTCTAATTAAATTGTCTATTTAAAATATCCACATATAAAAATCCATTTTCTATAACCTCCTGGCTGGCTCACCACAAATGTTATCAGCATTCATTGTTCTCAGAAGATCTTGACCCTTGTGCTCCAGATGGAAAAATCCAAGCAGAACATGTGGATGGGGCTTTATTGAGGGAAGGGGAGTCACTATTCTGCCAGGTGAGGAAAGGGAAGAAGAAGGACTGAGGTCTCTTGGTAGGTCGTTTTTTATACCACCTTGAACTTGGAGGTGGGGAGACATTACATCATCACCTGGCTCCTCTCACCTGTGGGCTAGGGGAAGAAGCCCTTGAACCATGACGGGGAGCAGTATCAGACTATCCCTGACCTAGCCTGTCTCAAACTCATGAAATTTCTTGGAGTGTGACACACCCAGGGACAGCAAGGGTGCTCTGTGTCCCTTCTCATCCTCACCTTGTGCATATTTTCAGCTGTATCCTTTATAACCTCTGTTAAAACTGTTAAGACTGAAAAGCACAGAGAGATGAAGAAAAGGCTCACTGTCAGCCCAGGTTTATTAAGGAGAAGGAACCTGTGTAGGGAGTCTCCAGCAGATGCTAGAGCCCACTATTACTTACAGACCGTGGGCATAATAGAAGAGGAAGGACCTGTCAAGAGTGAGGGAATTTTTTTTTGTTGTGGCTTGTCCATTGTCTGTCGCTAAGGATAGTCAAGGAACTGGGTCTTGTGTTCTGGTACAGGTGCTGGGAAACAGGATGTTTCCAATGGGGGAGTCTGTCTCTGCTGGAGCCAAACAACTCTAGGGTCAAGCAAAGTTTAAGATGGCATAAGCAATGTCAAGTTGAGGCCTAACAAAAACAAACTGGCAAACGTCAGTGTTCCTTAAGTACTGTGAGTTGCTCTAAGAAATTAATCAAACCAGAAGAGGGGTCCATGTGAATCTTGGTTTATAAACCAGTTGATCAGAAGCACAGCAAAACAACCTGGGACTTGTAATTGGCAACAGAAGTGGGAAATGAGGCAGTCATGGAGACTGACACTATTTCCAGAATTGAATTGAGTCAGAGGATAATAACCACTAAAGAAGGCAGGCACTTTTAGGGAGAAACTCCTATATAAATGCACCTTCAAAGTGGCCTTTCCTTTTCTTTCAGGTAAAATTTCTTGGAGAAAACTGAGCATACCCAGAGACATTCCTGCCTGCCATCTTTAAGATGCAAGCTGAGCATGCCCAGAAGTATTCCTGTCCACCGTTTTATTCTTTCAAACATGTGCTGCTGCATAACCTTGATCTAAGCACACCTCAGATATGTCCACCATCTTTCCTTCGTAAACTGCTCAGTAATGTACATCTTAAACTGAGCATGCTTGGGAATGTGCCATCTCCTAAAAAGCTTTCCTATATGAATATGTATGAACACCCTAAATAAAATCTCCATACTTCTTTGTTTGAGGAGGCCATTGCTTTTCTAGTAACTTCAGAGCTGCAGTTAATAAATCCTTCTCCATTCTTTGATCTTCTGGTTGTGCTTATTGACTTTGTGCTCAACAAGAGGAGAACCCATTGTGTTTGAATACAAATTGAGGACTCCCCAGATGGGACATTTCCCTTGAAGACTAATGAGTCTTTGTTTTTCAATTTTCAATAAGATAAACAGCAAACAAAAGTGGCCTAAACCAGGCTAATCCTTCTATGATGCTAGAAATGAGTTCTGAATCAGTAAAGGGAGCTTCTTCTTGGGGCTCTGACTCAGTGCTTATGCATTGCCATCCATCATGTTCTTGTGCAAATTTGGCAGTCACTCTTAATCTTTGTTCAGAAATTCCCCTAGGCTAATGAGTGATACTGGACCCTTGGGTTGACTAATAGAGTCTTGATAACAAAAGGATTAGGTAGATTAGAAAAATGCACAAGGGTCATGCACAGGTCTGAAGTTGAGTCTCTACCCTAAGTCCAGGGTGTTTAAAGATAAACTCTGTCCAAGCTGATGCCAGAGGTTCTGGAGATTAGAGTCCCCATTTTGAAGGGGAGGCTATTTAGGATGTCTGATCATAAAAACCTCAGAGGAGATCTGAGAGATTTGAAGACAACTCTGTTCTGGTTGCTGGCAATTTAGAGTTTGAGAGGTTGGAAAATATTTCCATTCTGCAGATCCCATATCAAGATAAAGGCGCTCCAGAGGGAAATGCAGCGTTTGTTTATTTTGGTTGGTTGGTTTTGTTTTCATATTCTGGAACCCTCAGATTTACACTCTTAAAATTACAATGCTGTAAAATACCAAAGTCAAAACTTTATCTGGGAAAAGTATTAGGAAGTTTGATTTTGACTAACCATTTTTTTCAGGCCTTGGGGTAACTAACATAGGCAACATAAAGGCTGGGGGAGTGCTTGTTTTTTTCAGTTATTCGCAAATGGTTGACTTTACCCATGACCAGAAAAAATCCTGGCAAATGATGAATCTAAATGAAGGCTATAAAATCTTTGGTGGTTTGGTCTATTCTGATATATATGTCTGTACATGTGTGTACTGTATGTTATGTCTGCCTTGCGTTTGTGTATATTGTGTGCATGGTACCAAATGGGCTTATAGGCAAGTGATAAATCACATAAATTAAAACTGTTAAGTTATCTCAAATGCGTTTTAGTTCACATGAGTTGGATAAATCTTTGACAAATAAGTTAATTTGCATTTGTTGGTAAGGTAAAAATGAAGATGTCTTTGAAATTGTTAACATATGTTTTTGTCTAGATTGCTAGCATTGGGATTTATTTGCTTTCATTTGGCAAATAAATAACTAAGTACTAACTAGGCTTGTCTAATATCTTGATTTCCATGAGAAATCTGAAAAATCTATCAAAAGTAAATAAATTAGGTAAATTTAAATGAGAATTTTTTCTATGTGTCAGGTAATTTAAAATCTAAAAATTATATTACATGATATATATGAAAATATGAGTTATTTCTAAGTAAGTTAAAATACTGAATCATCAATTGCTAAATATAAATTCAAGTTTACTCTTAACATCTTAAATTCTATAAAAAGATAGCATATATTTGCTTCTATTAACAAATATGTTCTATTGTAAAGCTAAATTGTCAATTAATGGCCAACAATTCAAAATTGGTCTCTTCCCAGGTTCTCAATAAAAATTAAAGTTATGAAGAGTTAAACCTTCCCATTAATACACATATTTTTATAGGCAAAGAATATAAGAAGAAAATTAAGATGTGTTTTTAATGAGAAAGACTAAGAAAGACATAAAATATATGCTTTCATTTTTAAAAAAGTGATTTTCATCTAATCTAGAGATTTCCTAAAGGATATTTCAAAGCATAAATTTAAGAGAAAAATCAAAGCAGCCCACAAAGGAGTCAGTAAATATGGGAGTGAAATGCAGAGGAAATTATAAATGCATGGATGTATTTTTGGTGAGAAAATTAAAAAGAAAAAGGGTTTTACATTAAAAACTGTTAGATGATAAGATTTTGTCCTAAAGGAAAATGACTAAAAAGGATAGAACAGAACTACAGTTTTCAGCAAGCCAAAGAAAGTTTATAAAAGATTGCTATATAGCCCTGAAAACCTACTTCATATCCCAGATATTCACAAAAAACTCTAGAAATTGACTGTTGGTTCACAGCCTAACCTTTCTCAACTGGTAGAGATTGTCTTTAAGGATTTCAACAGAAATATTGCAAAAGAGGAAGAAATATGAGAAAGCAAGCTGCCTTATTGACAGTCACCCTCCAGTCCCCTGGAGATAGCCCAGAAGGAAGGAAAATGCCATCTCAGGAGAGTGTCCCCATGCCCCAGCATGGGACCTGTTGGCCACCAGTAAAGTTGGGGTCTTATCAGTGAGTATTTTACAAGCAAGAAGGACATAGGAAGAGGGAAAACCCAAACTAGCCTCAGAGAGTGAAAGTAGGGGACCAACCTGACTGCTTTCTGTTCCCTCTTATAGGAGATAAGAACTGACTGGGTTTGGTTCCCTTTAGTACAATCCAAATTTCCTTCAAGGAGTTCTGGTTTACCTTAGATATAACTGGAGATAAACATTGAGTTTTACTCAGTATTACATCCACATAGTCTATTGACAACTGCAAAGGGCACTCTGTCCAAGGGAGAATATAAACATAAGAGGGGTATTAGCAAAGGGAGAAACAAAATGGTTTCTTAAGCCACTGGCATGTGAGGTAGTTTCAAACGTTTTAAAGCACTCATTTCTATATGTTCCTGAGTGCCCCATTTCCCTCTTAGAAAGAAACCTGCTAAACTATAGGGCAGCCAATGAGAGGTCTCCAATGTTCTGGAGACAAAAGGTCAAAGTTGGCTGATAAACAGCTGAATTGTTATAGTATGAGGCTCAGTTGCTAGATGCCCCATCTTACTCTGAAACCTTGCCATACACTTAGCCCAGTCATTCTACTGCCTATATCAAAAGACTGTACAGAACTAGTAGATAAGGTACACTCAAGCAGTAAGGACCTTCAGAGTGAGCCCATGCCAAATGCTAAAAACTATGGTTTATAGGCAGGAACAATTCTACAGTTAATGATCATAGTTGAGCTGGCTATGCAGTGGTCTCTTTGAGACCACTGATACAATGCCCCACCAACACCCTCATCCCTGGAAATTCAGCTCAAAAGACTGAGATAATAACCCTGCCATGGGAACTGGGATTAGAAACCAGAAGGAATTAACTGTATATACAGTTTCCAGATGTGCCTTCTCAGTGATCCATGATTGCAGTGTAATATGAAAAGGGAGACATCTTCTTAATGCCATCAACAAAAAAATTTAATATGGAAAAGACTGATTCAGGCAGTAAATGGCCCTAAGAAAATAGCAGTTGTACAATTGAGGGGTCATCAGAGGTAGACTCAGAAATAACAAAAGGAAACCATACAGGCAACACTGCAGCCAAATAGGCAGCTTTGTCCAGAGAGATTCTGCAGCTGCCTTTCATCCTTTCCCTGCCTCTCTACAAACTTGTTCCTTGCTATGTGGAGGAAGACATAGAGGGATGCAAAAAGGACAGGCTTTCAAATGTCTCCCCTCTTAGGGGGTGAGGAGTGGGGATAGACAATAGACAAGCAAGGAAAGGTCTGGTTGTTAGAAAATGTGGCCTAAGCAATTATTAAATTGCCCATAGTTTAACTTATGAAAAAGAAAGTGTACAACTAGCTTCTTTGACTAACAAAGACCCCAAATTTAAAGATCATAGCTAAACTAACAGGAGCATGTGTGTACTGCCAGAAAAATAACTTTCAAATGAAACCACCTGTACCCGCATTTGAAAGGGCAATACAAGCTAAAAGCATGCTGCCTGGAGAGCACTGACAAATGGATTTTACGTAATGCCAACCATCCCAGGAGGATTTAAATATCTCAGAGTTTTGTGGATAACCTTCCCCTACAAAACAGAAAAAGCCAGAGAAGTTATAAAAGGAATTTTAAAAGAAATGAGTTTCAGGTTTGCGTTACCCTGGTCTATCCAAAGTGACAGTAGACCCACTTTTATTTCAAGAATACTGGGTGGAATTTCCCAGATGCTAGGAATACATTGGAGGCGCCCTGCAGCATAGACAGCCCAGGCATCTGGAAAAATGCAAAGAGTCAACCTTACATTTAAGGTTACCTTGGCCAAACTGTGTCAAAAAGCTCATGGAAATTGATTAAAACCTTTACCTCTTGCTCTGACTCACATCAGCGCTTCCCCCCAAAGGAAGCTTATGCTTGACACCTTTGGAGTACTGTGTGGAAGGTCCATTCTAGGGCAAATAGCTCAAAAGTACACCCTGATATAGAAATTGAACAGACAATAAAATATAATCAATATAGGGAAGGTGCAGTTGACTCATAACACATATGCAAATGTGAAACTTTTTTCTCCTACAGGAATAAGACTACAACCCCATGAACTAGTGGACTGGGTACTTTTAAAAACCTGGAAGTCAGGGTCCTCTCAGCACTAGCATACTCCAATTTGGACAGGGACTTGTTTAATCTTACTAACCACTCATTCTTCCCTTAAATTATGTGATACAACTAACTAGATTGATCCTACCAGAGTAAAGAAAGTTCAAGAACCAAAAGACTCAACTAAGTCTACAAATGACTAATCCCATGAGCTAGGAACAAGACTCACACTAAAGTTAAGATAGACCCTGGAACACTGCCAATTCCAAAAAAACACTTCAGATTCATGGTAGCAAGGATCAGGTAACCTGGCTTTTTCACAAGTAAGATATCATCAATACATACAGGGAACATAATGTACTATGACTGACCTTTAAATTAGCTTTTTATAGCACATAACTGCCCTGGAAGCCCAGGTGCTGAAGACTGGCAGCTAAGGTGGCCCATCCTCTTGAGAGCTGCTATTTTTTTCCTCTCCCCAAAAAGCAAAAACTCAACACAGAGAAATGCAGAACTCATTCTGCAAGCACCTGGAATGTCTTGAACTCACCAAAATTAGTGGACACAGAGTCTCTGACTGCTGCCTACCTGTGCCAGCCCTGGTTGATTTCCAGTACCACCGAGTGAAACTGTAACCCCTCTAGGTGAGCATGCCACACCATCTGCTCTGGAGGGAACCACAGAGTCCAGTGTAGCTTGTGGGCATATTGCAACCCTCTTGGACAAAGCTTGTGGCCTAAGAAATGGGGGGAAAATTTCACCTCTACCTGTGGGAGTGGGGCAGAGTGCTGAGCTGATCCAGCCTGTGTGGGAGTGGGGTGGTCAAGCCGGAGTCTGGAGAAAATAGAAACACATTTAGCCACCTTGGAGAAGCTGGTAGTGAGCTGAAACTAATAGTCTTCCCAGAAAAAAAGCAGTCAACTAAAAAGCTCGATTCTAGTTCCCAGGTTTGCCCTGTGGGCAGAAGGGACTGGTGATTACTCACACACCAGCTCCTCATGGAACCACTATGGAGAATGCTCCTACAAAAAAGCAAGCTGACTCAGCCCATCCTCCCAAAGAAGAACCTAGGTTGAAACACCCTGAGCAGATCTCCCTGCCAAAGCTGACTGGTAGAGAGGGGCACCATCAATTCTCACCCAGACCAGAATACCAACCTTAAGGAGTGGTAGGGACCATAGAAAGCTCCTGTTAGAAGGGACAGCACCCAGATTAGAAATCTAAGGGAAGAACCCAGAGCACTCATTGAACTGAGAGAAAACCCACTCTTCTCAATAACAAGGAAGAAATTTGGACAGTAAATGCATTTTTTTCTTTTTCTTTTTTTTATTGCTACCTATCTCCTTTTCCATTTACCTTTCTCTCCCCCTATTTTTTCTCCTTTTCTCTCTTCCTTCCTTCCCCTTATCTTCCTCTCTTCCCCCTCTTTTTCACCCCAATGTCCTTACCTCCTCCACACTACTAACCACTCACTGAGTAGTCTATTATAACAACTTCACATATTATCCCATCCTTCTTATCCCTCTGTAATCCCTGACTATAGCACCCACCATCACAGTGACTGAACTACACCTTTACACACATTAGGGCCTTATTACCCATAGCTGCCACACCTCATACCTCTTCCCCCCCTTGTCCTATCTCCCCCTCCTTGCCTCTTCTTCTAGCGCCATCATTTTAATTGTCTATGTATCAATCTTTATCCAAACATACCCAAATACCCACTGTTTATAGAGAGTATTGCCAAGGGTTTTATATATTATCTAAATAACTGGCTCAGCATTGAATCTGTGAATTTGTTATTGCTAAGTTATACTTCCAGGCCCATGAACAGATATAGTACAACAACCTAGCTAACAACTAAGCTGGCCAGAACATAGAAATTAAGTCAAGGGAAAGATAACAGGTGATTAAAACTTCCAACTAATCAAGAACACATAAGCAAAGCTCAAAATAGAAACATGGGGGAAAAAGAGGGCAGGGGAATATGATTCCTCAAAAGGCTAATGATAACACAATAGAGGATATGGTGGAAAGTGAAGGGGATGAACCCTCAGTTGCTGAGGTCAGAAGATTGATGATAAGAATGTTTAATGAGCTTAAAGAGGACATACAAAAACAACTCAATGAATCCCAAGAGAACACAGATTTAAAAATACCTGAGAAGACACAGAAACAACTAAATTCTGAACTCAAAGAAGATTTCAACAAACTTTGAAATGAAGTGAAGGAAATTATAAACAAAAGAGATAAATGAATAAAGAGGAATTTAACAAAGATATGGAAAGTCTAAAAAAAAAAGAGTCAAACAGAAACCATGGAAACAAAAAGTTCCTTAAGTCAAATAAAAAATATAGTTGAAAGCCACTCCAGCAGACTAGAACAAGTGGAAGACAGAATTTCAGGGCTTGAAGACAAAATAAATATTAAAGAAAAAAACAGAAGAATACTTAGACAAAAGACTGAAAAGCTGCAAAAGAACTCTGCAACTCCATCAGAAGATCTAACCTGAGAATCATGGGCATCAGAGAAGGAGAAGAGGTGCAAGCTAAAGGTACACATTATATATTCCACAAAAATAATAGCAGAAAATTTCACAAATCTTAAGAAAAAGATGCCCATTCAGGTAGAGGAAGCTTTCAGGACATCATGACCAAAATAGAACCTTTCCACAGCATATTATATTAAAACAATTAGCACAGAGAACAAGGATAGAACACCGAAGGATAGGAGAGAAAAATCAAATAACGTATAAAGGTAAACCCATCAAAATGATAGCAGATTTCTCAACAGAAACCTTAAAAGCAAGAAGGGCATGGAGTGAGGTATTTCAAGCACTAAAAGAAAACAATTGCAATCCTACAATACTGTACTGAACAAAGCTATGATTCAAAATTGGAAGAATAAAAGCCTTCCATGATAAACAGAAACTAAAACAATACATGACTACTAAACCAACACTCCAGAAAATTCTGAAAGAAATCCTACACAGAGAAGATGAAAGCAATCATAGCCATGAAATAATGGGAAATATTAACTCTCAAGAGAAGACCAGACAAGTAATTAGAGGGTAGAATAGAATTAGTTGCATGCACACAAACCCTTACACAACTAAATGGCAGGAATCACCACATACCTCTCAATATTAACATTGAATGCTAAGGTCTCAACTCCCCCATCAAAAGACATTGATTGACAAACTGGGTTAAAAAGGAAGACCTGGCATTTGGTTGTTTACAAAAAACCCATTTTATAGACAGAAACAAACACTGGCTTAGGGTAAAAGGGTGGAAAAGATTTACCAAGCTAATGGCTCCTGAAAACAAGCAGGAGCAGGAGTACTTACATCAGATAAAGTAAACTTTAAACCTAAATTAGTCAGAAGAAATAAAGACGGTCACTTCATACTAATAAAAGGAACAAGACATCAAGAAGAAATAACAATTGTTAACCTATATGCACTCAATGTCAGTGCATCTAACTTCTTTAAACATATACTGCTGGACTTTAAAAAAAAAAAAAACAAGATAAAACCCAACACAATGGTAGTGGCAGACTTCAAAACTCCTCTATCACCAATAGATATATCATCCAGACAAAAAAAATCAACAGAGTATTGAATGACACCAATACATCAAATGTAACGGACAGTTGTCTACAGAGTATTCTATCCTGCAAAAGCACAATATACATTCTTCTCAGTAGCCCATGGAACTTTCTCCTAAACAGACCATATTTTGGGCCAAAAAGCAAATCTTAACAAATATAACAAAAATTTAATAACCCCCTGCATGCTGTCTGACCACAACACAATAAAACTAGAACTCAACAACAAAAGAAGCAACAGAAAATACTCAAACACCTGGAGACTGAACAACATGTTGCTCCATGATCAGTAGGTCATTGAAGAAATAAGGGAGGAAATAAAAAAAATTACTGGGATTTAATGAAAATGAAAGCACAACCTATCAGAACCTATGGGACAGAGCAAAGGCAATCCTAAGGGGAAAGTTTATAGCCATGAATGCATATATTAAAAATACAGAAATATCTCAAATAAATGACCTAATACTGCATCTCAAACTCCTACAAAAATAAAAATAAGCTAAACCTAAAACTAAAAGAAGGACAGAAATAACAAAAATAAGAGCCAAAATCACCAAATTAGAAACCAAAAAACAATGTAAAAAGAATCAATGAACAAAATGCTGGTTCTTTGAAAAGATAAATAAGATTGATGAACCCCTAGCAAATCTGACTAAAATGAGGAAAGAAAAGACACAAATTAGTAAAATCAGAAATGAAAGGGGAGTGCACAACAAACACCAAGGAAATCCAGGGAATCATTAGGGATTTATTTGAAAACCTATATTCAAATAAATTGGAAAATTTAGAAGAAATAGAAAATTTTCTAGACACATGACCATCCAAAATTAAACCAAGAGGATATAAATTCTAAATAGATCTATAAAAAGAAAAGGTATTGACACAGCAATAAAGAGTCTCCCAAAAAAGAAAAGTCCAGGACCTAATGGATTCACTGCTAATTCTACCAGACCCTTAAAACTGTTACCAACACTCCCTCAAACTTTTCCATGAAATAGAAAGCGAAGGAACACTGCCAAACTTGTTCTCTGAAGCCATTATTACACTCATCCCAAAACCAGACAAAGGCACAACAAAAAAAGAGAATTGCAGACCAATCTCTTTAATGAACTTAGATGCAAAAATCCTCAATAAAATATTGGCAAACTGAATTCTACATCATGTTAAAAAGATCATACACCATGATCAAGTCAGTTCCATCCCAGGGATGCAGGGATGGTACAACACACACAAATCATTAAATGTAATACAACATATTAACAGAAGCAAAGACAAAAATCACATGATCATCTCAATAGATCCAGAAAAAGTATTTGACAAAATTGAACATCCCTTCATGATAAAAGCTCTAATGAAACTAGGAATGGAAGGATTGTACCTCAACATAATAGAGATTTTATGTAACAAGCCTATAGCCAATATCATATCAAATGGGAAAAAACTGAAACCATTTCCTTTAAAGTCAGGAATGAGAAAAGGGTGTCTACTCTCTCCTTTCTTATTCAACATAGTCTTGGAATTCCTAGCCAAAGCAATAAGACAGGAATAAAAAATAGGAAAGGAAGAAGTCAAACTACCCTATTTGTGATGACATGATCATACACCTAAAAGACCCAAAAAACTTCACCAACAAACTCCCAACTCCTAAACATCATAAATACCTTCAACAAAGTAGCAGGATACAAAATCAACTTACAAAAATCAGTAGCCTTTCTACATATCAACAATGAACAGACTGAGAAAGAATATAGGAAAACAATTCCATTTACAACAGCCTCAAAAAAAGTACCTAGGAATAAACTTAAGGAATTGAAAGACCTCTACAATGAAAATTATACACTATTGAAGAAAAAAATTGAAGAAGACTACAGAATATGGAATGATCACCCAAGCTCATGGATTAGCAGAATCAATATTGTGAAATGGCTATATTACCAAAAGCAATCTACATGTTCAATGCAATCCCCATCAAAATCCCAATGACATTCATCACAGAGATTGAAAATTCAACCCTAAAGTTCACTTGGAAGCATAAAAGACCACAAACAGCCAAGCCAATACTGAGGAAAAAGAGGAATGCTGGAGGTATCACAATTCCTGACTTCAAACTGTACTACAGTTTGAATAAAAAAAATAAAAAGCAATAAAAACAGCATGGTACTGGGGGTAAAAAAGCAGTCATGAAGACGAGTGGAACAGAATAGAAGACCCAGATATGAATCATGCTGATATACCCACCTTTTGACAAAGGCACCAAAAACATATGATAGAGAAAAGACAGCCTCTTTAACAAATGTTGCTGGGAAAACTGGATATCTATATGCAGAAAACTGAAACTAGATCCATGTCTCTCACCCTATATAAGTATCAACTTGTGGATTAAGGACCTTAATATATGACCTGAAACTTTGAAGCTAGTGCAGGAAAGAGCAGGGAATATACTGGAATTAACAGACTTCTTAAATAGAGCTCAAATGGCTCAGCAAGTAAGAGAAATGATTGACAAACAGGACTGCATGAAATTTAAAAAATTCTGCACAACAAATGAAATGGTCACCAGACTGAAGAGGCCATCTAGAGAATGGGAGAAAATTTTTGCTAGCTATACATCTGACAAGGGATTTATAAACAGAATATACAGGGTACTCAAAAGACTAAACTCCCAAAAAGTCAATGACCCAATGAAGAAATGGGCAAAATAACTGAACAGAACTTTTTCAAAAGAAGAAGTCCAAATGGTTAAAAACACATGAAAAAATGCTCACCATCCCTGGCCATAAAGGAAATGTAAATCAAAACCACATTAAGATTCCACCTCAGACCTGTTAGAATGGCTACCATCAAGAACACAAACAACAAATGTTAGTGAGGATGTGGGGAAAAAGGAATCCTCATACACTGTTGGTGGGAATGTAAATTAGTACAACCACTATGGAAAACAGTATGAAGGCTCCTCAAAAAACTAACAATAGAACTGCTATATGATCCAGCAAATCTAGTGATTTACCCAAAGGAATATAAGTCAGGTTATAATAAAGGCATCTGCACACCCATGTTTATTGCAGCACTATTCACAATAACTAAGCTATGGAAACAGCCAAGATGCCCCCCTAGTGATGAATGGATTAAGAAAATGTGGTATTTATGTATGTAATTGGAAAAATGACACCTCTTGAAACTATTCAAGGAATGTGGGGAGAGGGAGTAAAGGAGAATGATGGGGGGGTGAATTCAAGCCTGATACAGTTGATAAGTAAGTACTTTTGTACATGCCACAATGTACCCCCAGAACAATAATTTATAAAAAAGAAAATGTGGTATTTATATACAATGGAATTTTATTCAGCTATAAAAAGAATGAGAAATGAGGGGAGGATTCCAAGATGGCGGCTAGAGGTAGGAAGCAGAAAGCGAGCCTCCTATAGTGAAATCTTGGAGAGACGCTGGAGACACACTTTGCAGGCATAATCACTGAGAAAAGGCATAACTTTGACTCCTCCACATCTCCAGCCGGTGCAGAGAATCTCCACTTCACGTTAAACGGAGAAACGAGGAGGGCCCCCAGGGCCGCCAGTGGCCGGCGCCCATACGGCTTGGGAAGACGCGGACCAGGTGAGCTTCGCGGTACCGCGGTACCCCCACAGACAAGCCTGGGCCAGAGCAGCATAGCCCCCTGGACAGACTGACCTCCACCCGGGGGAAAAAAAAAAGAGAAACTGAGTAATAAGCAATAAGAACAGTTAAGACACGCTGGAAAGAGGGTGGGGCGCCCTGAACGCTGAAGATTGGGGGAAGGGAATCCTTCCCGGGACTGTAAATAAACAAGCCGGGCAGGCCGGAGAGGCTCTGGCGGGAGCGGGGCGCGCGCCCAGCAACCAGGAGCAGGGAAGCTTGTGAGAGTGGAGGAGGGAGGAAAACTCCACAGGAGAGGAGGGAAGACCCACTTCCCACGTGAACTGTAAACAAACATGGCGGCCGGCAGGAGCAGCAGCACCGCCCAGTAAGCAGGAGCAGGAAAGCTTCTGAAAGTGGCAGTGGGAGGAAAACTTCAGAGGAGAGGGGGGAAGACCCACCTCCCACATGAACTGTAAATAAACACGCAGGCCTGACAACGGGGGTGCAGTGTCACCTTTCCCAGTGCTTGGAAAGGGGAAAGCCTGTAGCAGAGGCTCCCGCACAGGAGAACTCTGAGAAAACAAAGCCTGTGGGACCAGGTGAGTGCTAGCTCACCCCAGAGATCTGCATAAATAATGCCGCCAGCTACAGGCTGAGAGCAGCAGGCAGGCAAGCCACAGTTGCAGATACCACGCTCAGAACTGTCTCCAGACGCTTTTTTTTCTTTTTCTCCCTACCTTTGATGAGAGAACAACCGAATTACACCTGCAAGCTGAAAAACTTACTGAAACTGTATTGCATTTGAACTTGGGACACTTGGTGGGGCTTTTGTGTGTGTGTGTGTGTGTGTGTCTGTGTGTGTGTGTGTATGTGTCAGTGTGTAGTTTTGTTCTACTTTATGCATCCCCTTTGATGAGACAACTACAGAACAACATCTGAGGCACCAACTCCAGGGCTGGAGATTGAGACGGACACCCAAATTATTAAGACTGAAACTGCATTGCATATAAACTTGGAAGTTTTTTGGGGTTTTTTTTGTTGTTTTGTTTTTTTAATTTTCTATTTTCCATTTTATTTTAATTCATTTTTATATAGAGATATTACTTTCATTTACTTATTTTTTATTTTTTTTATCTTTGATTTTCAATCCTCTCTCTGTCTCTCTAATGTCTGTTCAGCTTACTGTCAATTAGTACACTAACACTCCCTGTTTATACCTTTGAAACTCTCTTGTCTGATACCTTGTTCTGCTTTCTCCCTCTTGTCTGTATATTTGTTTTCCCCTTTTCTTTAACTTCTTGCTTTCCATCTCAGCTCACTCTTCCATTCTCAATATTACCATTGTTATTATTACAAGCTAGAAAATACTTAATTACACACAGTACAGGGACAGTAACAACACCAAGGACAATGACGGGAAGACAGAAAAAGCAGGGAAACCAGTTTCCCCACAGCAAAAAATTAGTACAGGAACCAGAGGGGAATGAAGAGAACAGAAACTCAGGTCCAGACTCCAACAAAATGAAGATAAATTATGCCAAAGGACCCAATGAAGCCAACAAGAATAATTTAAAAGAAGACATACTACAAGTACTCAATGAGAATTTTATAGAGATGATACTGGATAGGGTCAACCAAAATGTACAGGAGACACTCAAGAAATTCCAAGACAATAAAAATAGAGAATTTGAAAAAGCAAAAGAAGAAATAAAGGAAACCATAGAAGCACTGTATAAACACCAAAGTGAAAGAGAGAACACAATGAATAAATGGATAAATGAACTCAGGACAAAAATAGACAACAATAAAGAAGAAAACTGCCAGGATATGGAAAACCTCAGAAAAAAGAATGAAACAGAACTGCAAAACAAAACGGAAGGCCAATCCAGCAGAACAGAACAAACAGAAGACAGAATCTCAGAACTTGAAGATGAAATGGTAATTAAAGGAAAAACTGAAGAACTATTAATTAAACAACTCAAGACCTGTGAAAAGAAAATGCAAGAACTCACTGACTCCATCAAAAGACCAAACTTGAGAATCATGGGCATCGAAGAAGGAGAAGAGGTGCAAGCGAAGGGAATGCGTAATATATTCAACAAAATAATAACGGAAAATTTCCCAAATCTAGAGAAAGATATTCCCATACAGATGCAAGAGGCCTCCAGGACACCAAACAGACCAGATCAAAATAGAACTACTCCATGACATATCATCATTAAAACAACAAGTTCAGAAACTAAGGAAAGAATATTGAAGGCTGTAAGAGAGAAAAAACAAGTAACATACAAAGGTAAACCCATCAAAATCACAGCAGACTTCTCAACAGAAACATTAAAAGCAAGAAGAGTGTGGGGTGAGATCTTCTGGGCACTGAATGAAAATAACTTCAACCCCAGGATACTCTACCCAGCAAAGCTATCATTCAAAATAGATGGAGCAATAAAAGTCTTCCATGATAAGCAGAAACTAAAACAATATGTGACCACAAAGCCACCATTACAAAAGATTCTGCAAGGGATCCTGCACACAGAAAGTGACAACCAACTTAACCATGAAAAGGCAGGCAGCACAAAACCACAGGAAAAGAAAAAGCAAGACAGTAGAGAGTAACATCAAGTTAGGTACACACAATCAAACCTTCAAATAACTAAGACATAAGACAACTAAATGGCAGGAATCACCACATACCTATCAGTACTAACACTTAATGTTAATGGACTTAATTCACCCATCAAAAGACACCGTTTGACAAAATGGATTAAAAAAGAAGATCCAACAATTTCTTGCTTACAGGAGACTCATCTCACTGACAGAAATAAGCATATGCTTAGGATGAAAGGCTGGAAGAAGATTTACCAAGCCAATGGCCCCCAAAAACAAGCAGGGGTAGCAATATTTATCTCTGACAAAGTAGACTTCAAACCTACATTGATCAAACAAGATAAAGAAGGACATTCCATACTAATAAAAGGGGAAATAGACCAAAAGGAAATAATAATCATCAATCTGTATGCACCCAATGTCAACGCACCCAATTTCATCAAACATACCCTGAAAGACCTAAAAGCATATATAAATGCCAACACAGTGGTTGTGGGAGACTTTAACACCCCATTATCATCAATAGATAGGTCATCCAAACAAAAACTCAATAAAGAAATCCAAGATCTAAAATATGCAATAGATCAAGTGGACCTAGTAGATGTCTACAGAACATTTCATCCAACCTCTACACAATATACATTCTTCTCAGCAGCCCATGGAACCTTCTCCAAAATAGATCATATCCTAGGGCACAAAGCAAGCTTCAGCAAATATAAGAAAATAGAAATAATACCGTGCATACTATCTGACCACAATGCAGTAAAAGTAGAACTCAACAACAAAAGTAAAGACAAAAAACATGCAAACAGCTGGAAACTAAATAACTCATTACTTAATGAAGAGTGGATCATCGATGCAATAAAAGAGGAAATTAAAAAGTTCCTGGAAGTCAATGAAAATGAAAACACAACCTACCGGAACCTATGGGACACAGCTAAGGCAGTCTTGAGAGGAAAGTTTATAGCCATGAGTGCATATATTAAAAAGATTGAAAGATCCCAAATCAATGACCTAATGATACATCTCAAACTCCTAGAAAAACAAGAACAAGCAAATCCCAAAACAAATAGAAGGAAAGAAATAATAAAAATAAGAGCTGAAATCAACGAAATAGAAACCAAAAAAACCATACAAAGAATTAATGAAACAAAAAGTTGGTTCTTTGAAAAAATAAACAAGATCGATAGACCCCTGGCAAACCTGACTAAAATGAGGAGAGAAAAAACCCAAATTAGTAGAATTAGGAATGCAAAAGGGGAGATAAGAACAAACACCATGGAAGTCCAGGAAATCATCAGAGACTACTTTAAGAACCTATATTCAAATAAATTTGAAAATCTTAAAGAAATGGACAGATGTCTAGATACATATGATCATCCAAAACTGAACCAAGAGGATATTAATCACCTGAATAGACCTATAACACAAAATGAAATTGAAGCAGCAATCAAGAGTCTCCCCAAAAAGAAAAGTCCAGGACCTGATGGATTCTATGCTGAATTCTATCAGACCTTTAAAGAAGAACTGATACCAACCCTCCTTAAACTGTTCCACAAAATAGAAAGGGAAGGAAAACTGCCAAACACATTTTATGAAGCCAGTATTACACTTATCCCAAAACCAGGCAAAGAAACCTTCAAAAAGGAGAACTATAGGCCAATCTCCTTAATGAACATTGGTGCAAAAATCCTCAACAAAATAATGGCAAACCGAATTCAGCAACACATCAAAAAGATTATTCACCATGACCAAGTAGGCTTCATCCCAGGGATGCAGGGGTGGTTCAACATACGAAAATCAATAAACGTAGTAAACCACATTAACAGAAGCAAAGACAAAAACCACTTGATCATCTCAATAGATACAGAAAAAGCCTTTGATAAGATCTAACATCATTTCATGATAAAAGCTCTAAGAAAACTAGGAATAGAAGGAAAGTTCCTCAACATTATAAAAGCTATATATGACAAACCTACAGCCAGCATAATACTTAACGGAGAAAAATTAAAACCAATCCCTCTAAAATCAGGAACCAGACAAGGATGCCCACTATCTACACTCCTATTCAACATAGTATTGGAATTCCTAGCCAGAGCAATTAGGCAAGAAGAAGGAATAAAAGGAATACAAATAGGTAAAGAAACTGTCAAAATATCCCTATTTGCAGACGACATGATCCTATACCTTAAAGACCCAAAAAACTCTACTCAGAAGCTTCTAGACATCATCAATAGCTATAGCAAGGTAGCAGGATATAAAATCAACATAGAAAAATCATTAGCATTTCTATACACTAACAATGAGCAAACGGAAAAAGAATGTATGAAAACAATTCCATTTACAATAGCCTCAAACAAAATCAAATACCTAGGTGTAAACCTAACAAAAGATGTGAAAGACCTCTACAAGGAAAACTATACACTTCTGAAGAAAGAGATTGAGGAAGACTATAGAAAGTGGAGAGATCTCCCATGCTCATGGATTGGTAGAATCAACATAGTAAAAATGTCAATACTCCCCAAAGTAATCTACATGTTTAATGCAATTCCCATCAAAATTCCAATGACATTCATGAAAGAGATTGAAAAATCTACTGTTAAATTTATATGGAAACACAAGAGGCCACGAATAGCCAAGGCAATACTCAGTCAAAAGAACAATGCAGGAGGTACCACAATACCTGACTTCAAACTATATTACAAAGTAATAACAATAAAAACAGCATGGTACTGGCACAAAAACAGACATGAAGACCAGTGGAACAGAATAGAGGATCTAGATATGAAGCCACACAACTATAAGCAACTTATCTTTGACAAAGGAGCTAAAAATATACAATGGAGAAATAGCAGCCTCTTCAACAAAAACTACTGGGAAAACTGGTTAGCAGTCTGCAAAAAACTGAAACTAGATCCATGTATATCACCCTATACCAAGATTAACTCAAAATGGATCAAGGATCTTAATATCAGACCCCAAACTCTTAAGTTGATACAAGAAACAGTAGGAAATACTCTGGAGTTAGTAGGTATAGGTAAGAACTTTCTCAAAGAAACCCCAGCAGCACAGCAACTAAGAGATAGCATAGATAAATGGGACCTCATAAAACTAAAAAGCTTCTGTTCATCAAAAGAAATGGTCTCTAAACTGAAGAGAACACCCACAGAGTGGGAGAAAATATTTGCCAACTATACATCAGACAAAGGACTGATAACCAGAATATACAGGGAACTTAAAAAACTAAATTCTCCCAAAACTAATGAACCAATAAAGAAATGGGCACGTGAACTAAACAGAATTTTCTCAAAAGAAGAAATTCAAATGGCCAAAAAACACATGAAAAAATGCTCACCATCTCTAGCAATAAAGGAAATGCAAATTAAAACCACGCTAAGATTCCACCTCACCCCTGTTAGAATAGCCATCATCAGCAACACCACCAACAACAGGTGTTGGCGAGGATGCGGGGAAAAAGGAACCCTCTTACACTGTTGGTGGGAATGTAGACTAGTACAACCACTCTGGAAAAAAATTTGGAGGCTACTTAAAAAGCTGGACATCGATCTACCATTTGATCCAGTAATACCACTCTTGGGGATATACCCAAAAGACTGTTACTCCAGAGGCACCTGCACATCCATGTTTATTGCGGCACTATTCACAATAGCCAAGTTATGGAAACAGCCAAGATGCCCCAGCACTGACGAATGGATTAAGAAAATGTGGTATCTATACACAATGGAATTTTATGCAGCCATGAAGAAGAACGAAATGTTATCATTTGCTGGTAAATGGATGGAATTGGAGAACATCATTCTGAGTGAGGTTAGCCTGGCTCAAAAAACCAAAAATCGTATGTTCTCCCTCATATGTGGACATTAGATCAAGGGTAAACACAACAAGGGGATTGGACTTTGAGTACATGATAAAAGCGAGAGCACACAAGGGGGGGGTGAGGATAGGTAAGACACCTAAAAAACTAGCTAGCATTTGTTGCCCTTAACGCAGAGAAACTAAAGCAGATACCTTAAAGCAACTGAGGCCAATAGGAAAAGGGGAACAGGTACTAGAGAAAAGGTGAGATCAAAATGAATTAACCTAGAAGGTAACACCCACGCACAGGAAATCAATGTGAGTCAATGCCCTGTATAGCTATCCTTATCTCAACCAGCAAAAACCCTTGTTCCTTCCTATTATTGCTTATACTCTCTCTACAACAAAATTAGAAATAAGGGCAAAATAGTTTCTGCTGGGTGTTGAGGGTGGGGAGAGGGACGGGGCGGAGTGGGTGGTAAGGGAGGGTGTGGGGGTAGGGGGGAGAAATGAACCAAGCCTTGTATGCACATATGAATAATAAAAGAAAAATGAAAAAAAATAAATAAACAAAAAGAATGAAATTTTGTCATTTGCAGGTAAATGAATGGAACTGGAGAACATCATCTTTTTTTGAGATTTTATAAGAGTTTTATTTTATTTTTTTGATGTTCATTTATTCACACGTGCATACATTGTTTGGGTCATTTCTCCCCCCTGCCTCCTGCCCCCACCCTCTCCCCTGCCTCCTCAGTTTCAGGCAGGTCCCGTTCTGCCCTTATCTCTATTTTTGTTGAAGAGAAGACATAAGCATAATAAGAAAGACAAAGCACTTTTGCTAGTTGAGTTAAGGATAGCTATACAGAGAAATTCCTACTATTGCTTTCATGTACCCATGTGTTACGACCCATGTTGATTCAACTCTGATTGTTACACTGGTTCCTGATCCCCTGCTCATAAGGTTTCTGTATTAGTTCCTCTGGAGTGGGGACATCAAATGCTTTCATGTTTAAAGTTTTCTACCTATTCCTATATCTCCCATATGTGCTCTCCCCTTTTCTTGTGATCCAAGTCCAACAACATTGCTGCATTTGCCCTAGATCTAAAGTCTGCATATGAGGGAGAACATACGATTTTTGGTCTTCTGAGAGAGAACATCATCTTAAGTCAAGTTAGCCAGTTCAAAAAGCCAAAGGTCACAGTTTTCTCTCATATGTGAAACACAGACCTAATACAAATACAAGCAATATTATAAAGAATAGGTCACAACTGGGCACCAATGGCTCACCCCTATAATCCTAGCTACTCAGGAGGCAGAGATCAGGAGGATTGCAGTACAAAGCCAGCACAGGCAAATAGTTCAAGACCCTATCTCGAAAAACTCTTCATAAAAAAGGGCTGGTGGAGTGGCACAAGATGTCGGCCCTGAGCTTAAGCCCCAGAACCACAAAAAAAAAAAAAAAAAAGAAAGAAAAGAACAGGCTGTGCTAAGGGGAGGTGACACATGAGAGAGGACAGGTAAAAGAAAGAAGTTAAGTGAATATGGCTGATATACTTCCTATACAAGAATGAATACAGAATTTTCAAACCTGTTGAAATCACCATAAGAAGGGAATTAAGGTAGAAAGGATAAAAATACAGGAGAAGAACCAATCTGGGTATTTATACACATATATATGGAAATGTCACAAGAAAATTCCCTACATAGCTATCTTAGACAAACAAAAATGTCTTTTTTTTTTTTCAAAATTGAAGAACAGGAGGGCACAACAGGTCCTGTCTCGGGGACTGGTACTAGTGGCAGAGGGGAGGATGTAGGGAGAGGGTGTAGGAGGGTAAACATAGTGCAAATACTGTGTACACATGTATGTAAATAGAAAAATGATACCTGTTGAAACTACTCCAGGAATGGGGGATAAAGGTGTAAGATGGAGGGGGTGAATTCAACAATGACATGTTGTAAGAACTTTTGTAAATGTCACGATGTATCCCCAGCACAATAACAATAAATAAATAAACAAATGTCAAATAACCAGTAGAGCCGCGTAGTAAGTAACTCTTTTTGTCCTACTCTCCTACTTGGTCTGTTCCTTTATACACTTTAATCATCTGTCTGCTTATGTTCTTTTGAATGTTACAAGAGACTTACATCCACATTCAATGCAATTGCATTATAAGACAATAAGTATTCCCTTTGTCATAATTTTTAGTTGTCCTGTTTGCTTAACTGTGTTTTGGTCTCAATTTCCCAGGACATTAAATGTGTATTTTCTGTTTACTTAAATTAGGAATGCTAATTTTACTGATTTTATTCATGGTTGATGTCATAATAAGGTGTGCCTTAAAATTTTACAGTAAAACAATTATGAAAGGAATTCAAACTGTGGTCTGCGCATGGTGAGTCTAAGATCTGTCACATTTTAGCATTAAGAGAATTTCACTCTCTTAACCAGAAAGATCCAGTGTTCTCATACAGCTAGACATTGTTTCAGAGGAATAACTTTCATTCCTGAACTTCGTCAAGAATGAGTAAAATGTGTCAGGGAAATTTGTTAACTGCTAAGTAAGGCAGGACTCTTTAGGAGGAAATTCATATTAACACACTTTGAAAATGCCCTTTCCTTCTGTTTCAGCTAAAATGTTTTGGAGAAAACAGCATGCCCAGAGGCATTCCTGTCTGCCATCTTTATAATTCAAGCTGAGCATGCCCAAAGTGTTCCCTTCCACCATCATAACCTTTGAAACATGTATTCCATGACTTTGAACAAACCATTCCCAAAATTGTCTTCATCTTTCCTTTTTAAACTGAGTATGCTCAGGAATGTACCCACCTTATAGTACTTTCCTCTGCATCATAAATTATATCCCTGAATTTTTCTTTCAAATTATATCCCTGAATTTTTCTTTCACAGTACCTAGTTGGCCAATACTGTGAGTGGTAGGATTATTCCTTGATCCTTGAGGCCATTATTATACTGGGTAGCTAAGGAAAAACTAGTCAGTCATCTTATCTGCATCCAAGGATTCAACCAATCAAAGATCAAATATATTTGGGGAAAAATTGTGTCTGTATGAAACATGTATAGACTTTTTTCCTTGACATTATTACTTAAACAATACAGTATAACAGCAATTTACCTAGCACTTACACTATATTGAGTATCATACATAATCTAGAGAAGATTTAAAGTATATGAGGAGATGTGCAAAATTCTATGCAAAGAATACATCATTTTATATAAGGAACTTGAGCATCCTCAGATTTTGGATTTTGGTATCTGCAGAGGGGTCCCTATCTTCTACCTATCTTCTACAGATAGTGAGAGATAACTGTACATTCAAAAGCCACAATGTTGAATTTTACTGGCACCATATGCTTCTGCAATGCAGTGATAGTTAAGAAATCTCAGAATCTTTTGTGCTCAGGGGAAACAGTTTACCACAAGGGTCCACCCTTCCTCGTATGACTTGGATGAGACTCATGGATGCTCCCTCCTCTACTAATGACAAGACCAGCCATAGAGCATCCAAATTCCCATTCCTTATTATATAGCTATTAAAAAGTGAGGATTAGATTTGAACATATTGACTTTTTTTTTTTCATTTTTCTTTTGTTGTTCATGTGTGCATGCAGGGCTTGGTTCATTTCTCCCCCCTGCCCCCACCCCCTCCCTTACCACCCACTCCGCCCCCTCCCTCTTCCCCCCCCCCCAATGCCCAGCAGAGACTATTTTGCCCTTGTTTCTAATTTTGTTGTAGAGAGAGTGCGAGCAATAATAGGAAGGAACAAGGGTTTTTGCTGGTTGAGATAAGGATAGCTGTACAGGGCATTGACTCACATTGATTTCCTGTGCGTGGGTGTTGCCTTCTAGGTTGATTCTTTTTGATCTAACCTTTTCTCTGGTACCTGTTCCCCTTTTCCTATTGGCCTCAGTTGCTTTAAGGTATCTGCTTTGGTTTCTCTGCGTTGAGGGCAACGAATGCTAGCTGGTTTTTTGGGTGTCTTGCCTATCCTCACCCCTCCCTTGTGTGCTCTCGCTTTTATCATTGAACATATTGACTTTAAAGGCCACCAACAAAGCAAGTTGCAGAAAAGTGTAATTATAAAATGATCATCCTTTTATAAAAATCAGGGAAAATTTCTTTTTGTATATTACAGTAGAATGTCATACAATCGGGGATATATTACATTGTTGCAATTATGTAAAAAGTCTCAGTAAGTTATTAAACTCATAGACATTTTAACAATTATTTCTACCTGGTAGAACTATGAACGGGCTTTCTTCCCTTATTCCATTCTTCTGTATTTTCGAAATTTTTTGCGATAAGCACATATTATTTAATAATGCTAAAACAAACATAAATTAAAAATGATGCAATTATGGATTTAAAAAAAAAATTCCCATTCTTTGCCTCTTAGATGATTAGCTGAATTTCTTAGCCCCACTGATCAATCAGAACAAAATACTTTTAAATTTTGCATTAAGCATCTCTCCTTCCCCCGAGCCTCCAAACTAATAGCAGCTCCCCCTAAGAACATGGCTTCATGGTAAAATACTCTCTGACCTACTGATAATTCAAGCCATGCTATTATCCCACTTGCTCACGTGTGGTATTTTCTGGCCTTATTTGCTCTGCCCTAAAGAAGAAAAATCTTTTTTCACTAACCCTTGAGACACTTGTAGATCTTATGGTCAGAGCTATCCCCCACTGGCAATAATCCTTTCTAGTAAAATTTCATCTTACAAAGTCCATATTTTTGACAAAAGTGACTGAAAAACATATAATTATATCTCACTAAAGCCAAATTAAGTGTGTCCTCAATTCAGCTTCCACCTAGCTGGATTCCTAGCATTACGAGGAAAAATTCCAATGCTACCAGATGCAAAAGGAAGTAAGACAGAGGGAAGTCAGACTGGAGAGAGACAATGATCAAAACAATATAAAATTTAATACTGTACTTTTTTTAATTGCATGACTTTGGTGGGGCTGAGGATTGAGATGATAAAGATCCTAACACTTATATTTTTGGGGGCCCTCTGTAACAAATTTAACAACAGATGTTAGAGTTATAGTGGTACTGTTAGCTGCTAACCAAGTACTTTTGAGGGCAATAACCCATTAAGGGGAGGAAAAATCTGCCTTTAAATGATTGTCAAAGTTCCTTCAAAGTTATTCCTTTTATTGTTGTTGTTTTAGATAAGGCTCTCCAAAGAAACTTACAAGGAACCAGCCAAAACAACAGTCACTCTGACTTTCCTTTTAGGTGACCTAGTGTCAACTTTCCTTATTATAATACTAAATTCTCTGCCCAGAAGCATTTCCATCCATCATTTTTTGGACAATGTATGACCTCAAACTGAGCATGCTACAGAATGTGCCTGACTACATGTGATGGTGAGTCCTTCCTATATGAATATATAACATTTTCTTCAATAAGTGAAAGTTTGTCCTTTATTTTCTTTGTTGGGGAGGCATTCCTTTGAGAATTTTCTCTAGTGTGCTCCTTACTTGCTGCAAGTAATAAATCTCTCTTTGCTCTTTTATATCCTGGTCATGTTTATCAGCTTTATGCTTACCAAGGGATTAACCCATTGCATGTGGTTACAGTAGAACGTGTGCTTAGCTTTCATGGGGCTCTTGATTCAATCATCAGCACAAAAAAAAAAGAAAAAGAAAATTAAGATCATTATATAACAAATACAAAACTAATTTAAAATTATATTTTAGGAAAGATATCCCATCAAATAACAATTTTACAACCTGTGTCATATACATTTTAAAGCATGTACCATAAGCATCAAAAACTCTCTCCCCAAATACACAATTTTTATTATTAATTAGCAGCCTAATACATTTCCAAGGTGCCTTTCTGATTGTATTTGTTGCATCATTAAATGTTTCCTAATAGGAGAAAATTTGTTTTGACTAAGCATCATTAAGAACTAAACCTTCTATTCCCAAATTTATACATCTGAATAGCTTCTCCTTTTGTACACTTCAAGTCTTGTTTCTCTTCACCATTGTTAACAGAACATTCTCCAATACAGGTAAAAGTCATGATTCACACTAATTATAGATGTGAATGTGTTAAAGATTTTTATTTAACTCAATAAGGATGTTAACCACAGATCCAAAGTTAAAGTTTAAAAAGTGCAAATTTATGTGGAGCAAAAGAATGTTGAAATTAGTACACAAATGCAGACAGAACTGATTTTTCCACCATGAGTGAGGGAAGTTAATTGAACCTCTACAGGACAGGACAAAATTTGCATGTTTGTTGTCAATAATTATTTTGTATTGCTATCAGTTGCTCCTAATTTAGAGATTTTTGTAACAGCCTCTATATATTCTGAATCTAATAGCTCAGAGAGAGAGGTGCCCATTACACAATGCATAGCTTTCCATTGAGACATGTTTTTTCTGCTACAGTCTATTTCCTTGTCATAAAAATAACATCAATGAAAGATTATTTTTGGCACAAAATAAAATTGGCTTTATTAGATTTGACATGATTATTTATATAGGTGCATCAAGAGTGTTAACTCACCACATAATAGCCCTTCTTAAATTTTCTAGGAATTTTCACAAGGAATTTCAGGTTGGACTTTAAACACCTCTTGTGGTTGTTGGGGAAAGCAATTATCTTTCGTTCCTATCACTAGGTTCATAGCTTAGGCACCCATAAAAGAAGGATTCACAAGAGAAAAGCATAAAAAATTATTTAGTGTAACTTTTATATGACTCAGAAATGAAGAGACTACAAAACAGAACTTGGGTATTTTTATGCATAGGATTGGTGAAGACATGGATAATCATGGAAAGGTATGATTTGACAAAGAGGATATAGGATTAATTACTCCAATGGTAATAAGCTGCACGAGTCAGGCACTTAGCAAGGCTTGTATGTTCAGATTCTCCTATATCCCTGTGCCTTCAAAGATAGGGAAATGTCTTTCCTTCAGGTAAAGGGAGTATATCTCTCACACAAGGATCTTATGACCCACTGTAGAGGAAGATCAGAGAATTATTTTATGGCCCACTTCAGGGGAGAAAGGTGGGATGTCAACAAAACCTTTTGGCTTCTGCTTTATCTTCAAATGTCAGGGTGCCATATTTTAAGGTAATAAGTCCTAAACATCATCACTGTCATGAGGCCAGGAAGCCATGCCAAGAAACTCTCACCACCAGGGTTCACTTGCAGTACCTACAAATTTGAGTAAATATCTCTTTTCTTCAGGTCCTCAAGTTATCTGACGTTTCCTGGGATTGTTAGAAAGTGACCTACTTACCACTTGTAAGGTTGAGATGCTATAAACCAAGTACCAAGCCAGCTTTCCCCAGAGGCTTTGCCAGCATTGGCTCCATAAAATCAACCTTAGTTCCTTGTAATTGGCTAGTCACACCTCATTAAAGGAGCATCATTCTCAAATATGACATTTCAAGGAAGGCATTGATTTCATCATCAATTTTTCCCAATTATAGCCTGACTTTAAAAACACAGGTTCTTATTGTACCTATGCAAATAATGCCATGAAAAGGAAGATGATTCAATAAAAGTTTCTGAATTCTGAGGAGGATCATGCAGAGAGAATACAATATCATTTATAAATGTTCCATGTCAGTTTATAAAAGCAGTGTAATAAATTGTTATGGGCTACAGATAGCTTAAAAAGAAAAAGAAAGAGGGCTGGCTCAGTGGTAGAGAGTACTTGCCCAGCATGCACTATGCCCTGAGTTGGACCCCCAGCAGTGGAGAGAGAGAGAGAGAGAGAGAGAGAGAGAGAGAGAGAGGAGAAAGAAAAGAAGAAAGAAGAAAGAAGAAAGGAAAAAGGGAAAAGTGATATGGCTCACACTTGGAATCCTGGGTACTCAGAAAGCAGACATCAGGAGGATTGTGGTTCAAGGCCAGCTTTGAACATCTCAACAAATAAACCAGGCATGGTGACATGCACTGTGATCCCAGCTATGCAGGAAACATAGGTAGGAACATCACCGTCCCAGGTTGGCCCAGGCAAAATCATGAGACCTTATCTGAAAAATAAAAAAGCCAAAAGGATTGGAGGATTGGAGGCATAAAGTGGTAAAGCACCTGCCTATCAAGCATGAGGCCCTGAGTTCAAAAACCGAGAGAGAGAGAAACAAAAAAAAAGAGAGTTTTCTTATAAATAGAAAATAGAACATTAAAGTAGAATCAATAATATTCCAAACAAAACTACCATCACCCCTTATCAGTCTATTGAGTTCTATGTAATTAATTCTTACTCCTCTGGATCTTAGGTTAGCAGACTCATAATCTCATCTACCTCTCAACTGACTTAGCCAACTGGTATGATCTCAAACTTTTCTAAGTGTAACAGAGGGGATAATATGATCAAAGTACATTATATGTATTTATGGAAATGTCAGGATAAAACCCTTACTATGTACAATTTAACATATACAATTCTTTAAAGGTAAAAAAGTTCTAGGTAAAGTTATAAGCAGCCTGTACCTCACTTGTGAAAGAAAACTAAAAAACTGATTAAAACAATTTTTATCCAGGACTACTGCAATAAGGGGACAGAAAAATTCAACATGAACAAGTGGAAATTTATAGCCAATGAGCAGGTGGGGAGGGGTGAGTGGATGGAAAATTAGGGAGCATCAGTGTTAAGGGGGTATTCTGGCTAAATCAACTTGATAAGATTCTTGCTGAAGGCAAAAATCACCCAGACATCACCTGGGTGATGGTGGAGGATGAGGAATTTGATCATATATCAAGGGTGATCAGATATTGAAGATAAGGGATTCTCACTAAACTGACTTATTGAATTCCTGGTAAAATTGTGCAATGCAAAGACAGAGAAGGAAGTCCAGAAGTCAAGGCACCATTGGGAAGAGGGTTCAGAGGAATATGACTAAAGTTTGATTAAGAAGAGACTCTTTGTCAACCTAAGAGCATATTTTTTTACAAACCCAGGGCAGTCCTTATCCATGGTTTCTGAGACATTCCTTCTTCATTAAGACAAGAACTTTGGCCTTTGCAATTGTAGAGCCTTCAGCAAAGCATCATAATAAAACAACAACAAAACTCTTTGTAGATCATAGAGATTGAAAATAGCTAAGTTTTATTACTGATAATTTTCAAAAATGAAAGTTCTGACAAGAGTTTATTATAACAATAATGCAACTTACAAGGATATCTGTTTATTTTTGTGGCATAAAAGCCAATATAATAAAGCAATCCAAAATTGTTAGACTAATGATTAAGACTATTTTCAAAGAACATAACAGATATTTCATCCAATTCATAAAGATGGATAAACATATTTTTACAGACAAAAATCTTGAGGCATCGTCTATAATCTAATGTTAGGGCTCAGAACACAGCACCTCAATGTATGGCACCTTGGCATACTACTTTGAACTGAAGGAGTTTGGAAAGCTCTCATAAGCAAGGTCTCTCTGACTTCCCATTCCTCTTTCTGCTGTTCATCTTTCTCCCCCAAAGGATTCACTGAAGCCAGAACTTTTCTTCAACAAAGATGGATCACAGAAACTAGAACTCTTCTCCTACAAATCAAGTCACAAAACCTGGAAGAACCACTCTCTTCCTCACTTCCTCCTTGAAGCCACTCATGTGACAGGGTCTTCTCTTATACTTGGAAGACAAAAATGCTGCACACAAAGGGCGAGAAGAATTTTAAATAGGCCTTACTGGATTTCTCCTCTCAATCAACTGTCACTAGATTATTCCTTTTTGTCTGACTACATTTCTACATGGATAGCCATTCTTTTTTTTTATTGTTGTGCTGGGTGTGGGTACATTGTGGCATTTACAAAAGTTCTTACAATGTATCAAATATACCAGACTTGAATTCACCCCCTCCTCCATTCTCCTTTATCTCCCCCTCTAGCCCATTCCTGGAATAGTTTCAACAGATATCATTTTTGCATTTACATACATGTGTAAACAGTATTTGCACCATAGTCACCCTCCTATACCCTTTCCCTGCCACCTCCTCCCTCCCATTGGTACCCCCTACCCCTTATAGGACCTGTTCCACCCTGCTGTTCTCTGATTTTGTTGAAGAAAAAATAATTTTAAAAAATGACATTTTTGCTTATTTAAGATACCTACACAGGGAGTCCCCTTGTGACATTTCCATGTATATATGTATGGAAACCCAAATTGGTTCATCTCCTTTATTTTTCTTCATTCTACCTTAGTCCCTTTCTTATGGCAATTTCAACTTATTTAAGAATTCTATATTCATTCTTATATAGAGAGTATGTCAACCATATTCACCTTCTCAATTTCCTTCTTTTACCCTCCCTCTCATATGTGACCTCCCCTGTTTTTTGTAATATTGATCTATTTGTATTAGATCTATGTTCTACACATGAAAGAAAACATGTAGGTTTTGGCCTTCTGAACCTGGCTAACTTCACTTAAGATGATGTTCTCCAGTTCCACCCATTTACCTGCAAATGACAAAATTTCATTCTTCTTTGTGGCTGAATAAAATTCTGTTGCATTTAAGTACCACATTTTCTTAATTCATTCATCAGTAGTGGGGCATCTTGAGGATAGCCATTCTTGATTGAACTTTATTTCTGGGCCTATGATAAGGCAGAACATTACAGTTGGGAGCATGTGGTAGAGCAAACCTGCTGTCCTCATGACAACTAGAAACAAAGAAAGAGGGAGAGAAAAGGTCTGAGATCCCATTAGATACTTCAAGGGCACATTCCCAGTGACCTTCTTCCTATAGGTCCCATGTCCTAAAGTTTCCACTGCCTCCCAATAGTGCCTCCAGCTATGGACCAAGCCTTCAACATATGAGTCCTTATATTCTCTCTTTTAATTTAGTGGAACACAAGGCCTCATGCTTGCTAGGCAAGCACTCTTAACACTTGAGCCATACTCCCAGCCCTCAACACATGAGTCTTTGGGGAACATTCCAGATCCAATCTATAACTACAACGTAAAAGATTTTAAAATATGTAGATCTTAACATGACTATAATGAATTATACCTCTTTAAAAAGTGAGAAACTTTTCATTTTCTTAAATGCTTAAAATCAAAGTCAACATCCAGCATAGAAAACTATTATCTAGGCAAAGTACAGAGTAAAAGGAACCATTTGTACTGTAGGTAAAGACAAACAGTAAACCAAACACACAAGCCCATTAAAACTGAGCCAACTTTGCTAAGCTTTTAACACATTTCATGTCTTTTCAGACTCAAGTACTATAAACCAAGGCAATTAAAATTCACTTTCCAATTTTTGCTCTTTTTTAAGCCTGCTCATATTCTGGAATAAATTGACACTTTAGGGCAGATCTCCTGCAAGGTCAGAACTAATAACAATATTAAGATGCTGTTACATATACTGTGTTCATCATTGCTATCTTCAAATGAATCCATACATATTCATGCATTGAAACAATTTCTTACATTTGGTGTCAAATATCAATAGCTGCCACCCAGATAAACAAAAACAAATAATTTCTTTGGAATCCTCAGTAAGTCTGAAGATTGCTCAGAGATTCCAAGGTACCTGTCCCAAGGAGAAAAGACCAAGCAGAAGCTGTATTGTTTTGTAGTCCTAGACTGGGAAATAACACTGCATTTTATTCCTTAAAAGTAAATCACTAACACTAGCCTATATCCCAAAGGAAGACAATTAGTCATCACCTCTTGATGAGAAGATAATTAAAGAATTTTCAGACATCTTTTCAAGCTGCCACACTGTCCCTTTGTTCAGTCTCATGCAGCCCCCACTGCTTCATAGATGGCAGCAGACCAGTCCAATCATCTGACTCCTGACAGCATGTTAGCTGTAAACCTGCTTTCCTCATGACTATTCAGCTAAACTGATATACAAGAAATCTTCAGAGAGCCTTTAAAGAATTTTTCATGAGTTTTCAATTCAGCACCAGATACGGAATCAGGTGATTTCCCCTCACCTAAATCACAGCCACTCTGGGCACATGTGACTGGCACTCAGCTCAGATGTCTTGCAGATAAAACTCTTACATTTTCCTTCTTATATACATGCACACTAATTTGTTTAAGCTAAGAAGAAGTAATTAATTAGACTAGTATATATCATTGCATAACCAGAACCAATAACCTGGTTAAAGTGACCAGGTAACAGTCTAAGATTTAAATGTCCTCAGAGAATATTTCATTTGACATTAATTCAATTTGGTCTTTGGTTCCATCTGAGGACACCCATTCTGTCTTTAACCTAGACCTGACAGAGACAGTGCACTCTGGCCATATGAACACTTCAGACATTGATTTAATCCTCCCTAGAGCCCCCAAAAAAAAGAAACTATTCCCCTGAAATCTTCAAATGAGAAAAATAAGGTTACAAGAGTTTACAGAATCCCCAGTTCCTGACAGATTATTCTGGCTGAGCTGAAGAGCAATTCACTTCTATCTAATTGTATTAGCTCCCTGGGGCTGTCATGATGAATTAGCACAAACCTTGCGACTTTTTGTCCTACAGTCCTGGAGGTGAGAAGTCTGAGATCAAGGTGTCTGCAGGGCTTGGCTCTCTCTGAAGGCTCTAGGGGAGAATCTGATCCTAGTCTCTTCCAACTTCCTGCTTCAGGTGTTTTCATTTGTGGCTGTGCCACCCCAATCTCTGCCTCTGTCTCCTCCCCACCTTAAGATGCACCTGCTAAAACCCTTTTGCTACAGGTTCTGGGGATTAGAGCATGGATTGCTTTGGCAGGGAGGGTTGCCATTCAACTTATTGCAGAATCTTTTCCACCCACTGACCATGCTGCTAGCCTATGGCTACCAGGACAAAACAAAGGAGATGTGAAACCTCTAGCATAGATCACTGGTAACAAATTCTGGACAGAACTAGTGGCAAGCCTCACTCTACCTTCTTCCAGTAACTGTGTGGCTCTGGGAAAGCTTGTTAACCTCCCGGGGGTTTGGTTTACCTTTTTGTAAGATGAGAGTGCTGCTGAGAGGATTAAATGTGGAGACACTGCACTGGGTTCCATCTTCAAATGATGCATTCTTCAAATGAAGAATTCAGTACTTCTGCCTACCTTCTCAGCTACAATTCTAGCCATGCTATCATTGCCTAGATTTTTGCCACAGCCTTCTTACTGGCCCCCCTCCATACTTCCTTCTGTTCCCTTTTACAAGACAAACAAAGGCATCTTTTTGAAAACATGGGTCAGATTATATCCATTCTCTGCTCAGAGATCTCCAATGACCATCAGTTCACTTGGAGTCAAAGCCAAGGACCCTACACACTCTGGCCCTTTGCTACCATTCTACTGCTTGTTCTACTTTAGACAGCAGTTTCCTTAATGTTCCTGGACTCTACCCAATCTACTCCTGCCTCAGGGCCTTTGCACTTATTATTATTCTTGATAGCCACATAGCTCACTGTAGCTTACTTGTTTTTTCTATTCATGTCTCTGCACAAATGTCACTTTATATAAATATTACTCCCAGTTGTGGGCTGAGTTGTGTTCCCCTCAGTACCTATGGATGTCACCTTATTTGGAAATGAGGTTTTGCTAAGGTAATCAAGTTATGATAAGGTCACATTCCATTAGAATGAGTCATAATCCAATATGATGTTTTTACAAGAAGAGAAAAAACACCCAGGGAGAATGCCATAAGACAACAAAGGCATTGGTTAGCATAATGCCTTTATAAACCATGGAATGCTAAGAATTGTTGGTAATACCAGAAACTAAGACAAGAATATGGAGATTTTCTTCTAGAGCCTTCAGTGATAGCATGGACCTGGTGATACTTTAATTTCAGACATCTGGCTCCAAAAACTATAAGAGAATAAATTCTTATTCTTTTAAGCAAAACTGTGGTGATCTTCTTTGACAGCCCTAAGAAATTAATACATGCCCTACCCCCACTAACTGCTTTTCTTTATTTTTCTTCATATCATTTAATATATTATAAACATGTTTGTTTGTTATCTATTTCTCCCAAACTGTAATGTGTACTCCAGGAGGGCAGGGTCTTTGTTTTGTTTACTGCTGCTGGTGCTAGTTCTTAGAACAGAGCCTGGTACAGACTAAGTGCATAACAAATACTTGTTAAGGAAACATATTAATGAATAATGACAGTAGAGCAATAAGGTACATGAGAATTATTATTGCTTTTATCATTTTTTCCTAAGCCTCTTTGTCTCAGATAAATGTTCCTAACCTTCCAGTCATCAATCCGTTGAATGACTCCAGAATGCCTTCCACATCATGGCAAGATTCAGCCAAAGCAATCTACAGATTCAGGGCAATTTCTCTCAAATTCCAATGGCATTTTTCATAGAAACATAAATTTAAAAATCCTAAAGTTCACATGGAACCACAAACAATCCCAAGTAACCAAAGCAATTTTAAGCAAGCAAAACAAAATCTGAGGCATTTCTTCTTCAAGAGCATACCTTACTAAATAATTCTCACACCTATTACCCTGAAGAATTACAAAGAACAATCAACACCCCAGAAGCTAAAGGTAATCACAGCAACAAGGACCCATGGACCATGGTCCTAGAAGCTTCAGATTATAAAAATAATCTGTAAGTAATAAGGGACTTGGGAAAAGGAAAGCTACAAGTGAAGGGGTAACAGTGTGAGACTGGCAAATTGAGAGCCTAAACTCCAGAATCATTCACTAAAGATAATATTCAGATATCCAACTACCCCCAACCCCCAGCCCGCTGCATTGGAAAAGGAGCAGAATGCAGAAAATTGTCATCATCCCAGATTCCAGTATCTGACTAGACTGCCACCTGATGAGCTGAAAGACTTGGACACTGAGGGGGAATACTCACCAAAATAGTGTAGAAAATTCTAAAATTTTTATATGCTAATTTGTATTTGTTGCTGTTAAGCTTTGGATGTTTAGATTTTTTTATGTATTTATATTGGATTTTTTTTCTTTACATCTGAGTTGGGTAATTTTGTACTCTAGTCCTGCTTTTCTTCCCCTTCCTTTTCCCTGCAGACATTGTAAGAGAGACACAAAATATTCAATCTTAATCCATTTCTTCCATTTCCCTTTCCTATTACTCTTTCCCATTTATACTCTCCCCACCTACAACTAGAACTGCTCTCTAGCTCGTATTTTCTTTTATCTCTGTTTACCCACCCATATTGCTCCTTTATTATCTATACTTTCATCTGGTAAATAGATTTTCAGATCATCCTTTTGTTTTGTTTTGTTCTTGTTTGTCTGGCTACCCAATTTTCTCCATTTCTCTTCCTCATTCCCGTTACACAATTCTCATTAAACCCTGCTATTAAGTCACCCTTATAAAACCATACACATTATATTATTCATTAGAGTTATCCCAACACTTCTTCTTCTCCATTACTATCTTTATTATCTTGGAACTTCCTAGATCACAAAGATTTATCTTTGTTCCAATATACCTCTAAAGACACAAGTGCAGCCACAATGATTGATCTTCTTTAGGGATTGTCATAATCTCAAGGCTGTGACTTATCAATTATGATAGTTTTAGTAGCTAAGCTTCCCATGCCTGTTTGGAGTAGGGGATGCACCTAGCATCTAGAGAACTGAAACTAGATGTTTGACTACTGAGTCACACACCCCCAACCTAGAGACAAGAAAATATACCAAAGCCCAGCCTCTACTTAGTCTTAAATAATCTTTGAGAAAGCCCCAACTAAAGGACCACAAGGGAGTAGAGCCTCCAACCAAAAAAGAAAATCCCAGATGTGTAAATTCCAATGCAGAAACATGAAACAACAAGGCAGTAGATCTCCCTCAAAAGCCAACAACTCCCCAATACAAGTCTTAAACAATAGTGAAGAGGAAAAAATAACAATGAACAATTTCAAAAAGGTAATGACAAAATGATCAATAAATTCACAGAGATGTATAATCAATTGAATGAATTCAAATAAACTAACTGAACTTAAAGAGAATTCACACTGATGAATTAAATAAAGATGATGGAGGATATGAAAGAGGAATTCAATAAAGACATGGAAATCTTTAAAAACATCCAATTGAAATCTTGGAATGAAAAGCCTAAAATCACAAATAAAAACCTCAATGGCAGGATGGTGGTGTAGCTCAAGGTGAATGCCCTGAGTTCAAGCCCCAGTACCACCAAAAAAAAAAAAACCTTAATAGAAGGTCTGACTAACATAGTTGAGAAGGCTGAAAATAGAGTATCAGGGATGGCACACAGTAGAGAAATTAAATCAATCAGTCAAAGATAATGAAAAACTGCAAAGAAAATATGAATGGAATATATAAGGCTTCTGGGATACCATCAGATAAACAAACCTATGAATCGTGGGTCTAGAAGAAGAGAAGAAATACAAACTAAAGGCATAAACAACTTACTAAATAGCATAATAACAGAAAACTTCCCCCAATGATGAGAAAGGAAGGGATACACAGGTACAAGAGGCTTTCAGAACACCAAATAGGCAGGATCAGAAAAGAAACACTAAATATTACAATTAAAACACGAAATTTACAGAACAAAGAAAGAGTTTTAAAAGCTGCAAAAGAGAAGTGCCAAGTCACATATAAAGACAAAACCATCAGAGTAACAACAGATTTCTTGGCACAAACTCTAAATGCAAGGAGGGCATGAAATGATATACTTGAAAACAAGTAACAACCTAGAAAAATTTATCAAGCAAAACTATAATTAAAGGAGAAATAAAAACTTTTGACAGTAAGCAAAAACTAAAGAAATTCATGACCACTAAACTAACACTACAGAAAATACTTAAAGGAATTCTACATGCAGAAGAAAATAAACGCAAACCAACCGGGAAAATGCAAGCAAGACTAGGCCCCACTAACCAAGTAGACTAGCAAAGAAGGAATAAGGTAGTAAACATCAGAAAAACAACAAAATAATTGGAAATACTACAATCCTTTCAATATTAACACTGAATTTTAATGACCCCAATTCCTCAATCAAAAGACACAGAATGCCAAATTAGATTAAAAAACAAGATGCAACCATTTATTGCTTGCAAAGAATGCATATATTGAATAAATATAAATATTGTCTTAGAGTGAAAGGGTGTAAAAAGATCTTTCAAGCAAATGAACTCAAAAAAACTCAAATCTGATAAAAGAGACTTCAGACCAAAATTGCTCAGAGGAGACAATGAAGGTCAATTCTTATTAATAAAAAGAAAAATCCATCAAAAGAAACAATTCTTAATACATAAGCACCAAACATCAGTGAAAAAACTACACTTAAAAAATACTACTGAATTCATGTCATCTGCAAATAGGGGTACTTTGACTATTTCTTTACCTATTTGTATTCCTTTTATTTCTTCTTCTTGCCTTATTGCTCTAGAGTATGTTGAATAGGAGTGGGGAGAGTGGGCATCTTTGTCTCATTCCTGACTTTAGGGGAAATGGTTTCAGTTTTTTCCCATTAATTATGATGTTGGCTATAGGTTTGCCATATACAGTCTTTACTGATGTTGAGGTACATTCCTTCTATTCTTATTTTCTTAGAGCTTTTATCATGAAGTGGTGTTGGATCTTATCAAAGGCTTTTTCTGCACCTATTGAGATGATCAAGTGGTTTTTGTCTTTGCTTCTATTAATGTGCTGTATTACATTTATAGATTTGCATATGTTGAACCACCCCTGCATCCCTGACTTGGTCGTAGTGAATGATCTTTCAGATATGTTGTTGGATTCAGTTTGCCATTATTTTATTGAGGATTTTTGCATTGATGTTCATTAAGGAGATTGGCCTGTAGTTCTCTTTTTGGATGTGTCCTTGTCTGATTTTGGGATGAAACTAAAGCAGATATCTTAAAAGCAACTGAGGCCAATAGGAGAAGGGGACCAGGAACTAGAGAAAAGGTTAGATCAAAAAGAGTTAACCTAGAAGGTAACACACATGCACAGGAAATTAATGTGAGTCAACTCCCTGTATAGCTATCCTTATCTCAACTAGCAAAAACCCTTGCTCCTTCCTATTATTGCTTATACTCACTCCTCAACAAAATTAGAGATAAGGGCAAAATAGTTTCTGCCGGGTATTGAGGGGGTCAGAGGGAGAGGGAGAGGGTGGAGTGTGTGGTAAGGGAGGGGGTGGGGGCAAGGGGGAGAAATGACCCATGCATTGTATGCACATATGAATAATAAAAAAATTAAAATTAAAATAAATAAATAAAATACAAACAAACAAACCCCCCCACCCCCCCAAAAAAAACACCACCAACAACAAATGCTGGCAAGGATGTGGGGAAAAAGGAACTCTCATGCACTGCTGGTGGGAATGCAAGCTAGTACAACCACTTTGGAAAATATTATGGAGGCGTCTTAAAAAAGTAAACATAGATCTGCCATATGACACAGCATTACCACATCTTAGGATATACTCGAAGGAATGAGACTCAGGTTATTACAAAGGCACCTTGCACACCCATCTTTATTGTAGCACTAATCACAATAGCCAAGCTATGGAAATGGCCAAGATGCCTCACTACCAACAAATGGATTAAGAAAATGTGGTAATTATACACAATGTAATTTTATTCAGCAACAAAGAAAAATGAAATTTTGTCATTTGCAAGTAAATGGATGGAACTGGAGAACATCATGTTAGCCAGGCTCAGAAGGCCATAAATCACATGTTCTCCTTCATATGCAGATTATAGACCCAAAACAAATACAGTAATATTATTGGACATGGGTCACACACTTAGGGGAGAACACGCACGGGAGAAATAGGGAAAGGAAGGGAAACCTAAAACTTTAATGTGGTTGATGTGCTCACTGTATAGGAGTGAATATAGTAATCTTAAACTGGCAGAGGCCACTGTGGGAAGGGGACCAGGAAGTAGTGAAGAGGTCTGGTAGAGATAAACCAATGTGGGTTGTAATACACAGGTGCATGGAAGCAATGCTAGGAATCTCTCTGTATAGCTATCTTTATCTCAAACTAGCAAACACACCATGTCTTTTTTAAAATTATCTCTTATGTTTTCTCTTCAACAAAATCAGAGAACAAGAGGGAGGAACAGGTTCTACCTGGAAGCTGCGGGGGTGGGGAGGGGAGGTGGCCAGAACAATGTATACACATGTGAGTAAATGTAAAAAGGATAAAATAAAAATAAAACAATGAACAGTCTGAGAAATCAGGAAAATAATTACCATTCACAATAGCCTGAAAAAAACAAAATCCCTAGAAATAAATTTAATGCTGGAAGTGAAAGACCTCTACAATGAAAAATGTAAATCACTGAAGAAAGAAATTGAAGAATACATCAGAAGATGGAAAGATCTCCCATGCTTATATATCAGCAGAATCAATATTGTGAAATGGCTGTACTACCATAAGAAATCTATATGTTCAAAGCAATCCCCATGATAATTCCAGTGACATTCTTCACAGAGATTGAAAAGTCAATCCTAAAGTTCATATGGAAGCACAAAAGACCTCAAATAGACAAAGCAATCCTGAAAAATGCCTAACTTCAAGTCACACTACAAAGCCATAGCAATAAAAACAGCATGGAACTGGCACAAAAACAGACAAGAAAACCAATGGAAAAGAATAGAAAACAGAGATGTAAAGATAATGGCAGAGAGTGAATAATATTGAAATACATTTTATCTGTGTAGGAAGATGGCATAACAAAATGTGTTGAAAGTTGTTCAATAATAACAGCAGTGGAGAAAAGGTAAGGGAGAACAATAGAGGTGGTTAATCTGATTAAAGCACAATATATGCATGGGTTGAATACTATGGCAAAACCCCTTTAACAGTAAATATACACTTAAAAATGAAGGACAAGAATGTAAAACGGGTAGTATTTAGAGGTGGATACTACTAGGAGGGGAAGGTGGGTGGATACTATTAGGAGGAGAAAGTGAATGGAAAGAGTGAAGAAGGCTGAATGGGGTTGTTATACTTTATATTCTCATATGAAAATAAACAACGAAACCTGTTAAAATTGTTTAGGCAGGGAGGAGGGGATGAGGAATAATTATGCAGGGAATGTATATATAAACAAGGTACATTGTAAGCATATATGGAAATGTAACAATGAAACCCACTGTGCAACTAATATATGATGATAAAATGAATTTTAAAAGGCTGAAGTTATGACACCTCCTGATTTCAAAATATATTATCAGGTTACAAACATCAAGATAGTATGATACTGGCATAAAAACAGACATATAAACCAACAGAACTGTATAGAGAGCACAGAAATAAACACAATGCTCACATTTACAAATGGTGTTAAAGAAACTGGTTATCCACATGTAGCAAAATGAAATTAGAACTTTTTGTCACACCATATGCAAAAGTTGTCTTGAAATGGATTAAATACTTAAATATAAGACCTGAAGCTCTAAAGTTACTATAAGAAAGCATAGGGAAAATCTTAACATTGATCTTGGCAATGATTTTTTTTTTGTGCATGATCCTCAAAGCACAAACAGCTAAAGCAAAAATAGACAAATGCATTTACAGAAATTAAAAAACTTCTGCACAACAGAACAATCAACAGAGTGAAGAGACAACCTAGGAAATGGGAGAGAGTATTTATAAGCCATATATTTGGTAAGGATAAAGGGTTAATATTCATATTATATGAGGACCTTAAACTTGACAGCAAGAAAAAAAAGGACCTGACTTTAAAATGAGCAAAAGATATAAATAGAAATTTCTCAACAGAAAGCACACAAGTGGCCCAAAAGTATATTTACAATGCTCAAATATGTTCAACATCGGTGATCATCAGGGATATTCAAATCAAAACCACAATGACATATCACCTAATACCTGTTAGAATGACTATCATCAAAAAAGACTAAAAATAAATGTCTGGCAACATGGCTCACTCTTGTAATCCTAGCTGCTTGAGAGGCTGAGATCAGGAGGATTGCAGTTGGAGACCAGCCCAGGCAGAAAGTTCACAAGATCCCATCTGAATTCATAACTGGGGGTGGTAGTACATGCCTGTTATCCCAGCTTCATGGGAGGCTGAGATTGGGAGGATTGTAGTTCCAGGACACCACTGGCAAAAAATGTTTATGAGACCCCATCTCAATAGAAAAAAGCTGGGCACTATAGCATGCACCTGTCATCCCAGCAATAGTGGGATAGGAGGATTGTAGTTTAGGCTGGTCTGGGCAAAAAGTAAAACCTTCTCTCTAAAATAACCAGAGTAAAAAGGACTGGCAGAGTGGCTCAAGTGGTAGAGCTTCTGCCTAGCAAGTATGAAACCCTGACTTCAAACCCCAATACCGTAAAAAAAGACAAAAAATTATTGATAAGTGTTGCCAAGGATGTAGAGAAAAAGGAAACCCTTTGAAAATTGTTGGTGGGAAGGTGGAATATTAATTGGTGTGGCCATTATGGAAAACAGCATGGAGCCTCCTCAAAAAATTAAAATGAAAAGTACCAAATGATCTAGTTATCATACTACTGGATATGTATCTAAAGCAAAGGAATTATATTGAAGAAACCTCTGTACTCCTCTGTTCATTGTTGCACTATTGACAATAGCCAAGATATACAATCAACCTAAGTATTGTCCAGTAACAGATATATGGATAAAAAAAATGTGAAAATGTGACTTGTGTGTGCATGCATGTTTGTAAAATGGAAAATTATTCAGCTTATAAAAGTAGAAAATCCTATCATTTGTGACAACATGGATGAACCTGGAGGACATTATGTTAAATGAAATAAGCCAGGTTCAAAAAGACAAATGTTGCATGATGTCATTTACACCCAGAATCTAAAAAGTCTAATTCACAGAAATAGAGAGTAGAATGGTGTTGCCAGGGGCTAACGGGTAGCAGATGTTGGTCAAAGGGCATAAAGTTTCAGTTATGCAAGATGAATAAATTCCAAAGTACAGTTTTCAATACTGTGTACTTGTAACTTGTTTAGAAAGTACATCTTAAATGTTCTAACCACACACAGACAAATGGTAACTATGTGAGGTGGTGGACATGTTAATCAACTTAATCATGGCAATCATTTCATAATGTATATCAAAATATCACATTATATCTCTTAAATATATGAAAATTGTATCTATCAACTATATCACAATAAAGCTATAAAAAATTCTTTTAAAAGATGGCAGGATTGACTCAGAATTTTCAAGGAAGAACTAAAATTATTTTCTTTTATTTTACATCCTCCAATTCCTAGTTCACAGAATTCTAAAATTCAATAAACCTAAGTCCCAACAGTAACCAGAATATCCCTGTCCACAGCTATCCACATTTTAAGCAAAACTTTTAAAAGAAGGGTCTCTCTCTGCCTCTGGAAGAACAAGATTGAACTGTTATCTTAGGTCAGTTTTTCCTAGAAGCCGACCCTGAGATGAGGATTTATGTGTGAGTGACTTCTTAAGGAAGTGTTCCTGGAAAAAAGCCAGTAAGGGAGTGAAAGAAGGAGGACAAGAGAAGAGAGGAAACCAGGCAAGGATATAATTTCATGTGAAGTCCCAGACTCATCCTGATCCCAAAAGGAGGTCTGGAGGGTAAATGGCATGGCAAAATTTGTTCTGTCTGAGGGAAGGGGAGCTGGATCTGTATTCTCACACCTGTATCGTTGGATACCTCTCCTGTCATGACAAGAGTGGGAACGTAAATTGCAGACACTTCTAAATAGTTATGGCTAGAGTCTGTTTGAACTTGCTCTCCTGAGGTCATTATTACCACATTGGTAGCTTGAAATCAGCCATGGTGGCTAAAAAATCACCAATATTACAAACCAGGATACCAGGGTTTTGGGAGCCAGTTGTCAAACATTTACTGGCATGACACTGCAACTGTAGGGGTGGAAAAGGGGGTGATCCAATTCCTGCACATCATAAAGGGTTATAGCTTACACAGTTATAACAAAAGACAGGTTAAGAGAAAAACATAGAAAATTTATTTTATCATGATTTTATGTGACACAGGAGCCTTCAGATCCAAAGACCCAGAGTAAACTATCACTATCCATTTTTATGCTCAGTTTCAATGAAGCATGGACAATCGTACAGAAATAAGATCAGACAAAAACATTATGATATGATAGTAATAGACTGATGGTGGAAACCCACGAGGGCCTATCTGTTCAGATTCTGCTTGGCCTTTCTGTGTAACATTCTTTCCTTCCAGAGATTGGGCAGGACCCCTTCTGGATCAGGGTCATAGATATACAGATGAGGAGGTGTTTGTGCCCAAACACTATCCTCTGAAAATCACAGATACCTTCCACTAGCAACAAAGCCTACAGAAGATGGAGAAGTCAACACAACATTGGATAAAGGGATGGAAGGAGTCCAAGTGGGATACCAGTAGTGAACAAGACACCAGCTCATATCTACTCTGCTTAAATATAGACCCATCCTGAATTACTTACTTCTTCCCTGAAGGAGTAACCAACCAAACAGCCAAAGTTTGATGTGAACATGGGGACACTTTCATTCCTGAGTCTCCAGGATGAATTTGGAGTTTAGGAAAACTAGATCCACTCTGAACCCCAGCCCTGTCTGATCCCCAGATGGAGTGACATGGGCTCAGTGATAATGAGAAGAACAGGGTCTTTCTTCTGAAAGCATATACATTCTTCTCTGCTTGGCCCCATTCATAACACCATGTCTGATCAGGGAGGCTTCACAATGACTGTACCTTGTCCATTAACAAAGAGGACAAATAGAAATCAAGGTATATTTCTTCCATGGAGAAGAGAACAAAGAACAATATCCAACCATTGCAGCCATTGACTTACAGGCTAGTGACTATCTCCATTTCCATGGAAACAGAGAGCAGAACAGGGAAAAGAAAGGCTTTTTAGGATAATAGAAGGTTTTGTGGTGTAAGTTGCTTTTTTTAAATAAAGCCAGCAAGGTGCCTCCGTTCTCTCAGCCCTGACCCCCACATTGCTCTCCAGAGAAGCCAGTAGGCTGCAGGACAGAGTAGCAAGAGGGCACCTCCCACACACTAGTACTTCCCATCAGCCAAGGAGGCCTGAAGCTGGCAGGAGATCACCCAATGTCAGCCCTGAAGAGGGACAAGCATTCAGGAGAAAACAAACACAGCTGTCACCAAGGAGAACAAAGACTCATGCAAAGAGCTAGTTGCTTTTTATATGTCTTTTTGACTTGAGATATATATATATATATATATCTTAGACAAAAGCCATATCCCTCACTGAAACATTAGGGTAAAGTTTCATATAACGAGAGGTTATGATTGCACCAGCCCATCTCCTCCCTTTCCTGAGCAGTTTGAGAAGAGATGGTCAAAGTGACTGGCTCTTGAGGCACTGGGTTCCATTTCACATCTTGGCCTTCCTCCAGAGGTCAATAGCATCTGTGAGCATTGTGCCCTTGGCACCTAGCCTGGGCACACAGAGCTCAGACTCTTGAGCAATCCAGAGCATGCCTTATTTGCTTTGTACAATTTTCACTGAAAACAATCATTTTAGGAGAAGTGAAGAGCCCAATAGCCCACACATAACTTCCACAGAGAGAAAAAGTAAAGAACTAAAGTAAAAGGACACCAAGATAAGCAATCAACACTGTTCTCTCTTTTCAGAAACTTTAATTTGCCTTGGTAACCACAATTCATAGCTGCTATAGTGATGAGTCCAGTTGCCAGGGAAACCTGATTTCATAGGCAGAGTTAAAAAAAAAAAACTAGCTCTACAGGGCTTGTAAGTTTAGTCCCTTAAGCTTTACTTAGTGGTGGGCTTCTTCCAGAAACAGCTTCTGAAATGGGGATTTAAGTATGAGTGATTTACAGAGGAAATTCTCCTAGGAGAAAGTAGTAAGAGAGTGGCAGATAGAGACACACAAGGGTATCAATTTAGGTGGTGTCCCAGACTCAGCTCCTGCAGGGAGCTAAGAAGCAAATATTGCTTTTGAGAATTTGGTATGTATGGAGGCACCTGTCCACCATTGTCTAGGGGTCTTCTCAAGGATGAAAACTTTCAGGAACAGCCAGAGAAGCTAGGTAGAGAAATCCTACTCCAGGAAAGGAATTCTGAGGAACTTCAAGAGAAGAACCAGTAGCATCCATTACACTGAGGAACTCAGGTTTTGAACACACAGACAAACTACTTGCCAAGCAACAGGAAAACAATTCATGCCCTCTATGCCTCTGCCTTCTCAATGAAATTAGCTTCCTTAAGTTCTTTCTCATGTAGCAGGGCCAAAACCAGGGTAAGATAAGGGAGATATTTGCCTCAGGCAAAACATAAAAAGGAGAACCAATAATCTCAGTAATAAAGCTAAATAATATATACCAGCTGTGGCAATGCATACCCATAATTCCAGCACTCAGAAGTTTGGGTCAGGAGGATCACAAGTTTGAGGCCAATCTGGACTACGTAGTGAGACCCTGTCTCCAAAAAAAGATATATAATAATATATATCTAATTAAAATTAGTGCAAAAATCTCTGATGAAAAATATATCAATATTTTAAATAAAGATAAGATCTCCCCCTGTCTCACTCACTTCACCCTAACTTGGCCCTTCCTAGTTAGTTATTCACAAAAACAAGAGGCTGACCTGTGGACAACAGTTCGTCAATTGGTTGGTTTTTTTTCTCTTTTTTTAGCATTGCATCAAAATATTATGTGCCTTAGTCAGGTGCTTTGGTTCATGCCTGTAATCCTAGTGACTTGAGAAGCTGAGCAGAATTCCAAGTTTGAGGCCAGCATGAACAGCATAGTGAGACTTGTCTCAAAATAAAACAGAAAGCTAAGGCATCAGAGAAAAACCCAAAACTGCATTGAGATTCCATCTCACCCGAGTCAGAATGGCTATCATCAAGAAAACAAACAACAACAAATGCTGTTAAGAATAGGGGCAACTTATACTCTATTGGTGGTAATATAAATTAGTGCAGCCATTATGGAAATCAGTATAGAGGTTACTCAAAAAACAAAAATAGAACTAAGATATAATCCTGCTATATCACTCCTGGGTATATACCTAAAGTAATTAAAGTCAGCACACAATAGAGAAACGGAACACCCATGTTTATCACAGCATAATTCACAATAGCTAAGTTATAAAATCATTCTAGGTGATCATCAATGGATGAATGCATAAATAAAATTTGGTATATATACACAATGGAGTTGAATCACCCATAAAGAAAAACAAAATTATGCAATTTACAGGAAAATGTGTGGAACTAGAGATCATCACATTAAGTGAAATAAGCCAGACTCAAAAAAGACAAATATCACATGTTTTCTCTCATATGTGGAAATTAGATTTTTTTCTAAAAGACATGAAAGTAGGAGAGGGTCTATTAAGGAAAAGGAAGGGGACCAGTGTGAGGGAAAAGAGGACAAGAGAAGATAATGGGTGAATGTGATCAAAGTACATTATATAGCTATATGACAATGTCATAATGAAACCCATTAAAATGTACAAGAAAAGATAATTCCTCAAAATGTGAAGGGCTGGAACAAGGTATCATTCAAGTGGTAGAGTACCTGCCTTGCAAGCATGAAGCCCTGAGTTCAAACCCCAGTACTATCAAAAAAATTAAATAAAGAAAAAAATCTACCACAAACCTGTTAGGCAACAAATTCTATTGGTAGTCCTTACCCAAGCCTGGGCTTTTCAGCCTTTCAATAAAGTTCTATCCTGCCCAAACTCTCTGTGAGTCATTAAATTTGTTGCCTGGACTTGCTACTCTTGATTTGCCATTTGACCCTGCTGATTTCACAGGGAATGCTAAAAAGCACTTGGTGGCAACACTGTAGATTCAGGTTTGCACTTTGTCTATGTTGGCTGTGCTGATGTATTAAACATTTTTAAAAAGATGAAAACTGAGAGGGCAAGATGGAAGAGGAGTAGATGATTTCTCCATTGGACTCTATGAATGAGAAGAGTTTGAATAACAAAGAAAAGACAACATTCAGAAGAGCAAAAGAGAAGAAGAGCACTGAGAACCATGAAAGAGGGACAGGACAGCTGAAAAATACAGTGAAACAGAAAGACAACACAGTAAATTAAGAAACCATTTGCAGCTCCTCCGGGGGGAGGGGAAGCCAAAGCCTCCACCTCAAGTTAAACAAAACAGCCTCCTCAAAAGATTAGCAGACCTAGCTATGGGACAAAAAAACAAACCTCCCACAAATCATCACCCCAATTTGATGGGGTAGTGACGTCCCTAGAATCCGACAAAACTTTCCATTCCTCATATCTCAGAGAACTGTAGTGAGATGCCATCTTGAGAGAGGGCCTCCTGTTGGAGATTGAGGTACTCAGGAGTGGGTCTTGAAAACAGGGAGAAATTGCAGCTCTGAGTGTCTTGAGACACCTGGCCACAGTGTATGAGTGGAGAGAGCCATGAGAGGCTAGAGGAGAGGAGATGCTTTGAATGGGGGTGAGCTGAGAAGATAAAGGGAGCTCAGAAGGGGAAGAATGCAGTGGTTGATGGCCTACCCTGCCTGATGAAAGCAGTTCCATTGCCTGAGAACAATTTCAAAAGCAAAGCACCTCCCCTCTTCTAGCAGAGCACAGAGGTTGTATAAGTTTCCTGAAAACAGCCTGAAGGCAAGCAAGCTTTAAAATTGAGCAACCTGAGAGATTTGAAAAATTGCAGTTCAGGAAGTTCTGGGACTCCTAGCCACAGTGTACAGGTAGGAGACTGCCACCAGAGGCAGACATGAAGAGAGGTTTTAACTAAGACAAGCTGATGCTCCTGGCAGAATTTCAGGAAGCAGCAAAAGGCCCAAAGGTTGATGGTGCCTTTCCTTACATAGTGAGTGCAGTTCCCCTGCCTGAGGACAATTTCAAAAGCAAAACACTTAGCCTCCACTGACAGATAGCTCAGGGAACAGGAGATCCCTAAGCTGCCTTTGGCCAGGTAAGCATTGAGACTCAGTCAACCAGGGGATTTGAAAAATTAAGGGACAATAGCAGTTCAGAGAGTTATGGGACATCCCGTCACCACAAGTGGTGGTCGAGGAGAGGGAGGGACTCTGATATGGGCAAGCTGACAAATTAAAGCAGCACCAGGAACTTAGGCAGTGAAGGGCCTAGTGTTTGGTGTCCCTGTCTGCCTTGACTAGAGGAAACTCCATGCCAGAAGATAACTGCAGAAACAGCACCAATCTCATGGTGTGCGCAGTGCTCAGCATCCAGAAGCTATTTAGTGGCTTTGGTGGGTTGTTGTCAGAATGGGCTGAGTGCTCTGAGTACAGAATCCAGGGATCATGTGACATCCCCTAGTGTCATCCCTTTCACAAGTTGTCAAACTGCTGGGTGAGGTGTGAAAGAACTGAGTCCTATAAGCTGGGGACCTGAGTCCCTCAGTTCTCCACCACCAGTGCAAGGTTCAGTGTGTTATTTGTACCCCCCCACACACACAATAATGCAGCACATTTGTAAGACACTGAGGGCTACACACGCATGGTTCCAGGGGGCACAAATGGGGAATTTGTGCAGCAAGTGGGAACTTGCCTAGTCTACAGACTAAAAAGCACTGAGTGGCCAGCAATAGTTGTTAGTACACAAAAAAGGGAAGTTTTCAAAGTGAAAGCAGCATAGACACAATTGACCTTTGATCAGCCCTGCCCTTAACTCAAATGTAACACAAAATCACACACAAGGAAACACAAGACAATCCAGCTAGTTCTCCTCGATCTGAGTGGTGCTTGGGACCAGGCCTGGTGCCTTGAACACATGGATCTATCCCCCATTCCAGTGGGTGGGAAACACTCCCACTACACAGTCCTGCCTGAACACTGAGAATACTCTGACTGCAGACCACTGGTGATTATAACTTCCAACCAATAAAGTTGGCCTTAGATACATAAACCTCAAAGCAGAAACACAGGAAATATGAAAGATAAGGCAACATGACATCTATAAATCTCAACAACCCCACAGTAACAGACACTAAGAATACTTAAAAGGAAGAAAATCCAGATAAAGAACTCAAAAGGATGATTGTAAGAATGATAAAAGCATGAACGAATTCAAAGAGGATACAAATGAACAGCTGAAGGAACTCAAAGAGAATACAAATAAATAGCTAAGTGAAAATAGAAAAACAGTCCTGGAAAAAGGAGTTCAATGAAGGTACAAAAATCTTGACAAAGAATCAAACTTAAATTCTGGAAATGAAAACCTAAATAAATCAAATAAAAAACTCAGTGGAGAGCCTCTCCAGTATATAGTGGATCAAACTAAAGACAGAATATAAGGGCTTGAGGACAAGGTGGATGTATTCAAGCATTCAGATGAAGAACAAAATTAAGGAGTACAAATGGAACATGCAAGGCCTCTGGGACATTATTAAAAGACCAAATCTATGAATTATGGACATAGAAGAAGAAAAGAGGCACAAGTTAAAGGTATAGAAAACATATAAAAGAAAATAAGACAAAATTGCCCAAATCTTGAGGAAAGAGACAACCATTCAGATACAGAAGACTTTTAGGACTCCCAACAGGCAAGACCAGAAAAGAACTACTCGAAGATATGTCATAGTTAAAACATTAAGTCTGAAGAACAGAAAGAATATTGAAAACTGAAATAGAGAAGTAACAATTCACATATAAAGGCAAACCCATCAGAATAACAGCAGATTTCAAACAGAAACCTTAAAATTAAAGAGATCAGGGAAAATTATTTCAAGTGCTTAAAGAAAATAACTGCCAACCTAAACTACTTTATCCAGCAAAAGTATCTTTCATAACTGATAAAATAAAACAAAAACTAAAGCAATTTATGACGACTAAATCAGCACTGCAGAATATACTCAATGGAATCTTACACACAGAAAAGAGGAAGACAAATGTAACCATGAAAATATGTAGGAAAATAAATCAAACCAGATAAGTACATAAGCAAATGAGGAATAAAAAAGTATCAAACACTACAAAAACGATATGACAAGAATTCCTACATACCTTTCAATATTAACACTGAATGCTAATGGTTTCAATTCTCCATTTAAACGATATAGAATGGCAGGTTGGATCAAAAAGCAAAACCCGACCATTTGTTGCCTAAAAGAAATGCATCTCACTGACAATAACAAACATTGGCTTAAGGTGAAAGGGTGGGAAAAGATCTCCTAAGCAATGGACCCTGAAAACAGGGAGGAATAGCTATATTCATTTCTGATAAAATAGACTTTGATCCTTATTAGTCAGAAGAGACAAAGAAGATAAGTTCATATTAATAAAGGGTACAATCAATTGAGATGAAATAATTATTATAATATATGGGCCCAATATCAGTGCACCCAACTTCATGAAACATACACTACTGGATTTAAAAGCACAAATAAACTCCAACACAGTGCTAATGGGAGACTTTAATACCCTGCTCTCACCAATAGATAGATCATACAGACAAAAAAATAAACAACAAAGAAACCTAGGAATTAATTGACACTGCAGACAACCAAATGGACTTAACAGATATCTACAGAGTATTTCATCCAGCACAATACACATTCTTCTCAGCAGCCCATGGAATAGAAAACCCAGAAATAAAATCAAACTACTAGAGCCATCTGATCTTTGACAAAGTAGCCAAAGACACATACTGGAGAAAAGTTAGCCTCTTCAACAAATAGTGCTGGGAAAATTGGCTGTGTAGATTGAAATAGACTCCTATCTCTCACCCTGTACAAAAATCAACTCCAAGAGGATCAAAGATCTTAATGCAAGACCTGAAACATTGACACTACTCCATGAAAAATAGGAAAAATCTGGAAGATAAAGACATAGGTAACTACTTTCTGAATAGGACTCCAATTGACCAGGAAATGAGAACAGAGATGGACAAATGGACTGCATCAAATTAAAAGGTTTCTGCAAATGAAAAAAACAGTTACTAGAATCAAGAGACAACCCACAGAATGGGAGAAAATCTTGAGCAGATATTCAATAGGTAAGGGATTCATTTACAGAATATACAAATAGGTCAAAAAGCTAAACAGCAAAATGCAAATAATCCAATTAATAAATGCACAAATGAATTGGACAGTTCTCAGAAGAAGAAATACAAATGACTAATAAATATGTGAAGAAATGTTCAACATCCTTAGTCAGAAAAGAAATGCAAATCAAAACTATACTAAGATTTCATCTCACCCCAATTAGATTGGCAATCACCAAGAAAACAAACAACAGCAAATGTTGGCAAGGATGCAAGGAAAAAGGAACCCTTGTACACTGTTAGTGGGTATGTGAACTAGTGTAACCACTATGGAAATAAGTCTGGAGTTTCCTCAAAAAACTAAAACTAGGCTTACCTGATGACCCTACCACATCACTCTTGGGCATATACCCAAAGGAGTGTAAATCAGTATAGAAGGTACAGACCCATTTTTATTGCAACTCTGTTTAAATAATTAAACTGTAGAATCAGCAAGGTGCCCAACAACCAACAAATGGATAAAGAAAATATGATATATGTGTGTATAGACATATATATATACTCGTGCATATATCTAATATGTATATAAACGTGTATATATTATGGAATATTAGACAGCCATAAAGAAAAATGGAACTATGGCATTTGCTGGAAAATGGATGGAACTGAGATCATCATGTTGAGTGAGATAAGCCAAGCTCAAAAAGCCAAATACTGCATGTTTTCACTCATTTGTAGAACCTAGACCTAAAATGATGATGATGATGATGGTGGGACATGAAGTGAAAAGGGGGTGATCTGAAGAGGTAATGAATGGGAGGGGAAGGGGTAGAAAGAGAGGGAGAAGGAAGAGGACTGAAACACACAAATGAAATCCATCAAACACTATATAAGATGGGGGAAGGTGTGTGGGGTGAATGGGAATTTAATGCAGAGGAAATGAACTTGTACATTCAAAGTACACTGTACACATGCATGGAATTACCACAATGAATCCCTCCATGTATTATTAATGAATATTAAAACAAAATATGATAAAAATAAATATATGTTTTTTAAAATTGTTTCCTATTAAGCAAAGAAATATACTTTTGTGCATCTGAAAATCTTCCAATTTCTGGAAGGACTCATCTGCTCCACAGATCATACTTTCCTGGGTAGACTTAACCTTTACTTAAAATGATCAATTCATTCTGGTTTGCCAAAGACTTTACTGATTTTAGCACTGAAAGCCACAGGTCCCAGGAAACTTCTCAGTCCCAGCAAATCAGTATAGTTGGTCACCCTACTTGTCATGTTGCCTTCCCTAGCAGAGGACTGTGCCTTTTTTTCAGTTTTTGTACCCCAAGGGAAGAGCTCCGCACCAGTCACTATCACTGTATAGTAAACCTGCCCAATGTGGGGATGTGAAACCAACACATTTTAGTAGTCTGCCACAGTCATGTGAGAAACTTCTCTGGAGGAAGTGAAAAGGAATCTGTAGAGCCTCTCATGCTTAGCATGACTTCCAATATCCCACAGGCTTCTGGGAGGCTGACCTCCCAGAGTACAAAGAGACTCAAGGATAAAAGTTCTAGACAGGAGGAGGGGCACACAGTCCTGAGGTACCTTAATAGGAGGTGGAACTGGGACTAAATTGTTGTCTTATGAAGTGAGGATTCTTAGTTTCTAGGATCTCCAATGCCTCCCTACCTTTTTCCCCCATCAATATTTTTGTTATGGGATGAATGTTTATGCCCTTCCCCAAATTCATATGCTAAAGCTTAACACTCAGTGAGATGGTATTTGGAGATGGGCCTTTGGGCAGTGACTAGGTTCAGATGAGATCATTATGGTAGGGCCCTCAAGATTGGAATGGTGCCCTTATAAATGAGGATACAGTGAAAAGGTGGCCATATACAAGCCAAGAAGAGAGCCTTGACCAGAATCCAACCAGGCTGACACCCTGATCATGGACTTCCAGCCATCAGAACTGTGAAAAAATAAAATGTCTATTGTTTAAGCCACCCAGGGTATCATTTTTGTTATGGCAGAGCAAGCAGACCAAGACAACTTCCTCCACAGAGCTGGTGTGCTCAAAGGAGTAAAGTAAAAGCACCAGAAGATGGTATCTTCCCTCTGATCTCCAGTTCTACATGGCCACCAACCCTTGGGAAAAACCCAGATCCTCTAGCTAGTAGCCACAGGAACTGGTTACTTAGAGTCCCTGGTGAAGAATTCCCTCCTACTGGGCTTTCTGCTTTGTAAAGAGCAGAGGCTGGGGGTAGTCTGCCTTTTGTGCCAAGGCTTGCTCTTTACCTGACTTCTGAATGTACCTTAGAGCTGACTCAAATGCCACTGGATAAACATAATTTTCTGGAAGAAGAAAAAGCAATCAGAGGCCTTGTTACAAAATTGAAAGACATTTTTAAAGTTCATTGACAGTAAAAGCTTCAAAATCCCATTGTGTGGGGGTCTTCAAGGCCAAATTGAGATCCTCTAGGACAATTTAGAGATGAGAAGTCCTGCCTATTTAAAAAACTTAAATACTCAAAGGGTAACAATCAAAGCTTTGTGGCTTTGATTCTCATGCTAAAACTGTTTTTTAAAAAAGAAGAAGAGGAGAATTCCAAGATGGCGGCTAGAGCCGGCGCAGAGAATCTCCACTTCACGTTAAACGGAGAACCGAGGAGGCCCCCGGGCCGCCAGTGGCCGGCGCCCATACGGCTTGGGAAGACGCGGACCAGGTGAGCTTCGCGGTACCGCGGTTCCCCCACAGACAAGCCTGGGCCAGAGCAGCATAGCCCCCTGGACAGACTGACCTCCACCCGGGAAAAAAAGAGAAACTGAGTACTAAGCAATAAGAACAGTTAAGACACGCTGGAAAGAGGGTGGGGCGCCCTGAGCGCTGAAGATTGGGGGAAGGGAATCCTTCCCGGGACTGTAAATAAACGAGCCGGGCGGGCCGGAGAGGCTCTGGCGGGAGCGGGGCGCGCCAGCAACCAGGAGCGGGGACGCTTGTGAGAGGAGGGAAGACCCACTTCCCACGTGAACTGTAAATAAACACGCAGGCCTGACAACGCGGGGCAGTGTCGCCTTTCCCAGTGCTTGGAAAGGGAAAAGCCTGTAGCAGAGGCCCCCCTCCCCCGCACAGGAGAACTCTGAGCAAACAAAGCCTGTGGGACCAGGTGAGTGCTAGCTCACCCCAGAGAGCTGCATAAATAACGCCGCCAGCTACAGGCTGAGAGCAGCAGGCAGGCAAGCCACAGTTGCAGATACCACCCTCAGAACTGCCTCCAGACGCTTTTTTTTTCTTTTTCTCCCTACCTTTGATGAGAGAACAACCGAATTACACCTGCAAGCTGAAAAACTTACTGAAACTGTATTGCATTTGAACTGGGGACACTTGGTGGGGCTTTTTTTTTTTTTCTTCTGTGTGTGTGTGAGTGTAGTTTTGTTCTACTTTATGCATCCCCTTTGATGAGACAACTACAGAACAACATCTGAGGCACCAACTCCAGGACTGGAGATTGAGACGGACATCCAAATTATTAAGACTGAAATTGCATTGCATATAAACTTGGAAGTCTTTTGGTTTTTTGGTTTTTTTTGTTTTTTTTAATTTTCTATTTTCCATTTTATTTTAATTCATTTTTATAAATAGATATTACTTTCATATACTTATTTTTTATCTTTTTTATCTTTGATTTTCAATCCTCTCTCTGTCACTCTATTGTCTGTTCAGCTTACTGTCGATTAGTACACTAACACTCCCTGTTTATACCTTTGAAACTCTCTTGTCTGATACCTTGTTCTGCTTTCTCCCTCTTGTCTGTATATTTGTTTTCCCCTTTTCTTTAACTTCTTGCTTTCCATCTCAGCTCACTCTTCCGTTCTCAATATTACCATTGTTATTATTACAAGCTAGAAAATACTTAATTACACACAGTACAGGGACAGTAACAACACCAAGGACAATGACAGGAAGACAGAAAAAACAAGGAAACCAGTTTCCCCACAGCAAAAAATTAGTACAGGAACCAGAGGGGAATGAAGAGAACAGAAACTCAGAGCCAGACTCCAACAAAACGAAGATAAACTATGCCAAAGGACCCAATGAAGCCTACAAGAATAATTTAAAAGAAGACATACTACAAGTACTCAATGAGAATTTTATAGAGATGATACTGGATAGGGTCAACCAAAATGTACAGGAGACACTCAAGAAATTCCAAGACAATAAAAATAGAGAATTTGAAAAAGCAAAAGAAGAAATAAAGGAAACCATAGAAGCACTGTATAAACACCAAAATGAAAGAGAGAACACAATGAATAAATGGATAAATGAACTCAGGACAAAAATAGACAACAATAAAGAAGAAAACAGCCAGGATATGGAAAACCTCAGAAAAAAGAACGAAACAGAACTGCAAAACAAAACGGAAGGCCAATCCAGCAGAATAGAACAAACAGAAGACAGAATCTCAGAACTTGAAGATGAAATGGTAATTAAAGGAAAAACTGAAGAACTACTAATTAAACAACTCAAGACCTGTGAAAAGAAAATGCAAGAACTCACCGACTCCATCAAAAGACCAAACTTGAGAATCATGGGCATCGAAGAAGGAGAAGAGGTGCAAGCGAAGGGAATGCGTAATATATTCAACAAAATAATAACGGAAAATTTCCCAAATCTAGAGAAAGATATTCCCATACAAATGCAAGAGGCCTCCAGGACACCAAACAGACCAGATCAAAATAGAACTACTCCACGACATATCATCATTAAAACAACAAGTTCAGAAACTAGGGAAAGAATATTGAAGGCTGCAAGAGAGAAAAAACAAGTAACATACAAAGGTAAACCCATCAAAATCACAGCAGACTTCTCAACAGAAACATGAAAAGCAAGAAGAGCGTGGGGTGAGATCTTCCGGGCACTGAATGAAAATAACTTCAACCCCAGGATACTCTACCCAGCAAAGCTATCATTCAAAATAGATGGAGCAATAAAAGTCTTCCATGATAAGCAGAAACTAAAACAATATGTGACCACAAAGCCACCATTACAAAAGATTCTGCAAGGGATCCTGCACACAGAAAGTGACACCCAACTTAACCATGAAAAGGCAGGCAGCACCAAACCACAGGATAAGAAAAAGCAAGACAGTAGAGAGTAACATCAAGTTAGGTACACACAATCAAACCTTCAAACAACTAAGATAACTAAATGGCAGGAATCACCACATACCTATCAGTACTAACACTTAATGTTAATGGACTTAATTCATCCATCAAAAGACACCGTTTCACAAAATGGATTAAAAAAGAAGATCCAACAATTTGTTGCTTACAGGAGACTCATCTCACCAACAGAAATAAGCATAGGCTTAGGATGAAAGGCTGGAAGAAGATTTACCAAGCCAATGGCCCCCGAAAACAAGCAGGAGTAGCAATACTTATCTCTGACAAAGTAGACTTCAAACCTACATTGATCAAACGAGATAAAGAAGGACATTCCATACTAATAAAAGGGGAAATAGACCAAAAGGAAATAATAATCATCAATCTGTACGCACCCAATGTCAACGCACCCAATTTCATCAAACATACCCTGAAAGACCTAAAAGCATATATAAACGCCAACACAGTGGTTGTGGGAGACTTTAACACTCCATTATCATCAATAGATAGGTCATCCAAACAAAAACTCAATAAAGAAATCCAAGATCTAAAATATGCAATAGATCAAGTGGACCTAGTAGATGTCTACAGAACATTTCATCCAACCTCTACACAATATACATTCTTCTCAGCAGCCCATGGAACCTTCTCCAAAATAGATCATATCCTAGGGCACAAAGCAAGCCTCAGCAAATATAAGAAAATAGAAATAATACCATGCATACTATCTGACCACAATGCAGTAAAAGTAGAACTCAACAACAAAAGTAAAGACAAAAAACATGCAAACAGCTGGAAACTAAATAACTCATTACTTAATGAAGAATGGATCATCGATGCAATAAAAGAGGAAATTAAAAAGTTCCTAGAAGTCAATGAAAATGAAAACACAACCTACCGGAACCTATGGGACACAGCTAAGGCAGTCTTGAGAGGAAAGTTTATAGCCATGAGTGCATATATTAAAAAGATTGAAAGATCCCAAATCAATGACCTAATGATACATCTCAAACTCCTAGAAAAACAAGAACAAGCAAATCCCAAAACAAATAGAAGGAGAGAAATAATAAAAATAAGAGCTGAAATCAACGAAATAGAAACCAAAAAAACCATACAAAGAATTAATGAAACAAAAAGTTGGTTCTTTGAAAAAATAAACAAGATCGATAGACCCCTGGCAAACCTGACTAAAATGAGGAGAGAAAAAACCCAAATTAGTAGAATCAGGAATGCAAAAGGGGAGATAACAACAAACACCATGGAAGTCCAGGAAATCATCAGAGACTACTTTGAGAACCTATATTCAAATAAATTTGAAAATCTAAAAGAAATGGACAGATTTCTAGATACATATGATCATCCAAAACTGAACCAAGAGGAAATTAATCACCTGAATAGACCTATAACACAAAATGAAATTGAAGCAGCAATCAAGAGTCTCCCCAAAAAGAAAAGTCCAGGACCTGATGGATTCTCTGCTGAATTCTATCAGACCTTTAAAGAAGAACTGATACCAACCCTCCTTAAACTGTTCCATGAAATAGAAAGGGAAGGAAAACTGCCAAACACATTTTATGAAGCCAGTATTACACTTATCCCAAAACCAGGCAAAGACACCTCCAAAAAGGAGAACTATAGGCCAATCTCCTTAATGAACATTGATGCAAAAATCCTCAACAAAATAATGGCAAATCGAATTCAGCAACACATCAAAAAGATTATTCACCACGACCAGGTAGGCTTCATCCCAGGGATGCAGGGGTGGTTCAACATACGAAAATCAATAAACGTAATAAACCACATTAACAGAAGCAAAGACAAAAACCACTTGATCATCTCAATAGATGCAGAAAAAGCCTTTGATAAGATCCAACATCATTTCATGATAAAAGCTCTAAGAAAACTAGGAATAGAAGGAAAGTTCCTCAACATTATAAAAGCTATATATGACAAACCTACAGCCAGCATTATACTTAACGGAGAAAAATTAAAACCATTCCCTCTAAAATCAGGAACCAGACAAGGATGCCCACTATCTCCACTCCTATTCAACATAGTACTGGAATTCCTAGCCAGAGCAATTAGGCAAGAAGAAGGAATAAAAGGAATACAAATAGGTAAAGAAACTGTCAAAATATCCCTATTTGCAGACGACATGATCCTATACCTTAAAGACCCAAAAAACTCTACTCAGAAGCTTCTAGACATCATCAATAGCTATAGCAAGGTAGCAGGATATAAAATCAACATAGAAAAATCGTTAGCATTTCTATACACTAACAATGAGCAAACGGAAAAAGAATGTATGAAAACAATTCCATTTACAATAGCCTCAAAAAAAATCAAATACCTAGGTGTAAACCTAACAAAAGATGTGAAAGACCTCTACAAGGAAAACTATACACTTCTGAAGAAAGAGATTGAGGAAGACTATAGAAAGTGGAGAGATCTCCCATGCTCATGGATTGGTAGAATCAACATAGTAAAAATGTCTATACTCCCAAAAGTAATCTACATGTTTAATGCAATTCCCATCAAAATTCCAATGACATTCATCAAAGAGATTGAAAAATCTACTGTTAAATTTATATGGAAACACAAGAGGCCACGAATAGCCAAGGCAATACTCAGTCAAAAGAACAATGCAGGAGGTATCACAATACCTGACTTCAAACTATATTACAAAGCAATAATAATAAAAACAGCATGGTACTGGCACAAAAACAGACATGAAGACCAGTGGAACAGAATAGAGGATCTAGATATGAAGCCACACAACTATAAGCAACTTATCTTTGACAAAGGAGCTAAAAATATACGATGGAGAAATAGCAGCCTCTTCAACAAAAACTGCTGGGAAAACTGGTTAGCAGTCTGCAAAAAACTGAAACTAGATCCATGTATATCACCCTATACCAAGATTAACTCAAAATGGATCAAGGATCTGAATATCAGACCCCAAACTCTTAAGTTGATACAAGAAAGAGTAGGAAATACTCTGGAGTTAGTAGGTATAGGTAAGAACTTTCTCAATGAAACCCCAGCAGCACAGCAACTAAGAGATAGCATAGATAAATGGGACCTCATAAAACTAAAAAGCTTCTGTTCATCAAAAGAAATGGTCTCTAAACTGAAGAGAACACCCACAGAGTGGGAGAAAATATTTGCCAACTATACATCAGACAAAGGACTGATAACCAGAATATACAGGGAACTTAAAAAACTAAATTCTCCCAAAACTAATGAACCAATAAAGAAATGGGCAGGTGAACTAAACAGAACTTTCTCAAAAGAAGAAATTCAAATGGCCAGAAAACACATGAAAAAATGCTCACCATCTCTAGCAATAAAGGAAATGCAAATTAAAACCACGGTAAGATTCCACCTCACCCCTGTTAGAATAGCCATCATCAGCAACACTACCAACAGCAGGTGTTGGCGAGGATGCGGGGAAAAAGGAACCCTCTTACACTGTTGGTGGGAATGTAGACTAGTACAACCACTCTGGAAAAAAATTTGGAGGCTACTTAAAAAGCTGGACATCGATCTACCATTTGATCCAGCAATACCACTCTTGGGGATATACCCAAAAGACTGTTACTCCAGAGGCACCTGCACATCCATGTTTATTGCGGCACTATTCACAATGGCCAAGTTATGGAAACAGCCAAGATGCCCCAGCACTGACGAATGGATTAAGAAAATGTGGTATCTATACACAATGGAATTTTATGCAGCCATGAAGAAGAACGAAATGTTATCATTCGCTGGTAAATGGATGGAATTGGAGAACATCATTCTGAGTGAGGTTAGCCTGGCTCAAAAGACCAAAAATCGTATGTTCTCCCTCATATGTGGACATTAGATCAAGGGCAAACACAACGAGGGGATTGGACTATGAGCACATGATAAAAGCGAGAGCACACAAGGGAGGGGTGAGGATAGGTAAGACACCTAAAAAAGTAGCTAGCATTTGTTGCCCTTAATGCAGAGAAACTAAAGCAGATACCTTAAAAGCAACTGAGGCCAATAGGAAAAGGAGACCAGGAACTAGAGAAAAGGTTAGATTAAAAAGAATTAACCTAGAAGGTAACACCCACGCACAGGAAATCAATGTGAGTCAATGCCCTGTATAGCTATCCTTATCTCAACCAGCAAAACCCCTTGTTCCTTCCTATTATTGCTTATACTCTCTCTACAACAAAATTAGAGATAAGGGCAAAATAGTTTCTGCTGGGTATTGAGGGGGGGAGCGGGAGGGGGTGGAGTGGGTGGTAAGGGAGGGGGTGGGGGCAGGGGGGAGAAATAAACCAAGCCTTGTATGCACATATGAATAATAAAAGAAAAATGAAAAAAAAAATAAAAAAGAAGAAGAAAGCCACTTTTTGCTCTTCATTTCATATCTGGGTAGTGAGAGAAGATAACGCACAATATGATATAATAACAGGAATTAAGAGAAAGGGATAAGGAACAGACAAACAGACTTCATTAATGGTTTCCACAAACCAGAGAAATCAAGAGTTAGGAGTTCCAGTGTGGTTTGCTGGTGTTATCTTCCAGTGAATTTTTAAACAAAATTTGCAGTTTGTGCTTCTTATCACACTTATATGTAAATCCAAAAATACTATTGATGGGGAGACTTAAGATGGCAGATTAAAGACACCAGAACTCTTCTGCATCTCCATGATTCTAAAACAAAATCATCAGGTTCATGGCTCAGTGAGAGGAGGGTGGCAAGGAAAAGCAACAGCAAACAGTAGCCAGAATCCAGATGAGATCCAGAAATATTGAAATTTAGATTTATAAAACATAGTATGGTGAGCAAAATGGTAGGGAAGGAAGAGCTACAAGCAAAAGAGAAAAGGCAAGCCTCTGAAAGATCCACAGCCATATACCAGCTGTCACTCTACAAAAAAAATTCAAGATGGGAGACATACTATGAAACATGCAGATGCACGTGAAGGAGCCCAGTGAACTTCCTAGTTTTCTTATTGGTGAAGTGGAGGGGAATTATCATGGGGGAGCAATAGTCAGACCTCTTGACTGGGAGATCAGTAGACTATGCTAGCTTTCATATACCCAAACCTCAAAAATTCCCCCACTCTACTGCCTCAGCTAATAACTTGCTCTCAGATTCACCAACACAAAATACTTGGGTAGGAAATGTCAACTGGGACCCAGCTTCAGAACCAAGGACTATGGTGATAGAGCTGTGAATAAGGACTTCTGATATGGCAGAGGTGAAGCTACAACACAAACTCTGATCTCTAGTAAGACGAGAGACATAAGCTGTCTGCTAAAACAGATAATTGTGGGGCTAAGGAAATTGGGATCAACTATAGTCTTTTGTCTTGCCTTGGCTAGTCAGTACAAACTCCATTGCCTTGACCACTTTGCATGCTTCCAGATGGCTGGAGAGGTTGGTAGATCACAGATACTGCTTGGGAATTTATCTCCCATGATAAATCAATACAGAGACATCCATCCTGGGGGTCCTATGCTCACCTGTCAGGAGTAGCCTAAGGGAAGCCTTTGCAATCCCTGCATTAGCAAGTCTGCTTATAGGTAAGCACTGTCCTAAATTCAACCTAGAAGAGAAGGCAGGTCAGTGTTCAGCCTATGTAAAGATTCCACTGTTGTAACTTTTTACAAATTCAATGAGGAGAAACAAAGAACAAAAATCAGCTCCCTCACAAAAGAAACTGAAAAGGCAAGCTTGGAGGGGTGGAACCTTCTTTACATCAGCAAGGAATAAATATTGACTGGGTTTTTTTTATTTTTGTAGTTTCACTTCTTGGATTGTTGTAGTTGTTGAAAACAACAAAAGTTCTTTTCCCTGTTTTTCCGTTTTTCCTCTTGGCTATTTTATCTTTTCCTATACTTATTCTACACTGTTCTCTCCCACCATCACTCTAGTATTTCCTATACCTCCACCCCATACTCTTTTCCTCTCTCTCCTAGTTTGCTTCCTCTCTCCTTTTTCCTTTCTACCTCTCTCCTTCTTTTTCCTTAGACCTTAGTACCTCTAGGTCTAATAACTTTTAACTTGTTATTGTATTTTATAAGTATTCTAGTTCCTTTTCTTTCTAATCTTATCAGGGGTGTTGTTGATGTATCTAATTGTTTTATACTACAATTAAATATCTGATGTGTTTTTGAATTGTTGGTTTTGTTAGTGCTCCCTGCTTTTTTTTGTCCTTTGAGTGGTAGTAGGGATAGTGGCCCCAAGAGAAGATTCTCCACTAAGAAGACTCCAACAATTAATTACTTGATTAACTAAAAATGAGACATACCAACTGATGTACAAATTGCAATACAAATACACAAGAAATATGAAAGATCAAGAAAATATGACACTTCCAAAAGTTTGTAATTCTTCAATAATTGAATTGTGACATCCTGAAATGGTTGAAATGCCAGAAAAAGAATCCAAATGTATACTTTTCAAAATTATCAAGGACCTCAAAGAGAATTCAAACAAACAGCTTAATGAAGTAAGGAAACCAATTCAAGACCTGTATAAAAAAGTCACCAACATGGATGAGAAAAATATTGAGATACTGAGAGGAAAAACGAATGGAAATGCTGAAAATGAAAAACTCAATAAAGCAAATAAAAAACGCACTGGACAGTATCATCAATAGACTAGACCATTCAGAAAAAGGAATACTAGTGCCAAAGACAATGTTCAGGAAACTGCATTCAGATAGCAATAAAGAAAAAATAAATAAGTGTAAACACAATTTTCAAGAACTCTGGGACAAGTAGCCCAGGCTGGCCTCCAATTCATGATCCTTCTGCCTCAGTCTCCTAAGTGTTGGGAATACAGGCATGCATCACCACACCAGACTTCATAATCAGTTTTTAGAGAAAAAACTAATACTATGGGGGAGTGTGGTCTTCCCTGTTTGAGTGAATAAAAAGAGTCAGGATAACAAAAAAAAAAAGCAATGCTCAGAGAGACAGACAGACGAAGAGCACCAGGAACCATGAAAGAGGGATAGGAAAGCAAAAAAGCACAGAGAAACAGAAAGGTGACAAGGTAAATTATGAAAGAGTCTGAAGTTCCAGCCAGGTTCTCTGTGGAGGAGAGAAAACTGAAGCCTCCACTATAAGGTAGGCTAGGCAGCTTTGGCAACAGACTGGCAGACCCAGCTGCAGGACAAGCACACACCTCCCACAAGGCTTAAATCCAGTGCAAAGATCTGGTGGGACAGTGACTTCCCTTATATGAAAGGTTAGTATTGGAAAAGAAAGACATTTTTTCATTCCCCACAATGCACATTGGAACTTTCTCCAAAATAGACCATATTTTGTTGCAATAAAGCTTGGCTTAATGAATAAGAAAAAATCGAAATAACCTCCTATACTTTATCAAACCACATTGGAAAAAAACCTAGAAATCAATAGCAAAACAAACTACAGAAAATATTAAAGCACATAAAAACTAAAAAATACTCTGTTGAGCTATTAGTATGTTACCAAAGAAATAAGGGGGGAATAAAAAATTTCCTAGAATCAAGTGAAAATGAAACACAACTTACCAGAACCTTTGGGATACAGTTAAGGCAGTGCTAAGAGGAAAGTTTATAGCTATGTGTGCTTACATTTAAAAAAAAACATAGAGACCTCAAATAAATAAACAAATGATGCTCCTCATCCTCTTAGAAGAACAAGATAAAGCCAAACCCAAAATTCATAGGCAAAGAGAATTAATAAAGATCAGGGCAGAAACCAATGAATTGGACACTAAAAAATACAATCAATAAAACAAAAACTTGATTCTTTGAAAAGATAAACAAGGTTGACAAACCCTTAGCCAAACTAACCAAATGAAAGAGGTAGAAGACCCAAATTAATAAATTTAGAGATAACAAAGGGGATATAACAAAAAATAACAATAAAACTCAGAGATTCATTAAGGAATATTTTGAAAAATTATATTACAATAAACTTTAAGATCTACATGAAATGGGAAAATGTCTAAATGCATATGACCTACCAAAATTGAACCAAGAGGATACAAAACACATAAACAGATATAAAATGAGCAATGAAATTGAAGCAGTAATAGTCTCCTAACAGAAAAGTCCAAGGTTGGATGGATTCACTGCTGAGTTTTACCAGTTCTTTAAAAAAAGAACTAAAACCAATGCTCATTAAAGAGTTCCCTTTTAAATACAAAGGGAATGAATGCAACCTAACTCATTTTATGAAGCCAGTAGGTACTAAAATCATATAAGGACATAACAAAAAAGAAAATTATAGATCAATTTTCTTGATGAATATAGATACAAAAATTCTCAATAAAATATTTGCTAAGTGAATTCAACAGCACTCTAAAAAAGATCATATATAAGGATCAAGTTGGTTTCATTCCAGAGATGTAAAGAAGGTTCAACATTTGCAAATCAATAATCATAACATAGCACATAAACAGAGTAAAAGACAAAAATCACATGATTATCATATAGATGCAGAAAAGGCAAAATTTATCTTCCCTGCATTATAAAACTTCTGAAGAAACTAGGAAAGGAGTGTACACCAATAAAGTAAAAGCCACATAAAACAAACCTATAGCCAACAGCACACTATACAGTAAAAAATTGAAATCATTTCCCCTAATACTAGGAATGACCCGGGGGGGGGCACCTCTCTCTCCACTCTTATTCAATATAGTGCTCAATTTCCTATATATAGCAATATGGCAAATGAAAGAAATAAAAGGGATACAGGAAGAAAGGAAGAAGTCAAAATATTCCTACTTTCAGATGATAGGATCCTAACAATTTCACCAAAAAAACCTCTTAGATCTGACAAACACTTTTGGCTAAGTAGCAGAATATAGAATCAGCATACAAAACTCAGTAACTTTCCTATACATCAACAATGAACATGCTGAGAAAAAAATCAGGAAAACAATCAGATTCACAATAGCCTCAAAAAACAAATTGAATACCTCAGAATAAACACCAATTAGGTGAAAGACCTCTTCAATGAAAACTATAAAACCCTGATAGAAAGACCTCCCATGATCATGAATCAGCAGAATTAATATTGTGAAAATGGCTACACTGGTGAAAGCAATCTACAGATTCAGTCAAACCCTCAAAATCCCAATGACATTCCACTTAGAAATAAAAAATATAATCCATAATTCTTACAGAAGCACAAAAGACCTCAAGTAGCCAAAGCAATCCTAAGCAAAAAGAGTAAAACTGGAAGTGTCACAATGCCTCTTCAAATTATACTACACAACTATAGTACTAAAACCTGCATGATATTGGCACAAAAACAGATGTGTAGCCCATGGAATAGAATAGAAGACCCAGAAATAAACTCACACAGCTACTATCATCTGATTTTTGACAAAGGAGCAAAACCATATGTTGGAGAAAAAAGCCTCTTCAACAAATGGTGTTGACAAAACTGGATATGTACATAGAGAAGACTAATACCAGATCCCTCTCTTTCAACCTATACAAAAATCACTTTCAAATGGATCAAAGATCAGTGTAAAATTTGAAACTACTATAGGAATACACAAGGGAAACTTTTGAACATGTAGGCATAAGCAACAGCTTTCAGAATAGGATTGTAATTTCCTAGGAAATTAGAACAAGAATTGACAAATGAGATTGCATCAAATTTAAAAGCTTCTGTACATCTACTTTCTATACAAGGAATGAATATAGAATTTTTAAACCTGCTGAAATCACCATAAGAGGTGGACTAAGGTAGAAAGCAGAAAAATGGAGGGGATGAATCAATTAAGGTTGTAATACATGGAAATGCCACAATGAAACTCCCTGTTTCAATCCCTGTATAGCTATCTTAAACAAACAAAAATGTCTTTTCTTAAAAAATGGAGAATAGAAAGGTAAAACAGGACCTGTCTGGGGAGCTAGTACCAGTGGGATGGGGGGGATATAAATGGGAAAGGGTACAGGAGGTGAATATGGTGGGAATATTATATACTCATGTATGTAAATGGAAAAATGAGACCTGTTGAAACTATTCCAGGGATGGGGGGAGGGAGATGAGGGAGAATGATGGATGGAGGATGAATTTCACTATGATATGTTGTAAGCACTTTTGTAAATGTCACAGTGTAGCTCCAGTGCAACAATAATATGATAATCAAAAAAGAAACCCCTACCAATAATTATCTTTCCTCACATTTAAAGATTTCAGTCCTAGGTTGCAAGCTCTTTAAAGATGCATTTCTAGGTCCTCAACTAAACTGTTATCTAGTTGAGAGAACTATATCCCTTTTAAGTTTTCTATTTAAATAATTACTGCTAAATATTCATTAAAACAATAAAAATAAATCAGGAATGAATACCAAAAAAGCTTCTGCACATCAAAGGAAATAATTACCACAGTGAAGAGACAACTCACAGGATAGGAGAAAAATCTTTGCCAGATATTCAATGGATAAAAGATTAATATCCAGAATATATACAAGTTCAAAAATTAAACACAAAAGAACAAAGAATCCAATGAATAAATGGGCAAACCAATTGAACAGATTCAAAAAAAAAAAAGAAATACAAATGGCCAATAAATGCATGAAGAAATGTTCAATGTCTTCAGCCACAAAAGATATGCAACTCAAAACAACAATGAGATTCCACCTCACACCAGTCAGAATGGCAATCATCAAGAGAACATGCATCACACACAGACTGCAGACATGGTTCAAGTGGTACAGTGCCTGCCTAGCAAGCATGAGGCACTGAGTTCAAACTTCAGTACTGCCAGAGAGAGAGAGAGAACCAAACGTGAGGATGCAGGGGGAAAGGAACCCTTATCACTGTTAATAGATACAGAAATTAGTGCAGCCACTATGGAAATAAGAACACTTTCCTCCACAAACTAAAAATAGACCTACCCTATGATCCTGCTATACCACTTCTGGGCATATATCCAAAGGAATGTAAGTAAGCATACTAGAGAGATACCTGCACTAGTATCTCTATATAGCAGCACTATTCACAATAGCCAAGCTATGGAATCAGCCTAAGTGTCCATCAGGTATATAGATAAACATTCAGGTATTACTCAACAATAAACAAGAATGAAATTATGTCATTTTCAGGAAAATGGATAGAACTAGAGATCATTATGTTAAGCTAAATAAACCAGATTCAGAAAGACAAATGCCAAATGTTTTCTCTCATATGGGGAATCTAGATCCATAAATACAAACAAATAAACAAAAAGACATGAACCTAAACAGATCACTATTTGGGAGGAAGGGACTTGTCATGGAGGGACACAGGAAAGCATGATGAGGGATAAACAGGATCAAAGTACATCATATGCATGTCTAAAAATGTCACAATGAAACCCCTTATTTTGTACAATAAAAAGTAAGTCAGTGATTATGGAGTATGCACATTATGGTGTTGTTATTGTTATCAGACTGTTTTGCTTTACAAATGAGCTGTTTGTTTTTATTATAGTTGATTCAGATTTCCTTATAATTACTAAATTTTCCCAAAGGAATAAGTAAACACTCAACCCTCCAATGGACTTGAGTCAAATTGGATGGAAATATTAGTTGTAATTGTTTTCTCATTCCTACAATGGTATTCCAATGATTTAAAAATGTAATACATAGATTGTGAAGAGAACTATAAATTTTCCCCTCCCAGCATCTATACCCCTGAAAGGTACATTGCAGATTCTTGCATTCAGACATGGGATCTACTTTTTCATCTGTTGTATACCACAGGGTTGGCCAACTTGCTTTGGCCAATGTGATATTAGTATGTATGATTCAGGAGAGCCTTGAAATGCATTTGCATTCTGGAATTCTCTTGAAAGCGTCAATGCACCTGTGCAAACAAGACCAGGCCTGAGAAGCACATAGCCCAATCATACTCTGTCACTACAGCCACTGCCATTGTCAGTCAATCCCCAGAAGCAGAGTCATTATCTGATGGAAAGCCAACTGGATGTATGAATGAGCCCAGATGAGACTAACCAAAGAACTGCCAAGTTAAACCCAGTGCAAATTACTGACCATAGACTCACAAGCTAAATAAATAGTCAGTGTGTTCAGCCACAACGATCTTGCATGGTTTATTATGCAGCAGTAGTTAACTAGCACACATATACTCTCAGCTTTTTGTTTCCTTTAAAATCTAGGTGAATTTCTTAGTAAGAGAGGTAACAAGGGGCACATATATCAAGTAAATATCCACTTGTTCTCATGACAAATGGAATTGCCATCATTTTGATTTTTAATTAATAATTCCTCTGGCTGCTTCCCATAGCAACAATGTGAGTTGGTAGGAATTAAGTTAAATAAAGGGTGTGACTGGCAGGTAAGAAGTAGAACATGAAACTGGATACTTCCGACCTGCTTCCTCTCAATACTGGCAGGCAGAGCAACCCAGTGGCCAAAGATCCCTGTCCTCACAGCCACTTATCCTGAAACCTCCATACTCCTTTCTGTGTTTATGGCCCTCAAGGTACAATCTACACTCCCTACTCTCCTGAGCCCCTTCCCACAACAGGGCTTTATCCTAGGAACAAAGGGACAACAGTCAGGGGCACTTCATGACCATTCAGGTGTGCAGTAGCACAGGGCCACCAATTGTAAAAAGCACTGGGCTGTCAAGGGCATATAGGGTAGGGCTGACTGCTTAGACTTGGAAAGCCCTGCTTCCAATGTTTTCCCTTAGCTGGCATCTACTTGGGTTTGGGGAGGGCTCCCACTCTTCCCCCACTTGAAAAGACTGTTCACTGTACCTAGACTGTTTATACACGCAGTATGGTTTATGCTGAACACTTACTCTCTTTCTAGGAGTCTAGAGTTTGGGAATATGCCAGGAAGGGGGTCCCTACATGACAATCCCCAATAAAAACCCTGGGTAATGAATCACTAATGTGCTTCCATTGTTAGCAACATTTTGCATGTGTTGCTCCAATTTGTTTGTGACTCCACTGGGAGAGAACTCTTGGAAAACTGTACCTAGTCCCCACTGGACTTTTGTTCCATGTGTCTACTACCTTTGTCAACTGTGCTTTGCAACCTTTCACTATAATAAATCATAGCATGAGTATGAATATCTGTGGAGTCCTGTGAGGCTTCGTAGAGAATCATTGAACCTAAGGGTGGCTGAGCTGGAGGTGCAGCTCAGTGGCAAGGCCCTGGGTTTGATCCACAGCACCACTAAAAGAGAACCAATACTACTTCATTTTAACCCAGTGTGGTGGCACACCATTAAAGAGGCTGAAGCAAAAGGATTGCGAGTTCAAGTCAGCCTGGAGAACATAGCAGGACCCTGTCTCAAAAAAAATTTTTTTGCACTACTGGGGTTTGAACTTGGAACTAAGCAACCAGTCTAGAACCTTGAGCCATTCCCACAGTCTTCTCCCTAATTTTTAATAATAGGGCTGGGATGTAGATCAGTGGTAAAGTGCTTGCGCAGTATGCATGAGGCTTTGGGCTTTACCCACAACACTGAAAAAAACAGCAATAACTTAGAGGTAGTCTCAGGGAGCCCCAACATGGTCCCAAACTTAGCATTTAATGCTCTGCAGTTGCCAGCTTGAGATTCTTAATTTTATCATTTTTATTATGATATATTCATTATACAGGAGGGGATTCATAATGACAATTCCAATTAGGCTTATATTGTACATTAGTTACATTGCCCCCATCATCTCTCCCCCTCACTTTCCTCCCCACCTCACTAAAAACAATTGCAAGAGGTTTCTTAGTTCTGTTCCATATAAGTATATGAAGTACATCAACCATATACCCTCACCTTAATCTCCTTCATTCACCCACCCCCCTCCCACTAGTCCCTCTCCACACACATTGTACCTGTTTTACAGTCCTGATTTTCATTATTAATATTTGAGTTGATGTTCAGAGGAGTTTCTCAATGTATCCCCACTATGGATATAATTTGTGTTTGTAACTGAAGTCATCTAGGACTACCCACTGGGCATGGTTACTCATGCTTGTAACCCCAGCACTGGGGAGGCTGAGGCAGGAGGGTTTCCAGTTTGAGGCCAGTCTGGGCTACATAGCAAGACCATGTCCCAACAAAAGTAAGTAAATAATAAAAACAAAATATAAAGGTAGTAACAAAGAGCACACTTGAGAGACTTGGAGCCTCTCATCCTTGCCTCTCCTCATCTCCCAAGGATAGTTTCTGCCTCCCCCACACACATGCCCTCTAGGATGGCTCTTGCACTATGCCAATAGCAGGTGCCTAGGCACAGGCCAAGGGCAAGCAGAGGCTCCCTAGGCCATCTCTGGACAGGGTATGGTGACTGCTGACCTAGACAAGGCTGGCAGATCCACTGCACATTCAGTGCATGCCTCTCTCTCACTTTCATCCACAAGGTCCAGAACAGAAAACATTTGAGGTTATCCTTCTTTTTTATCAGCTGTAGGGTGTGGCAGTGAGCCTACTGGAAGAGGAAATACCTTGAGAGACTTACCCACCCCTGCCACACTGCAGATAGGTCCAGCAACTGGAGGGAACTCAGTGTCAGGGCAGAATCTCCAGGTGCCTATGAATGTTTTCATTTAAACTACAAGATACCTGCCCAAGAAAGAGTGGCATTAAATAGAAAATAAAAACAAGAGGACAGGTGGAGACAGAGACCATGGAAAAAAAGCAAAAGCTCTATATTTTGGTAGCTTTAAGTTCACTTATCTCCTGCTTCTTGAATAACTACATTTTCAGCTAACACTGAGCTTGAAAAATTCTGTAGCCCGCCTTAATAATACCTGGATATGTTGAGCTCTTGGCTCGTTCCCTGAATCATCTCATTTCATCCACATAATTACCTGCAATAATTGAGGCTGATATTCTAGAATTTTGTTTTTCAACTTTTTAAGGAGTGACTTTTAATAACAGATAGGTTTTACATCATGACCCATACATATAAGTGAAACAACCATTTCACTAAATAATACTTCTAGTACATAAGAGAGATAAAAATAACAAAGCTAATATAACATTTAATTTTATGACATTTGACGTACAATATTAAAAAGTCCCCCAATAAATAATATAAAAGATAAAACTTGGGAGAAAATGTATTCAATGAAGCTTTGCAGCCCAGATCACGAAGTTTAATGTATATCTGGAATGTTGTTGAGCCTGTTTCTACAGTAGCTTTTTCTCTTTTTTTAGTTTTTTTTTAAAAAAATTCTTAGCATACATGAACAGTACACAAGGGGTTCATTGTAATAATTCCATAGATGAGCACAATTCGCCTCTCTTCTAAGTTCCTTTAATCTCCTCCAAACTCCCTTCTTTTTCAAACAGTATTTGTGAGTTTCATTATGCTATCTTCACACTCATCCATCCACACACACACACACACCCACACACGTATATGAAGTACAGTTGAATCCTCTTTACTCCCCCAGTACCCTCTCCTTTTCCCCTCCCACTTTCCATCATCATCATCATTATTATTATTATTGTCATCATTTTAGGTCTAGATTCCATGTATGAGCAAAAACGTGATATTTGGCTTTTTGTACTTGAGTTATCTCAGTCAGCATGATGATCTCCAATGCCATTCATTTTCCTGCAAACACCATAATTTCATTCTTCTTTATGGCTGAATAATATTCCATTGTGCACATATGCCACTTTTCTTTACCCATTCATTGGTTGTTGGGCAACTAGACTGATTTCACAGCTTTTCCATTGTAAACAGTGCATGGGTATGCAGGTATATCTTTTGTGTATTGATTTACACTCCTTCGGATATTTGCCCAATAGTGGTATGGTGAGCTCATAAGATATGTCCATATCTGTTTTTTGAGGAACCACCACACTGATTTCCACAGTGGTAGCACTAGTTTACATTCCCACCAACAGTGCATGATGGTACCTTTCCATCCACATTGTTGCCAGCATTTGTTGTTGTTTGTTTTCTGGATGGTTGTCATTCAGAATTAGGCAAGATGGGATCTCAGTGTAGTTTTGATTTACAATTCCTTAATGGGTAAGGATGTTAAACATCTCTTCATGTGTTAGCCATTTGTACTTCTTCTGACACTGTCTTCTCAATTCATTTGTCCATATATTAATTACATTATTTGTTCTTTTACTGTTTAATTTTTTATTTCTTTGTATATTCTGGATATTAATCCTTTATCTAATAGTTGGCAAAATTTTTCTCCCATTCTGTGAAATGTCCCTTGATTCTGGAAATTTTTTCATTTGAGGTACAGAAACTTTTAAATTTGATATAATCCCATTTGTCAATTCTTGCTCCTATATCCTGGGAAATTGAGTCCTATTCAGAAAATAATTGCCTATGCCTATATCTTCAAGAGTTTTCCCTATGTTTTCCTGTTGTAGTTTCAAATTTACCTTGAGATCTTTGACCTATTTTGAATTGATGTTTGTACATGGTGAGAGACAGGGCCCTAGCTTCAGTCTTCTACTTGTAGGTAACCAGTTGGTCCAGCGCCATTTCTTTCCTACAATGTAAGGTTTTGGCTCCTTTGTCAAAAATAAGATGGCTGTAGCTGTATGGTTTATTTCTGGGTTTTCAATTCTGTTCCATTGGTCATTGTGTCAGTACCATGCTATTTCTGTTACTATAACTCCGTAGTAAAATTTGAAGTCCAGTATTGTGATTGCTCCAGAACTGCTTTTTTGTTCAGGATTACTTTTACTATTCACATTCTTTGATGTTTTCATACGAATTTTAGTATTGATATTTCCATTTCTGTGAAGAATGACATTGGGATTTTGATGTGAATTTCATTGAATCTGTAGATTGCTTTCAGTAGATGGTCATTTCCCCAATCTATGAACATGGAAAGCTTTCCATCTTCTGGTATCTTAGTCAATTTCCTTCTTCGAGGTTTTAGAGTTGCCTTTGTAAAGGTCTTCCACATTCTTAGTTAATTTAACTCCTAGACATTTTATTTCTTGAAGCTACTGTGAGTGGAATTGTTTTCCTGCTTTCTTCTCAGCTTGTTCGCTGCTGGTATATAAAACAGATACTAATTTTTCTATGCTAATTTTATATTCTGCTACATTACCAAAGTGTTTATTGGATCTAGAAGGTTTTTTGGTGGAATCTTTCATATCTTTTAGGTATAGGATTATATCATCTACAAACAGGGATAATTTGACTTCTTCCTTGCCTATTTGAACCATTTTATTTCCTCCTCTTTTCTTATTTCTCTGGCTAGGAATTCTAGTATCATATCATATTGAATAAGAAATATGAAATCAATTTCTAAAATACTGTTCAAACTAATACACAAATTACTCAGAATAATGGCAGGAAGACACTGGCATTTAAATAGTGAATAGACAAAACTTTATTTTAAAAAATAGAGAATCTGGAGAGTGAAACAGAGGGAGAGAAGGATTGCCTTGGCACACAGAATGCACAGCAACAGAGAGTGGAGACTGAGGCAAAAAAAGAACAAAAGCCTTAGAAAACAGATGCTTAGTCTTGTTAACAGTTTTCCCCCCAAACCAGGTTCTTCCACCCTGTCAGAATTGTGGAACCAATAACAAAACCAAGCACTAATTGAGCAGTGAAGGAGTCTTTTATTCTCAGCCAAGAATAGAAGTGGGAGATAAGCCTAAATTTATCTTCTTAACCCTTGGGGATTAGGAGATTATAGATCTAGAGTAAAAGAAATGAGAGGGAGAGATAAGGTAATGAAGGGGAGTAATATTCACGTCTTTTCTGGGCTTAGGCAGAGGTTTTCTGAGAACCTTTGTGCTACCTCTTTCTGTTCTTTTTATGGTTCATTCCAGTCATTGCTATAGCAATTGTTAACTTTCATGGCACTGGAAAGTGTATCATTTAGCATGCAAATGGGATTATAATGAAGTTAGAGGTTTTCTGGCAGTCACTCTGACAGCCATCTTAGATGCAACTGGTTTGGGCTAGCCCAACTGAAGAGGAACTTCTGACCTACAGGCATCCTGTCCTCAATTAATAGGCATAAGCAATGACTTCCTCAGTAGAACTCAAATGGCTCTGCAACTAAGAGATAGGATTGACAAATGGGACTACATGAAATTAGAAAACTTCTGCACAACAAAATTGAAGAGGCTGCCCACAGAATGGGAGAAAATCTTTGTCAGCTATACATCTGACAAGGGTTTGATAACCAGAATATACAGGAAGCTCAAAAAACTAAACTCCTAAAAATTCAATGACCCAATGAAGAAATGGGCAAAAGAACTAAGCAAAACTTTCTCAAGGGAAGAAATCTACATGGATAAAAAAACACATGAAGAAATGCTCAACATCCCTGGCTATAAAAGAAATGCAAATCAAAACCACCTTCCACCTGACTCCTGTTAGAGTAGCTACCATCAAGAACACCACCAACAACAAATGTTGTCGAGGATGTCAGGGAGGGACCTTCATACATTGCTGGAGGGAATGTAAATTAGTACAGCTACTATGGAAAACAGTATGAAGGCTCCTCAAAATACTATAAATAGAAGCACCATATGATCCAGCATTTCCACTCCTAGGGATATACCCAAAGGAATGTAAATCAGATTATAACAAAGGCACCTGCATACCCATGCTTATTGCAACATTGTTCACAATAGCTAAGCCAAGATACCCTACTACTGATGAATGGATTAAGAAAATGTGGTACTCATATACAATGGAATTTTATTCAGCAATAAAGAAGAATGAAATTTTGTCATTTGCAGGTAAATGGATAGAGCTGGAGAACCTTATTTTAAGTGAAATTAGCCAGGTTCAGAAGGTCAAAAGCCACGTTTTCTCTCATATGTGGAATATAGACCTAACACAAATGTAGCAATATTATGAAAAACGACACGACAAGGGGAGGTCACACACAAGAGGGGGAGGGCAAAAGTAGGAAGTTAAGGTGAATATGGTTTATGTACTCCCTATACAAGAACAAATATAGAACTTTTAAACTGGTTGAAGCAACCATAAGAAAGGGACTAAAGTAGAAAGAAGAAAAATAGAGGAAATGAACCAAATCTGGCAATAATACATATATACATGGAAGTGCCACAAGGAAACTCCCTGTGTAGCTATCTTAAACAAATAAAAATATACCCAAAGGAAGATATATTCTTTTCTTTTGCAAAATCAGAGAACAGGAGGAAGCAACAGGTCCTGCCTAGCGGAGTGTGGGGGTTGATACCAGTGGGAGAGGGGTGGAGGTGGGGAAAGAGTGTAAGAGGGTGGATATGGCACAAATACTGTGTACACATGAATGCAAATGGAAAAAAGATATCTGTTGAAACTATTTCTTGAATGAGGGTAGGGGGGATAAAGGAGAATGGAGGAGGGAGTGAATTCAAGCAAGATATATTTGATATATTGTAAGAACCTTAATAAATGACACAATGTACCCCTACCCAGCACAACAATAAAATAAAATAAATAAGATTAGAATGGGGTAGAAATTCAACTAAGCAGTACTCAGGATAACAGTTTGTGAACAGACAGAATCACAAAAAAGAAGCAGAATTTAGAGATCAGAACAGAGGGAGACAAAGAGAGTTTCATGGCATGGAACTTGCCACAGTAGTGGGCAGGGGCTGAGATGAGAAAGAAATACCAAAAAACTCAAAACTCACAACCAACACTAGTCTCAATTCTGAAACGATTCGCAGTGCAACCAGACAGGAGTCCTAGAGTCTGCATAGCATACTGGCACTACATAAGAATGAATATAGAATTTTTAAAACTGTTGAGATCACCGTAAGACTAAGGTACAAAGGAGAAAAATAGAGGGGATGAACCAATTTGGATTATAATATATATATACAAGGAAATGTCACAATGAAACTCCCTGTATAGCTATCTTAAACAAAAATGTCTTTTCTAAAAAACATACAACAGGAAGGTAGAATAGATCCTCCTGTCTAGGGTTTGGTACCAGTGGGGGGGGGGATATAGAAAGGTGAATATGGTAGAAATATTATGTACACATGTATGAAAATGGAAAAATGAGACTTTCTGAAACTACTCCAGGAATGGGGGAAAGGGAGATAAAGGAAAATGATGGAGAGGGTAAATTTCACTAAAATATACTATAAGCACTTTTGTAAATGTCATAATGTACCCCCAGTACACCAATAATTTTTTTAAAAAGAAAGTAAATAAGTAAATTTTTAAAAAGGTCTCTGCATTGTCCTATCTTTGGGAACTCCCAGCAACAGTCATGTGCTGATCCACCAAGTGATAGCCTGGAAAGCTGGTCTACCTACAGGAGAAAGACTTTGAATCAGAAATGTAGATGGCTCCACATGGTAGGAAACTGGTCAAAGTCACAAGTGAAATGGTAGTCATTTCTCCTCAGGCCATCAAGTAGAGTAGCTAGCTATGAGAGCTGCGGGAGGGGGAGCAAGCAGTAGAAAGTGATTACATGTAGGAGCTCAGTTACAGAAAGTCTGAGACGTGAGCGTTCCCCTGCAGCATGAATGGCTGCATCCCCTGACTCATTAGAAGGTACCAGAGACTAAGACCAGCCACCAGAAAGCCTGCCAACCACCCTAGTGTACTCTGCCCACAAACCATACCCTCTGGTTCCTAGGCAAATAACATAAAGGAAAAAAGAGTAAGCCAAATAGCACAGACTCTGCTCTCACCAGGTGGCATATAGCCAAAGTGGTCACCAAAAAAAGAGATAGTCAAGATCTTTCATTTCTGCTCACACAATTGATTTCTTTAGAGCACTGGAAGCCTGCTTCTTTTTAAATTTTTTTTCTTATGTTTTAAATTTTACTGTAGCTCCCATTTTATGGAAGTTTTTTTTGTTTGACCATTTTATGGAGTTTTTTGTTTTTTGCTTGATAGATTGTTTATCTATAAAGACTTTCGATTACACTGATTGGATTAAATATTTACATATAAATTTTTATTCTATTTTTATTCAATTTTTATCTTTTCTATGTATAAATTTTTATTAGCATATATTCATTGTACAGGGGGGAATCATAGTGGAAATTCCAAATAGGTTTATATTTTAGGTCACCTCTACTGCCTCTCCCCCTCAACCCCTTCCCTGATCCACCTAAAGCAATTGCAAAAGGTTTCTTTGTTCTATTTCATATAAGTATATGAAGTCATCAACCATATACCCTCACCTTCATCTCCTTTATTCACCCTCCTCCCCACAGAAGTTCCCACACACACACACATTGTACATATTTTACAGTCGTGTCTTTCATTATTAGTATATAAGTCATTATATTTTCTTTTCAATTGTTCTCCCATTAATATCTAATTTCTTTGTCTTGTTTTTTCCTCTCTTTTTTTGAGATAAGCTGTAGTTATAGGGCCCAAGATGACCTTGGGCCCATTATCCTTGCCTCAGCCTCTCAAGTTCTGAGATTATAAGTGTGAGTTACCACATCCAGCCTTTAATATTTAATTTTAATTTTATTCTCTCTTCTACCTGTCTCTTCTTTATCCTTCCCCTATTTTAAACATTTTCCTTCAATTAAATTGGTCCCCTCATTTCTTCTTTCTCATCTTTCCCCCTTTTAAAATTTTTCTTTATTTTCATTTTTTTATTTCTTAGTTGGTTATGTTTTTTTATCTTTGTGAGATATTCTCTCTCTTCTTTTTTCTTATTCTTCCCTTCTATTTATTTTCCCTCTTATCTTTCTACTTTTTCTAGTATTATTATTATTATTATTTTGTTTGTCCATATCTTTCTTTATTAACTAATATGTTCTTAGTTTATGCAATATTAAATTTGTTCCTTTTTTCATCTAATGTTATTGGAGTCATGGTGGTAATTGTTTTAGATTGATTATTACTGTTTTTATAACTGGTTTGTCTATAGGTTGTAGTTTTCTTCTTCCTGAGGGTTGGGGGAGGATTGGATCTGGTGCCTTGAGCACACTGGTTGAGTATTTTGCTACCAGTCCAAAAGTAAAAACTTTGGACTGCCACAACCTAGTCCTGCCTGAAACTTGGTGAATACTTCAACTGAAAGAATACAGGAGATTAAAATTTTCAACCAAAGACTTGACCCAAGATGCATAAATCCCAATGCAAAGACACAAGAAATATGTAAAAGTAAAGCAATATGACTCATCCAGTATCTGATTCTAATGATAGCAAAGTGGATGAAATTCCAAAGAATTCTTAAGAATGATTATAAAGATTATGGCCCTGTTATACTACTCGGGCATATATCTGAAGGATTATAAGTCAAGATACAAAAGAAACCCCTTCACACCCATTTTTATAGCAAGCCTATTCACAATAGCCAAGTTATGGAATTAACTTAGGTGCCCAGTGACAGATAAGTAGAGTAGTATTCAGCCATAAAAAAGAATGAAAGGCCTGACGGTGTGGTTCAAGTGGCAACATGCCTAGCAAGCATGAGGCCCTGAGTTCAAAACCCAGTCCCACCAAAAATAATAAAATTAGTAAAAATAATTCTTATAACTGTGATGGGAGAATGACTTGAGGGATTAGAGCACCTGCCTAGCAAGAACGATGAGCCCAGTTCAAACCCCAGTAGTGACAAAAATGGAAGAATGAAATTATGTCATTTGCGAGAAAATAGAGGAAGTGGAGATCATCAAGTTTAGCAAGGTAAGCCAAATGTGAAAAAACAAATAGCACATTTTTGCCTATGTTTGGAATGTAAAACTAAAATAATAATAAGATGAATTATTATAATGGAACATGAGTGTAAAAGGGGGACTCTCTGGTAGTGGGGGAAGCCAGAAGAGGAAGTAGGGGAAAAGAAGAGAATGTTAGGGATAAACATAATAAAAGTATATATATATTTATATATATATGTATGTATATATGTACATATATATATGCAAGAAATGCACTTCACTGACAAAAGCAAACACAGGTTTAAAATGAAAGGATGGAAAAATTTTCCAAGCAACTAGAGCCTGAAAGTAAGCAGGTATAGTTATACCTATGTACAACAAAGCAGACTTCAAACTAAAATTAGTCAGAAGAGACAGAGAGGAACACCTCATATTAATAAAGGGAACAAAAAGATATAACAATTGTAAACAAATATGTACTGAACACCTGCATACTCAATTTCATGAAACAAACACTACCAGACATAAAAGCACAGATAGACCCCCAACACAATGATAGATTAATAGCCAACTCTCACCAATAAATAGATCATCCAGCCAAAAAAGTCAACAAACTTGAGAATCACATGACATTATAAATCAAATGGTCTTAACCGACATCTTCAGAATATTCCCCTCAACAGCCACAGAACACACATTCTTCTCAGAAGCCCATAGAATTTTCTCCAAAAAAGATCATATTTTAGTTCTTAAGGCATGTCAAAACAAATGCAAGAAAATTGAAATGATGTGATATATTTTATCATATCATAATAGAATAAAACTGGAATCAAGAGCAAGAAAAACTACAGAAAATATACAAACACATGGAGATTGAACAATACAGTTTATGTGTTCAGTGGTACATTGATGAATTCAGGGGGGAAAATCCCCTCCTCAAATCAAATCAAAATGAAAACACAACATACCAAAATCCATGGGATACAGTGGTTCTAAGAGTTTTACAGCAATAAATGCCTATATTAAAAAATCAAAGCTATCTTAGTGATCTAATGATCTAATTATGCACCTAAAGATCTCAGAAAAACAAGATCCCGCTGAACCCAAAATTAGTACACTGAAAGAAACGATAAACACAATGGCTAAAACAATGAAATGGAAACCAAAAGAGTAATACAAAGGATCAGTAAAACAAAAAGTTGGTTCAGTGGAAGGATAAACAAGGTTGGCAAACCCTTAGCCAAACTAACCAAAACAAAGAGAAAGAAAACACAAACTAATAAAATTAGAGGTTAAAAAAAGGGGATATTATAAAGGATACTAGTGAAATCTAGTATATCATTAGGGAACATTTTGGAAACTTATATTCCAATAAATTAGAAAATCTAAACGAAGAAATTGATAAATGCTAGACACATAGGGACCACCAAAATTAAAACAAGAAGACATAAACAGTATAATAGATCAATAGTTAGAAACAAAATTGAAGCAGTTAATAATCTCCCTACTATTCACTAATAAATTCTAATAAACCTTTAAAGAAATAGCACCAATGCCCCTCAAAATATTCTACAAAATAGAAAAGAAAGTAACACTTCCAAACTCATTCTATAAAGCCAATATTACTCTGATGCTAAAACCATACAAGGATACAATAACAACAAAAAAGACCAATTTTCTTGATGAATATAGATGCAAAAAATCCCCAATAAAATACTTATAAATTCAGTTCAACAGCACTTAAAAAGATTATACAACAAAACAGCATGGTACTGGCACAAAACAGACCCACAGACTAATGAAAGTAGAATAAGGGGCCAAGAAAGAAATGCATGTAGTTACAGCCATCCAATTTTTGACAAAAGTGCCAAAAATATACATAGGAAAAGTCTTTGTAACTGGGAAACTACATATCAACATGTAGAAGACTGAAACTAGATCCCCACCTCTCACCTTATACAAAAATAAACTGAATATGGATCAAAGACCTTAATGTAAGACCTAACCCTTTGCAAGCAGTAGAGGAAAACACTTGAAAATATAGCATAAGCAATTTCTTCCTGAATAGAACTCTAATGGCTCAGAAAATAAGAACAACTGACAAATGGGATTACATCAAATTAAAAAGTTTCTTCACATCAAAGGAAACATTTACCAGAGTAAAGAGACATCTTACAGAATGGGAGAAAATCTTTGCCAGCTATTCATCTAACAGAGGATCAATATTCAGAATATATAAATAATTCCAAAATTTAGCACTAAAAGAGCAAATAAAACTATCTCTAAATAGATAAATGAAATGAGCAGACACTTTTCAAATGAAGAAGTACAAACAACCAATAAACACATGAAAAAATGATCAACATCTTCAGCCATCAGGTAAATGCAAATCAACACTGCACTGAGAATCACCCCACTCAGAATGGATACCATGAAGAAAATGAAGACCAACAAATATTGACTAGAATTGGGGGAAAGGAATCCTTACACATTGTTGGTGAGAATGTAAACTAGTCCACTCTCTGTTTCCACAGAAATTCCTCAAAAAACTGAAAATAGAACTACCAGATGATTCTGCTATACAATTCCTGGGTATATATGAAATGAAATCAAAGTCAGCATACACTAGAGATACCCATCCACCCATGGTTAGAACAACACTATTCACAATATCCAAGTTATAAAATCAGCTTAGGTACCCATCAAAAGATGAATGGACTTTTAAAAACTGTGGCATATAACACAAAGGAGTATTATTCAGTCATTAAGAAGAAAGAAATTATGTCATTTGCAAGAAAATGGATGGAAGTTGAGTTCATCATGTTAAGAGAAATAAGCCAAACTCAGAAAAACAAATGTTGAATGTTTTCTCTCATCTGTGCAATATAACACAAAAGTAGAGGGGTACTATTAAGCAACAGGAAAGAGACCAGTGGGACAGAGGGCAAGGAAGATAAATGCAGGTAATAAGGGGAATGAATACAATCCAAGCAGCTTATATACATGTATGACAATGTCATAATGAAGCCTACTATTTTGTAAAATTAACATGCAGTAAAAAACAGATTTTAAAATACTAATAAAAGATTCAGTTTAGGGTTGGGTATGTTGAGCAATAGTAGAGCACTTGCCTGCCATGCACAAAGCCCTGGACTTAATCCTCAACATCACAAAAAAAATTAAAGAAAAGAAAGTAGAAAATAATTCAATTTGAGAAGTTCATCAGATGATAAAAAGCAAACTGAGGGGCTGAGGTATGGCTCAATGGTTGAGCACCTGCCTAGCAAACATAAGGCCCTGAGTTCAAACCCCAGTACTGCAAAAAAAGAAAAAAACCTGAGGGAAATAAGGAAGATAGAAATAAAAGAAAATCATAAATAAATTAATTAAAAGCTAGGACGATAGAATTGTTCTTAAAAACAGATAAAACTTTGCTGAATGTAACTTTAAAAAGAAAGATAACACAAATAAGTAAAAGTATAATGGATAAAAAAACAACAGCTATGTGGATTTGACAATCTTGATGACATGAAGAATTCTCTGTGAAAATATCAAGGAAGACAAAACCTGAACAGAATGACAACAATAAATGAAGAAAAGAGTTTTCAAGAAAGTACCTTCAAAAGAAGGTAGGAGGACATAATAGTAAGACCCATCATGTCCTTTCACACTTTCAGCAAGCTAATTTCTAGTGTTTCAAAAATTGGCACTGGAAAAACAAAGCAAAAGAAATCAAAAACAAGAAACCTACTCAGTTTGTATTATGAAACAAAAATTAATTTGACACTAAACCTGACAAGTTCACCTAAAATTCTATAGACAAAAACCATTAGTACTTATAAAGAGAGCTAAAATGCATAAATAACATTTAAAATCGAATGTGACAGAATATTAAAATAATAACCCACCACATCTATACTTAATTAGAGTTTATTCCAAGTCTGTAAGTTTAATTAATAGTATGAAATCTATAAATAGCATGTCAGCTAAATAGATTAAAAAACTCATCAGTACTAAGATTTTAAAGTATTTTAATTAAATTCAAATCTAACTCATGATTTTAAATACTAGAACCCTATAAAATTAAGAGTAAAAGATACTTCATTTCAGAAATTCTTAATGTAGAGTCCTAGGGATCTATGTCTCCTTAGTTTATGCTGTCTGTTATTCTATGGAATTGTGTACAAACTGAGTGTGTGTCTGCAGCATTTTCTAGAAATAAAATTTATAAAACTATCAGATTCTCAAAGGACTCTATAATCAAAAAATAACAACTATTACTTTGTAAGAAAAACACTTTTATAACCTCACCTCAATTAGCTTTATAGTCAACCAAAAAAGAGACATTCCTATAAACAGAGGGAGCAAAACTATAATGTTCATTAACCATTGTTTATCTTATTTATTTATTTAATTTAGAGACAGGATCTTATTATATTTCTCTGGTTGCACCTCAACTCCAGGACTCTAGCTATGCTCCTGCCTTAGCCTCCCAAGTAGATGGGACAATAGGCAAATCACTATTGCTAATGTCTGTTGAAATTTTAGAAGCTATGACCAAATCAATAAAATATAACACAGAAATAAGATCTGTAATTACAGGAACAGAAGAGACCAATTTATCACTATATAGTGGGATACCTGAGAATTCTATGAAATCAATTTCTAAAATACTGTTCAAACTAATACACAAATTACTCAGAATGGACCATTACAAAGAAAATATACAGTGACACTGGGTCAGGTGCTGTTAGAAAGACAATAATTTGAAGTCATTTCTTTCAATAGACATAATTGTGCTGTTACAGTTCCTCTGGATTATTAATGAATACATTAAAAGCTAGTCAATCAAAAAAAAAGAAAATATACAGTGACAAATTTGATGATAGAATGGGAAAATCCCAACATAATAATTAAAATTTCAAATTACTAGGAATAAACTCACCAGATATCTGAGCAAGTCTATAAAAAATTCCAAAACAATATATATATAATATATTATATATATATAGTATTTTGCAATTTTACAATAGAAATGGAGTCATTAACTTTATCAAAGTTTTTATTCTTCAGTACTGTGAGTGGAACCCAGGGCCTCACACATACTAGGCAAGCATGCTAATACAGAGCCACACCCTGAGCCCAGACAATTTTGTTTTCTTTTTTCCCCATTGTTTTGTTTTGTTTCCTTTTGAGACAGGATGTTGCTATGTTACCCAGCATGGCCTCAAACTTCTGGGCTCAAGTGATTCTCCTGGCTCAGTCTCTCAAGGAGCTGGGACTGCAGATATGCAGCACCACACCAACATCCAGATAGTAGTTTGACCAGAAAAGCATAACATTTTCCTAGACAACAAAAATTCTATACTCTATATATGCCTGTTTCTCACTAATAAATTATTATTATTATTATTATTCAAAACATTTAAAAATTCTAGTTAAAGTCACGGGATTTGGTTTTGAATTTTTTTTAAAAAAACATATTTAAAGAGAATCTAAGAGGAAAAAAAAGAGAGTAAAAATACAACAACCATACAGAAAAAATTTTAAAACCTACTAAAGAACTAACTAAAACTGGGTGTAGTGGAACACATTTATAATCCCAGCACAGGAAAGGTTGAAACAGGAGGATTATGAGTTTGAGGCCAGCCTGGGCTGCATAGTGAGACCCTGTCTCAAATAATAGCTAATTTTTAAAAATACTCAGGGAATACTGTGAATGCAGGCATGGCAATATGGCAGATTGAAAGTATCTTCCATTTTGACTCTGTGAATGAGAAGTCAGGTTACAAAGGAAAGACTATATTCTGAAGGAAAAAAATGTTGGGAACATTGGGAAACATGAAAGAGATGGTAGGACAGCAGAAAAGCACAGAGAAATGGAGGCAACAGAGAAAAGGAGAAAACAGTCTAAAGCCCCATCCCTACCTCCCCAGGGTGGGAAGAGGAAGCTGAAGATGAAATTACAATGTAAGATAGATGGCATTAGTGACAGACTAGCAATTCTAGCAGGATAAACCCACACCTCCTGCAAGCCAGAAATCCAGTGTGAAGATTTGTGAGATAGTCACTGCTCCAGTGTGGAAGGCTAGCCTCAGTGAAGAAAGAGACTGTTGTTTCCCTTAACTCTGACAGATATAGCAAGGTGCCAATTTGAGAAAAACTTAGTATTTGAAACTGAGCTATTCTGGGAGGGGAGGGAGGAGTTGAAAACAAGGAATAATGATGGCTTAGGGACTCTTGAGATATCCTGCCACAGAAACTGGTTGAGAGATGGCCATGAGAGGTGGTTAAGAAGAGAGAGAGGGTTTGATGTAATCCTGCAGAGAATTTCACACTGCAAGTAATGGAGTCTGTAAGCACTGGAACCAGCACGCAGAGTGCCTAGGTCCATCACTTTTCTTTCTCCTGGTGCAGAAAGTATTCTGCTTGCTCCTACACACATACACACTCAAAGGCACTCTGGTTTTACCCCAGGCTTGGATGCCTCCTACCCCTGGGGACACAACTGGGGAACTTGTACAGCCAGTGAGAACCCACCTGGTCCACAGGCTGTAAAGCTCCCTGCAGCCAGCAGTGGATCCCAGTACACAAAGAAGAGAAGGTTCTATAGTGAAAGCAGCCCAGAGATGGAAAACTGACTATTGTGCAAGAGACTCCAGATAGTTTTCCTCAATGTAAGCAGTGCTGGGGATTAGGCCCCATGCTCTGACCACAATGAATGCTTGGCTAATGAACCATACACTTGAGTCCAGTAGTGAAAAATATCACCTCAATCCTGTCAGCACAGTGTCCTGGCTGAACAATGAAAATATTGTAATGAAAGACTAAAAGTGATTAAAATTTCCAATCAACAACTTGGCCACAAATTTGAAAATTTCAATGCAGAAATACAACAAATGTGAGAAAAGAGGGCCACATGATTCCTCCAAAAGTCATCTCCACAGTAACAAACACTAATAGTGAAGTGAAGGAAATCTTGAACAAAAATTCATAAAAATTATTATAATAATGATCAATAAAATTAAAGATGACATGAATAAATACCTGAATGAATCTGAAGAAAACTCAAATAAATAGCTGAATGAAATAAAGAAGACCATGCATGATATGAAAGAGGAATTCAATAAAGAAATTCTGGAAATGAAATCAAATTTAAAACTCTGTTGAAAGCCTCTCCAGTAGACTGAAACAGATTGAATGCAGTATATCAGGGCTTGAAGACAAGGTACATGTTTAGAACACTCACGTGAAGGTAAAGTACAAACAGAACATGTAAGACCTCTGGAACATCATTAAAAGACCAAACCTATGAATCATGGGCATGGAAGAAGGAGAAGAGGTGTAAGTTAAAGCATTAAAAAGAATTCAATAAACTAATATGAGAAAACTTCTCAAATCTTTAGAAAGAGATGATCATCCAGCTATACCTTGTCTATTTGGACTCTAAACAATTGGAACTTTTATACATCATTGACATAGGAGCACAAAATGGTACATCCACATTAGAAAAAAATAATTGGCAGCTCCTTATGCACCCTTCCTATGATGTAGCAATTCCATTCCTAGATAGTTTTTCAAGACAAATGAAAGCACATGTCCCTACAAAGACTTCTACTAGGATATTCTTAGCAGCTACATTTATAATAGGCAGGAACTAGAAACAGCTTAAATGACCATCAACAGAACAGCTGCATAAACTGTGATATATTCATACAAAGGAGTATACCCACTATGGATACACCTAAGGTATAGATGAATTTCAAAGTATTATACTGAATAAAAGAAGACTTGTGATACCATTTTCATGTTTCTAGGTCTGTTTCTTTGCTCTTTTTGCAGATATAGTTTCAGCCTGTTTCACAGAAGAGAATCTGGCTGACAGCCTGGTCTGAAAATGGCACCCAGTTATGATAATAACCACAATTAGAATGCTTAAGGGCCTGGCACTATCCTGATAGTTGGGTATTACTCCTATTTTACAGATGAGAAAGCTGGGCCTCAGATAAATTGTATGACTTGCCCAAGCTACATAGGAAATAAATGCTCTAGCTGGGTCAATTTCTACTTAAAGACTGTCTTCTTTCCAAAACACCACATGGTGTTGCATCCTGACAGTGCTTTTGTAGAGAAGGATCATGGCGGAACAAAGAGAAAGAGAGAGAGAGAGAGAGAATATTAAAGAAGGTAATACCTGTCTTGCAGGTTTTTTTCAAGGGCAGAGATGAACTTCTCCAACCCTCTACTGGCCACAATCTAATTGAACAACTGCTAGTTTGTTCTTCACAAAAGTCCTGAAGTAGATAACAAAATTGTCCTGAAAAAAAGTAAATTCCAAGACTCAAGTCCTGTAACAGGATTTGGAAGGCAATTATTCAAGACCCACAGTAAACTTCCTGGTAGACAAAGTTACTAGGTCTACTAGGACAAAGATGCAAAATGCTTTACAGATTGTTTTTATCCTTAGTGGCTTCAGAGGGTAATAAACAAGGTACATGTTTCCAAGTCTGTCTTGGAAACATATGGAAATAAGAGTATAGGTTTAAGTTGAGGTGGTGAGACAGGTGAGATGTTCAGATTCTGTTTTTCTGTTGGCACCAATGCACTTCTGTGATAACTTATACTAATGAATCCAAAGCCAGTGCTTCTGATTTCTTGGCAATCCCATTGTCATAAAAAATAAATACTTCTGAAGCCACAACAGATGCATTTTGGTCATAGGAACTAATTTAGTGGAAATGTGCCCACAGATCACTGAGAATTTAATGAAAATCATGGAGGCTTCCCCTATAGAAATTGCCCTACATATAAAATTCTCCCTGTAATGGGAAGATATTGACAGACCTATTAAAACCCACTTATGGATTCCCTGTTAAGAACCACTTCATATTCCCAGTACTGAAAAAAAAAAAAAAGGAACCAGGAGTACCTTGAGATGGGGATTGGGTCACAGAAGAGCAATCCTATGGTTCTCATATGTGCCACTGGTGCAGTGGAAAGAACCCTGGATTGGTAACAGAAAATTCAGTTTTGCCATTAACTAGCTGTGTGGCCTTAGCCTTAATTTCCTTATCCAGAAAATGAAGGCAATAAGAGGCAGAACAAGATGGAAGATTAGAAGTTCATGCTGTTTTTTTTTTAATTATTGTTGTACTAGGGTACATTGTGACATTTATGAAAGTTCTTACAGTATATCATAGTTGAATTCACCCTTTCCATCACACACACTGTTTTGACTCCATAAATGAAGAGTCAGATAACACAGGAGAGACTATATTCTGAAGAGAGGAGAAACAGAAGGAATCACAAAAGAGATGGCGGGACAGCAGAAAAGCACAAAGAAATCAAGGCAATAGAGAAAAGAGCAGCAAACAGTCCTAAGCCCATCCCTGGCTCCTGGGAGGAGGAGGGAAAGCTAAAGACACATTAACAAGGTAAGCCACATGGCCATTCTAGCTACAGAATAAGCCCAAACATCCCACAAGCATTAAACCTGATGCAGGGATTTGTGGGACAGTGAATGCTGTGAAGGGGAAACCTAGCTTCAGTGAAGAAAAACACTCTGTCACTCTCCTTATTACAGAGGGCTATAGAAAGGCACCATCTTGAGAGAAGGCCTATTGTTTGAGACTAAGCTACTCTGAGTGCTTGAAAACAAGGAGAAGACATGACTCAGGGAGCCTTGGGTCACCCTGTCACAATGCCTGTGTGAGTGATGGCCAAGACAGAAAAAAAAAAGAAGGGGAGAGGAGAGAAGCTGAAGCAGCAGGGGGCTCCAGAAGGGCATGGTGGGTCAAAGGCCCTGCTCTCTCTGACTAGAAGTCACATAACTTGAGGCTTATGGCAGAAACAAAGCACTGAGCCTGTGGCTGGCATAGTATTTGGCTTCCAGGGACTGTCCCATAGCTTCCTGTGTTGTCTGTTAGATAGGTCAGAGTTTTGAGTGTAGACTGTCTGAGCCATTTGATAACCACAGCTTCCTCCCCTACACAGGGAGGGAAAATGCTGAGCAGGTTCTGAAAGCACTGGGGTCTGTCACCAGGAACTGCAACCTGGCTTGTGTTTGCTGTCCAGTAGTTCTAAGGGCCCCAGCCCAGGCCTGCCAAATTAGTTGACTTCTATGACTTCCTGCCCACCACAGGGAGGCAAACTGCATTTTGGCATCTGAAAGCACTGAAACCTGCCTCCAGGAACTGCACTCTGGTGTGTATTTTCTGCCAAGTAGCACTGAGAGCTCCAAGTCCAGACCCTCTGAATCATGAGACTTCCACAGTCTCCTCCTATCCACAGAGAGATGAACTGCTGGATGAGGTCTATAAACATTGAGACCAGGAAGCAGAGTGACTAGGTCCTTCAGTTCTTTCCCAGCCAGTGCAAGAACTCAGTACTCTGTTTTCTCTATGCAGTCTCCAATATATTTTGGGGTCACCCTGAGGTTTGGACTCTTACTGCCCTGGGTACACAAACTGGGGTATGGGACTTATGAAGTAAGTGGGAACCTACCTGCCCTACAGGCTGTAAAACTCCAGGCAAGCAGCAGCTCCCAGTATACAGAGCAGGGAAGCAGACAATTGACCCATCTACAAGAGACTCCAGCTAGTTTACCTCAATCTGAGCAGTGCTGGAGATCAGGCCCAGTGCTCTGAGCATATGAGAAACTGCTAGGCTATTGAGAAGTGGTGAGAAATAGCACCTCAATTTGGCCACTGTACTGTCAAGTCTGAACACTGAGAATATTTCAACTGAAAAGTACAGGTGATTAGAACTTCCAGCCAGTTACTTGGCCTCAAATGGGCAAATCCCAAAACAGAAACACAAGAAATATGAAAAAAGAAATCCCACATGATTTTTCCAAAATTCAACAACTTCACAGTACCAAACACCAATGATAGCAAAACAGATGAAATTTCAAATATTTTTTAAGTGACTATAGATATGTTCAATGAAATTAGAGGACATAAATAAATACCTAAATGAATTTGAGAAACACTCAAAAACATTACAAATGTAATAAAGAAGAAAATGCAGGATATAAAAGAAGAATTTAGCAAAAATTCTGAAAAAAAACACAACTTGAAATTTGGAAATGAAACACTCAATAATTCAAATAAAAACTCAGTTGAAAGGAACTCCAGTAGACTGGATTAAGATGAAGGCAAATTATCAGGGCTTCAAGTCAAGATAGATGTGTGAGATGAAGATAGAGGAAAAAAAAGAAGTATGAACAAAGCATGCAAGACTTCTCAGACACCATTTAAAAAAACCAAATCTATGAATCATGGGAATAAATGGATTAGAGTTGTAAGATAAAGGCATTGAAAATATACTCAATGAAACAATAGCAGAAAATTTCCCAAATCTTGAGAAAGAGATATTTATTCACATACAAGAGGCTTTTAGAACTCCACAAAGACAAGACTGGAAAAGAGCCTCACCACATCATATTATAGTTAGAACCATTAGACATACATAACAAAGAAAGAATATTGAAAGCTTCAAGAGATAAATGTCAAGTCACCCATAAAGGCAATCCTAAGAGAAAAATCCTAAAAGAAATCTGTTGTTAAGCAGATTTCTCAGCAGAAATTTTGAAAACAAGGAGGGCATGGAATGATGTATTTTATCCCTGAATGAAAATACCTGTTAATATAGATTACTGCACCCAGCAAACATATCCTTTGTCATTGAAGGAGAAATTAAAACCTTCCATGATAAACAAAAACTAAAGGAATTCACAACCACTAAACCAGAGCTGTAGAAGATACTTAAAGGAAACCTACACAGACGAAGATAAACTCAATTATGAAAACCTGGGAAAGAATAAATTTCACTATATGAGTAAATAAGCAAATGAGGAGTAAGGAAGAATCAAACATTACAAAACTAATAAAATGACAGGAATTACTACATAACTTTCAATAATAACTCTGAATGCTAGTGTTCTCAATTCTCCAATCAAAAGACACTGACAGATTGGATTTTTTTTAAAAGACCAGGAAGATCAATATGGTGGATAGCAGAGGGACCCTGGGATCCTGAGCTCCACGATTTCAGAAAAATACTTCAGATTCATGGTAGGAAGGATCAGATAACTCTGATTTTCTGGTCAACTAAGATACCACCAATACATAGATTGCACATAATGTTCAACAACTGACCCTTAAATTAGCCTTCTATAGTACATAACAGCCAGGGAAGTCCTAGCACAGGGACCACAGCAGCTGCCATTCTGCCACAGGAAAGCTATTTTCCTTTTTTTTTTGCTTCTTTTTTTCCTGTCTTGGGAGAGCAAAACCACAATGCAGAGAACTGAGGAACAAGTTCCTCTGGGACATCCAGCACAGGCCATAATACAAAGACACAGAACCTCAGACTCCTGCCTGCCAGTACCATTCCAAAGATGACCTAATTCCACCCAAATGAATATGCAACCCTGCCAGGTGAGTGTGACACACATCTGCTCTGGAGGGAACCATATAGTCCAGCACAGCTGGTGGGCAGATTGTAACCCCTGGACAAAACTGGTGGCCAAATAAATGGAGGGAGTATTTCACCTCTGCCTGGTGGGGGTGGGGCAAAAGGCTGAGCTGACCCAGCCTGTGTGGGAGCAGGGCATCCCAGTTGGACTCTGGTGAAAACAACACCACATTCAACCACCTTGGAGAAATAGTAGTGAGCTGAAACTGACAGACCTCCCAGAGAAAAAACATCAACAAAAAAGCTCAATTCTAGCTCCCATGCTTGCCCTGAGGGCACAAGGAACTGGTAACTGCTCACAAACCAGCTCCTTATGGGACCACTTTGGAGAACCCAACTGTACCAGATGGCCCATGCCACCAAGGGAAGACTGGGTTCAAACACCCTGAGTTGATTCCCCCCAAAGCTGTCTGATAAGGAGGAGCAACATCCATTTCACACAGCCCAGCATACCAACCTTAAGAAGGGGTAGAGACACTGAGAAAGCTCTTGTCAAAAGTGTCAGTATCTGGATTTGAAATCAGAGGAAAGAGTCCAGAACATTCATTGAACTGATTTTTTTATTTAGTATTTTTGTTTTTTAATTCATCATTACCTATCTCCCTTTTCCATTCTGTCCAAATATCAATTTGCTTAGCCCTTTTTTCCTCCACTTTCCTTTCTCTTCCCCAATTTTTCCTCCAGGTGAGGGAACAGAAATATTACAAAAACCTAGCGAACAAATAAACTAATCAGAGCATAGAAATTAAGTCAAGGGAAAGATAAGAGGTGATTAAAACCCCCAACTACCTAATCAACAACACATGAGCAAAGCACAGAATAGAAACATGGGAAGAAAACCAAGCCAGGGGGACATGAATCTCAAAAGACTAATAATAACATAATAGAGGATTTGGCAGAAAATGAAGGGGATGAATACCCAGTTGCTGACATCAGAAGAATGATAATAAGAATGTTCAATGAGCTTAAAGAGGAGCTGAAAATGGACATACAAAAGCAGCTCAATGAATCTAAAGAGAACACAGATAAAAAAACTCAAAAAGACACAGAAACAACTAAATGAACTCAAAGAAGATTTTAACAAACTCCAAAATAAAACTTAGGTGATTATTTTTAAAAAAGCATGATAAATGAAATAAAGAAGACAGCCCAAGATATGAAAGAGGAGTCTAACAAAGGTATGGAAAGTCTCAGTAAAAGAATCAAACAGAAATCCTGGAAATAAAAAGAGGCAGAGGAATACAACTCCTCAAAAGGCTAGCAATAGCATGATAAAGGATTTGGTAGAAAGTGAAGGCGATGAATTCCCAGTTACTGACCTCAGAAAGATGATAATAAGAATGTACATGAGCCTAGAGAGGAGCTTAAGGAGAATATGCAAAAACAACTCAATATCAAGAGAACACAGATTAAAAAAAAAAAACAAGAAGACAAAGAAACAACCAAATTAACTAAGAGGAATTTAACAAACTCCAAAATGAAACTAAGGAGATTATTTTTAAAAGAGAGATATATGAAATAAAGAAGACATCAAAAGATATGAAAGAGTAGTTTAACAAAGATATGGAAAGTCTCAGAAAAAAGGATCAAACAGAAATCCTGGAAATAAAAAGACCCTTAACTCAAATTAAAAATACAGTTGAAAGCCACTCCAGCAGACTGGAACAAGTGGAAGACAGAATTTCAGGGCTTGAAGACAAAACAGATATTAAAGAAAAAAAACAGAAGAATCCTTAGACAAAAGACTCAAGAGCTGTGAAAGGAATGCAAAAGAACTCTGTTACTCCATCAAAAGACCAAACCTGCAAATCATGGGCATTGAAGAAAGAGAAGAGGTGCAAGTCAAAGGTATACATAATATATTCCACAAAACAATAGCAGAAAATTTCTAAAATCTCAAGAAAGATATGTCCATTCAGGTACAGGAAGGTTCCAGGTCATCAAACAGACAGGACCAAAATAGAGACTCTACACAGCATATTATAGTTACAACAATTAGCACAAGGAATAAGGAAAGAATACCAAAGGCTCCAAGAGAGAAAAATCAAATAACATATAAAGATAAACCCACCAAAATAACAGCAGATTTCTCAACAGAAACCTTAAAAGCAAGAAGGGAATAGAGTGAGATATTTCAATAACTGAAAGAAAACAACTTCAGTCCTAGCATACTCTACCCAGCAAAACTATCATTCAAAATTTAAGAAGGAACAAAAACCTTCCATGATAAACAGAAACTAAAGCAATACATGACCACTAAACCACCACTGCAGAAGATTCTGAAAGGATTCTTACACACAGAAGATGAAAACAAACATAGCCATGAAAGGATGACAATTATTAAACCTCAAGAGACAAACAGACAAGTAATCAGAGAGTAGCTTAGAATTAGTTGGACACACACAAATCCTTACACAACAAAAACAACTAAGTGACAGGAGTCACCACATACCTCTCAATAGTAACAATGAATGTTAATGGCCACAACTGCCCCATCAAAAGGCACCAATTGGAAAACTGGATTAAAAAGGAAGACATGACAATCTGTTTACAAGAAACCCACCTTACAGACAGAAACAAACAAGATTTACCAAGCTAATAGCCCCTGAAAACAGGTAGAAGTAGCAATACTTATATCAAATAAAGTAGACTTCAAACCTAAATTAGTCAGAAGAAACAAAGAAGGTCACTTCATACTAATAAAAGGAGCAATACATCAAGAGGAAATAATTGTCAACTTATATGTGCCCAACGTAGGTGCACCAATTTCATTAAACATACATAACTGGACTTAAAAACACAGATAGACCCCAACACAGTGGTAGTGGGAGACTTCAATACTCCTATCACCAATAAATAGGTAGTCCATACAAAAACTCAAAGCAGCAACTCTAGAGTTGAATCACACCATAGATCTAATGGACCTGACAGATGTCTAAAGAGTATCCCATCCTGCAACAGCACAATATACATTCTTCTCAGCAGCCCATGGAACTTTCTCCAAAATAGACCATATTTTAGGTCACAAAACAAGTCTTAACAAACATGAGAAATTTGAAAATAACCTCCTGCATACTGTCTGACCACAATGCAATAAAATTAAAATTTAATGACAAAAGAAATAGCAGAAAATACTCAAAAAACTGGAGGCTGAACAGTATGTTGCTCCATGATCAGTGGGTCACTGAAGAAATAAGGGAGGAAATCAAAAAGTTCCTGAATTTAGCAAGAACAAAAGCACAACCTACCAGAATCTATGGGACACAGCAAAGGCAGTCCTAAGGGGAAAGCAATACCACTCCTAGGGATATACTTGAAGGAATGTAAGTCAGGTTACAATAGAGGCACCTGCACACCCATGTTGTTGCAGCAGTATTCACAATAACTAATCTATGGAAATAGCCAAGCTGCCCCACTACTGATGAATGGATTAAGAAAATGTCTTATTTATGTACAATGGAATTTTATTCAGTCATTAAAAAGAACTAAATATTGCCATTTGCATGTAATTAGATGGAGCTGGAGAACATCATCTTAAGTTAGCCATGTTTAGAAAGCCAAAGGCCACATGTTTTCTCTCATGTGTGAAATATAGACCTAATATAAATACAAGCAATTTTATGAAAAACAGGTCACACTAAGGAGAAGCCACATACAATAGGGGAGGGTAAAAGAAAGAAGGCAAATATGGTTGATGTTTTTCCTAGAGATGAAACAATTTGAGTTATGATACAGATATACATAGAAATGTCACAAGGAAACTTTCTGTACAATTATCTTAAACAAGCAAAAATGTTATTTTTTTTACAAAATCAGTGAACAGGAGAGCAGAACAGGTTCTGTCTGGGGTGGTTGGTATCAGTGGAAGTAAGGGAGGATGTGGGGAAAGGGTGTGGAAGGATGAATACAATGCAAATACTGTGTACATGTATATGTAAATGAAAAACTGATACTTGTTGAAACTACCCAGGAATGGGGGGTGGAGGGATAAAGAAGAATGAGGAAGGGGCTAAATTCAAGTATGATATACTTAATATTTTGTAAGAACTTTCATAGATGTGGTAATGTACCCCTAGCACAATTTAAAAAAATGATGGTATGCCCAAGCTTTCAGCCAATTCCACAAGAACATTATTAACAAACAGGACTTCTAAAGCAGGCCACCATATCATTCTATTCCATCATCTCAGTCTCAGCCATCACCCCTAACAGAAAACAAGAAAAAACGGTAGATCCATAGGTAGGGTAAGTACCCCTTTTCAGCAGGAAGTAGTTTCTGATAAAAAGAAAGCTATAGCTTTCCTCTCTTATAAGACTGTAATAATCCACACTCTTTGAGGGAAGAACGATATAGTAGTTAGTCAGGGAGTTAGGAAAACTGGTGGCTGAGAAGGATGACTTAGATGTTGATGAAGAATTACATACTTGACTGTTGACATTAATGAAATGACTGTGACATAGAGCAAGGTGTTCCTTATGGAAAATGAATGCCCCAGTTTGACCATTCAAGGCCAAGAACTCCCCTGCCTGATACATGGGAAGAGTTAATATGCATAACCTAGTCTCTGAAAGTCAATGACACATTAACCAGTTTTCAAGAACTGATGCACCATATCCATAGACTCCAATAAAAGCTTGAAGTCTTGGGACCTCCAACACAGTGCTCTTTATTGAGTCTACCCACTCCCTCTTCTGGAGAGTGCCCTTTGCTTTGCTTTCACTTTTCTTTGCATTAATAAACATGTTTCTGCTTAAGTCTCTCTGTGTTCATGACTTCATGTCTTCCAGAGCACTGCCCTATATGCCCCATGAAAGTCAGAGGGTTCTCCCACTGCCTATGTTCAGGAATTTGGCTGTCTGAGTCACAGAATGGTGGCCATTGTCCTGCCCCCTACATGTGGTGAGTGGTTGTGCTCTGGCAGCCTTCAGAGTCAGGTTTAGAGCCCCTGGGTCCACAGAATGGCACAGGGGCAGGGACAGATGAAGGAAACTTGGGAGCAGAGAGTGCCATGGGAATAGAGCTCAGGAGCCCAGACAGCCTTGGATGTGAAGGGTGACTTTTGGGATTTGAGACCAAGGTGTTTGGGTCTCTCTCGGTGTGTATGTCACCTGTGTAGTAGATGTGTTAGAGCATCATAAAAGCTGGAGATGCAGCTCAGTGATAGGGTGCTTTCCTAGCATGCAAAAGGCCCAGGATTTGATCACAAAAAATGAAAGGAAAGGAAAGGAGAGAAGAGGATAGAGAGAGAGCAATGAAAAAAGCATGAAAGGGAGGGGGAGGGAGGGAGGGAGAAAGGAAGGAAGGAAGGAAGAAAGAAAGGAAGGAATTAGGAAAGAAGGAATTCACAGTCTGAGTGGGAAAAGAAAGTCACTTTGTGTGCACTGGACCTTGAGAATGGGCCAAGTAGAAAGAAGGTGAACACTGAGTGCTGAGCTCTGAAGCCAAGGAGGGGAGTGCTCAGAACCCTGACCACACACCTTATGCTCTGGATTCCTGTCCCTCTTCCTGTTCACATTTGCAGGGTCCTTGACTAAACCATGATGTGTATGACAGTTTAGGATATGGTGACCTTTGAGTATGTGACCATGGAGTTTAGCCAGAAGGAATGGATATTGCTAGAACCTTCACAAAGAACTCTTTACAAGGAGATGATGCTGAAGAACTGCAGGATCCTGGCCTTGATTGGTAAGACTGATGCCATCTTTGTATTTTTTTAATGATTCAGGTGGAAAGGCTTTCTTTTTATTTATTTATTTTTTTTTGATGGAACTAGAGTTTGAACTCAGGGCTTCACAATTGCAAACTAGGCACTTTACTGCTTGAGCCACACCTCCAGTCCATTTTGCTCTGGTTATTTTAGAGATGGGGGTCTTGTGAACTATTTACCCAGGCTGGCTTTGAACTCCCAATCTCAGCCTACCAAATAGCTAGGATTACAGGCATGAGCCGCTGATGCCTGACTCCTTTTATTATTTTTTATTGAGATAAAATTCACAGAACATAAAATTCAACATTTGAATCATTTTAAAATGTAAGGTCCAGTGGCTTCTAATAGATTCACACTTTCATGCAACACTATAATTTCACAGTATCTTCATCACCCCTGTTATGGTTTGGTGATGGTTCTTCCCACCTCCAAGGTTCACATGCCAGAAACTTGGTTCCTGATGGAAAAGTATTGAGATAGTAGAACCGTTAAAAGGTGGAGCCTACTGAGAGATGACTGACTCAGGGAAACCACCCTCAGAAAGGATTAATTCTGCCTCTTGGAGGTGGATCATGTCTCCTGGAACCAGGTTAGTACTCTTAAGAATGGATGTCGATAAAAAGAGAGACCCTATGTACTTAGCCCCTTATCTACACAGCAGCTTCCCTCTCTGCTTTTCTGCCATGTGGATTTGCCACAGCGAATCCAGAGGGCCTTTGCCTGATTCTAACACCATACCATGTGAACTTTGCAGATGCCAAAATCATGAGCTAAAATAAACCTCTTATAAAGTACCAAGACTCAGATATTTTCTTATATCAACAAAAAAGAGACTAAGATCACTAAAAGAAACCCTATTCCCATTACACAGTAGCATACTTGCTACCTTCCCCACCCACTGCAAGTAAGTCCTTAAGTGCTTCTTAACAGCTCAAAGATTATTAAATGTTTTCCCACAGTCAGTGCATCTATAAGGTGTCTCTGTGGCATGGATTCTCTTCTGCATAATTAGACGACAACTAATGGTGAATGATTCCCCACACAATGAGAATGCAATGGCATTCACAGGGTTTTTTCCCTCTGCGTGAGTTCTCACATGCTTTGTCAAATATGAGCTCTTCTTCAAGATTTTCCTGCAACCAAGGCACTCATAGGGTTTCTCCCCAGTCTGAATACTATTGTGTCCCCTGAGGGAGGGCTTTGTGCTGAAGGCCTTTCCACACTAACTACACTCATGGTGATTCTCTCCCAAGTGAATTCTCTTATGGCTTTTAAAGTTACAACAGTGCAGAAGATGTGCAAACACTGGTACATTCATAGGGTTTTTCTCCAGTGTAGAGTCACACATGCAGTCTAAGGGCTGAGGGATCATGGAAGACTTTCCTGCAGTGATTGCATGCATTGAGTTTGTCCCCACTATGGATGTTCCTGTGAATAGTAGGGAAGAATCTACTGCTGACAATTTTCCACATTGATTACAATCAATGGGTTTTTCTCCAGTATGAATTTTCTTGTGCTGAGTAAGGTTAGATTTTATGCTAAAAACTTTAAAACACTGATCACATTAATTGATTAGTTATAGAAATTTTAGCTATTTATTTTTAAAAAGGACTCTAGAAAGACTGAGATTGATAGATTGACAAAAGAGGGACTTACCAGGATTTTCAAAAAGAAAAAGAGCTGCATCTTTCTCCTCAGACACCAAAGTGAAGTATGAGAATATGAACAGGTAGTTAAAGAGGAAAATAAACAGAAAATACATAAGGAAGCCATGCCAAATGATTTTCGTCCCAAAAAAGGGAAAGGAAATTGTTGTTAACTAATGTAATACTCTCAACTACTGACACTGGCCAGAACTCTTCTTCACAAGTGCTAATATCCACCTGGTGCTCACCTGGACAGGTACTTAGAATAATTCCTTCCCCCCCCATCACCTTTTCTTCTTCCTCCTTGCCTTCTTGTTATCTGACTGGGTTTATCAGCATGACACTGGAGAAAATACATGTGATGTAAGGAGATTGTTCAGGGAACAAGCATCTCCACAAAACTGAAGGCAACACATCTGAAGATGGAGAAATATGACTTTAGGAGTAGTGAGATAGTTTTGTCTAAATTTTAAGAAATTAGTAATTCTCACAAGGGACAAAAATGCAAGCATTCTCAACTCAATATTCATGGTGGTAGGTCACAAGGAGTCCCAGAAATCCATGCCTAAGTTTAAATACATACTTCAGAGACCCTAAGGTTTCTTAACCATGAATAATATAAAGTCAAGGCAAAAGACATTCATTTCATAGGGAAATGAAACATCAGGTTTAAGAAAACAGAAGAAAGAATTAGTGATCATGAAGATAGGACAATTGATATTATCCAGTCTGAAGTACAGAAAGAAAAGAGAATGAAAAAAATGAAGAGGATGAAAAAATAAATGGAAGAGTCTGTAGGATCTCATAAAACATGCCCACATAGACATGAGAGAGGAGCAGAAAGAATACTTGAAGAAATAATGGCTTAAAACATCCACAAATTTGAAGATGCAAATGTGGAAATCCAAGAAACTCAACAAACCCAAGTAGGATAAATTCAGAGACAGAAATTTGTTAATCAAATGGTTGAAAGACAAAGACAGTATCCTAGAAGCAGCAAGGTGAGGAAGGTGACTCACCATATACATAGGATCCTCAGTAAGGTTGACAGCCAATTTCTCATCAGGAGCCACAGAGGCCACCAAACAATGGGATGATAGAGCCAACATGCTGGAAGAAAGACATTCACTAAGAATTCTGAGTCTGGTAAAACTGTCCTTCAAAACTAAAGAAGAAGACATTCTCTACACAGAAACTGAGCGTTTGTCATCTTGGTTCACCTACCTTACAATTCTAAAGGGAGACTGTCAGGCAGAGATTAAATGACAATGGATAGATATAGTCACTCAAACCCACACAAAGAAATAAAGAATACTGGTAAAGGTAAATGCAGAGGTAAATATAAAAGTCAATGCCAATGTATCTTTGCTTATAACTCTTTTCCTATGTAATTTTAAAACTAATGCTTAAATCAATTAATTATAAATCTACATTCATGGGCACACAAGACATAAAGATGTCATTTGTGACAAAGCAACTAAGAGAGAATGAAGCTATATAGGAGCAAAGTTTTTAGTAATACTATTGAAACTAAGTTGGTATTAAATCAAACTACATTGTTATAAATTGGAACATTAATTGTACTTCCCAGGGCAACCACTAAGTAAACAGCTAAAAACATAAAAAGAAATGAGAATGGAATCAAAACATTTAGCACAAAAGTAAACAATAATGAGGAGAATCAAGGAACAAAATTATATGACACATACATAAAAACAAATAAGAAGATAGCCAAGAGTAAATAGGCAGAAGTAAGCCTTTTTTAAACAGTAATTACATGAAATGGGTTAGAGTTTCCAATTAAAAGTCAGAGTTTGACAGAATAGATTTTAAAAACAATCCAATTATATGGTATATAAAAGAGACCCATTTCATTAAAAATGAAAAGATTAAAAAAGATATTTAATATAAGCAATCTTGAAAATAGAAATGGTGTGGCTATATTAATATCAGTAATATCAGTCAAAATAGACTTTAAGACAGCAATTGTTAGAAAACACAAAGAAAATTATTATATATGTATACATACATGGTTAATTCATCAAGAAAATGTAACAATTATAAACAATACGTACCTGACAGAGCTCCAAAATATGTGAAGTAAAAACTAACAGATTGAAAGTTTCTACAATAATAATTGAAAGATTGAAAGTTCTACAATAATAATTTGAGATGTTGATACTCCACTTTCAGTAGCAAATGCAATAGCTCATTAGAAGGTCAGTAAGGAAACAGGGGACTTAAACAATCCATATTAAGAATAGTTCACTCAACAAGAGAAAGTTCATTAATTTCAAATGTATGTGGAATATTCTACAGAAAAGATCACACGTTAGGCCACAAAACAAGTCTCACTATGTTTAAAAACAATGAAATCACTTGGTGCAACAGTGTGTACTGTAGTCACAGCTACTCAGAAGCCTGAGTTGGAAGGATGACTTGGTTCCAAGAATTTGAAACTAGCCTGAGCAATAGCAAGATCCTGTCAAAAGTAAAACAAAACAAAAAATACTATCAAACCATACAAAGTATATTCTCTAGCAACAAAGGGATAAAATAAAAAATGAGTAGCAGGATATGAATGGAAAACTTACTATTGTTTAGGTGACAATATTATCCAAAGTGATCTATAGAGATAATTAAATCACTATCAAAATCCCTAACACATTTTGTTTTCAGAAATAGACAAGCTAATCTTAAAATTCATGCTATTGCAAGGGATCCAAACAGAAAAAAAATAGCCTTGAAAAAGAAAGACAAAGAAGACTCACACTCTCTCACATCAAAACTTACTCCAAAGCAATGACTATCAAGATAGTGTAGTACTGGCACAAAGATAGACATATAGATCAATGGAATAGAATTGAGAGTACATAAATAAACTTCAGTGTTTATGGTCAATTAATTTTTGTGGTGTTGGGGATTGAGCCCAGGGACTTGAGCATGCTAGACAAGTACTCTATCACTGAGTTATATCCCCAGTCCTGGTCAATTAATTTTTGACAAGCATTCCAAAATCATTTGATGGAGAAAAGAACAATTTCTTGTACAAAGATGCTGGAACAACAGGTTGACCACATGCAAAAGAATGAAGATGACCCTTTCTCCATACCATATGCAAAATTAACTTAAAATGAATCAAACACCTAAATGTAATACCAAAACTATAAAATTGCTGGAAGAAAACATAGGAGTAAATTTTTATGACCTTGTTCTTTAGCAGTGGCTTCTCAGATATGATACCAAAAGTCTAAGCAAAAACAAAAGAAAACAAAACTAGATAAGTTGGACTTAATCAAAATTAAAACTGTCATACCTCAAAGGATACTCTTGATAAAATGAAATGATATCCACAGAATGAATACATTATTTGCAAATTGTATTTTAAATAAAGATCTAGTATACAGAATATATAACAAACTTTTACAACTCAACAACAAAAAGAAAAACAGTCAAACCCAGAATTGGGAAAATGATTTGAATAGATATTTCTCCAAAGAAGATATACAAATAGTCAACAAGCACAAGAAAAGATGCTCAATGTCATTAGTTATTAGGAAAATGTAAATCAAAACAACAAGATACCACTTCACACCCATTGGGAGGGCTATGATCAAAAAGACAAAAGTTGGGGGAAGAAGAGAGTACTTGGGTCCTAAAAACTCCAAAAAACTTTTAGTCACCATAAACACTTTCAGCAAAGTAGCAAGATACAAAATCAATATACAAAAATTAGTAGCTTTTCTGTATATCAACAATGAACAGACTGAGAAAGAAATCAGGAAAATAATTCCATTCATAATAGCCTCCAAAAGAAACCCTAGGAATAAATTTAACAAAGGAAGTGACAGACCTCTACAATGAAAACTATAAATCACTAAAGATAGAAATCAAAGACATCATGCTCATGGATTGGCAGAATCAATATTGTTAAAATGACTATTCTATCAAAATCAGCCTGTATGTTCAGTGAAATCTCCATCAAAATTTCAATTACATTCTCCATGGAGGTAGAAAAATTAATCCTAAAGTTCAAATGGAAACACAAAAAACCTCGAGTAGCCAAAGCAATCCTGAGCAAAAGGAGCAGTGCTGGAGGTATCAAAATACCTAACTTCAAACTATAGTATACAAAGCCATAGCAATAAAAACATCATGGTACTGGCACAAAAACAAACACAAAGACTAATGGAAGAGAACAGAAGACCCAGACATAAATCCATACAGCTATAGCTGTTTAATATTTGACAAAGGAGCCAAACATGTGTTGGAGAAAAGACAGCCTCTTTGGTAAATAGTGCTGGGAAAACTGGATATCCACATGTAGAAGGTAAATATATACTTAAATACAAATGTGATCACATATCTATGTATATATAGAACATGTTTGTAATAGTAGGACTGTTTGAGGCAACTAGGGGTAGGAGGGAGAGGAAAAGAGCATGATAGAGAGTGACTAAGATCAAAATACATTGCATCTGTGTAGGAAGATGGCATAAGGAAACACACTGAAAGCTGCTGAATAATAGGGGATTGGGGACAGTGTAAGGGATTATGACAAAGGGGGTTAATTGGATTAAAGTACAATATATTCATGGGTGAAATACCATGGTGAAAAACCTTTGAAAACATGAATATACACTTTAAAAATAAAGGACAGGAAGATAAAACAGTTCCTGTTTGAGGGGTGGATACCAACGGGAGAGGAGAGGGTAAATGGAGAGAGTGAAGGAGAGTGAATATGGTCAATGTACCTTGTATACTTTCATGAAAATAGAACAGTGAAACCTGTTCAAATCATTTCTAGAAGGGAGAAGGAGGATAAGGGAGAATGATGGAGTTAGTGACTCTAACTAAGGTACATTGTAAGCATTTATGGAAATGTGACAATGAAACCCACCCTGTACAACTATGCTAATAAAAATGTTTTCAAAAATAAGTATTCTTGTCTGCTATCTTTATGAAACAAGCTAGGCATGCCCCAAAGTATTCCAGTCTGCCATTTTAACCTTTTGAACATGTGCTTCATGACCTTGAACTCATGCCTAATATGTGTCTTACATCTTTCCTTCTTAAACTATGATCTTTACCTGAGCATGCACAGTAATGTGCATCTTGTGCTGAGCATGCTCAGGAATATACCCAAAGTGCTTTCTTATATAATATGTATAGGTTCCCTGAGTAAAATCCCATGTTTCCTTTGTTTTTGAGGAAGGTATTGTTTCTGTACTAACTCCAATCTTCTCCTTACCTATAGCAGGTAATAAGTTCTTTTTCATTTTTCTCTCTTCTGGCTATAGTTATTGGCTTTGCACTCACCAAGAGTAGAACCCATTGTGCTTGGTTATAAAGGCACTAATTGAGTGATCTCAAGCAGACCACAGAAGCCTTTTCCAAAGTGAGGAGGACAATGAAAGTCCTTCTGTGGGAAGAAGCAACCTGGTGTTGTGAGATCTCACTAGTATGAGAACCCAGAGCACTAGTTCAAGTCCAAGTCAGGAACGTCAGAAGAAGCCCAATGACCTAAAACCATTATATGCCATAACGCATATTTACTACAATTCAAAATAAACCTAATCCTAAATTGAAAATAAATATAAAGGAGGATAACAGAATTTTAAATGATTCTGCAATGACAATACCAACATTTTAAAATATTAAATTCTTGCAAAAATTAACATAACTGCTTTGTGGGTGCCCTAAGTACATGTTTAGTCTGTGTTAGCTTAGTAGTCTTGCCAATATTTGCATCCCAAGATCTGCCACTCATTGATTCCAAGTTCATCAATTCACCTCCTTTGGCCTCAGTTAAATGACCCGGGAGATTAAACTAACCTAGATAATTGTTAATGTTACTTCCAGTTTAAGTTGTGTGATTCTTTGTATGTATTAACTACTCTTTGGTCTTCAAACTAACATTGGAGGATTTCCCAGGTGCCTACTATTACACACTATTGGCTTCTTAACTAGTCAGGCACTGTTGATGTACACTAACCTGTTCTTGGCATTTCCTTCACTCCCACACTTTTGGTCTAACTGGGGGTTTCCAACTTCAGATATGACAACACTATGCCTGAGGTCTTCTCTTTATCATCACAGTTCACTCACCCTTAGTGGGACAGAATAAAACTGAGTTAATATCCCACAGAGCAGCTCTTAGCCAATGATTGGTCAGAGTTGGTCTGTAATTACCTCAGCTCTCTGGCCCTTAGTCAGAATAACTCTGAAGTGTACTCTACAGTCTCCCAGAATTCCCAAGTGTAATTGAAACCCAGTTGTCCACAATGGTGGCTGGCTTCACTCTTTATTGACTTCTTTCACTATCTCAGCTCCCCAGATCCCTACCAGTATATCTGGAATCACCTTCCAAATAATCTACTTGTACTCAAAGCCTTGTTCCAGAATCTCCTTTTGGGGAACCCAAACTAAGACACTAGCTATCTTTAATGACCCCTAATTTTTTCTTCCAACCACACCTTGTTTTCCTTTAGTTATGCACCCTATGAGGAAATGTATTCCTATTTCTTGCTCTAGGAATAGAATCAAGCCAACCATGGTGATGTCAGTCCACTTCCCAGCAATGGAGTAGGATTTGATCCAATTTTAGCTAATGAGACCTAGAAGAATTCTGGAAAATAGTTCTTTGCTCCAAAAAAAGAGACACAAAAATGGAAATGTCCCCTATTCTTCCACTGGAAACTGACATGTCTCAATAGGATGTTTAGAAATGCTGCCACTAACTTGTGACCATGGGAGCCAACCTAGAGGGCAATGGACTCACCGACATGCAAAGTAGAGAAGTGACAAGATTCTGACTTTTTGATGACATATTTGAGCTGTTAGAGGCTCTGAACTACTGGACTTCTTATGCGAGATAATAGATTTTGTAGCATTTAGGCCAATTTCAATAGGACTAGTCTCTTACTTGCATTTAAAAATATCCTACCTGGACAGGCACAATGACTCACATCTGTAATCCCAGCTACTTCAAAGGTGGAGATAGGAAAGATCACATTTTGAGGACAGCCTGGGCAAAAATTTAACAAGACCCCATCTCAACCAGTAAGCCAGGTGTGGTGGTACACACCTGTGGTCCCAGGTACATGGGAGTCTGTAGGTAAGAGGATCATATTCTTAGGCTTGCCCTGAGCAATAATGCAATACCATACCTAAAAAATAACTAAAGCAAAAAAGGGCTGGGGCATGGCTCAAGTGTTAGAGTGCCTGCCAACAAGCATGAGTCTCTGAGCTCAAACCCCAGTACTATCAAAAAATATATGTATTCTATCTGATATACCTTTCCAAAGATTTCAGGAACCAAAGCAAAAATTTTGATTTTAAAACTCAGCAACTTAAAAAATTAAATTCTGCATAATTTTTAGCAGATCCCTAATCATAGGGACTGGTCAAATAAATTATAGCACATACTATACATCCATGGAAAATCCTATTTTAGGAAAAATGTTTAATGGTGTGGAAAATTATTTTCAGTGTATTTTGAGTAAAAAATGAGACATTGTATGAATGTATCCAAATAACACGAAAGTTAATAGCCATAACTGTTAATAGTTGCAAGATTCCTAGTTTATATCTTCCAAGTTTTCTCTTAAGAAGATGCACTGTGGTAGGCACAGTGGTGCATATCTGTAATCCCAGCACTCGGAAGATTCAAGGATCATGAGTTTAAGGTCAGCATAGGCTACATAGTGAGACCCTGTCTCAAAAACAAATAAAAAAGAAGAAACACTGCTTTCATCCTTGTAAAAAGTGGTATTTGAAAATCTGACTTTTGTTCCCTTAAATCTCTCTTCCATTTCCTCCCTCTCTCAGGGAGAGAACCATGTCTCCAGCAGTAAATGACACATGTATGGGTAGAAAGCAGCTAGGACTCTGCAGCAAAGCAACTTTCAAAAGGTCAGCTTCATGAACTGTTCAAGGCAGAATTATCAAAATAACCATTTATCAATCATTTAGCAAGCTACTCAAAGATTATAGGCAATGTGAGAAGGCTTCCAATAGTCTGATGGACATATCTGTGTTTGCCTTCCTGCCCAAGACATTCACCATTGGGAATGCTGTAGGTACCAGCTGACCTGGCTTCAGAAGACACAGCAAGGGTTGAGGACTCTTCCATGAGCTAAGTCAATAGAGAGGAAGAAGGGTTTACAATAAAGGGATCTTCACAGGCACCAGCAGTTCATGCAATGGCCCCTGCTGAGTAAAAAGGAGAGGACACAGGCCAGGCCCATGTGGCTGATTCAGAGAATGCCATCTTCCTGGGGTATGTTGCTAAAACACATGAAAAGGCTTTTGAGAACCCAATGCCACTTCTGCACATCTAGGGATTTGAATTAGACTTGATGAAACCACAAGAACAAGCTCAAACCACCTCTTGAGTGGCAGCACACTAGAGGAGATGGTGCACTCAGCTATGCTTCAGAAGAGCTGGGTTCAAGCCTCAGACCTGGTATATACTATTTTGTGTAACTTTTGCAGTACAGTATCTAGTATAAACCTCAATTTTCTCATCTATGAAATTATTATTATTGCTGAGTATGCAACTCTTTTCATAAGGTTGTTATGGGGATCAAGTAAATGAATAAAAGAGAAAGTACTTGGTAAAACTATACAAGTCTCTACAATGTAAGCTATTATTAGTGATTCTGAAGTCCTAGTCAGAAAATGGAGAACTAGTGATTCCAAATATGCTAAGGGCAATTTTCTAACCATGCTCATCTAAAGAACCACAAAAGAAAAGATGTAACTCCTTGGAGCAGATGGTGCTAGCAGTCAGAAAGCTAAACCCTATAGGGTTGCCTTCTTTTACATCAAAGAGAAAAATTTTCACATATTAAAGACTAAGACTGATATTATTGAGAAAGAATCAAAGTGAAGGAAATAAATGAGACCCTTTTCCTTTGGACTTCATGTTTAACAAATTGTGTATGAGTCCATGAAAAAAACTTAGGCATTTGATCCCAGGCCCAATGTTGGGAGAGCATAGAAGAATGATGTTTGTGTCAGTTGAGTCCTCCAGGAAGCAAACACTTGATGCAGTTAAGAGTACAAGAGGTTGATTGGTGGAAGATGCTTACAAAAGATAAAGAGGAAGGAAGCAGTTTGGGGCAGGGAGAGCCTCCAACTACATACAGACCTGGCAAAGCCTCAGCCAATCCCAGAGGTAGCTTTGGAGCAAAGATGACCATTGAAAGGATTCCACATTGGGTAGCAGTAGCCAGACCTTAAGATCTATGCTCACTCATTAGCTGGGCTTCCCAGAAAAAGCATGACCTCAGCTCAAAATCTGAAGTGGATCCCAAAGTCCTAACAGATGGAGAGTGTCAGTTAAGTGCACTTCCTGAGGTTGAGCTACACATTCTTTCTCGAAAAGAGATCTGAGCGGTGCACCTTCGTGACTTCCACAGTGTTGAATAACACAGATGCCTGAAGACAGAAGATATTGAGACATACTAGGGGTTTTCAGGGTGGCCCCTCTAGAAAGTCTAGACTGGACTGTTGAATAGACTGCTTATGAGCTTTTACAATAGGCTTTAGAGATCACTGGGGACTAGTAGAGCTTCACCAAGAAAATATCATAGTGGCCCATCTCACTTCTTCTTTCTAGCATTACCAACCTGTCACACCAGAAGAATATGGACGATATAGTACCAATGGATTTGAGCAAGAAACTTATCAAAATTATTATCAAGATAGAAATACGGGAGCTGGAAAATAGTCAAGTTGGCCAAATTCTGATATATTTAAGCAATCATACCCGTGGAAATCAGTTAATAAGACCTCCATTTGCAGCTAATGTTTTGTGTTCAGAGGTCCAAAATGGGGATTATTGTCTTTTTCCAACACTAGCTCCTTTCGCTCATTCACAGCTTTAGTCAATAGTTCTAAATTTTTTTAGATACTCAGAACTGTTATTCACCACGACCAGGTAGGCTTCATCCCAGGGATGCAGGGGTGGTTCAACATACGAAAATCAATAAACGTAATAAACCACATTAACAGAAGCAAAGACAAAAACCACTTGATCATCTCAATAGATGCAGAAAAAGCCTTTGATAAGATCCAACATCATTTCATGATAAAAGCTCTAAGAAAACTAGGAATAGAAGGAAAGTTCCTCAACATTATAAAAGCTATATATGACAAACCTACAGCCAGCATTATACTTAACGGAGAAAAATTAAAACCATTCCCTCTAAAATCAGGAACCAGACAAGGATGCCCACTATCTCCACTCCTATTCAACATAGTACTGGAATTCCTAGCCAGAGCAATTAGGCAAGAAGAAGGAATAAAAGGAATACAAATAGGTAAAGAAACTGTCAAAATATCCCTATTTGCAGACGACATGATCCTATACCTTAAAGACCCAAAAAACTCTACTCAGAAGCTTCTAGACATCATCAATAGCTATAGCAAGGTAGCAGGATATAAAATCAACATAGAAAAATCATTAGCATTTCTATACACTAACAATGAGCAAACGGAAAAAGAATGTATGAAAACAATTCCATTTACAGTAGCCTCAAACAAAATCAAATACCTAGGTGTAAACCTAACAAAAGATGTGAAAGACCTCTACAAGGAAAACTATACACTTCTGAAGAAAGAGATTGAGGAAGACTATAGAAAGTGGAGAGATCTCCCATGCTCATGGATTGGTAGAATCAACATAGTAAAAATGTCTATACTCCCAAAAGTAATCTACATGTTTAATGCAATTCCCATCAAAATTCCAATGACATTCATCAAAGAGATTGAAAAATCTACTGTTAAATTTATATGGAAACACAAGAGACCACGAATAGCCAAGGCAATACTCAGTCAAAAGAACAATGCAGGAGGTATCACAATACCTGACTTCAAACTATATTACAAAGCAATAATAATAAAAACAGCATGGTACTGGCACAAAAACAGACATGAAGACCAGTGGAACAGAATAGAGGATCCAGATATGAAGCCACACAACTATAAGCAACTTATCTTTGACAAAGGAGCTAAAAATATACGATGGAGAAATAGCAGCCTCTTCAACAAAAACTGCTGGGAAAACTGGTTAGCAGTCTGCAAAAAACTGAAACTAGATCCATGTATATCACCCTATACCAAGATTAACTCAAAATGGATCAAGGATCTTAATATCAGACCCCAAACTCTTAAGTTGATACAAGAAAGAGTAGGAAATACTCTGGAGTTAGTAGGTATAGGTAAGAACTTTCTCAATGAAACCCCAGCAGCACAGCAACTAAGAGATAGCATAGATAAATGGGACCTCATAAAACTAAAAAGCTTCTGTTCATCAAAAGAAATGGTCTCTAAACTGAAGAGAACACCCACAGAGTGGGAGAAAATATTTGCCAATTATACATCAGACAAAGGACTGATAACCAGAATATACAGGGAACTTAAAAAACTAAATTCTCCCAAAACTAATGAACCAATAAAGAAATGGGCATGTGAACTAAACAGAACTTTCTCAAAAGAAGAAATTCAAATGGCCAGAAAACACATGAAAAAATGCTCACCATCTCTAGCAATAAAGGAAATGCAAATTAAAACCACACTAAGATTCCACCTCACCCCTGTTAGAATAGCCATCATCAGCAACACCACCAACAACAGGTGTTGGCGAGGATGCGGGGAAAAAGGAACCCTCTTACATTGTTGGTGGGAATGTAGACTAGTACAACCACTCTGGAAAAAAATTTGGAGGCTACTTAAAAAGCTGGACATCGATCTACCATTTGATCCAGCAATACCACTCTTGGGGATATACCCAAAAGACTGTTACTCCAGAGGCACCTGCACATCCATGTTTATTGCGGCACTATTCACAATAGCCAAGTTATGGAAACAGCCAAGATGCCCCAGCACTGATGAATGGATTAAGAAAATGTGGTATCTATACACAATGGAATTTTATGCAGCCATGAAGAAGAACAAAATGTTATCATTCGCTGGTAAATGGATGGAATTGGAGAACATCATTCTGAGTGAGGTTAGCCTGGCTCAAAAGACCAAAAATCGTATGTTCTCCCTCATATGTGGACATTAGATCAAGGGCAAACACAACAAGGGGATTGGACTATGAGCACATGATAAAAGCGAGAGCACACAAGGGAGGGGTGAGGATAGGTAAGACACCTAAAAAACTAGCTAGCATTTGTTGCCCTTAATGCAGAGAAACTAAAGCAGATACCTTAAAGCAACTGAGGCCAATAGGAAAAGGGGACCAGGAACTAGAGAAAAGGTTAGATTAAAAAGAATTAACCTAGAAGGTAACACCCATGCACAGGAAATCAATGTGAGTCAATGCCCTGTATAGCTATCCTTATCTCAACCAGCAAAACCCCTTGTTCCTTCCTATTATTGCTTATACTCTCTCTACAACAAAATTAGAGATAAGGGCAAAATAGTTTCTGCTGGGTATTGAGGGGGGGAGCGGGAGGGGGTGGAGTGGGTGGTAAGGGAGGGGGTGGGGGCAGGGGGGAGAAATAAACCAAGCCTTGTATGCACATATGAATAATAAAAGAAAAATGAAAAAAAAAAAAAAAAAAGATACTCAGAACTGAAAGTTCTGAGTTTCTATGAATTCTTGCTTCTCCCTTATTACATTTATTAATTCAGTTTCCAAGTCAAACACACTAGATTGCGCATTACCTCTCACATTTATCCCTTTACTTTCATTCTCATTGCAACAACTCTGGCCCTGGGCACCATTCCTTCAAACTAACCCCATGCCATAGTCTGCCAAGTGTTCTTACACATTACTCCATCCCACGCACTACACACATTGACCTTCCCTGCCACTCCAAACCATTTGTCTGCTATCCAAGGCCCCCACAATGGGGCCTTTCATCTTTGTCCTCCTTCTACCACTTGCCCATGTGTTCAACCCCTGAGCTCAGACAGATCAAATTACTGCCTTTGCTGCACCTCTTCCTGGATGTTGGCTGCCTTGCAGGGTTTTTTTCAATGCTGAGCCACACATTTTTTTGAAATCTTCTAATGTTTCTGAAATTGGGAAGCACTTTACAGTCAAGGTCAGAAGAAAACTGCTAGCCTCAGGATTACAGAAGTTATAAAAAGGTTCTTGCTGCCTATGACTGTAAGCATTCTGTAATATGTGGTAAGGATCAGTTCATCTAATTGTGGTTACAACTCTCTATTAACTTTGGGTGCTTAATTGTTACTTACCATGAGGCAGCATGTGCTAGAAACTGTTCTGGATGCTTGAGGCAAAAACAGACAAAAATCTCTACTCTGGCAGAGCACACAGCATGAAGAACTATTGCCAGATTCTGAAAAATCTATCAGTCACAGGGTCTGGTTGACTTCTAAAAGAAGCTCTTTAATTGATGGTAGGGGTGATCTAACCAATGTACAATATAAGCCTATTTGGGATTGTCACAATGAACCCCCCCCATACAACAAATATATCCTAAGAAAAAAAGCTCTTTAATGTGTAGTGACAAATAACTCAATTAGGGAGTTCCAACCAAATAGGATATGCAGACAAAACCCGTTATACTCCTAGATATTTGATTTTTTTTGAGGCTATTATAAATGGAATTGTTTTCATACATTCTTTTTCCGTTTGCTCATTGTTAGTGTATAGAAATGCTAATGATTTTTCTATGTTGATTTTATATCCTGCTACCTTGCTATAGCTATTGATGATGTCTAGAAGCTTCTGAGTAGAGTTTTTTGGGTCTTTAAGGTATAGGATCATGTCATCTGCAAATAGGGATATTTTGACAGTTTCTTTACCTATTTGTATTCCTTTTATTCCTAGGTGTAAACCTAACAAAAGATGTGAAAGACCTCTACAAGGAAAACTATACACTTCTGAAGAAAGAGATTGAGGAAGACTATAGAAAGTGGAGAGATCTCCCATGCTCATGGATTGGTAGAATCAACATAGTAAAAATGTCTATACTCCCAAAAGTAATCTACATGTTTAATGCAATTCCCATCAAAATTCCAATGACATTCATCAAAGAGATTGAAAAATCTACTGTGAAATTTATATGGAAACACAAGAGGCCACGAATAGCCAAGGCAATACTCAGTCAAAAGAACAATGCAGGAGGTATCACAATACCTGACTTCAAACTATATTACAAAGCAATAATAATAAAAACAGCATGGTACTGGCACAAAAACAGACATGAAGACCAGTGGAACAGAATAGAGGATCCAGATATGAAGCCACACAACTATAAGCAACTTATCTTTGACAAAGGAGCTAAAAATATACGATGGAGAAATAGCAGCCTCTTCAACAAAAACTGCTGGGAAAACTGGTTAGCAGTCTGCAAAAAACTGAAACTAGATCCATGTATATCACCCTATACCAAGATTAACTCAAAATGGATCAAGGATCTTAATATCAGACCCCAAACTCTTAAGTTGATACAAGAAAGAGTAGGAAATACTCTGGAGTTAGTAGGTATAGGTAAGAACTTTCTCAATGAAACCCCAGCAGCACAGCAACTAAGAGATAGCATAGATAAATGGGACCTCATAAAACTAAAAAGCTTCTGTTCATCAAAAGAAATGGTCTCTAAACTGAAGAGAACACCCACAGAGTGGGAGAAAATATTTGCCAATTATACATCAGACAAAGGACTGATAACCAGAATATACAGGGAACTTAAAAAACTAAATTCTCCCAAAACTAATGAACCAATAAAGAAATGGGCATGTGAACTAAACAGAACTTTCTCAAAAGAAGAAATTCAAATGGCCAGAAAACACATGAAAAAATGCTCACCATCTCTAGCAATAAAGGAAATGCAAATTAAAACCACACTAAGATTCCACCTCACCCCTGTTAGAATAGCCATCATCAGCAACACCACCAACAACAGGTGTTGGCGAGGATGCGGGGAAAAAGGAACCCTCTTACACTGTTGGTGGGAATGTAGACTAGTACAACCACTCTGGAAAAAAATTTGGAGGCTACTTAAAAAGCTGGACATCGATCTACCATTTGATCCAGCAATACCACTCTTGGGGATATACCCAAAAGACTGTTACTCCAGAGGCACCTGCACATCCATGTTTATTGCGGCACTATTCACAATAGCCAAGTTATGGAAACAGCCAAGATGCCCCAGCACTGACGAATGGATTAAGAAAATGTGGTATCTATACACAATGGAATTTTATGCAGCCATGAAGAAGAACAAAATGTTATCATTCGCTGGTAAATGGATGGAATTGGAGAACATCATTCTGAGTGAGGTTAGCCTGGCTCAAAAGACCAAAAATCGTATGTTCTCCCTCATATGTGGACATTAGATCAAGGGCAAACACAACAAGGGGAATGGACTATGAGCACATGATAAAAGCGAGAGCACACAAGGGAGGGGTGAGGATAGGTAAGACACCTAAAAAACTAGCTAGCATTTGTTGCCCTTAATGCAGAGAAACTAAAGCAGATACCTTAAAGCAACTGAGGCCAATAGGAAAAGGGGACCAGGAACTAGAGAAAAGGTTAGATTAAAAAGAATTAACCTAGAAGGTAACACCCACGCACAGGAAATCAATGTGAGTCAATGCCCTGTATAGCTATCCTTATCTCAACCAGCAAAACCCCTTGTTCCTTCCTATTATTGCTTATACTCTCTCTACAACAAAATTAGAGATAAGGGCAAAATAGTTTCTGCTGGGTATTGAGGGGGGGAGCGGGAGGGGGTGGAGTGGGTGGTAAGGGAGGGGGTGGGGGCAGGGGGGAGAAATAAACCAAGCCTTGTATGCACATATGAATAATAAAAGAAAAATGGAAAAAAAAAACCCGTTATACTTCAGGAATGACAGAAAACTATTTGGAGACAGTAACCTGTGTTTTTGTTACCCTCATATTTTCTTCTTTCTGCCTCCTCTTCCCCTTGCATTGCCACCACCAGCACCAATTTAAGCAAAAAGTTGTTCCCTTTCCCACATCTTCAGGGAGGAATGTGGCAAATTAGAAATAGGTATGGCTTAAGAGAGAGAGGGGAAACTAAGCCCAACTTCCTGTCAGTACAGTCAGCCCTCCTTATCCACAGGCTCTGTATCTGAGATTTCAATCAATTGCAGATTGAAAAAAATTTTTTAAAGTTGTATTTATACTGAACATGTACAGACTTTTTTCTTGTCATTATTCTCTAAACAATACAGTATAGCAACTATTTTATAGCATGTACATCGTATTAAGTATCATAAGTAACCTAAAGATGATTTGTATGTAGTTTCTATGCAAATTCATTTCATATAAGGGACTTGAACATCCTCAGATTTTGGTATCCACAGGGGGTCTTAGATCCAATACTCTATGGATACTGAGGGTTGACTATACTAGGAATACATGAAGAAGGAAGTGGTGAGACTCCAAAAAAGAAAATGTCACTTGGGTATACCTAAAAGCATGGGAGGCCAAAGGACATGCCCCAAGTGGAACTTGAAGGGACTGAGGCACAATTGGTATTAGATATGACAGGCCACATGAAAAAGGTACAGTAGACTCTCCTCCTGAGCATCTTTGGTTTTTGTTGTTTTTTTGTTTTGTTTTTTTCAATACTGGGTTTTGAACTAAGCAGGCGCTCTACGACTTGAGCCACTCTGCCAGTACTCTTGAGAACCTTTGTGCATCAAACAGCTATCAGAATCCTCTGAGTGACTTTGTGTTAAGTAAATCCCTCAGAACAGCAATAAAATTCTAGAAAGGAAGAACCTCAAGAAAGAACCATGCTGATATTTCCCACTAGTCCAAGATGGAAGGCTTAAAATGGAAGTTATAAAATGTAAAGTTATTTGTTTTTTACACACCTGAACTTATAGACTGAAAATCTTACCTGCTGTATTTATCATGTCATGAAATTAAAGGTATCAAAGAGATCAAGAATTATGAGAATATTGTGCTAAACAGCATAATGCTTGAGGAGAAAAACAATTTGGGAAAATGTTAAGATTCTGAAAAAAATTCAAATTTGATTATGATTCTAAAAGGGAAAGTGGTCTACATTAAAATTTGTAGGTGGTTCAGTTCCAAAAAAATTGTAGGGACAGATTTATGCTATGTCCCTTTTAAATGTATGTTTAATACAATGATTCTTACACTTTTTTTCCTTAAAAAGGTTTTATTTAAATTAATGGTGCATCTTACAATTGATAGAATTTTGGAAATGAGAAGAAATGCTGCTTTTCATCATTTCCAGCTGCTAAAATCTTACCCATCAGCAACCAAAATATTCAACAACAGGGGATTTGTGAAATAAATTGAACTACATCTACATAATAGAATATAGTCATTATAAATGGTCTCACAGAAGAATGTTTAATGACATGAGAAAATGCTAAAGTTAAAAAGAAAGGACTGGAGTGAGCTTTTTCTCGCTCCTGGTTATTACTGAACCTAACTGGGTGGCGACAGGATATGTAGTAAGGACACAGGATAGACAGACAGACAGAAAGTTGGGGTTAGGTGTGTTGGGTGCTCAGGTAGAGACACACAACTGCCTCATTGCTTCTTTTCTCTTATTATTCTCTTCTCTTCACTCTGCTTCTTTTCTCTATCTTTATTCTTTAAGGCCTTACTCCTTTACAATTCTTTAAAACCTTGCTTTTAAAATCTTCTTTAAAACCTTGCTTCATATTCTTTAAAACCTCTTTCCTTTTTTTTATTTATTTATTTTTTTTTATTGTTTTATTATTCATATGTGCATACAAGGCTTGGGTCATTTTTCACACTGACCTATGTTTTCCCTTAGCTTTTCTTTAGCATATTCTCTCTTAAAGTCTTTGCCCCCAGCCCTGCACTGTCCCATGTTCTCTTTAGCTTTTCTCTAGCTTAGTTTTTCTAAAGCATATATATAAAGTTCTCAGTGCAGAACTCTTTTTTAGCTTTCTTAAAATCTTGGCCCTCAGACTTGCTAGCAATTCCCCTTCAGCCATTCATTTTCCCCCTTCAGCAATCTCCCCTCAGCACTTTCCCTTTAGCAGTTCATTTTCCCTTCCAAAAGCCTTCCACATTCAAAAGCCAAAAGCAAAAAGCAAAAAAAAAAACCTTGCATCCTGCTTCAGTGAGTCTTTTATACCTAGTGGTAAACAAGGTGGAGCAGCATTTCTTGGGGAGGGGAGTGACATTGTAACAGGAGAAACCTGTGTTCCTGCTTCTCTGAAGGTAAACAACTCAGGAAAAGCAGCTGTTCAGCATTTTCCTCTTCTGCGGCCAGGACTGTGCCAATCTCAGCCTGCAGAAACATCTTAGGAAAAACAGCTGAGCTGCATCTTGCCTTCCTTATGTCCAATTCTCATAGGCTTCTCATAATCCTATCTCCACAAATGACTTGTGGCATGTGTGTCTGTGTGTCTGTGTGTCTATGTGTGTAATCTACAGATCTACCTCTAAGGTGTCTCCCAAGCTCTCTAACCTCAAAGATTGTCCTTCAATCTAACAGTCAAATGGCCTACCTGTAGTTCCATCTCATAAACCTTATATGGAAGCTCTGCTAGGGTGATTAGCCACTCAGATTTTCCTGGAAGTGAAGACTTTCCTGTGATGCAGTCTCCACGGTGTTTAAAAAAGGCTGTCCTGGGCAAATTGGGATAGTTGATCACTGCTATGGTATTAATATGTCTCCCAATAGCTGATGTGTCTTTCACAAACTTAATCCTTAAATACATATGCTAATTATATTTGGAGACAGGGCATATGGGAAGTATTTAGGATTTAGGTAAGTTCATGAGGGTGGGATTCCCCCACAGTGGCATTAGTGGCTTCTTAGTAAGAAGAGGAGTGACCTGAGTTAGCACAGTTGTTCTGTCTTCCTAAGTGATGCCTTCTGTCATGTTACAATGTGGCAAGAAGGCCCTCACCAAATACCAAGTAGATAGTAGCACCATGTTCTTGGAGTCCTAACCTCCAGAAGCATAAGCTACATAAACCTCTGTTTCTTATAAACTTACTAGTCTCATGGTTTTTGATACAGCAACAAAAAACAGACTAACACAATCACCCCAACCAGTGTTTTCCACAATGTCTCAGATTTTAAGTCAGTCCTTGCTGCAGCAACTTGCTGCTGTGTTGTCCACAAGCTCCTTCCCTGAGTTCTTGCCCCATCCCTGCTATTCGAGCTCACCTGCAGGGCCAAAACAAGGCCTTGAAGTCATAGCAAGTACCAATAAATGTTTTTCTGACATCATATTGAACCTAGAGCAACATTTCCAGCCCTTTTCCCAGGGCTCTGCACTTTGTTCTGTACTCTTTTCAGTACTTCTGAGCTATTTATCAATACATTGAATAAAGACACACATATAAAAATGACAGAAAACAAAAATTGGGATTAACACACTCTCATATCCAAAATATCTCCTAAGGTAAGCTAAAGTCAAACCAGATGTAATTAAATGGAGAGAAATACCTAGATTTCAAGTTGAGGCATTTTTTTAATCATAATATAGACTAAGGACACCTGACAAAGCAACTCATATGAAAAAATAATGGGAATTTTGGTTTGTGGAAAGTTTGTATGAGATAAGAGGATGTGTGTAGCTGCCAAAAAAGGGAAACATGATCTTTAAATATAACACTAGAAATATAATGATTAAACAAGGACTGAAATCCAGACCACATTTTCCTTTTAAGAGAGAGAGAAATGAGCTTTATCATTGGTTCTCAACAGGTATCATAATCACTCAGAAGACTGGTTAAAGCCCAGATTGGGGAGGGAAGGCACCACAGAGTTTGATTTAGTAGGTCTGGGTGAGGCCAAAGAATTTACATTTCTTTTTTTTTGTATTTTTTTTCTTTTTCTTTTATTATTCATATGTGCATACAAGGCTTGGTTCATTTCTCCCCCCTGCTCCCACCCCCTCCCTTACCACCCACTCCGCCCCCTCCCTCTCCCCCCCACCCCCTCAATACCCAGCAGAAACTATTTTGCCCTTAATTCTCATTTTGTTGTAGAGAGAGTATAAGCAATAACAGGAAGGAACAAGGGTTTTTGCTGGTTAAGATAAGGATAGCTATACAGGGCATTGACTCACATTGATTTCCTGTGCGTGGGTGTTACCTGGATAGGTAAGACACCTAAAAAGAATTTACATTTCTAACAAGGTCCAGATAAAGCTGGTCCTGGGACCACACTTTGAGAACCACTGATTTTTTTTTTTTTTGTGGTACTGGGGTTTGAACTCAGGGCCTCACACTTGGTAGGTAGGCACTCTACCACTTGAGCCATTTCCACCAGCAGAGAACCTCTGATTTAGAATGTTTTTGGAGGAGACCTCAAACAATAGCAAATACTCTAGAAGCCATGACCTGATGAAATGTTGAAAGAACTATACTTCTTGAGCTTGAATAAGAGTAACATGGTAACTTCCTAAACCATATTTGAAGGCTTATATGACAGAACAAATGGGTCCATCAGTTGTAGATCCAAAGGCAAAATTAAAGCCAGTAAGTGGAAAATTTGAGCATAAAGATATACTTTCTGCTTGAACCACTCAAAAATAGAATAGGTTAAGTTTTTTTTAATTGGTTATAGACTTGTATGAATGTTATAATTTCTTTTTTATTATATATGTATATGTGTCATAAAGTATACATACTTTTTAAAACCCAGAACCATAATGTATACTCAAAATTTAGAGGTGGTTATCTTTTGGTGGTAGTAATAAGCCAGATTTTTTCTTTGGGTTATCTGTACTATCTCATTTTAGTACAATGAATACCAATTATTTAAGTAATAAAGTACTTACAACTATAAAATGAAATGGGCCAAACTGTAAGACAGGTAAATGAGTCCCTATCCCGTGAAGTGATCAAGACAGGACAATTGACACCTTACTAAGCTTAGTAAATGCTTAGAGAAGTAGTTCTCAATCTCCAGTGTGCATCGGATTCCCTGGAGGGCTCATTAAAATACAGATGGTTCCAACCCCAGAGTTTCTGACTCAATAGGTCTGGGGTAGAGCCCAAGAATTTCAATTTCTAATAAGTTCCCAGTGATGCTGCTGGTGGTGGTCAGGGATGCCAAAATTGGAGTAGTTCTGGTGTGATACACATCCATCTAAAATGACTCGTAAAGATTCTAGGCTCCTGGTGTTTATGTCCTTATGCAATCCCCTCCTCTTTTGTATGAGCAGAACCTAATGGCTTGCTTTCAACAAATAAAATGCAGCAAAAGTGATGGAATGTAACTACTGAGATTAGACTGTAAAAGACTCTGGGAGACTTCTGCTTCCAGAGAAATAGAGTAGAAATATTTTTTCCTATTCCTTTTGCTAAGCACAACAAAAATCCTGGACACTATGTATAAACAAAACAAAAATGCTTTTCTCCTAATTTTAGTTAATTCGTGTGCCTAAGTAAGGAGTCAGTGCTTTTCTGAAAAAGCAGTTTGAGTACCTCTTACACTAGCAGACTGACACCAGCAGCCCCAAAGGCTTCAGGCTTACTCCTGGCTGAGGCTCCAGACCACCCCTAGTACATAGATAGCTCCCACAAGCTCAGGCTTCAGGTCTACCCCAACACTAGGCCAGCCCCTGACACTCTAGTCATCAGGTCAGCACTCAAAAACCCAGCTTCATATGAAGAGTGTATAATGAAATGCACTGTAAACTATTGAATGAATACTTAGTGATAGAGAAAGAGTAAGTAATAGAAGGAGTTAATCTGATTAAAATATGATATATACATATGTGAAATACCAAGGCAAAATCCCCCTTCAACAACCAGTATACACATAAAAAATGAAGAACAGGAAGGTAAAACAGGTCTTATCTTGGGGTGTGTACCAATGGAGGGGGGGAGGATAAAGGGAGAAGTTTAAGGAAGGCAAATATGGTGGTTGTACTTTACATAGTTGTATGAAAACAGAACAATAAAAGTTGTTGAAATTGTTCTAAGAAGCAGGGAATGAGGGAGAATGATAGAGGTGCTAAACGTAATCAAGATATATTGTAAAAATATTAATAGTGAAAAACAGGACTATAAAATAGGCACAGTGTAAGGGGGTACTAGTGGGAAGGGGGAGAGTGAATGAAGGAGATTAAGATGACAGTATATGGTAGATGGACTTCATATACCTATATGAAACAAAGGTAAAAAGCCTCTTATAATTGCTTTAAATGGGGCATGGAGAGAGTTGAAGGAGAGAGAAGATGGGGGCAATTAAATAATGTATAATATAAGTCTAATTAGAATTGTAACTATGAATTTCCCCCCTGCCCATATAATGAATATATCCTAGTTTAAAATATATATATTGTAAGCACATATGTCAATGTCACAATGAATCCCCCTTGTACAATTATTATATGCTTTAAAAACAAAAGAGCCTCCAAGCTGTCCCCTGTATATACAAGCTTCAGGCCCACTGGTATAAAAATAGACATATAAACCAAAGGATCATAATGAAGAGCCCTGAAATAAATCTGTACAATTATAGTCAATTGATTTTTGACAAAGGCTCCAGGACACACAACATGGAAAGGACTCTTCAATAACTGGTATTGAGACAACTGGATATTCACTAAGCAGAAGAATGAAATTAGACTCTTATCACACTATATATAAAAATCGACACAAAACAGGCTAAAGACCTAAATGTTAAGACTTAAAACTGTAAAACTACTAGAAGAAAACAGAAGAAAAGCTCTGTGGTATTGATCTAGGGCAATGACTTTTTGGATATGACCCCAAAATTAAAGAAAATAAAAGCAAAAATAGACAAATGGTTGGTTTGGCATCAAACTAAAAATTTTCTGTACTGCAAAAGAAGCAATCAGCAGAGTAAAGAGACAACCCACATAATTAGAGTAAATACTTGCAAACCATGTGTCTTATAAAGGGTTAATATCCAAAGTTTATAAGGAACTCAAGCTACTCAATACTGAGAAAACAAAGAACCTAATAAAAATGAGCAAAGAACCTGAACAGACATTTCTCAAATGAAGACATATGAATAATGGATATATGAAGAGATACCCAACACCATTAATCATCAGTGAATGCAAATTAAAACCACAATTAAATACTACCTCAAACTTGTTAAGATGGCTGTTATCAAAAAGACAAAAGATAACAAGTGTTGAAAAAGACAACAGTGTGGAAGAAAACCCTTGCACACTGTTGGTGGGGATACAGCCATTTAGAAAACAATATGATGGTTCCTCCTAAATAAAAAATAGAGCTACCATATGATCCAGCAGTCCCACTTATTGGTATATATCCAAAAGAAATGAAATCAGTATGTCAAAGAGATATATGCAATCCCATATTCACTGCAGCACTATTTATAATAGCCAAGATATGAAATCAACCTAAGTGTCCATCAACTTATGAATGGATAAAGAAAGTGTGAGCTAGATATGCAATGGAATACTAGTTTTCCTCCTAAAAGGCTTACAACCTTCATGACAACATGGATGAACCTGAAGGATATTATGCTAAGTTAAATAAATTAGGTATAGAACAACATTTATATATGTCTAAAAAACTGAACTGATAGAAGCAGAGGGTAGAAACAGTAAGTTATCAGAGGTAGGAAGGGTTGTGGTGGGGGGAGACACGTTGGAAAGATGTTGGTCAAGTGATACAAATTTTCAGTTAGATAGCAAGAATAAGTTAAGGAATATATTATACAGCATAATGACTGTATAGTTTTTAACAATGTAGTATTTTATTGAAAATTACTGACATCTGGAAGTGTGGTTGAAGTGATAGAGAACCTGCCTAGCAAGTGTGAGGCCCTGAGTTCAAACCCCAATAGCTCCAAAAAAAACTTAAAGAACATCTAACCAAGTGGAGAAATATATGCAGCTCCCAGATTTGAAGACGTGACATAGTAAAGAGATCAGTTTTCCTCATATTGATATACAGATTTAACCAGATTCCTATTAAAAATCTCTGTAAGATTTCTATAGCTATAGATAAGATTATTCTAAGATGTATATGAAAAGTCAGGTGAATTTAAAAAGCTATTACAACTTTGAAAAAGAAGAAGAAATTGGTAGGAATCCCTCTGTTCAATTTCAAGATTTATTATATAGCCATGGAAATTAAGACTGTGTGGTATTAACAGAGGAATAAACACATATATCAATGAAATTGAGTGTCCAGATAATCCATAGCCACATGCAAGTATGAACAACTGATTTTTACAAAGGTTCAAAAGCAGTATCAACAGAGAAAAGACAGCCTTTTCAACAAATGGTGCTGGAACTGTTGGATGAAAATATGAACGAATATGAACGTTGACCTAACCTCATAACTGATGCAAAAATTACCTTAAAATGGATCATAGATTTAAACTAAAAATATGAAACATTTATACAAAACCATAGGAAAAAATCTTTGGGTCCTAGGACTAGGCAGAGTTCTTGTTAACAAAAAAATGCGTTTGGGAGACAATTAGATGGAGTAGCTCTGGCACTTAAAATTTCTGCATGAACAAACAAAAGCCCAATGTAAATGGTAAACTGAAATTAGCACCTGCACCAATCAGAAATTGGGCATGGTGGCTCAAGGCTTTCCCAGACCTTGAAAATCTGAAGCAGGAGGATCATGAGTTATAGGCCAGACTGGGCTATATAGTGAAACCCTGTCTCAAAAAAACAAACACACACACAAATAAAGAAGAAAGAATGGAAGGAAGAAAGGGAAGAAGGGAGGAAGCAAAAAAGGAACTGAGGGAGGGAGGAAGGGAGGAAGGAAAGAAACAGTACCAGTCAGAAACCATCAACTAACCTCTAACTAGGGACTTTGTACTCTAATCAAAATTGTTGTCCTTGACCAGTGGGAGGAGTGAGGGCAAAAAGAGAGGATAATAGGAGATGAATATAATCAAAGTATATGATTTGCATGTATGAAAAAAGATTAATGAAACCCATTAAATCACAAAAAGGGCAGGCAATAAAAAAATCTAATAGGATGAATATGATCAAAGTACATCATATACACATAGAAATATCATCATGAAACCCTTCACTTTATACAATTATGCCAATAATGAAACCCAGCAAACACTGTTATAAAGGGGGCAGGGAGGATAAGAAAGAGTAATGGAGAGGGTAAATTTGGTCAAAGTACATCACAAGCATGTGTGGAAATATCACAAGAAACCCCTTTGTACAATTAATATATGTTAATAAAAATTATCTTTTCCTTGTTTCTGCAAACACTTTATAAAGGTTTCCCCCTTTTGTCCCTCACAGGAAAATACTAGTAATTTGAGATATGGTGCTGCCTTGATTAATGAATGAGTGGAATGCTCAAATAAACTCTTTAAAATTTAAATGTGCTTAAGTTTTTCTTTGATCGCACTTGAAATCAAAAGCATGATCCATAAAAGGAAAAACTGACAAATTGGACATTAGCAAAATTCATAATTTTTGCTCTGCAAAAGACTGTTATAAATATGAAAGAGAAGCAGGGTACAGCGGCTAACACCTATAATCTTAGCTACTTGTGGCGACAGAGATTGAGAGGATCACAGTTTGAGACCAGCCTGGATAAAAAGTTGAGACCCCCCCCCCATTTCAAGCAATAAAAGCTGGGTAGGTGGCAAGTGCCACCCACTTATAAAGAAGAAGAACACAGTCCAGGCAGGCCTGGGCAGAAAACATGAAACCCTATTTAAAAAATTACTAAAACAAAAAGGGCTGGCTGGGAGTGTGGGTTAAGTGGTAGAGTGCCTGCCTAGCAACACAGGCCCTGAGTTCAACCTCCAGTATCACCAAAAAAAATTTGCAAGTCACGTGTGCTAATTAGCTTTCCATTATTATAACAAACACCTGAGAAAATCAACTTAGAAAAGGTCTATCTAGATTCACAATGTTGGAGGTTTCAGTCCATGGTCAGTTGACTCAACAGGACCTGTGGCAAGGCAGCACATCATGGCAGGAGCACATGGTGGCAGAAAACCTTATAGTGGGAAAGCAAAAGAACAAGGAAGAGGATGAAACCCAGGGTCCCACAATCCCCTTCAAGAACATGTCCCCAAGTGACCTGAAGATCTCCCACTAGGCCCCACCTCTTAAAGTATCCCCCCACCTTCCAACAACTCCATGGACTAGAAACCAATCCTTTATCACATGAGCCTTTGAAGGACATTCCAGATCCAAACTACAGCACTACATCCCACAAAGGCGTAGGGGCTACTATGTATGTATACATGTATGTATGTGCGTATGTATGCATATGGGTATATGTATGTCTCAAAATTTAACAATAAAAATTCAACAGTAAAAAAAAATGCAACCAGACATTTCACCAAGGAGGATACAAAAAGATGGCTAATAGGCACATGCTTAATCATCAGAGAACTATCACAGATGTTTAGCAAACCTCACCACTGCTCTTGAGGCCATTGACACTCCTTCTCACACCACTTTTCCCTTCTCCCTGCCCTACAGGGGAACTGCCTTCCATGATTTGGTCCTCACAGACTCTGTTCCCAAATCAGCACTCCCATCTGCTCCATGCTGTGAGCCTCATCTGGGCGTGCAGAGGATGGCAATTCTGGGCAGTTAAATCCTCCCGAGTCAGGCCAGCCGCTGAGATGTGAGGCAAGGCTGTAAAGAATAGAGGGGCTTTCAGGCTTGGGGGAAAGAGATGGATACTGCTAGTTGCAGGCAGGAGGGCTCTCTCTGGTGCTCCCCTCATTAAGACACAGAGGCCACCAGGTTTTCCCCTCTCTTGTTCTCAGACCAGCAGGAGAAAATGGAATAACCAGGGGTTTTCATTCCCTCAGCAGCAAAAAGCCCTGACCTTTCAAATCAGTGTTCAGTGTGCTACTTAATGTCCGGCAAACTAGCTCTAGTTATTTCACAGTGGAATATGGTGAACATGGGAGAGGTACGGCTGGTTAAGTGCCATGACAAATTACCCAGTGCAGAGGGAGAAGAAACTGGTGTGTGTGTGTGTGTGTGTGTGTGTGTGTGTGTGTGTGTGTGTGTGAGAGATCCATAGGGACAGATATACCCAAACTTAAAACAGTGGAGGGCGGAGGCCTTTAAGATTCTTTGAAACTCCCAGGTGGAACCTAGGTCAGACACACATCCTGCATGAACCTTTCCTGCCCAGCTGGGATATCCTGTGTTTGTTGAAAGGACCACACAGGGAAGCTGTGACCATTGTCCTTTCCGAAATCTGCCAGTGAGCCCCTCCCCAGGCTGAGGCAGCAACCCCAGGCAGAGGAAGAATGACTCTGGAAACACTGTTATCAGCATCCTCCATGGACTTCCTCACCAACTGCCCAGCCTCATTAGCCCCAAGTTCCTCAGCATCCTTAGACAGAAACCTAGGAGGCTGGGATGGGCTTTGCACCCTGAAGCCAGCTGCCTCTGACAGCTTCCTCTCCGGTCAAGCCCTCCCCTGTGCAGCCCTGAGTGGGCAGCTGGAGGCCGCAGCCACAGCCCAGAGCCCAGGATGGAGCCCCAGCTGGTGCCTCAAGCTGGCGCCCTCCACCCAGCCTGGCTGGCCCTGCTGCTGATGTGGGTCTCATTCCTGAGCTGTTGTTCCTCCTTGCCAGCTTCTCCCTCTCCTTCTCTGGTGTCCCGAGTCAGAAGCAGCTACAATTTGGGAAGGACTTTCCTCGGTCTTGATAAATGCAATGCCTGCATCGGAACATCTATTTGCAAGAAGTTCTTTAAAGAAGAAATAAGGTCAGACTCTCCATCAAATAACTCTGAGGGGCAAAATTCTGTTCCCTCCATGTGAAGATGTCCAGGAGTTTCTTGAAAATAAACTGGGATGTAATTTATGGGTGGGAGCTGAAACAAAATCATTTAATGAAAGTGGTAACAGATTGGAGTTGGAGTGGGTAGGACAGAAGGGCTGAAGCCAAATTTCCTTCCTTAAATGCTAAATCCAAAGGCTCCTTTTGAAATGAAAACTTGACATTATCTTTTCTATGAATGGAGTGGCCTGGGCTGTTGAGTTTTCCACGTTCATTTCTCGTGGTGGGGGAATAAAATTTATAGCAAGCCCTCTATGTGGCAGATACTTGGAACCATCTGGTTGTTAGTACTTTGCACCCGTTATTCAGATGGTGAACTGAGATGCAGCAAGATTAAGTGACTTGACATAGAGCACCTCCTAATAAGTGGCAGATCTGGGATACAAACCAGGACAGTTTGCTGTAAAGTTTCAGAGCCAGCTTTCTGTTGTGTGACATTAAATCAGAGGAAAATTGGTGTTTAGTAGATTGTGCTGCACATGGCTGTCACCACACACTGAAATTCAAAACTATCAACACAAAGTCAGTGAGCTTTTACCAAGGTTAAGACCCAGCAGGTGTTGTGGTGACAGCCACTATAACTCTGGTCAGTGCCCTCCAGTGGGTCAGGAGGTGGGAGCCATGTTACAAATGATAAGGCTTGGTCTGATGCAGGCCAGTGTAAAGGACCCCCAGGAGCTCCAAGGAGGGGACGTTAATTTCAAATGGGAACTGGGAAAAGGCTTTTCTGAGGGGAAGAATTCTCAACTAGCCCTTAAAGGATGGCCTCAAATTCCATGGCAAGGGAAAGGCTTAGGCAGAAGCAGCTTAAGCAAAGGCACAGAGGGGTGGGAAGAGTAGAGAGGTGCTTAATGGCGGGAGCACTGGATGTATATGAGGCACGGCAGAGGAGGAGGCAGGGAACCTTGAGTGCTGTGTCAAGGAATTGAGATCTTAACCTGTGGATCAGTGGTTCCCAACATTTTCAGTACCACAGACCCTTTGTTAAAACCCCCTTCTCCTCTACCCGCCCCCAAGACCCTAACTGGTGCTTGTAAGATTCAGTGACCAAATAAAAGGCAGAAACAATGATTTTATTACCGATCCATATTACCAAAGACATTTTTGATTATTCAACCAAATTACTAAAGAGAATGATAAATAGAAAATACCAATTGAAAATGCTAAATTTAAGAGATCTTAAGTATTTTAGGGAGTGGATATGGACTTTTCTTGTTAAGCCTTTTTTTTAAAATTCATCTTTAAATGTGGAAAAGTTGAAAGAGCCCCAGTTGGGGCAGTTCTTATGGTCTGCAATGGCAAAAGTGTTAAGCTGGAAAGGGGAAGGTGAGACCCATGTTTCAGGAAGATCTCACTGAAAGCAGTGTGCAGGATAGACTTGGGCTGTTGTCAGGGGCAGTGAGACCACTTCTCATAGTCCAAAAGAGAGATTATCAACTACACAGTTTGTTGACTGACTCTGTGTGAAAGGAAATAAAGATAGAGACGTTGAATGTGAACTCAAAAGTGTCCGATCCAGCAAATGAAGAGGAGCAAAAACACAAGTGAAATGGTATTGATTCCTTGGGGAACCAAGGCAATGAAAATATGGATATATTTTAAACTAGGAGGGAGAGAAATTAAGGGATTGAGCTGAAGAGTTCCCATCCTCCCTCTTCACCAAGTGACAATGAGTGAAGTTTTTCTCACCAGGTAAGTACTGGCCAAATTCAGAAGGCATTGCCCTAAGTGGGTTTGTGCTCCATTAAAGTTCAGGCTATTATTTCACTTCTCTAAGATCCATTCTCCACATGTGCTTGAAAGGGAAGTGTGCAGAGTTCATCCGCAGCACAAACGGGCGGAGGGAGACAAGGAGAGAGTCTGACAATGTGGACTTGTTTAGAAGACTTCTCAGTACTTTATAAATAACTTTTTATTATTATATATGTGGTACCTGATAATTTTAGAATTTTTAAGAATATTGATAAAGGAAAACACAGAATAAAAATCACATATGATTCCTTCCCCAAGATCGCCTCTCAGAGCTGTATATTGGTGCAACACTTTTTCTAAGAATGAATTAAGAAATGTTTTCAACAAAAACATGATCGTACTTGCACGCTCTCTTGGAACCCTTTTAAATTTAAACCTTTTAATTTTAATTTAAATGAATTGTACGAAGGGGTTTCATTATGATATTTATAACATGCTTATAATGTAGTTTCATCAAATTCACCCCATCTATGTTATTTTCTTAACCCCTCTCCTTGCTTTTTAACAAGGGATTACATTATGCTACTTTCATAATATATAAAATGTATTTCTGTAATGTTGACCCCCTGTCACACTTTCCTTTCCCCCATCTGTTGGTCTCCCAAAAACCAGTCCCCCTTTTACAATCATGTCATTTTAGGTCTGTATTTTGAACTATTTGTCTTTCTGAGTTTGGTTTATGACATTTAACACTCTGATCTCCAGTTCCATCCATTTTCCTGCAAACAACATAACTTCATTCTTCTTTATGGCTGAATAATACTCCATTGTATATATGTGTGTGTGTATATATATATGTATATATATATATACTACATTTTCTTTATCTTCTGTGAGCTTTTATTCAACTATATATTATGAACCCCTTTCCACATGATTAAATATTTTCCATGATTTGATTTTTAATGGCTTCATGATACTCAATTACATCAAACAAGTATAATTTATGTAATTAATCACTACGATGAGACAACTAGGACTTTTTCCACTTTTCAGAATTATAACCAATGTTATGTTGAACATTTGTGGTGACATTTTGTGCACCTATATTATTAATTCCCTATCAAAAAGTTATAAAAAAAAAGTGGAACATCAAAAAAGGGCAAATTTTAGGAGTTATGTATGTGTATATATATCTTCAAATGGATACTTCTACCTATAGAGCTCACTTCTTGAGCACTCACAAACATTTACTATTAATATTAATTTATTATAATATGTCAAGTAAATAATATTTATACATTTTATATATTAACTATATAAAGTATTATATTAGTATTATATGTTAATTATATTAGTGTTATTTTTGTATTATGTCATTTATACATTATATTAGTATTGTATGTTAATTATATATCATATAATTTGTATGTCAAATATATTGATTAATACCAATATGTATAATTTACATTAATTTAATATTAATTATATTTTAGTTTACATTTCTTCCATGTCAAACATTTTTTTCAGATTTATCAGCCATTTGTGTTCCTTCTTTGCTAAATTGTCTAAAGGTTCACACTCTTTTTTTTGTGGTGGTATTGGGGTTTGAACTCAGGGCCTCCCTCTTGCTAGGCAGGCACTCCACCACTTGAGCCACCCCACCAGCCCTAAAGGTTCATGCTCTTCCCCTCCTTCTTCTCCTCCTCCTCCTCCTTCTTCTTCTTCTTCTGCTTCCTCTTCCTCCTCCTCCTCCTTCTTCTCTCTCTCTCTGTTCTCTCTCTCTCTCTTTCTCTCTCTCTGCTGGAAATGGAAGCCAGGGCCTTGTGTATGCTAGGCAGGCACTATACCACTGAGCTACATGCCCAGCCTCTCCCCGCTCACCTTTGCCTCTCTTTCTAATGGTGTGTCTGTTTATAATGTTTGTGTTGATTTTGTCTCTGAACATTTCTCTACTTTTTAAAAATGACTCTCATTATACCTCAGAAAGTCCATCCCAAAGTCTTAGAAGTTTGGCTGTAATGCTCTAGGCCAGCGTGAGCACTCCATCCCTGGTCCTTGCTAAAAATTGGAAAATGCAGGAATCCAAACAACAGATGGGCTACCCAGACTAACTGGGTACACTGAAGACCCATGATTCACAGATGAACACTACCTGTCCTTCTTTCCTTTATCTTCTTTGGTAAGAATGCTAGTGATATATCAGAGGCTTCCCATACTCAGCCACTGACTGCTGAAAGTTTGAATTTTTTCTGTACCAGTTTTCCCATGCATTCTGCGTTGTCTTTTGCAACCTGAATAAAAACATTGAAGAAAGCTAGGAAAGTGAGTGAACCAAATTGATATACTCTGCCTATTGATATACCTAGAAGTGAGATTCTGGGGGTCACACCAACTGGGAGGATCCATGAGGATCTACGTGATCAGTATTGTGCATGAGGTGGGAGATAAGGGTACTTGATGACAGTATTTTGGAATTACTTAGGCCAAAAAGAATGCAGCTTATCCAACAGTAACCAGTGGTGTGGTGAGACCACAGTAAGCTTGTAAAAGGAACATCAGGCATGGGCCTAGAAAGATGGTGGATGTTTTGGGGTTTTTGGTGCAGTGCTGGGGAATAGAGAAAAGAGGCAAGAAATATTTAAGAAGGCATGTCTATATGCAAGGAAAGAGGACATTTCATTTGAATTCCAGTGCTGAACCTTTCTGCCCCACACCCAGCCTACTCTCCATTTTGAAAAGCTTGGAGTGTTGGCTTTGATGCTTCCTCTTATGTCTAAGAAACTGTGATCTTACTTGTCCATCTTTTAATGCAATACAGAATTCAGTCAGCCTCACTTCAATGATGCTTGTTATCTCAATTCAAAAGGAAGATGAGAAAGCTGGCTCTGTTTTGTAGTTTTCCAAATTCCAGCATATTAACATTTGTCAAATAAAAAGCAGGGCCCATTTTCTCACTGACATTCTTCTATTCAATTAAATAGATGACCAATAGTGTAAGAATACACATTTCCTATTTGATGCAATAAATGCATTAACATTTTGAATGGGGAAGAACCTGTATATTTGCCTCAGTTAGTCCTATGGAGTGCCTTGAGCCATCACTGAACCTGTGCGTCACCTACCAAATCTTCTCAGCAGAGTCACCACAGGAGGTGGGAAGGAAAAAAAAAAGGACAATGAGCTTGTCCCACAGGGTAAGATGTCTCTTCCCCAAGTTCCACCAACTGGGTGAACAGTAGCCTGCAAATTTGCCTCCCTGCACCACCGATAGTCTATAATTCTTCAGACAAGACACAAGTCACATAAATGCTCTACCTTCAATATTCTCATCCGCTAAACACGATACGAATAGGAGCAAGGACAAAATAAACTTTCAGGATCTTGTCAGCTCTAATCCATAATAACGTTATCAATCTGTTCCCATGAGCTAATTCATAGGATGACAGAGAAATAGTGATGGAAGTGGTGAAGGTTGTGAGATCTGGAGCCTTGAATGACACTTTCTGCAATTCCTACTTATGCTACCTTGGGCAAATGATGTAGCCATTCTGTGCCTCAGTTTCCTCATCTGTGTGGTTAATAATAGTATCAGTCTCATGGATGTATTGAAGGAATTAAATAGATTAGTACACATAAAGTGTTTAGCAAAGTGACTGGCACGCTTAAGTGTTTCATAAATTTGTGTTACTATTATCATTACCTAAAAGAGCCACCTAGTTGTAAATCCTTAGTCCTATGTACAGTTAAAACTCCACAAGCAAGAACGGCCACAGGAAACAAGCAGACAGGGCTTCCTGGGCCCTTCCTGATCCTCCCAGAGGGGTGGACACTTTTCCATGGTTGTCCTGAAACTTTGAGTAAAATTGACTAATTACAAGTTTACTGTGTTTCATCTTTTTAGAATTCCTTGGGCCTACTTCCATTGCACAATGCAAATCATTGCATTACAGAAGTTTATTACTGACAGTTTCTGTTGAAACACCTTTCCAAACAAGGGAGGGCAGAGCTCTAGAACATTCCTTGGAGACTCAGAGACTGAGGGTCTCCAGCTCCCTGGACAAGTCCCTTGACCTCTTTGCCTTTGCAAGTTTTTGTGTAGTTTGCCTTACCATCAAGACAATAGGAAAGGGTTGGGGTTATGGCTCTGTAGCACAGCGTTTGCGTAACATTCACAAGGCCCTGGATTCTACCCCCAACTCAATCAATCAATCAATAAATAAACAAACAAAATGAGGGAAAAAACAGTAGCAAAAGCTTGCAGTCTCTTAGGGTAAAGTTGTGCCTTGTAAATGGGAAAACAATCTAGGGTTTGGGGCTCATCAAAATGCTGATCCTTCCAAAACATGTTACCCAAAACTCCTTATCATGGGGTTGTGCAATAGTGCCCACTAGTAAGAATTTAAAGATTCTCATTTAAATTAAATATGTAATATATTATATAACCTCAATTTCACTTGCAGTGTGACCCTTAATTAATAATAATGAGGGCAGATTTTTTTCTAAGTAATTTTTCATATGTAAATCAATAGGCAATTTAACACTCTTCCCTAATGGAAATGTCAGCACACAGCTGGAGAAATGACTACAGAGATAAAGTAACCACAGGGCCTAGGAAGTTGGCAGGCAATAATAGGGCAGTGCCTCTCCCCTGAGGATTAAAAACTGACCAGGCCTTGTGTACAATTACATACCTCCTGGAGCCTAGATAGCTTCAGATTTGGTAATCATTCAGCAGCCATGGTTGCCTGAGACTTGGTTGGTGCTGATGACTTAAGTCTTTGGATTAAAAGCCAAATTGATGGGGCTCCTTGGGTTTGGATATAGAGAGGCAGCAGTCTTCCCAGTGCTAGCCCAAAAGCCTCTTTGAGAACTATGGTTCCAAAATCCGGGCATTGGTTAGAGAATGGGTGGTTTGGGCAACCAGTACAAGGAAGGGGAACAACGACGGGGTTTGCTGACAGATACCCCTGCTTGGTTATGTACTCTCTGACCTTGGGCAAGGTACTTAAGCACTATAAGCCTCAGTTTCCACACCTATAAAGTAGGAGTGGGGCATGATAAGAATCAAAAGTGTCAGTATGTGTAAAGCTACCATCTTTTGCATGGATTAGAAGTTCAGAAGGACATAGCTAGTCCTTGTGTACACGTTGAGGGAAGAAGACAGTTTCTATATGACCCACACCTCTCTCACCTTTTCTGACATCACAACTGTACTTCCCTAAGTTTGAGGAAATAAAAATAGCCCTCTCATAAAATGAGTTTTGAAAACTTCAATCTAAGGAAGAGAAATGAATCGGGCAGACTGCTGTCCCATCTCTCTGTCCTTCAGTTCTGCTGACCTCCCGCTCACAGGTCAATAGTAAAAGGATTATTCTTTCAACAGGTTTGACAACTCACTGGATTCCCACCTCAGACTGCCTCCTGACTACTTGCCTTCTTACCCTGCAAATTACTCAGATGATTCCAAAACCTGGCGCCCTGTGGAGATCTCTAGGCTGGTCAGTAAGTACCAAAATGAGATCTCAGACAGGAGGATCTGTGCGTCCGCATCAGCTTCCAAGACTTGCAGCATTGAGCGCATCCTACGGAAAACAGGGAGGTTCCAGAAATGGCTGCAGGCCAAGCGTCTCACACCAGACCTGGTACAGGTGAGTGTGTAGGTCATGGACAGAGGCGGGAGGGAAGGAGAGGGAGGAAAGAAGGGAGGATAAGAAAGAGAGGGAGAGAGAGAGAGAGGTCCATGTCTATCTCACACCTCATTCTGACAAAAAGAAAAGGTTGAGTCTATCCAAAATTTGACCAAACACTGTCATAAAACAGAGAGTTTGTGAAAAGACAGGAGCTAATCAGGATTTCCTTATAACACCCTATCTCATTGTCATCCGCCATTCTCTTTCATGAGACCCTTGGCAATTGTTTGAGAAATATTCAGACCCCATGTCTACTCTAAAGATCTGGTAATATGACTCTTACCAGACCACCTCCCTGACAGGGTTTAACTCACCTGCAACATTCCCCTGGCTGCCTTCACCAATCCCCAGGCCAGGTGAGCATCCTGCTATAGAAGCTCCTATACATATATACATCCCCTTTCACAATACAGAGAGCCTACTTTGAAAATCAGCTCCTTTTTCTATCTCCCACTGTAAAGAAGAGCCAAATCTTGTTCATTACAGAAGCAGACTGTGATAATACAGCACCTCTTCCCATCTCAGAGCTCTGCACTCATTCCTGCCAGTACACTGCTCTGGGAATCTCAGCACATTGTTGGTGCCATCATATCTTGCATTGGTTCCCACCAAATTGTCATCTCCACTGTCATCCAGCATAGCCATAGACCTCACATGCATTCAGCTGAGTCCTTTGGAGAAGAAGATGCCCCACCTGAGGATTAGAATGTAGTTCACCTTCAGCAAAGGTGGAAAGAGGCTCCCCCTAACCTTCCTGCCATGGTAAGGCTGGAGGACTTAAACTGACCTTATCGTGGTGATGCAAAGGTAGCTTCTCACACTCCTTGGACCAATATCTCTTTCATGTGGGCACCTAAGGCTTCCTTTGGTGAGTTCTGAGCACTAACATGCCCTCCTGTGACCTCTTCAAGATGAAGGACATGAACCCAGACTTAGTGGTGTACCTGTATAATCTCAGGACTTGGACACTGAGACAGGAAGATCACAAGTTTGAGCCCAACCTGAGCTACATAGCAAGTTCAAAACCAGCCTGGGTTACTTAGTGAGACCCTGTCTCAAAAAATAATCACCAACCAGGTATGGTGGCACACACTTGTAACTGCAGCTACTCAGCAGGCAGAGGTAGGAGGATCATGACCCAAAGCCAGCCTGAACAAAAAAGAGGGAGATCTTATCTAAAAAAACAAACTAAAATAAAAAAGGGCTAAGAGTGTAGCTCAAGTGGTCAAGCACTTGCCTAGCAAGCGCAAAGCCCCAGTACCACTAAAAAAAAAAAAATCCCCCCCGACAAAAAGGATAAAGGAGATGGAGAGAAGAAGACTCACTTGTTCCTAGGTATCTCACCCATTTAATAAGACCATTTGGCTTTGCTCTTAGGTTTTGTGGCATGATGGCTAATTTATATGTCAACTTAATTGGGCCACCAGTTGCCCACAGTATTCTGAGTGTTTGTAAAGGTGTTCTGGATCGGATTAGACTGGCTATAGCAAATTGCCCTCCCGAATGTGAGTAGACCTCATTCAATCCACTACTGGCATGGATGGAATAGTGATAGAATGAAAAGATGACACAGAGACATAGGAAGAACTGAGCACTTTTGGTTCCCATTCATCCATTCCACAAGTTTCAACAACTGTGCTACATCCTGGGGTTTCAAAGATGAGTCAAACACAAGCTCCACCCCTAGTAGCTTGGAAATAGACAGGAGCAAAAATCACCTCAAAGCAATGTAGTTGATGTTATGATGGCACTGTATGGGAATAAGAGACAAATTACTCACTTGGATTCTTCATTCACTGACTAGTTAACCTTGGATTTAAGCCCAGGGCTTCACTCTGCTCTGGCATTCCTCCTCCAAACATCGGGTGGGAGAAGGGCTTCTGAATGACCTCAAAGACCCTCCCTGCTCTGACATTCTTTTACTTAAATGGCTCTGCTTCATTTACTTAACAAACTCTGACTGAATGTCTTCTGTCATCAGGTTCTGGGCTTGCCTTTTCTTGTTTCTCAAATGGCAGTGAATGGTACCTGCTCTACCTGATTCACTCATTCTAATGAATTTATAGATATGAAGATGTCTTAGGAAAAAAATCTATCACTATAGAAATGCATGGGAGCATTCTTTTTTATGGTAACTGGGGTTTGAACTCAGGGCTCACGCTTGCTAGGCAGGTGCTCTACCACTTGAGCCACTCTACCAGTCTACACGGGCTCATTCTTGTAATAAGTGTGTCCTGTTAATTTATTGTGTTCAAATTTTCTCTATTTATTTTGCCATCTTGTGCTTGATATGCAGCTAAATACATTTCCCTTCTTTCTGCCCAAACAACATCCTGACTAGGCAGACCAAACCATAACCATTTCACTTTAGTTTGGCTCTCCCCTAACCTATCTTTTCATCCCCACCAGATTTTCCCCTTCCTTATAAAAACCAGCCATTTTATAAGTCTGGATAAACTCCATTCTTCTTTTATCCATCAAGATCAATTATTCCTTTCTGGCACCATCTTCTACCTTTCCTATCTTCCTTTCTAGAGATCCTTTGCCCTCGGGATTCCACAGCCTTCACACTCTTTCCTACTCCCAGGCCTCATCTGGGCAGCAACTAAACTCCTCCTCTTTTCTTCTTTGCATAATTCGCCCATCAGAAAGCTTCAAATAAATGTGTCTTCACCAAAGGCAGGAAAAAAACTCTCACCTACCCACCCAAGAGAATTAAAAACAAACAAGAGTTCAAACAAAAACTTGGAAGTGAATACTCACAACAGCAGTATTCATACTAGCCAAAAAGTGGGAGCAACACAATTATTCATCAACTGATGAATGGATAAACAAAATGTGTTGTATGCATACATGAAATATTATTCAGCCATGATAAAGAAAGAGGTACCAATTCATGGGGCAACATGGTTGAACCTTGAAAATATGCTCAGTAAAATAAGCCAAACACAAAAGGCCACACATGATTCCATTTATAAGGAAATGGCCAACATAAGCAAATCCATAGAGACAAAAAACAGACTAGTAATTGCCAGGAGCCAGGGGGCAGGGAGAATCAGGAGTGGACTGCTCAATATGGGAGTGATGAAAAGGTTCTGAAATTAGAGGTAGTTGTGTTGATCACACAACCTTGTGAATGTACTAAAAGCCACAGAACTGTACATTTTTAAATGGTTAAAGGGGTGACTTTTATGTTATGTTAATTTTAGATTGATAAGTCATTTTTTAAAACCTAGCGTATCCTGTGACTCCATTCTCTTAGATCCACGTGATGGGCAACTAACCCAATAATTTGATCCATGCCATGATGTTAATATCTAGTTGCATTTATTTCATTGTTAGCCTTCCAAGAAACTATTTGAATATGAAGCCAATATTGCAAATATTTCCACTAGTCCATCATGACTGTCTTGGACCTTCCTAATACTGCTAACTGTCCCTATCTGCAGCATCCACATTTGTGAATTCAACCAACCACAGATAAAAATATTCTATGGTTCTGCATACTTGTAGTTCTAGTTACACGGGAGACTGAGGCAAAAGATTCTCTGGAGCTCAGGAGTTCAAAACCAGCCTAGGCAACACAGTGAGCTCCTGACTCAACTACAACAAAAATCTTTAAAAATTGTGTCAGTGCTAAACACGTACAGACTTTTTTCTTTGTCACTATTATCTAAACAATACATTATTTATTCCCTAATAACTACTTACATAGCATTTAGCATCCAGAGATGGTTTAAAGTATACAGGTAGAGGTGCATAGGTTTTATGCAAGTACTATGCTATTTTATATAAGGGATTGGAGCATCTGCAGATTTTGGCATCCATGAAGGGTCCTGGAACCAATCACTTATGATTGCTGGAGGACAACTGTACATCCTTGTGTCTTCCCTTAGTAAATCCAGATGTGGGCCCAGAATTCTTCTCAAACAGCTTTTGTCTTTGATCTTATCTGGAATGGGACAAAATCTTTGCATGACAATTCATTCCAGATTTGGCTACACAGCTCTGCCCTATTTTTCTGATAATTCACCACACATGAGTCCTAATTTCTGGTTTGGAAATCATTATCTTTGTATAATTACATGGGAGTTTCATGCACCAAATGAAGAGCTATTATAAGGTGAATGGTAGGAAGATGTGCCTCATCCTTCAACTTATACCAAATAGCCTAGTGCCAGCTCAGCCTACCAGTCAAGCAAGCCCCTGGAATTCTCTTGGTGCTTGACTTAAGTGGATTTTTCTTGATTTTCTCAAGAGCCACTTGCCAACAGGGATCCATGCCAGAGCCCTCAATTATTTGTGTGTGTGTGTGTCTGTGAGAGAGGGAAGAGGTTGGTATTGACGAAGAGAGGCCACAAGAGACTAACAGGCTTTGCTCAGAGAAGTGGCAAGGCAGAGATGAGAGGAGAAAAAAATCAAAGAAATGAAAGTAAACTGAAGGGAGGAGGGATCTGACTTGTTTATGGGCATTGGAACCTTGGCTGTCAGTCTTATTTATGAATAAATAAAGTTCCCTTGGATGAAGAAAGGCCCCAGCAGCCATCATCAGAGGCTGAGCCTGAAAGTCTAGGGCTTCCCTCCAGCGTGGCCACGTGCAGCTTTGTCTTAAGTACACTCTCCCTACAGCCAGAGACAGGATGCTACAGCAGGGGATGCCAAGGAGGAGGACAGAACCAAGAATCAAGAAGGGGATGAAACAATGCAGTGTGTGTGTGTGTGTGTGTGTGTGTGTGTGTGTGTAGCACTTATGCTAATAAAAGAGTGACTTTTCTCCTCTAAAAGCTGCACTGTTCAGATGGGAATGTCCCACAGCCTAAATTACTAGTACACAAATAGAACCAGAGCCAAGAATACCACTCAGAGTTTTTTCATGATGTGCTTATTCACAAAACCACAAAGAAGGCTTCCTCTGCTATTAAGCCAAACGCAAAGGGGCAAGCACCCTAGGAAGCCCGTTGCTAATGAGAGAAAAATACATATCCTTCATCATGCCCCCATCCCATCCCTTCAAGTACCATCATATCTGCTTAAGACATTGTCCTAAACACAGCCCTTACTCCCAACAGTTACATTCTCCAACGAGAATGAATCAAATGGCCATGGAACCTTTTCTCCCACTAGATGGCAGTATAGAGTGTTAAAGCTTTGTTCGAACAAGGACAGCTGGCATTTTTACTTCCTAGGTCTCCATTATTTCTTTAAATAGATAGAATTGAGTAAATAGCAACTTAACCAAACTGCACTTTAACCACGCAATCAAAATATAGGCCTATATATGTAACTACCCAACAAGGGAAAATAATATTTGCTTAAATTTAACTCAGAAATATTTAAGAGGCATTCACAGGACCTATGCTAGGCACTAGGAGGGCACAAAGATGCCAGGACAGTATCTCTGCACTCTGGAAGATGACACCCCAGTGAGGAGACACACCACAGTAAACTCATTATGATACAAGACAGTTTATGATAAAGTGTTTTAATGAAGATGCAAACTGTATATTGGATTCAAAGTGACTTCTCAGACCATAATTTTTTTTTAGCTCCTCACAGGCTACTAAGTCAAACACCCTTCTAAAACATCGCAGTACTTTAAAAAATAATAGCATAACTATACTAATGCTGAAAAACAGCTGTATTGTTTTCATACTTATCTAACCTTGAAATCAAAAATGAAATGACTATTCATGGGAAAAGAAATTTAAGCAACCAAAAGTGCCTTGCCAGTACCACATGAGACAATATTATTGGTCACATGTCCCTTGATGAATAGTCTTCCAAATCAGAGCCCTATCAGAAGTACGTGGTGACTATGAGATCATGAGATCTTCTTCCTTGTGACCCTTGGAAAGGAGTCACTGTGCTGTATGTTGTCCATAGGAGTTTTGAGAGCAAACTATAGAGATATTATGGGATGGATGCAAGTGTCCCTACAACTTACTTTCTCCTTCCAATCATGAAGTTGATAAGAGTTGAAACAACTAAGATTTTGAATAATGGAATCTGTTTAGGGTTAGAACTACTGAGACTTTTTACCCCACATTTGTGACAATGGAATGGAGATTTGATCTATTAATTTCCAGGCCTCCGTTGTATTAAAGACTCATAGAAAAGGGATTAATAGATCATCCAGTCTGTTCACTAAAGTGACTCTTAAATCATTCTCAAGGGATCTCATGAGTGAAAAGGACACAGGGAAAGCCTTCCCCAGTCTTAACACAGACAAATTGAAAAGGAAAAAAGAGGCAAGAGAAGACTAGAGGAAATGTAGATGTGAGATGGGTCACCAAGAGTCTCTTCCAGATAACACTCAAATACAGAATAGAGATAGTCTCCCAGCAAAACCTAAGTGAAACCTGAACAATCATGGAGACAGACAATGCAAGGCAGGTTTCCTCTTATAAGGTTTTCAGCTGTCTTTGATCTTATATGTTAGTCAGCCAAATCCCCTCTTAAAGAAGTCAAGCCATCCTTTGTTCTTGCTATGAAAGTCTTTCTTTGATAGCTCCTTATCCTTATTCTGATGTACAACAGTCCTCCTTCCCTTTATCTACAATATCACTTACTACAGTTTCAGTTCAGTTATCTTCAGTCATCAACGTCCAAAAATATTAAGTGGAAAATTTGATAAATAATCAATTCATAAGTTTTAAGTAACTTTTATTACAGTATACTGTTATAATTGTCTTATATTGTTATTGTTATCTCTTACTGTGCTTAATTTATAAATTAAACTTTATCAAAGTTATGTATGAATAGGAAAAAGCTGCTCAGAGAAAAATTGTAAATCATTGCAAGAATCCCAGGGTTGAAAATGGGAGGGGCAGGGCAGGTGGCCATTCTGTACTGTAGCATTTAAGATCTGGAAGAGAGGCTGGGTGTGCTAGTGCCAGTCTGTAATCCCAGCTACTAGAAGAAGCAGATGGATGATGAGTTCCTGGGCAAAGGTAGTGAAAGCTTGTCTCAAAATACAAAATAAGGAGAGATCCAAGATGGCGACAGGAACACAGCCACAGACCTTCTGACCTCCGTGATCCAGGGACTTTGATAAGAAGCTGGAGACATGCTTGATTGAGGTAAAGCACCAGGGAGAGCTGAAACATAAGCACTCTGAACCCCTAGCTCATGGAAGGCCTCTCCACACCACCATATACTAAAAGAATAGCAGGCACTGCAGACTAAGCCCTGCCCCATAGGCCCACGGAGCCACTGCTCTGCACACCGCTGTGGGATCTCTGATCCTTTGCCCCACTAGGATTGTGCTACCCCAAACTCACACCCCTCAGAATCGCAGGATCTCCATGGGACAAGCCCTTAAGGCTGGGGATCCACAGACATTTACGATTTCTGCCAGACCACGTTCCCCCCAGGCCTGCACATCCCTGCACGATCTCTGCTGAGCTACATGCCCAAGGCCTGCACAGCTCTGCAGGAACTCCATTTCACTGGACCGTGCCCCCCAGCCTTGCACGATCTCTGCTTTGCTGGCCACACCCCCAAGGCCTGCACAGCCCTGCAAGATCTCTGCTCTGCCAGTACATGCCCCCAAGGCCCACTGCACCAGAGATACAAGGCCCTGCAAGATCTCTGCTCTGCTGGGCCACAATCACAAGATCTGCACATCCCTGCACACTATTCACTCCGCAAGCCTGTGCCCCTAAGGCCAGCCAAGCCAGGGACCCACACATGAACGATCTCTGTTCTGCTGGACAGCACCCTCCAAGCCTGTCAAGCTGGGGATCCATAGACACACAGGATCTCCACTCTACTGGCCTGCACCCTTCAGGCACACCAAGTCCACAGTTGCAAAGGCCTGCTACTTCAACTCAGCTAAAGGCTTCCACCGGAAGACCTATGGGATCCCACCCACCATCCACTTGCCAAAGGAAGGCTCCAACCTACCTAAAAGACACACACAAACAAGTCTGGATGCTAAAGAACTAGCATCAGAACAACTAAGACTGCAATTCTACTGTTCCAGAAATAGTGATTTCTTTTTTTTTTTAATTTTAATTTTTTTCCCTTCTTTAAGGGATTTGCTGCCTGGTTTACTGTTTGATCATCCACCATCTCTACCATTTTTTTCTCTTCTCCTCACTACTCTATTCCTTTTATCTTTCCATCTCTCTGTTTTTTATCCTTCTTTCTTGGTTTGGTTAGTATCACTATTGTTACCCAGCCAATACTAAAATACACAAAGTCTAGGGATAGAAACATAACCTAGTGGAAATATGGGAAGAAGAAAAAGGGAAGGAAACTATTCCCCACCCAAAAATAAAGTACTGTAGGATTTAGAGCAAAATGAAGAAAACGGATACCCAGACCCGGACTACAACAAAACAAAGATAAACTATACCAAGGAACCCAATGAAGCCCACAAGAACATTCTGAAAGAAGAAATCCTACAAGTAATTAATGAGAATTTCATAGAGATGCTACTAGAGATGGTCAACCAAAACATACAGGAGGCACTCAAGAAATTCCAAGAGGACAAAAATAAAGAATATGAGAAACCACAAAAACAAATAAATGAAATCATAGAAGCCCTAAATAAACACCAAACTGAAACCGAGACCACCATAAACAGAGAGATAAACAAATTAAGGTCAAAAACTGACAATATTAAAGAGGAAGTAACCCATGATATGGAAAACCTCAGAAAAAAGAATGAAACAGAAATACAAAACACAATGGAAGGCCACTCCAACAAACTAGAACAAACAGAAGACAGAATCTCAGAACTTGAAGATGAAATGGCAATTAAAGGACAAACTGAAGAATTATTAGTTAAACAACTCAAGACCTGTGGAAAGAAAATGCAAGAACTCACTGACTCCATCAAAAGACCAAACTTGAGAATCATGGGCATTGAAGAAGGAGAAAAGGTGCAAGCAAAAGGAATGCATAATATATTCAACAAAATAATAACAGAAAACCTTCCAAATCTAGAGAAAACTATGCCCATTCAGGTACAGGAAGCTTCCAGAACACTGAACAGTCCTGACCAAAATAGAACTACCACATGACATATTATCATTAAAACAATAACTACAGAGACTAGAGAAAGACTATTGAAGGCTGTAAGAAAGAAAAAACAAACAACATACAAAGATAAACCCATCAAAATCACAGCAGATTTCTCAACAGAAACATTAAAAGCAAGAAGAGCATGGAGTGAGGTCTTCCAAGCACTGAATGAAAATAACTTCAACCCTAGGATACTCTACCCAGCAAAACTATCATTCAAAATGGAGAGAACAATAAAAGTGTTCCATGATAAACAGAAACTAAAACAATATATGACCACCAAGCCACCACTACAAAAGATTCTTCAAGGAATTCTGCACATAGAAAATAAAAGCAAACAAAACCATGAAAGGGCAGGCAATACCAAACCACAGGAGAAGAAAATCCAAGAAAAGAAAGAGTAACACCGATTCAGCTACACATAATCAACAAAGACAACTACATGACAGGGATCACCACGTACTTATCAATACTAACACTGAATGTTAATGGACTAAATTCCCCCATCAAAAGACACCAATTGGCAAACTGGATTAAAAAGGAAGATCCAACAATCTGCTGCCTACAGGAGACCACCTTCATCAACAGAAATAAGCACTGGCTAAGAGTAAAAGACTGGAAGAAAATTTACCAAGCCAAAGGTCCCCAAAAGCAGGCAGAGGTAGCAATACTTATCTCGGACAAAGTAAACTTCAAACCTACTTTGATCAAATGAGATAAAGAAGGACACTCCATACTAATAAAAGGGGAAATACACCAAAAGGAAATAACAATTATCAACCTATATGCACCCAACGTAAGTGCACCCAATTTCACCAATCATACTCTGAAGGACCTAAAAGCACATATATAGACTCCAACACAGTGGTAGTGGGAGCCCTCAATACTCCCCTATCACCAATAGATAGGACATCCAAACAAAAAATCAATGAAGAAATCCTAGAAACAAATCAAACCATAGATCAAATGGACCTAGCTGATGTCTACAGAATATTTCATCCAACTTCTGTACAATAAACATTCTTCTCAGCAGCCCATGGAACCTTTTCCAAAATTGATCATATCGTAGGACACAAAGCAAGCCTCAGCAAATATAAGAAAATAGAAATAATCCTATGCATTCTGTCTGACCACAATGCATTAAAACTAGAAGTCAACAACAAAAACAGCAGTAAAAAGCACACGAACAATTGGAAGCTGAACAACACATTGCTCAATGATCAATGGGTCATTGATGAAATAAAAGAGGAAATTAAAAGGCTCCTGGAAGTTAATGAAAATGAAAACACGACCTAATGGAACCTATGGGACACAGAAAAGGTAGTCATAGAGGAAAGTTTATAGCCATGAGTGCATATATCAAAAGGACAGAAAGATCTCAAATCAATGACCTAACACTACAGCTGAAACTCCTAGAAAAACAAGAACAAGCAAGTCCCAAAACAAGCAAAAGGAAAGAAATAATTAAGATAAGGGCTGAAATCAATGAAATAGAAACAAAAAAACCATACAAAGAATCAACGAAACAAAAAGCTGGTTCTTTGAAAAAAATAAATAAGATTGACAGACCCCTGACAAACCTGACTAAACTGAGGAGAGAAAAAACTCAAACCAGTAAAATCAGAGATTCAAAAGGAGAGATAACAACAAACACCACGGAAATCCAGGAAATCATCAGAGACTACTTTGAGAGCCTATACTCTATTAAATTTGAAAATCTCAAAGAAATGGACAGATTTCTAGAAATTTACAACCACCCAAAACTGAACCAAGAGGATATTAATCACCTGAATAGATCTATAATACAAAAAGAAATTGAAGCTGCCATCAAAAGCCTCCCAAAAAGGAGAAGTCCAGGAGCTGACGGATTCACTGCTGAATTCTATCAGACATTTAAAGAAGAACTAATACCAACTCTCCTTAAACTGTTTCACGAAATAGATTGGGCAGGAACACTGCCTAACTCATTTTATGAAGCCAATATTACTCTCATCCCAAAACCAGACAAGGTCACCTCCAAAAAGGAGAACTACAGGCCAATTTCCCTAATGAACATTGATGCAAAAATCCTCAATAAAATAATGGCAAACCAAATCCAACAACAGATCAGAAAGATCATTCACCACGACCAAGTCGGCTTCATCCCAGGGATGCAGGGGTGGTTCAACACACACAAATCTATAAATGTAATACAGCACATCAATAGAAGCAAAGACAAAAACCACTTGATCATCTCAATAGATGCAGAAAAAGCCTTTGACAAGATCCAACACCACTTCATGATGAAAGCTCTAAGAAAACTAGGAATAGAAGGAATGTACCTCAACATTGTAAAGGCTATATATGACAAACCTACAGACAACATCATACTTGATGGAGAAAAACTGAAACCATTCCCCCTAAAATCAGGAACAAGACAAGGGTCTTGTTGGAATAGCACTGGAATTTCTAGGCAGAGAAATTAGGGAAGAACAAGAAATAAAATGAATTCAAATAGGTAAAGAAACTGTCAAAATATCCTTATTTGCAGATGATATGACCCTATCTATACCTTAAAGACCCAAAAAACTCTACCCAAAAACTCTTAGACACCATAAACAGCTGCAGTAAGGTGGCAGGATACAAAATCAACCTACAAACATCATTAGCTTTTCTATACACCACCAATGAACAAACTGAGAAGGAATACACGGAAACAATTCCATTCACAATAGCCTCAAAAAAATCAAATACTTGGGAGTAAATTTAACAAAGGATGTGAATGACCTCTACAAGGAGAATTACAAACTCCTGAAGAAAGAGATCAAGGAAGACTACAGAAGATGGAAAGATCTCCCGTGCTCATGGATTGGTAGAATCAACATAGTAAAAATGGCTATACTACCGAAAGCAATCTACATATTTAATGCAATTCCCATCAAAATCCTAGTGACTTTCATCACAGAGATTGAAAAATCTACCCTAAAGTTCATTTGGAAACACAACAGACCGCAAATAGCTAGGGCAACACTCAGCAAAAAGAGCAATGCTGGAGGTATCACAATACCAGACTTCAAACTATATTACAAAGCAATAGCAATAAAAACAGCATGGTACTGGCACAAAAACAGATATGAAGACCAGTGGAACAAAACAGAGGACCCAGATATGAATCCACACTATACCCACCTCATTTTTGGCAAAGGGGCCAGAAATATACGATGGAGAAAGACAGCCTCTTCAACAAATGTTGCTGGGAAAAGTGGTTACCAGTCTGCAAGAAACTGAAATTAGAACCATGTCTATAACCCGGTACTAATATCAACTCAAAATGGATCAAGGACCTAAATATCAGACCTGAAACTCTGAAGTTATTATAGGAAGGAGCAGGAAACACTCTGGAAGTAATAGTCTGGAGGCAATGACTTCCTCAATAGAATCCCAGCAGCTCAACAACTAAGAGAAAGGATGAATAAATGGGACTTCATAAAATTAAAAAGCTTCTGCACAACAAAACAAATGGTCTCTTAACTGAAAAAGCCACCCACAGAATAGGAGAAAATATTTGCCAGCTATACATCAGACAAGGGACTGATAACCAGAATATACAGGGAACTTAAGAAGCTAAACTCTCCTAAAATCAATGAACCAATTAAGAAATGGGCAACTGAACTAAACAGAACTTTTTCAAAAGAAGAAATTCAAATAGCCAAAAAACACATGAAAAAATGCTCACCATCCCTGGCCATAAAGGAAATGCAAATCAAAACCACACTAAGATTCTACCTCACCCCTGTTAGAATAGCCATTATCCAAAACACCAACAACAACAAGTGTTGGTGAGGATGTGGGGAAAAAGGAACCCTAATCCACTGCTGGTGGGAATGCAAGCTGGTGCAACCACTATGGAAAAAAATTGGGAGACTTCTTAAAAATGTAAACATAGACCTACCATATGATCCAGCAATCCCACTCCTGGGGATATACCCAAAGGAAAGCAACACCTGTTACTCCAGAGGCACCTGCACACCCATGTTTATTGCAGCGCTATTCACAATAGCCAAGTTATGGAAACAGCCAAGATGCCCCACTACTGATGAATGGATCAAGAAAATGTGGTACTTGTACACAATGGAATTTTACTCAGCCATGAAGAAAAATGAAATCTTATCATTTGCAGGTAAATGGATGGAACTGGAGAACATCATTCTGAGTGAGGTCAGCCAGGCTCAGAAGACCAAAAATCGTATGTTCTCCCTCATATGTGGACTTTAGATCTAGGGCAAATGCAGCAATGTAGTTGGACTTGGATCACACAAAAGGGGAGAGCACATATGGGAGATATAGGAATAGGAAGAAAACCTTAAACATGAAAGCATTTGATGTCCCCACTCCAGAGGAACTAAGATAGAAACCTTAAAACGACAGGTTATCATGAGCAGGGAATCAGAAACCAGTGTAAAGATCAGTTAGAGATGAATTAACATGGGTCATAACACATGGGTACATGAAAACAATAGTAGGAATCTCTCTGTATAGCTATCCTTAACTTAACTAGCAAAAACGCTTTGTCTTTCTTATTATGCATATGTCTTTTCTTCAACAAAATCAGTGGTAAGGGCAGAACGGGACCTGCCTGAAACTGAGGCGGGGAGGGGGAAAGGGTGGGTGAGGGGAGCAGAGTGGAGAAATGACCCAAACAATGTATGCACATGAGAATAAATGAACAACAAAAAAAAAATAATAATACAAAAAAAATCATTGCACTGTTGTGTTAGGCAACCATCAATACAAGTTTGGTCATTAAAGTGGTGGAATAATACAAAAAGATATAAAAATGCATGTGACTTTGGTCCTAACTCAGGGCCACTTAGAGCAGTCATAATTTTCCAATTGTGTTAGCTCTTCTCTCTGATTATCAAGAGTTCTATGGAAGGCATAACTTATAAACTTTTTCTCTGTATTATAAAGTATATTTATTACTAGTTTACATGTGAGAGCAAACCACACAGCAAGATATCAATTGGCTAAAAATCAAAATAGATTTCCACTCACGAAGCCATACATAGGTCATAGATTATTGAGATAAACTTGAAGCCTCATTGACTCAAACATTTGAAATCTTCACATTCTATAAGGTAAAGAATCACCTATCTTACCACACCATGACAGGAAACTCACTACCTTCAGAAACTGCTTATATGTCCTTTGAACAGAAGAGCTCCTTAGAAAATTCACCTCAGGCCTGGCAGAGTAGCTCAAGTGGTAGAGCCTCTGCCTAGCAAGCGTGAGGCCCTGAGTTCAAACCCCAGTACCACCAAAAAAAAAAAAGGAAAATTCACCTCAAATCTGTCTTCTTGCACACATGTAAATTATTTCTTGGAACTACAAGATACATATGACATTTCTCCCTCCCATACCTTTGCCTCCTAAATCATGATTTCTCCACTCTAAAGATGCTAATATTCTTTCCTCTGGCCATTGACCTCAAATCGAAACATATTAAATATATAAACTAAAACCTCTTCTATGGCTAGATTTTAGTTTACAAGAGCAGATCCTTTTATTTATCCTATGAAATATGATCTTAAATTAAATGTATAACTCTAGCCTATCAACTTCACCCTGATGCTTATCATAGTTACTATCACCACAAGTTCATGTTATCTTCAGTTTCAATGAACAAACTTTTATCTATGTACTAGATGTTAATAAAAATGTTAAACAGGGCAGGGACAAAGAGAATGCCTTACTGCTCTACAGGGATTAATTCATAAATTTTTAGGCAAACTCAGTTAACCAATTACTAGTCATCTTCATTTTCTAGCAGCCAAACTCTTTACAGTGTTATCATGAGATTCACTGCTGAATACCTCACTAAAGTTCATTTCTAAATCCATTGCATTTCTCTGATTAAAAAATCAAATAACCAGGTCAAATAAGGGAGTTAGTCTCGACTGATCTGATTAGGAGAATCCTCAGTGGCTCCATAGGATCATCACTTCTTCTAAAGATTCACAAATCATCCTACTAATAACCTGTTTTAGAAAATTTGCTATGATCCAGGATCAACCCACTAATCACCAATTTGTTGAATTTATTTCCTGGTTCCTTTTGAATATCAGAAATGAGTTTTTATGTCTTCTCTATTCTCTGCATTTGCTGCCTATGGCTCAACAATGCAGTTTTCAAGGTCTCTGTGAGTCTTCAGACCACAGACCTCACTCAGAACAATAAAGGTTTCATTGGTCCATCTTGCTTTTCATTTCTGTTCATCACATTTTGCTCTACCCTTTCCAGATGACAGTCCCAACACCTGATAAAGAAGACAAGCAAACATTAAAAATAAAAATTGAGTCTTCATTTTGTTACCCACTAAAATTCTCCCCATGGCGCTATTCAACAAGTCTTAGCTTTCTTTGTTCTCTGTACATTGTAAAATATAGTGCTGTGTTTTGGTTTTTTGCTTGAGATAGGGTCTCACTATGTACCCTAGGCTGAACTCAAACTCACGATCCTTCTGCCTCAGTCTCCTAAGTACTGGGATTTCAAATGTAAGCCAAGACTTCCAGTTAAACATTTCTAGTGAAAGTATAAATTCTCTACATAAACACAAATATTAAGTGTATAGCTAGATAATATATCACACATGTATTCACTCATGGCCACCACCTACAACAAAATACTGGATGTTTCTGGTCCCTCAGAGGGCTCTTTCATGTTCCTTCCCTAAAAAAGACCCCTCCTAGAGTGACTAGTTTGTTTGGAACTATCCTGATTTTAGCACTGAAAGTACCACATCCCAGAAAACCTCTCAATCCCAGGCCAACCAAAACAGTAGGTTGCCTCTCCTCTGGGTGCTACTTTTCCATGCTGTTGCATGAATCAGTAGGCTTTTTTCTTTTTCATTGCAGTATGAACATTTGGGTTGTATTTAGCTTGGATTATTGTAGATTAAAATTGCTACCAACATTCTTATACATGTCTATTTCTGGATCATAGCATTACACGTGAACAGATTTATTGGTCACTACAAATCAGTTTTCCAATGTGGTTGTACTGATTTCTTCTTCTCTGTAATAGAAAAGAGACTTTTGCTGTTTCCTATCTCCATCAGCACTTACTATTGCTAGTTTTCAACTAGCTATTTTGAGAAGTGTCTTACAGTATCCCATCATGTGATTTCATTTGCATTTTTCTGATAACTGATGATATAAAGCCTTTTTCATCTATTTATTGGCTTCTTTGATCTCGTCTTTAATAAAGGGCTGGCTTAAATGCATCCACTTTTTTATTTTTATTTAGTTGTCTTTGTTACTGATTTGCACAACTTATACAAGCTATATTTATCTTCTGGATAAAGTTATTTATATCATAAATATCTTCTCTTGGTCCCCATTGTAGACCTCTTTTTGTCTGTGTTTGGCTGTGTGCAGAGAATTCTTCCAACCAAGTGCACCCTCAGTTTCTCCTCATTTTTGTGTGGTGGAAAGACACTATTTCTGGCCTGCTTCAAAGAGCTTTCGAACCTGTCTCCTTTCTCAAGCCCGGCCACCTGCTACCCTCCTCCAGAACCATCTTTTCCCTTTCCAGTTCAAAAGCTTTCTTTTCTTCAGTTTTTAACTTTTAGTTTTGATTATCAAAGTAACATATACAGTTGGCCATCCATATTGATATACTCTGCATCATGAATTCAACCATATTTTTAAAAGAAAATTGTACCCATACCAAACATGTACACACTTTTTCTTGTCATTATTCCCTAAACAATATAGTATAACAACTATTTATATGGTATCTACATTGTATCAGATATTATAAGTCATCTAGAGATGATTTAATATCTAACAATGTGCATAGGTCCTATGTAAATACAATGCCATTTTATATAAGGGAGTTGAGTATCTGGAGATTTTGGTGTCTATGGTGACTCCTAGAACTAATTCCCCATGGATACCAAGAAACAACTGTACTCATTGTAAAAATTTATGAATATATAAATATGTCTATTCCACATGTTTACAGTTGGAATAGACGTTGACACCCGAGCCTACTTTACATCCGCCACTATAATCATCGCCATCCCCACAGGAGTAAAAGTCTTCAGCTGACTGGCCACACTTCACGGAGGCAACATCAAATGATCCCCGGCCCTACTTTGAGCCCTAGGTTTTATCTTCCTCTTCACAGTGGGCGGCCTAACAGGCATTGTCCTATCCAACTCATCCCTAGACATCGTACTACACGACACATACTACGTAGTAGCCCATTTCCACTACGTCTTATCAATAGGAGCAGTGTTCGCAATCATAGGAGGATTTGTGCACTGATTTCCACTATTTTCAGGCTATACACTAGACCAAACATGAGCAAAAATCCACTTTACTATTATATTTGTAGGGGTAAACCTGACCTTTTTCCCCCAACACTTCCTCGGCCTGTCCGGCATGCCACGACGCTATTCTGACTACCCTGATGCTTACACAGCATGAAACACAGTATCATCAATAGGCTCCTTCATCTCCCTAACTGCAGTAATTATTATAGTCTTTATGATCTGAGAAGCATTTGCTTCTAAGCGAGAAGTAGGAGTAATCGAACTTACAACAACAAACCTAGAGTGACTACACGGATGCCCACCACCATACCATACATTCGAAGAACCTACATATGTAAAAACGCACTAAGAAAGGAAGGAGTCGAACCCCCTAGAACTAGTTTCAAGCCAGCCCCATATCCCATATGTCTCTCTCTATGCACAAGATATTAGTAAAATAATTACATAACTTTGTCAAAGTTAAATTACAGGTTAATCCCCCGTATATCTTCATGGCATACCCACTACAGCTAGGCCTACAAGATGCTACATCACCCATCATAGAAGAACTACTAAACTTTCACGACCACACACTAATAATTGTATACCTCATCAGCTCTCTAGTGCTATATATTATTTCACTAATACTTACTACTAAATTAACACATACCAGCACGATAGACGCCCAAGAAGTAGAGACTATCTGAACAATCCTTCCAGCAATTATTCTCATTATAATCGCCCTCCCGTCTCTACGAATCCTATATATAATAGACGAAATCAACAGCCCAACGCTAACAGTAAAAACCATAGGACACCAGTGATACTGAAGTTATGAATATACCGACTACGAAGACCTGGCCTTTGACTCTTATATAATCCCAACATCAGAACTAAAACCCGGAGAACTCCGGCTTCTTGAAGTTGACAACCGAGTAGTACTACCAATAGAAATGCCAATCCGAATGCTGATCTCATCTGAAGACGTACTACACTCATGAGCTATCCCATCACTAGGCCTAAAAACGGACGCTATCCCAGGACGCCTCAACCAAGCAACCCTTACCTCCACGCGGCCAGGACTCTATTACGGCCAGTGCTCCGAAATTTGCGGCTCAAACCACAGCTTCATGCCAATCGTGTTAGAAATAGTCCCACTTAAATACTTCGAAAACTGGTCCCTATCTATACTATAAGTACATTATGAAGCTACAGCAGCGTTAACCTTTTAAGTTAGAGATAGAGAGTAATCTCTCCATAATGGCATGCCACAACTCGATACATCCACATGATTCACAACGATCACCTCTATAATTCTCACCCTATTCATCATCTTCCAACTAAAAGTAAAAACATTCACCTTCACACCTAATCCCACACCCAAAAATGTTGAATCTATAAAACAAAAAAACCCTTGAGAAAAAAAATGAACGAAAATCTATTTGCCTCTTTTATTACCCCTACTATAATAGGACTCCCTATTGTTACCCTAATTATCCTTTTCCCAAGTATTATACTCCCAACCCCAAACCGATTAATTAACAACCGGTTAGTCTCTATTCAACAATGAGCAGTTAAACTAATCACCAAGCAAATAATAACAATACATAACTCCAAAGGACGTACTTGATCTTTAATGCTAATATCACTTATTATCTTCATTGGATCAACCAACCTGCTCGGACTTTTCCCATACTCCTTCACCCCAACAACCCAGCTGTCAATAAATCTCGGAATAGCCATCCCACTTTGAGCAGGAGCCGTAATTCTAGGCTTCCGCCATAAAATAAAATCATCCCTAGCTCACTTTTTACCACAAGGAACCCCTATCCCCCTAATCCCAATACTAATTATTATTGAAACTATCAGCCTGTTTATTCAACCAATAGCACTAGCCATTCGACTAACAGCCAATATCACAGCAGGCCACCTACTAATACACCTAATCAGCGGAGCCACACTAGCACTACTAACCATCAACCCAACCACAGCCTTCGTAACATTTATCATTCTAATCCTCCTCACAATCCTCGAATTCGCAGTAGCCCTAATTCAAGCTTACGTATTCACACTTCTAGTTAGCCTGTATCTCCATGACAACACATAATGACCCACCAAGTCCACGCTTACCACATAGTCAACCCAAGCCCATGACCGCTAACAGGAGCACTATCTGCCCTCCTCATAACATCAGGCCTAGCAATGTGATTTCACTTTAACTCTATCTCCCTCTTAACACTAGGACTACTTACCAACTCACTAACCATATACCAATGATGACGAGACGTAGTACGAGAAGGTACATTCCAGGGCCACCACACCCCAATTGTTCAAAAAGGACTGCGATACGGAATAGTACTATTCATCGTCTCCGAAGTTTTCTTCTTCGCCGGATTTTTCTGAGCCTTTTACCACTCAAGCCTAGCCCCAACCCCAGAACTAGGCGGCTGCTGACCACCCACCGGTATCAACCCACTAGACCCCCTAGACGTCCCTCTCCTCAACACATCAGTTCTTCTCGCATCAGGAGTATCCATTACCTGAGCCCATCATAGCCTAATAGAAGGAAGCCGAAAAAATATAATCCAAGCACTGTCAATCACCATCCTATTGGGCATCTACTTCACCCTTCTACAAGCCTCAGAATATTTTGAAACCTCATTCACAATCTCCGATGGCATCTACGGCTCAACTTTCTTTATAGCAACAGGATTCCACGGCCTACATGTAATTATCGGCTCCACATTTCTACTAGTATGCCTAACCCGACAACTAAAATTCCACTTCACATCAAAACATCACTTTGGTTTCGAAGCTGCAGCCTGATACTGGCATTTTGTTGATGTAGTATGACTATTCCTATACGTCTCCATCTATTGATGAGGCTCATACTCTCTTAGTATTAATCAGTACAGCTGACTTCCAATCAACTAGATTTGGTATAAACCCAAAAGAGAGTAATAAACCTAATCATCGCACTAACTTTAAACTCCTTCCTAGCAACTCTCCTAGTCACCATCGCATTCTGAATCCCACAAATCAACATCTATAACGAAAAATCAAACCCTTACGAATGCGGATTTGACCCCATAGGTTCAGCACGACTCCCATTCTCAATAAAATTCTTCCTAGTTGCAATCACCTTCCTCCTATTTGACCTTGAAATCGCCCTGCTCCTCCCCCTCCCTTGAGCACTACAAACAAACAACCTCTACCCAGTTATCCTCATAGCTCTTGCTCTCATCGTCATCCTATCACTGGGGCTGGCATACGAATGGTCCCAAAAGGGATTAGAATGAAATGAATATGGTGCTTAGTTTAACACAAAGCAAATGATTTCGACTCATTAGATTATGAACAACTCATAAGCACCAAATGTCCCCCATCCTAATCAACCTATTCCTGGCCTTCCTAGCATCCCTGTTAGGAGCACTAATTTATCGATCACACCTAATATCCTCACTCCTGTATATATATATATACATACATGCCAGAGCTGGCGAGCTGGGGACATAGCTCAGTGGTAGAGTGCATGCCTAGCATTCAGGAGGCCCTGAGTTCCGTGCCCAGCACCACAAAAAATAATAAGAAGAAAGTAGGAAGGAAATCACTTATAGCAGAGGCAACCACTGTTAACACATTGGAGTTTTTCCTTCTAGTCTTTTTCTGGTCATACTTTACTTGGCTACAACTAAGTTCTATATGTAATGTTGCATATTCCTCCATAGCTTAATTTTATACTTCGTAGTAACCCCTTATCATTGAAACTCTTTATAAGCACCATTTCATCACATGGTTATTCCACAATTTTATCTACTACTGTTGAATATTTGCATTGTTTGATTTCTCATGATCATAAATAAAACATATTTTTGCAAAGTCTTGGCCTGAATTTTATATTATATCTTTGAGACAAATTTCCTTTTCAAAACTACCACATACTGACTACTTTCTTTTGGCCAGGCATGCTTCATATAGAGTTGTCACACTTGATCTTCAGAACCTTGAGATATTCCTGTTCCCACTTTATAGATGGGGAATCTGTGGCTTAGAGATAGCAGCCAAAGGTTACCCAGCTAGTACATTTTGGACCTAGGATTTAAACACAGGCCTGTCTCTTAACTCCAGAAGGCACACCCTTAAATACTATGCTTTCCTACTTCCCTGTAGTGGAACTACTGGGTGAAAAATGGATGTTTTTACATCTTTGAGTGCATTTTGCCAAAGTGCATTTAATTCCCACCAGTTTTTGAGGGTATCCATGGTATATAGTATCTTCCTCTTTTTTTCTTTCTTTCCTTTTTTTTTTTTTTAAGCAGTACTAGGGTTTAAATTCAGGACCTCACATTTGCTAGGCAAGCACTCCCAGTGGATGATTGTTGCTGGGGTTGAGCAACAACCCCAGTCCTTCTTGATTGTTTTTTTTGTTTGTTTTTAAGATAGAGTCTTACACTTTTGCCCAAGTATCTGGGATTACAGGCATGTACAATCATGCCTTACTGGCTGTCCACGGCATCTTGTGAGCAATAACCTTTGCCTCTAAGACTATGAATATTACTTACAAAATAAAATCTAAATTCCAAAATATGGTATTCAGGAGCCCCACAGTTTGGTTTCAACATGCTTTTCTAGTCTTCTCTGATGAACCCATGTTTGTATCCTATAGGCTAAACATAGTCTTTTAACTCTGTTCCTTATCTTTGTTCAATTCTGACCCTTTGGCTTGAAATAAATTGGCATTACATCTCCACCTGCCAAAATCCTACTCATTCATCAAGGCCATACACATACCACCTCTTCTGTGAAGCCTGCCTGGATTCCCCTATTGCTCTGCCTTTGTTATTACCATAGCATCTAGTTACACATCTTACAACATTTGTCACAGTCTGTCCCTTGATGAACTTTGCGGTATATGTTTCACTCTGGCTTACAAGAGTACCAGTTTCTTGGAAGCAAGGGGCCTCTCTTATCTTTGTGATCCCTACTTTATATAAAGGCTAATAAATTTTGTTGAAAAAATTATTTGTAGCAACTTCAGGGGAAGCTTGTATGAGTTTCCTAACCCATGTGCATGGTTAGAGTGGTATATTTGAGTAGAGGCAAAAGTTCCCAAGTCCTTTTTGGCTTTTCCTGCAGTGTAATCACAAAGGGCCATTGAGCCTAGTAATAGGCCTGGGTTTAAACTGTTAGCAGTTCTTCTCTGGGAAAAACTCAGCTCAGGTCATTCCAGGCTTTGCTGACTCTCAGTGTCTCTGGGCTGCTTTCTCACACTCAGCAAGTCACCTGCTTGTCTCTCTCCCTTGACCCTTCCTTCCACCACCAAAAGGACCTGGTAGATGGTACCCTGTGAAGCCACCCAGGGTTCAGGGGAGTAGGGATGGTAAAGAGGGCAATAACAAGGGTTAGGATGAGAGATAGAAAGGCAGTACAGTTGCTGGGGGTGTAGTTCAGTGGTAGACCACTTGCCTGGCATATGTGAGGCCCAGGGTTTCATCCCTAATACCAAAAAGAAAACTCTGATGATTCTGCTTCTTGTATTGAGCCCTAACTGGTACAGATAAGGAATGGTACAACCTCACCAGAAGGGCTAGGGGAAAGGAGAAGCTTAGCAGCCCCTCACTCAAACCAAGATGAGGGTGCCAATCAGAATTCTCTCTGGGCTTCTTGGACAACAGGACTTTTGCACAGCAGAAGTCACTGAGCTTCTGTAGATGTTTCTCCAAACTTGAATGCACAGATTAGTTGTCATAAGTGCTTAGCTTCCTATGTTTTGGTTAGAAAAAGAAGAAAAGAGAAAACCAGTAGCAAGCAGAAAGAAATGACCCAGTAAAGAATTACAAACAACCTTAACATATCTGAATCAAAATGACAGACCATGAAATAATGTGTTTTACTCTGCATCAGCTCCCCTGCCCCCTACAACTATCTGCCGAATTGCCTGCCACAATGATTATTTCATCTGCCAGGGTGAAAATCTTTTAGCAAACTACCAGTGCTTCAGTGGCAAAGTCTCAGGGGCCCTAGAATGGAGGAAGATCAAGGAGGTGGAAGGAAAGAAAGAGTCTCCAAGAAAGAGAATGCCAGCTACTACTTCCACCAGCAGGGTCATCTAAGACATCAACTACCCCATAGAAAAGAAGTTTATGATGGTCACCAAGTGAGCCTCTGGATGCCAAAGGTTTGCAAGCAAAAGTCAAAGGAAATAAAGAGGGAGTAACCCAAATCAGAGCTACTACTACATAGACTCTATGCATGACACTGTGGGATGTTCAGCTAGATGGTCACCTACTTAATCATGACAAGGCATGTCTCCAAAAGCAGCCATTTGCTTGCATCTAATCAGGGCTCAGTAGTTGCAAGTATCAGAAGCTTCCTCAGACTAGTTACAGTTAAAAAGGGGGTTCAGTGTACTGGAAGTACATCCTCCTCCTAGTTCCTGGTGGAACTAAGAAGTTGCAAGGCACCTCATCAGTCTACCTCTGTCTCCAGGAACAGAGTTGCTTTCCAGATGTTGTTCATCTCTGCTCCTATCTTGAAGTCTGCTCCCTGACCTCTGAGCAGACTGATCTCTCTGTGTTAGTCATACTCCCTGCTTCTCCAACATTGCCTGGCCCGACCACCAGCTGCTGGACTCAGCCTTTCAGGAATCAGGGGTTGGGGAAGACACCCCAGTAAGTACACCTTAGCGGACCGATCAGTCTATCTCTTAAGGACCTCTAAGGTGTCCACACCCTAATAGATACTGTGGAGGTTGCAGAAGTGTGATATGCAAAATTCCTGCCCACAAGGTACTGAACAGCTAAGAAGAGACACAATGAGCATAAGGCCTGTGTAGTACAAGCTGTAGGAGAAAGAAGGGCTGGAAGGGCCAGGAAAGTTGTTTGGAGGAGGTGTGGCCTGAGCTGGAAGATGAAGGATGGGAGAGGAAAAATGTCATTGGTGGATCTTTCACCAGCAGGACAAAGACTCTGAAAGTGAGAATAAGGTGTGATTGTTGGAAGTAATAAGTGTTGTGACCTGCCATTATGTCAGGTAATGGCAGGGTTGAGACTGAGAGTGGGGAGTTGAGCTCCATTCTTTAGGACAGTAGTCAAACTTGAGCATTCATCAGAGTCTCCTGGAGCATTTCTTACACACACATCAACCCCATAGGTTCTCATTCAATAGATTTGGGGCAAAGTCTGAGAATTTGCATTCCTAAAGAAAAGTGACTTAAAGACAGTGGATCTTTCCACAAATGGGCCTATGAGTGGTATTTGTGGTGAACAGGCAAGGATACAGAGAGATGTCAGGGAAGCTTTGTGGCAAAAGTAGGGCAGGCCACACCCACATAGGGTGTGGCCCACACAGGATGCTGGAGAAAGTAGAGAGGGGAGGGCGCATCCAAATGGTAAGGCATCTGCCATTGGCCAGAAAATGCCCGGGAATCCTGAAAACATAAGGACGCATGGGATCCAATTCCTATACTTGGTACATGAACTACCTGTCAGTACTGGAGAGAGAAGGCCCAGCAACGAGGTTTAATACTAGGAGGTAGTATAACCTGGCCTAGGATGCAAGCAGACCTGGGTTTAAATTCTGGCTCCACCACTATGTACAAAACCCTGAATGGGTCACTCAGCTCCCTGGCATATGGAATCCTTGCTATGGGCTATCACAGTGCCTGCCTTCATGAAAGTGTGAGAATTTACAAGGCAACACATTCCAGGCACACAGCAAGCATGCAATAATATTAATCCACAGGAACTCTTCACACACTTGACTCTCTCAATATCCTCGTGAGCAGGCACCATAGTTCTTAGGGTAACCATCTGTTCAGATTTGCCTGAAGTAGTCCCAGTGTATGTTCACTGTGATGATTTCATTATTGGCACATTTTTCAATCTCAGAAATATCCCTTGGTTATATGTGAGGAAACTGAGGCATAGATAAATTAAAGTACTTACCCCAGGTCATACAGTTGTTAAAGGATAGGCTGTGATTTGAACCCAGGCAGATTGACTGTAAAGGACATGCTTATAATTACTTCATCATACTGCCTCCTGAAAGGGGGCAGGTGAAAGCCAATTTTTTGCTTTTGAAGCTTGTGGTGAAGGCTGACCACCTGTCCAGGCAGAGACTCTTCCCCAAGCCAATAAAATAAAAGATAGGTTGAAAGAACATAGGCAGTTGGCTTGGAGAAGTGAGACAGAGATGTGCCAGAAGGTTCTGGTGGAGGCAGGAGAATGGATAAAGCCACCTATAGAACTCTACACACTGGGAGTAGCTCCTCATTACTCCTCTCCTGGGAACCCTGCCAAATAACTGAAAGAGAACCCCTCTGTTCCTGAAAGAATAATCCATCAGGCTTTACCCAGAACCTCGGCAGAGTATCCAGAATCTAAACAAACAGAAGCTCTGCTCAAAGAAAGGATGTCCTGGAAGTGAGAGGACCTGTCTTACATAAAAACTACCTCTGTGAGAGATGGAACTTTGGGTGCAAAGGAGAACTTCCATACCATTCATCCTACCCATCAAGTCTGTTTAGGTTTTAATTTCATGTGATTCAGCCCTCCCAGGTATGCTATCTGCTCTGACATGACCCAAGACAAAGTCCAAATTCTCCACTAACCCTTGGCTCATTTCTTCTCTCTGCTTCTACCCTTTACTCTTGACTCCATCAGTGACTTTCAGGAACTGAGTTTCAGGGAATCTGGATTGATCTGGGTAGGCAAATGGTAGCAAGGAACAACTTCCTAAGGGAAGGGACCTATCCTAAACCTTGCCGTGCCCTGCAGATTTCAAAGCAAAATTGAAATGATTTAGGAAGTGTCTAATTTATAACTTCCCCTCTCTCCTCTCTAATACCTGTAACAGTGAGCTAAAAGAGCAAGGTCTGCCTGTAAAGTAACATGACTGAGAGTTACAAAGACATTATTAGGTGAATAAACTTTTTAAATCATCTAAGCAGTATCTCCAAAATCATCACAAGTGTGGCAGACACTTGTAAAATGGAATTTAACACACCAACCAAAACACTTTGTGTTGTGTCTGGGTTTCAGAAGAAAAAATAATCAAAAAGAACTTTTGTAAAAGGAAAAGATTCTTCTGTTGGAATGGAAAAAAGACATGTGTGAGATGTTTCTCTTTGGTTTTCTTTTTGGTGGTACTGGGGTTTGAGCTCAGAGCCTCACACTTGAGCCACTATGCCGGTATAAGATGTTTTTCTTAATAACAAATGAAACAGAAGTTTTTGTGGTTTTGAATGCAATGGAGCTTGAAGAAATGTTCAGTAACTTTTGATTTCATTATCCATAACAACCGAGATAATTATTGAATTGTCATTGTTTTAATTATGGCACATTGATTAACTATGATATATAATTAACCTCAGCACTGTTTCATGAAGATATTTAACAACTAAATGATGTAAAAGGTGTTCAGATGTGTGACCAGAAGGTAGGTTTATTAACACTAGAACGTTCTCTTCTTTACCGTGGGTACCAGGAGACCTTGAGAACAGGTAAATTCAAAGTAAAGCTTCATGTGTTTGAGATTTTCTTCAGCTTTCCACATTTAGCTGGCAAAGGGACCCTATTACTGAGAAAAGATGATTTCAGCTCTAAAAGAGCACTATCATTCCCCTTACAAAGGACAAAGTTGAGTTTCAGCAGGTCCAGGATTTCAGATCTTAACCCACTGCCCTTCCCTTATGCCTCAATAAAGCCACATTTTTCTGAGTTAGTGGGCTCTCCTGGGGACAAAGAGCAAAAATTCAATGAGCTTACTCTCTGGAAAAGGAATTTGTAGTAATGCCATCTGTCTTAGTCTGTTTTCTAAACCTGAACATGACAGCCCAATTTATAAAGAATAGAGAATTATTTGGCTCACAGTTCTAAAATACAGGAAGTCCAAAAAGATGGCACTAGCATTGGGTGAGGGACTCCGTGCTGCCTCATCACCTGATGAGACAGAAAGAGCATGTAATTCAGGCCTCTCTTCCTCTTCTTATAAAGCCACTAATACCATCACGGTGGCCTCATCCTCTTGACCTCATCTAATCCTACCTATCTCCTAAGCGCCCCCCCCCCCGCCAAATACCATTGACATATGGTTTGGGGGGATTAAGTTTCCAACCATGAATTTTTGAGGAACACATCCAAATCATAGCACCACTCCTTGCTCAGACCTTGGCAGCATTAGAAGCTTCCAGGACCTGAGCTCTGACATCCAACAACAATGCATCTATTACTTCAGTCTCTCTCTCTCTCTCTCTCTCTCTCTCTCTCTCTCTCTCTCTCTCTCTCTCTCTCTCTTTCTCTCTCTCTCTCTCTTCCTCTCTCTTTGGCTTATATACTCTTTCCATAGTTCTACTCTTCCCCCTTTCCCCCAAATGTATTCCAAATCTAAAGGGAGTTAGAATAATTGGCTTAACTCTTCACCAATGACCTATTGGGTAGAGCCTTTACACCAGGCACCCTGTATCCATCAAAGATGGCTGCATCCTGCTTCCCTAAGCAGGCAGCCGTGGGAGGGGAGCTTCAGCTAAAAGGACACAGAGAGTACCATGGCTGTTTATGGAAGGTATATGTACAACACAGCAGTGACACCGCCAAAACTGATAACCATGACGGTGACAATGATACATACAGAGCATGTGCCTCTCACCACGCCAAGCCTTTTGCATGCATGTTCTGTGAGCCTTGTAAACTAAGCTTGTGTTCAAGTCCCAAAAATGTAGCAATGCAGGCAATAGTACAGAATTCCAACAATTTCTCCAGTCGTTCTATCATGGTAAAATGGGCTGTTGTATAATGTGACTTCTGACATCTTTTCTGCTAAAATGACCAACAGGGAAATCCTACGATCTTTCCCTGACTCTGACTCAACATAGGAAGTCCGAAAGGGCAGCATTTAGGATTCCAGCTCCCCTTTGTTCTTGCCACCCAGTGTAAGCACAGGGCTAACAGCCAAATGCACTGAGTACATAGTCCTTGGCTCATCGATACCTGTCCAGTGGCAATCTGGCACAACTGATTCTTTGTGAAGTTGCCCTTGCTGTCTGAAAAAGAGCTTCAAACTGTGTGAGAAGCAGCGCTGGATCCCTGCTTCTCCTCCAAGCACCTATGATTTCCTCCTGAGAGATTCATGTATTGGTTCTTAAATTTTTTTTTATTTTAGCGACAAGGTCTCACTGTGCTGCCAAGGCTGGGCTTAACCTCCTGGACTCAAGCCATCCTTCCATCTCAGCCTCTCCAGTAGCTGGGACTATAAGCTGTATCACCATGGCTAGCCATTTGTTGGTTTTAAAGGCTGTCTGGGTTTCTAGATAAGTTGTGATAAATCTTTGTCTTTTGAATAATATTTGCTTTTGAAAACAACCAAAAGTCACTCCAAGCAAGCGTATACACTCCCTTTTAAAGGATAATTTTTATCAGTGAAAATCATCCAGGGAAAGATCACAGCTATCTGAAGAATGATGGAGAAGCCATCACCAAGTGTCCTTACTCTACCATGAAGAATGCACAAACATCTATGTTTGTTTCCAAAATAAAGAAGATGTCTGCCCAGGAACTTCTTCCAAGGCTCCTAACATAGGAAGGCTGAGTCACATCCAGTTCCTCATCATCTTCCATGCTCCTGTCCATGTTCCTCAGATTCGTCCAGTAACAAGAATGACCCAGGACACCTGTCAAAATTCAGAATCCTAGGCCCCCACTGGACCTCTCTAGACAGAATTTTAGGCAAAGGCCCAAAGATTTTGTATTTTTATAGCACTCTGAAAGCTTTGCTTATCAGTCAGGTTTGGGACACATTGTCCATTGTAAAAATCAGTTATTTTCTTCCCTCTCTCCCTCTCACTGCCCATTAAATCTCTCTCTGCCTACTGGGGTTGGGTATGGAAACAAGCCTGGGCACCAATGAGCAGTGCATGGCTTTTACCAAGCCCCTTCCCTTTCCAGTCCTTATTCTCATCTGGAAGATAGGAGTTTCTACTAGATTACTTGATGATGCAATGGAGCACTGGCACTTGCCAGCACAGGCTGTGCAAATTAATGGCATGTCTTTCACAAAATTTTTGAAGGATTTTTTCAATCATTCCTTTTAAATTTCCAGGATAGTTACCAGGAAAAGAGAGAACTAAGGCTCTGCACATGCTGAGATAATGCCTGGGGAAAGGCCTAGCATAGGGTCTGACACTGAGAACTTGCAGAGTGTCAGACTCTTTCTCCCAACTATGTCAGGCCAATCATGTTTTCAAATAGTCCCTGAAGAGGCTTCTGCATCAACCCTCCACAAACAGTCTCCAGAATTCACCAATGGGCCACCTTTGTGCAGTACACTCCCATGGCACGTGGTCAGCTCCAAAGCCTGGGCTCTTCCCATTACACTGTGCTCTCCTAGATGTTCTATCTTCTACTTCTGTCCTCCATGCCCCTCCAGATCCCCATTCTGTCTACCTTGCTCAGCATTCTCATGCCCCACCTATAAGAGTGTCTGGTACCTTGTCCCCCAAAGGTCTCCCCTCTTCCTCCTGCTCAGCACCCTCCCCCACCCCCTGGGGGTTTCTCCTCCACCACCCACCCAACTCCTGCCTCCAACCTCAAGGTCTCCTCCACCAGTGGAGCCTGCCATCTACAAGCACTCAGTACCACTTCCCCCTCCGGGCTGTCTCTCTCACATACCCACAGGGCCTGCCCAGCCCCTTCCTGCGCTGCCCTTCACAGCGACTCCTGGACCGCGTGGTCCGGCGCTATGCCGAGGTGGCTGACGCTGGTAGCATCTTCATGGACCACTTCACAGACCGTGATAAGCTGCGTCTCCTCTACACCCTGGCTGTCAATGCGCACCCCATCCTCCTACAGGTACTTAGTGTCGCCCCTCAAGCCTTCCAGGTTGGGAACCACTTCGAACTCCCAGGGGCCTGCCCTGGAGTTCAGTTCTCTCCCTTTCTTTACTGCATGCCTTGGAGCAACAACCGGTGTTAATGTCTTTAAGGCATTTGACAAATATTTGATGCTTTTGGAAGTGTGAATGTGCTGTGGCTACTGCTGTGGATAAAAGAGGTTTGGGAGCACAAAGCTGGGAATATAGATAGGAGGGGACAGTAGCTACCTTCACTGGTTGAGGCACCCCGGAAGGGCTTTGTGAAGGAGGACAACTTTGATTGTGCCTCAAAGGTCAGTAAGATTTGAGTAAGAGCAAGAAGGTGGGGAAATAACCAAAGAATGATGTGTCAGAGATGTGTCCTGCAGCTATGTTTGGAAGTGGGGAGAATGGAAGTAACCTAAATGCCCATAATAGGGGAATGGTCAAATAAATAAGGATGCATCAGGACCTGTGAATAAATACGATGGTCAAAAAGACAGGTATGGTGGCCTCTGCCTTCATGCTGCTTCCAATCCAATGGCAAAGACAGACACTCAACATGTAAACAAATATCCATCGAACATGTGGGTCCCAATCCCCCTTACCCCAAGGGTCAGGACATAGAGGTTACATAATAGATACACAGGAAACCAGGAAGTAGGAGGAAAGAGCAGGAAAAGGAAGAGGGGTACAAAGAGGAGGAAGGAGAGGAGAAGGAGGAAGAGGAATAAGAGAGGGAGCAGTGGGATGGAAGAGAGAGAGGGGAAGGAGAAGAGAAAGAAGAGGAGAGAGAGAAGGTTCAAGTAGAAGCAAAAGGAGCCACAGAAAAGACATTTCATAAATATTGCCCAAAGGGATAATGGCTGAATGCATAATGATGACTGTCATTTATTGAGCACCTTCTGTATGCCAGGTACTGTGTGGAATGTTTGCTATCATTTTGTCAGTTAAGGCTCACAACAAACCCCTGAAAATATTATTGTTCCCTTTTCTAAGTGATGAAGTGACTTGTCTAAAGTCACTTAGCCACTGTCAGCACTGGAGCCCAAACCCAGAACTGTGTAACATAGTTGACCACATTCTTTCTGCTAAAACCCGCCTGGTAACATTGGCATTTTAAATGCTACAGGCGGAGAAGGAAGTGTTGGTTGTCCTGCACATTCAGAGGTCTTTTACCCATGGTCCTAACCTTGGTTGGCAGCCTAGTAGACTCTGGATACATCCCTCTCCCCCCTAGATCTGGCTCCTGAGAGGCCTGGACCCTACATTCAACCCTGGGATATGCCCAAAAAAGGCATGACATAGGACCCAGCACATTTAGACAAGGACAGTAGCCCTGCCTGGGACCTCTTTAGAGGCACATGGTGAGAAAGGCCCCTCTAGTCAGGAGAAACTCAAAGAGCAAATGGGCATGAGTTCTTCATAACATGATTTAAAATGGGCGGAAGGCCACAGAAAATTATCAGAGAGGGGGGATGATTTTGCCTTTTTGTTCGTTTTGTTTTATTTGCAGTCTTGGAGATGGAACCCAGGGCCTTGCACATGCCAGGCAAGCGCTGTACCATTGAGCTAGATCCCCAGCCCAACTTTGGTTTTTTTTTAAGAAGAAAAACAAGCCTGGTTTGGTGGCACACACCTGTAATCCCAGCACTTAGGATAAAGAGAATTGGGAGTTCTTGGCAGCTTGAGATGTATAGCAAGATGTTGCCTTTAAAAAAAACAAAAGGAAAACAAGGGGAGAAGTGCTGAGTATTTATAGTTACTGTTAGTTCCCACTATAGTTTAAAGAAACACCATTCTAGATACACCTGCTTCAATAAGTGGTCAAAAAAGGCCAGCCCAGATTCCCTCCCCCATTTTCATTTCACAGATCCACAAGTTGGGAGCTCTTACCAGGAGACAGATTGGGCTGTGCTTCCCTAGACCACTGTTAGTCTGTCTGGAAGGTTCCAGACAGTTGAGGAGCATCTATGGGTATGCAGCTACCCCAGCTAGGCAGATTCATCCAGGGCTGCCAGGAAAGTTAGGACCAGTGTGGAGGTTCCTAAAACTTGAATTGCCCAAGGGCCACATTCATGATTTTTTGGCCTAGCCCACTGCACTGTATTTATTTATTTATTTATTTATTTATGAGACAGGGTCTCACTGTGCTGCCTGGGGCTGGCCTCAAACTCCTGTGTTCAAGCCATCCTCCTGCCTGTAGCTAAGACTCCAGGCAAGTCACCACACCCTGCTTGCAGTGTTATTTTTAAAAATATTTTTCTTTCAGTTACCCTTAGGTTGACCCTCTATTATTTTTTTCCCATAACCTCTTCCTAAGCAGCGATATCTGTGAAATCTCAAAGACTAGGCATAGTTTCTCCATGATATAACTCTTCAAATAAACGTATTCCCGCAAATCCCGGATACCAGGCCCATCAGCCTTCTTGTACCCTGCCTGGAGAAACTTTTGAAACAACGAACTGCAGGGAAATGAGAGCCGCCTCCTTCCTGAATCTTTCCATCCACAATAGATAAAAAGTGGGGGTGGGCTAGGTTATCGCCAGATCAAAGAGGCATAAAAAAGATGAAGAGACACTTTGCTGATGTGTTTTGAGACCAGGGATGCTGGCGTAAGGCTGATTTTTCTGTGTGCTCTTAGTGAGAAGTAGACAGAAATGTCTCCATGACATTTTTCTCTCTCATTCTCTAATGCCTGCTCCTTCCGGCTTGACAGATCTTCCCTGGGGCGGAGGGATGGCCGCTGCCCAAGTACTTGGGCTCCTGTGGCAGATTCCTCGTCAGCACCAGCACCAGACCGCTGCAGGAATTCTACGGTGCACCCCCAGACCAGACAGCCGATCTCGCCTACCAGCTCCTTGGTGTCTTGGAGTCCCTGAGGAGCAACGATTTGAACTATTTCTTCTACTTCACCCATGTTGACGCAGACATGTTTGGCATCTTTAACAACGGGCATCTGTTCATCCGGGATGCCAGCGCACTGGGCGTCATTGACAAGCAGGAAGGTACCCAGCATGGGCCTGACTTAGCAGCTGTCGGGGGTGGGAGAGGGGTTATCAGGATTAAAGGAGCTAAGGAGGGGTGACCCAGGGTTACACTGTTGGGCCTTTCCAGTCTCCCTGTGCCACAGTGAGAGCAATCCAAATTTGGGGGATGTTAGATGTCATGTAAAATGTCCCTCGCCCCCATTTGAATTTCTTCTCCAACGCCAGCTCCAGAGGGGAAGTAGACTTGACATTGCCCACCAGGGGCATTGTCCATGGTGGCATGGCCCCAATAATTGGATCTGTGTGGCCCAGGCACATCCTTGGCCTTCCTCACACACTCACAACTCACGGGCTCATCTCCCTCTAAGAGTCTTTCTTTTCAGCTGCTTTTAGCCTTTATTTAAAACTTAAATGTCTGGCTGATTCATTGGAATATTTTGTAATCCATGTTGGCACATTAACTTTTTATAAAGCATGGGACCAAATGAGATATATGAGTGAATCATGTTTCTACGTGCAAAGGCTCACCCAGTGTTTTAAAATCCTTTAAACATCCCAATTTCTCATGGTGACCAAATCTTCTGAGCCCAATAATAGCAAAAGTATTTTCTTTCCCCATTTCTGATTTTGCTTATATGAAGAAATCTACAAAGGTAGAGAAATTAAACCACACTTACTCGTTTCCTGCTTTCCTGCATTAAGAAGAATTGAATTAGAAGGAATGAAGCTGCTTCCAGAATATTCAGGATATGTAAATCATTGAACATCAGTCCCATTACAATCTGCTGAGTGCATATTCAGGATTACCTTTTTTTTTTTCCTTCTAACTTTGAATCTAAAATGGTAAATGAAACCAGTCCTAATAATTTCCTTAGTTCCCTAATTCAGCACTAGTGGGAGAATGACAATACATAAATGACCTCTACAATTATAAGCCCAACTTCTGGTAGAACAAAGTGGGTTTTCCATGTTCAGGCCTTAGACTTTTGTAGCAGAGAGTTCCTCTCGTGTCCTCAGAAGGGGCCAATTGTGTTCTGACCCCTAAATCTTCCAGTAACAGGGAAATGCTAGGAGACTAAATCACTTCGCCCAGCAATTCTAATTAGTGGTGCCCTCCCCCAAGGAGAACAGATTGTAGGGTGTGTGATAATTTTCATTTCTCTTCCAGGCAGCCAAGCAGCCTCCAGGACAAGAGAGAATCAAGACATTTTTAGCTGCCTGGTTTCTGGCTGCCAAGCCCAGTTGCCCTCCTGTGACACTGTCCCTGAGAAGCAGAGCCTGGTGCTGGTATGTCAGCAGTTGTTGCCTCGACTTCTTCAGAGAAAGTTCCCTTCCCCAGTGCAAGAGGAGATAGACTCTGCTCTTGCCCAGTGTGGCCAGGGCACCCAGCCAGACCCAGAAGTCCTCAGAGCTGCCAGTCGGCTAAAGGACATCTTGAGACCGCTGAGAACCTGTGACCCCAGATTTGCCTACCGCTATCCAGACTGCAAGTATGATGACAGGTTCTGAAGGGCTGGAGCCTAGCTGACCTGAGGGGACAACACCAACACGTTTGGCCCTCCATTCCCATAGCTGGGCTGTTGCCAGGTTGAAACAAGCAGCTCCATTTTAAGCTAAACACATTCATTTCCCAAGAACTGAGGAACACTCAAACTAGGGAAAGAAGTTGTGTGACACTGTGTGATTGCCGACACTGGCTGGGACATCATGGCAGAGTCCAGGGGTGAGCAACACAAGACCTGGAAGTGGACACACTCGATATCATATCTTTGAGCTTCAGTTTCCTCTGTTCTCCACTGAACACTCACAAGGGTGAAGGAAAACAGAAATGTGAGGGGCCTGCGTCACATGCTCACTACCTGCAGCCCAGGTGGTTACAAAGTGTGTTCCAGAAACACGGGCTGAGCAAATGAAAAAAAGCCATTCAGGTCAGGAGGCTGGGGAGGAGAGGCAAGGTGAAGGTGAGGCTCTGGGTCACTAGAAATTTAGATTCAAGCAAGGGGGCCCACTTCTGCTCCTGTACACCCTACTGTGCTCCACCTACTACCACTAGGTGAGGAGACTATAGGCCCAAGGGACATGCCCACCACAGCCCACTCCTGAGTCATGGTCTGGATGCCTGGGACTCTGTGCAAGCACGGTAGGCACCTCATGGCATCCAAAGGAGCCAAGGGTAAGAAGAGAAAGCAGGTCAGCTGGGGCCAGTGCACTATTCCAGGTCCTCTAAGAAGCAGGTATCAAGACAGGATTGCACAGGCAATAATTTTCTTAGGGGAAATGCCTTTAGCAAGAAGGAGAGAGCAGGCAAAGGTCTAGAGGAACCCCAATGAAGAAGAGGCAGCAATCTAAGAAGGGTTGTCAGAATGTCCTTGAGGCAAAGTCAGCCACCAAAGGAGCCCTTTTATCTCCCACGAATGTACCCCTCCTAATATCCCTGCTGTACTTGGTGATTGGCAAGACCATGGTGTGGGAAGTGTGGCCTCAGCCCAGCTGCAAAGATGGATTTCAGACCCCAGCATATGGGGCACCAAGTCAGAGCAGAAGGTCTATGAGTAGGGAGAAACTTCTCAGTGTAGCTACAGCTCAGAACCAGGACCCACTCTTGCCACACCATGTGCTCCAGTGCACACTCTTTAAAAGTCCAAGAATTTCATTCAAACTTGGCCTTACAGGTCATTATTTTAAAAAAGTGTTTTGGGAGCTGGCAAAGTGGCTCAAATGGTAGAGTGCTTGCCTAGCAAGCATGAGACCCTGAGTTCAAATCACAGTACCACCAAAAAAGAAGGAAAAAGATTTCTCAAGGTTAACTAACAGAACATATTTTACTCAACAATTAGTTTGTTTTATACCTTTTAAATGAAGTACTTAGCCATGTGGGATATGGAGTTCCGGGTGTGCTCTTGTCCTAGCCCATTGAATAGTAGTGGGACCTACTAGACCTTTGCCCAGCCTGCCTGCCAGTCTTCTACCCCTAGGGACTTTTCAGTCTACCTTCTCTCTTCTACCTCTGAATCAGCACCTTGAAGGTCAGAATGCCTAGCTTAATAGGCCTTACTATGCAGATGGGGAAACTGAAGGCCAGCGAGGAAGAGTGATTTGCAAGTACAGTTTCAGAGCTCCCACTGTCTGTCCATGTTCCTCTTGCTTTCCCCATCAGCCTCTGGCTCTCATCCTGTGCTATCCAACTCTAGTCCTTTCCCTCAAATTTAGAGATGGACCCAAAGAATATATTAGGTTGCCTTTTGAGTTTACCTTTTGACTGCTCCAGACATTGTCCAATGTCCCATCCTCCATGACAGTGAGGATGACAGGCCAAGCTAGTAGAAGAGCAGGCTTGGGCTGCCTGAGAAACTTTTGAAACTGCTTCCTTCTCACTGGCCCTAGAGGGTAAAGTCTGACCACCCTTCCCTCTGCACAGGCACAGTTTCTCATCTCTGCTGTCCTAACTATAGCATGTCCTCCTTAGCCAGCCTCCTGACCAGAATCCAGGAAAGGAGCTGTAGCCTCCAGACCCTCCAAAGTTCCACAGAGAACTTCTGATCCGTGAGCCAGGCCCAACCCATATCTCTAGGCCCAGGTGTTTTTTCCACTGCAAAAATGCTTCCACATGATGAGTGACTTTGAGCAAAGTCCTCAAGGAGTCCAGAAATGGCCTCTTCATGAGGCTTTCTTACTCCTCTACAACATGTGGCCCACCTGCATAGCTCTCCACACCTCAGACCAGTGGCCTGAGACTCTGAAGAATGTTCCTTCAAAACCATCATGTAACCCCTGGAGCTTCTGAGTCTAGGCAGGAAATGCAGTTCCAGACCTGAATCAGGACAAAGAGATCTTGTGCCTCATTTGATGAAGTCCCAAGAGAGAGCAAAGAATAAAACCACTTGAGCATGCCCAGGGGGCTGTTGGGAGATTTGCTTTTAGTACAAATTACAATCAAACTGTGTATTTGTACAGCTGTGTTCACATCCACAGTGCTGGCCAGGAGCTGATGAAGGCAGGGCAGATAGATGTTAGGCAGGGCCTACATATGCTTTGGAATAGCCTAGAAATGGCTCCCAAGCTGGGGTCTTTTCACAAGTTCAGGAGGTCATAGAGTCCCTTTTCGGATACACTTTCAGGACAGAGCAGATGAGTTGTTATTGTCAACATGGGTGAACATCACAGACCCTACTTGGGTTCTGCCTTCAGGGGACATCCTCGTCAACTTCTGCCATCTGCTGATTGTCTCAGCTACTGTCTCCCTGTGCTGGATATAGAACAGAGCTTTCCAAATCCCTCTTCAAGGGACAACTCTTTCCCCAGCATGGGAATGTGGTTGGCAGACAGCTTCAGCTGTCAACCCTTTCAGGCTCTGCCTCAGCCACTCTGTGGCTTCACTTGAGGTTATACCCTTCCTAGTGACTAGGCTTGGTGAGGTGTGATGGCCTAGCCAGTTTGGCTCACTAAACTACAACTCTGACAGGCAATTCCTCATTTCAGAACTTTCTATCAAGTTTGTCAAGACTCTGCTAGGCCTGTATCACAGTCTAATTTCCTTCTTTCTGCTTTCACTGCATTCCTTTAACAAGTATTGATCTTTATTAAACATCTTGTACCCTAAAGTGTGCTGAATGGTGGCCCCCCAGAAAGATATGTCCACATCCTAGTTTCCAGAACCTATGACAATTACCTCATATGGCAAAAGATGTGGTTAAAGATTTTGAGAGGAAATTATCCTGGATTATCCATGTAGATCCTAAATGCCAGCCCATTAGCTTATAAGAGAGAGACAGAAGAAGAGGCAGCGATGTGAAGACAGAGGTCAGGATTGGGGTGGTCAGTCACAAGCCAAGGAACTCCAGCAGCCACCAGAAGCTGGAAGAGGCAAGAAACAGATTCTCCAGTGCCTCCAGAGGACTGTGGCCTTGATGACATCTTGATTTCAACCCAGTGAACTTGACTTCAAATTTTTGGTCTCCAGAACTGTGAGAGAATAAATTTGTGTTGTTTTGAGCCACTTACTATTTAATAATTTATTGCACCACCCACATGAAACTAATATACACCCCAAACTCCATCTTAACATAGAGAACCCAAACTACAAACTCAACTCTAGACTATTGAAGTGGAAGACGTATCCATATCTAGGGTTAACGGTTTCCTTCCTCCACTTACATACCTCCCTGCATCATTGAAGATGCTGCTGGAGTCCAACATTGACCCTGAACTTTTCCTGGAAAGCCAGCCCTCAGAGATCCCTTTCTGAACTTTGTCTCTGAACTTCTGGACCACAAGTCAATGCCCCATTTGAGGCTGATCCCAAGGGTATCCCAGAAAGAACTGTGTCCCATCTTCCTATCTAGCTAGGAGCATGGTGATAAAGTGAGGCACTTTCCATTCCCCATAGGAGCACAGGGCTGGGCACAGAACAGATGTTAGGAAAATGTTCTTGCTGAGTGCAATAACTGCATTCTTTGGCCCTTTTCCCTCAGTGCTGTTCCTATACCATACTGGTCACACATAGAACAGAGCCACTTCCCCTCAACAGCCAGGGGATAGGTGAGTCTACACTCAAGTGACTTCAGCCAGAATAAATTATTGTCGTTTGTTCTCTGCTCCCTGGAATTAAAGTATTTTTCTGAGTTTGCAGTGCCTTGAGCAAAAGGAAAATGCAAGGTCCTCTATTCCAAAATTACTAAGAATTGCAAGGTGAGACAGCAGAGCATGAAGCTAAGCCAAGGCCCTCTACACCTGCACAGGATGCAGGCCCACATAGCTGGTCCTGTGTTTTGCAGAGATGAATTCTCCTGACACTTGGCAAGGAGTGTTCTTGGCATCTGCTGGGGATTCATTTGACCTCCACACCCAAGGGAGCAGGTGTGGGACCAGGAGTGAAATATAAAATATTTAACAACCACCATGCAAAGGCCTATGAGAACAGACTCCACCAGCTGCAGTTACTAGGGGGGTCAAACCACAGCCCAGTGAGCAAGTCTTCTTTTTCAGGGGATACTAGTTTCAGTGATTTGCTCAAAGTGACAAGTTTCAAGTCTCCTGCCTCCCCAGTCCTCCCCTGTAGTATCTGACTTCTGCCTTTAAGTGATTCCATGCACCTGAGCATTTCCTCTAGAATTAAAAAATATTTTGTTAGATTTGTGTTCTTTTTGGAAAAATCTAGAGCTCTGAAATCAGACATACCTGATATCAAATCATGACTGTTTTGATGGCTGTGTAAGCTTTGGCACATTACTTAACCTTTCTGAATCTCACTTTCCACATCCATAAAGTTAGGAGAAAAATATTTATTCTTGCAGGAATATTGTCCTGTTTAAATGACATGATGCCTCTCAAGAGCCTGGACATTCTATATTTGAAGACAAATGTAGAAAAGAGCAGAGGGTCTCCTAGCAGAAAAGCTTCCTCACACAGCCAAGATGAGCACAGCAACATCTTAGAAGGGAACCTGATCCCTGCCCCAAGTCTCTACTCAGAGGAGCCACTAAAATGCCTCAGGCTGCTAGACAGTCTGGAACCAATTTTCTTTCTTCCGCCCTCCAGACTCTGAGTCAATCATGAATGGCAGTTGAACAGCCACTATACACATCTTCCAGTGTGACCCTCCATCAGGCTCAGAAGAAAATCCCCTTCAAGCAGGTGGTATTGGGAGCCTGAACAAGTCCATGTGTGCTCAGTATGTGAAGAAAAATGAGGAACACAACCTAGTCCATTCAGAGCCCCAGTCTCACTGCTGGTTCATGGTGATGTGGCTACACACACACACACACACACACACACACACACACACACACACACACACACTTTGGACCTGTTGCCCACACGTATCAGCACAGGTGAGCTCAGATGCACATAAGGATACTCTCTACTCTGTCTGCAGCTCTTTATGGCATTAAAGGAAGTTTCAAGCCATGTGGAAGGGCCAATACACAGTCACGGGGTCCTTTCATTTGCAAATATAATGCCCTCCAAGAAGGCAATTTAGAGGAACTGACTAACAAAGGTAACCTGCGCAAGAGGACCACCCATTACAGCTCTTTGAAGAGACAGATAAAGAGACAGGAACACCCAGGTCCCTCTTGAGTGCCCAGGGAATAACTTCAGGCCTGGATTGTGACCCTAGAGCTGGTGTGGCATCTCAGAGGAAGAACTGGCTCTGAAGTAGATATGTCCACCTTTGGATTCTGCACTAATCCCTCTCACAAAAGTCAGTTCATCAAAGTTATTCTTCGCAGCAGTGGTATTCGTTGCAACTGAGTAATAAGGAAGCAAATCATTTGCAATGGATAAACATAGTTATTCACTGTAATTGCAAAATAGGAGGAACACCCTAAAGGCTAGTATATGGGAGAGAGGTCCATTCACACCATGGAGTGCCACATAGCTATACAAATGAATAAGGAAGGACTCTGAAGCAATAGGAGCAATTCATAGGATAAAGTGCTAAGTGGGAAAGAAGCAAAGCAAAAAAGGATAGTTACAAGTCTTTCATATAGGAAAGAAAGGGATATGAGAAACCACTTATGTATCTGCTCACTTGTAATGCTCGACTTGGATGCTGTGAAGAAGTGAGGGTAATTCTATGATTGCATATCTCAATAAATCTTAACTATAGGCCAGGAGGAATGAAGTGTGGCTAAAGCTACGAATTAGCAGAGCAGGAGCAGTCACTCATATTCTCCTATTACTCAGGATAGGGGAATGTTTGGTCATTTTGTTTGAACAACGTTCATGTTGTTTGTGTTCTGACATGAGTACAAAGTGGCCTTGTTTTGTCTTGATTCATTGTGGACACAGAGTGGCCCTGTTTGATGTTGGCATTCTGAGAAATTGTTTACGTTCAAGGAGAAGGATGAAGGCTGAGCTGTGTGGGCCAGACCAGCTGTGAGCAACACTGAGGGTGGAGTCTAGCTGAAAATGCCAAGCCAGTTCCATCTGTCATGGGTGGTTTTCTCTTTCTTGGTGGGACAATTAATGAAATTCAAATAAGGTCTACCCATCAATAAATAGCATTTTATCTTTCTTAGTGTCAATAAGTACTTTGGTTAAGTAAGGTGTTAACATGAGGGGAAGTTGGATGAAGCGAATAGAGGAAACCTACATACTATTTTGGAGTTTTTTTAAAGTATAAAATTATTCCAAAATAAAAGCTTGAAAAAAACACCTCAGTGTATGGAACAGAAATTAGTTCAGTACCAGGTGAGAAGACTGACTTGCATAATGCAGCTGTGCAAAACAAAATTCATATCTCAAAACACCAAAGCAATAGAGGAGGTGAACTTGTTCAAGGTACACTGTACATATCTACAGAATTTCACAATGAAATCCCCATGTGCTATTAGTGTATGCTAATAATAAAATAAAATTAAGTAATATCTACCTCAAAAACAAAACTCACCAAGGCATTACCTGTGTGACAAGATGGTCTCCCATGTGAGGTACAGTCTTGATTATGCTCATTGAATAGAAGTATCACTGCACAGTTTCTATTCTTGATACTTTTTCTCTCCCTCTCTGTTATTTAATTTGCTCAGGTGAATGTACCCATCCTGGGACCAGAGCTGACCCTAACACACTGGAAAGGAGCAGAAACCTGGGGATTCCCTACACTTACCTCTGACTCCGTCCCTTCTACCCACAAATCACAGTGCCTCTTGTAGAGGCAGGCACAGAACACCAGTTGAAATCCACTGCCCCATACTTCACCACCCTGCCATCCTGATCTATCATCATTCAACAGAATTCTTTTCTCTGATTCCTGTCCTTATCTGGAAAATCACTCTTTATGGAAAATTGTGCCAAAAGTGAGTGCTCACCATGTCAAAATAACAAATATTTTTAATTTTTTATTTTTAATGATCCTACCCAAGACAGGTGAAAGGAATAGGAGGTCTCAGCGGGCCCCAACCCCCTTGTTGGAGAAACCAGTACCAAACATCCCATGTAGATAAGATAAGCAATGCGGCAGGGCTCAGTTAGGGCATAGAGAATGTGGGGAATGTGAGCGGGGGGTACATGCAAGATGTGAAGTACGTGCAAGATGTGAGGTACGCGCAAGATGTGCTCTGCCTGCTTGCCCAATGTTGATAACGAAAATATGCACGTCACTGCGGTCTATATAAGATTTCCCCTAAAGAGGCTCAGGGTCGTGTTTTCCTAACCGGTCCTGCGTGTCCGTGTGGGAGCTCGACCCTGGCTAGCCAGCCCAATAAACTCTGCTTTGTTGATTGCATTCACGCCTGGCTCTCTGTCTCTCGGGGGAATAGGATTCCGGGTCCTAACATTTGGAGGTCCCACCGAGATTTTATTTTCTCGAGAGACAGAACCTGCCTGCGAGAAAGCAGGGGCGATCCCAAGTCCTAGGCGTTGGGAGGGGATCCCAGACCCTCATTTGGAGGAACTTGAGTGTTCCATTTGGGCCGCGGCGGGGATTCGGCCAATCCCCAGGGAGATTCATTCTGGGAATCTCTCAAGGAGGACCACAGGGTCCTATTGGGAGAGGCTTTCCTCTCATTTGGGCTCGAGCATTTTAGGAACCCTGGCGCCAGGTGAAGAACTAATTGAGCTAGTCGACCGACCACCCGTCAAGTGGACGCCTTTCGGCCTGATATCCCAGTTGGACAGTGAGGAGGTTGAATGGGGTGCGCACCAGTGTGAGAGAAGGACCGGTCCGAGCGAGTGCTGGAGAGTGTTGTGTGTGTGTGGAATTATTGTTGCCTTTACCCTTTTTGTTCTATCTCTCTTGGTGTTTGAGTCTCCTTCCACAATGGGACAGGGACAAACAATCCCAAAGTCTCTGATCCTTTCTCACTTTCCAGAAGTTAAAGAAAGGGCCTTAAATGCGGGTCTGGTCATCAAGAAAGGTAAGTTCGACACCTTTTGTTCTGCAGAGTGGCCCACCTTTGGAGTCGGGTGGCCCATTCAAGGTTCCCTCTCCCTAGACCTGATCACTAAGGTTAAAGCAGTCATTTTTCAGCCAGACAATCGAGGCCATCCAGACCAAGTTCCTTACATTTTGGTTTGGGAGGATCTGGTGAGGAACCCTCCCCCTTGGTTAACAGTTTTTCTGACCCACCCCTCCAGTTCAGCCCCCGGGGCTAAAACCCCAGTCACGCCCGCCTTGGTCATAAAGGAGGAGGAAAAACTTCCTCTTCCCACCTTGACCGGTCCTCAAATTAGGGCATCTCCTTCACCATCTCCGGTCTTACCAGAGAGTTCCCCCCTTTACCCATCCCTCGCAGGGGCAGAGGAAGATCGGCCGCCTCCATACGTGACTCCCCCTGGCCAAGCCAGTGCCCCGGAGGAGGAAATTTCCTCATCCTCTTCAACAGGACTGGCAGCAGGAGGAGGAATGGGTCGAAGACTTCGCCCCCGAGGGATCCGGGAAAGGGAGGGGGAAGACGGGCCCCCCTCATCAACACAGGGGGAGGAAACTGTCCCTACACTTCCAGTCTGGATGGTGGGCCAAGGGGGACCGGGAGGAGGGCAACAGTTTCAGTACTGGCCCTTCTCCTCCAGTGATCTATATAACTGGAGGACGCAGAACCCGCCCTTTTCTGAAGACCCCAAGTGTCTCATAGATCTCCTGGAGTCCATCATGCATACACACCGTCCCACTTGGGATGACTGTCATCAGCTGCTCAATACTCTTTTTACGACGGAGGAACGAGAGCGCATCCTCAACGAAGCGAGGAAGAACATCTTGGGGGATAATGGGAGACCCACAACTCTCCAACCGGCCATAGACGAGGCTTTTCCCCTACGCCGCCCTAATTAGGATTTCGGGACCGCAGAAGGTAGGGAGCGTCTTCGGATCTACCGCCAGACTCTTATGGCCGGTCTCCGAGCGGCCGCCAGAAGGCCCACCAATTTTGCAAAAGTGAAAGCAGTCGTTCAAAGGGAAAACGAAAGCCCAGCCGGTTTCTTAGAGCGCCTCTATGAGGCATACCGTCAGTACACCCCTATTGACCCTGAGGCGGACCTCCACCGGTCTGCTGTGGTACTCTCATTCATTAATCAGGCAGCTCCAGACATTAGGAGAAAACTCAATAAACAGGAAAACTTAGGGGAGATGACTATAAGGGAAATGCTGCAGGTAGCGGAAAAGGTCTTTACCGCTAAGGAAACTCCAGAAGAAAGGGAGGAAAGACAGAGAAAGGAAGACAGGGAGGCCCAGGAGAAATTGAGAAAGGAGGACCGGGAGTTCCAGGCTAAGGAAAACCGAAAGCAACAGAGAGAAATGGCTCGTATTTTCCTAGCGGGTGTCCGGGACCAACCCAGGGGAGGGGGCCACGCCAGGACCCCGGATAAGGAACACTGTTTTTACTGTAAGGAAACAGGGCATTGGAAGAGAGAATGTCCTAAGTTAAAGGGAAGAAGAGGGTTTGGAAGGAGACCGGGGGAAAACAGGGAAAGGGAACGAGCAGTAGAGCAGGCCAGAGTCCTCCTAGCCGGAGAAGAGGACTGAAGGAGACGGGGCTCAGACCCCCTCCCCGAGTCCTGGGTAACAATGCATGTGGAGGGGAAGCCGATGGGGTTCATGGTGGATACCAGCGCCCAATATTCGGTTTTAAACAAGGCACATGGACCTTTGAACAAGGCACGAACAAGTGTTGTTCAGGGGGCCACCGGTACGCAGTTATGTACATGGACTACCAAAAGAAAGGTGAACTTAGGAAAACACCAGGTCACACACTCCTTCTTGGTCATCCCTGAGAGCCCCGCTCCCCTGCTCGGACGGGACCTACTCACCAAAATAGGGGCCCATATCCATTTTGAACCAGATGGAATAATTGTGACTGATCGAGAAGGGAGCCTGATTCATGTCTTGTCCCTATCATTGGCTGACGAGCATCGTCTGTTTGAGAGTCAACAGGAACCAGGAGGGGACATGACTCATTGGGTAAAAAGATTTCCCACGGCCTGGGCGGAGACTGCGGGAACCGGCCTCGCCAAACACCTCCCGCCCGTAGTTATACAATTGAAGGCTTCTGCTCTCCCCATTCGGGTGAAACAGTATCCTATGCCTGAGGAGGCCCGAAGAGGCATAGCCCCTCATATCCACAGGCTAATAAAGGAAGGAGTACTGCGACCTTGTCAGTCTGCCTGGAATACTCCTCTGCTCCCCGTCCGAAAGCCGGGAAGCGGGGACTATAGGCCTGTGCAAGACCTACGAAAGGTAAACGAGCGGACGGAGGACATTCATCCCACCGTTCCGAATCCCTATACCTTGCTCAGCCACCTACCCCCCTCGCAAGTATGGTATACAACCCTTGATTTGAAAGATGCTTTCTTCAGCATTCCATTGTCAGAAATTAGTCAGCCGCTATTTGCTTTCGAATGGCAAGAAGATGGGGGCCAATCCGGACAGCTCACTTGGACCAGACTGCCGCAAGGATTTAAAAACTCTCCCACCCTGTTTAATGAGGCCCTGAGCCAGGACCTGGAACCTTTTCGTCGGAGCCACCCACGAGTCACTCTATTACAGTATGTTGATGACTTACTGTTAGCGGCAGAAACCCGAGAGGAGTGCATCAAGGCTACTGAACACCTGCTAACGGAATTAGGTGAGCTGGGGTATCGGGCAAGTGCCAAGAAAACTCACATCTGTAAAAGGTCAGTGACATATTTGGGTTATCGGATTGCAGATGGGGCAAGATGGCTGACTGATGCCATGAAACAGACTATTCTGGCTATCCCATCCCCGACATCCACTAGGGGGGTGAGAGAATTCCTGGGCTCCGCGGGGTTCTGTAGACTCTGGATTCCAGGATTTGCGGAAATAGCCAGACCCCTATATGAGGCCACCAAAGAAGCTCCAGATTGGAGTTGGGGAGAGAGAGAACAACAGGCCTTTGATCAGCTAAAAGACGCTCTTTTGCAGGCCCCTGCCTTAGCCTTGCCAGATCCTACAAGACCATTCACTCTGTTTGTAGATGAGAAAAAGGGGGTAGCCAAAGGAGTCTTGACCCAACAGCTAGGTCCCTGGAAGAGACCAGTGGCATACTTTTCCAAGAAATTAGACGCAGTAGCGGCAGGATGGCCCCCCTGCCTCCGCATCATAGCGGCCATTGCCGTGCTGGTGAGAGAAGCCGATAAACTAACCTTCGGACAGGCCCTCTGGGTAACGGCCCCTCACCCGGTGGAGGGAATCCTTAAACAACCCCCTGGGAAATGGATGACGAATGCCAGGCTCACCCACTACCAGGGGCTCTTGTTGGATTCCCCTCGGATCACATTCACAGATCCCGTAATCCTGAACCCTGCCACCTTGTTGCCTAACCCGGAACTGCAGACACCTGTCCATAACTGCAAAGAATTCCTCTCCGAAGTTACACAGGTACGGGCTGACCTAAAGGATATCCCCCTGTCCGGCTGCAAATTAAACTGGTACACGGATGGAAGCAGTTTTTTCCAAGATGGAGCCCGAAGGGCAGGGGCAGCTGTAGTCGACCAAGAAGGAAATACGGTATGGAGCAGCGCCCTCCCACCCGGAACATCAGCCCAAAAAGCGGAATTAATTGCCTTGGCAGAGGCCCTGGAGAGGGCAAAAGGAAAGCGAGTCAATATCTACACCGATAGCCGCTATGCTTTCGGTACCATCCATGTCCACGGGGCCATCTATCGCGAAAGAGGATTCCGCACAGCAGAAGGAAAACATCTAAAGAACCTAGCCGAAGTCCAGCGTCTATTAATGGCAGTGGAAAAACCGAAGGCAGTGGCAGTGATGTATGTCCCAGGCCACCAGTCTGCCAAGACGCCGGAAGCTGTCGGTAACAACAGAGCAGATCAAGAAGCAAAGAGAGTAGCAATGGTGAGTCCTCCCATGGAGACAGGGCAACCTTCCACGGTTGCGGCGATAGACGTGCCGGTCCCAGAGCTCCCTCCGCTACCCCCCCGACCAGAATACTCCACAGAGGATTTCACTTGGATGAGAGCCCACTCCCCCTTTAGAGAAGGGGAAGACGGATGGAAAAGCGACTTGGAAGGCAAGTTAATTCTGCCTGAAAAACTCGGACGATTCCTGTTGGCTAACTTACATAAGTCCACCCATTTGGGGCGGAGAAAATTACTAGACTTGTTGACATCTGCGCAGCTCCGATTTCCGAACCAGACCATAGCAGTCCGCCAAATTGTGGAAGATTGTGCCAGCTGCACAATCATGAAACCAGGACGAAGGGAGGGGCACCATACAGGTACTCGGGAACGGGGGAGGGCTCCGGGAAGAAGTTGGGAAGTGGATTTTACTGAGGTAAAACCGGGAAAGTTTGGGTACAAATATTTGCTGGTATTCATAGATACCTTTTCAGGCTGGGTGGAGGCTTTTCCTACAAAGAAGGAGACGAGTCACGTAGTGGCAAAGGCTTTGCTAGAGGAAATCATACCCAGATATGGGGTGCCCGAGGCAATTGGGTCAGATAACGGTCCGGCTTTTGTTAGTAAAGTCCTGCAGGGACTAGCCCAGACTATGGGGGCCAATTGGAAGCTACATTGCGAATATAACCCCCAGAGCTCAGGGCAAGTAGAAAGGATGAATAGGACACTAAAGGAGACTTTAGCCAAATTGGCCCTGGAGACTGGCGGTGATTGGGTGACGCTCCTTCCCTTGGCCATCTTCCGAGTCCGGAACTCCCCCTATGTCCATGGGCTAACTCCCTTTGAGATCCTGTATGGGGCTCCACCCCCCATCATTCAGAGGACCTTAAGCCCAGAACTAGGTGATCTGGCCCCAAATTACCTGACCATGTTGCAGGCTTTAGCTAAAGTGCAACAACGGATTTGGCCCTTAATTCAAGCATACCACGCTGTTAAGAGGGACCCGGCTCCGGAACATGGCATAGTCCCGGGTGACATGGTATGGGTTAAAAGGCATCAGTCCAAAACCCTAGAGCCTAGATGGAAAGGACCTTATGTTGTACTGTTTACTACCCCTACCGCCCTCAAGGTCGACGGGATTGCAGCATGGGTACACCATTCCCATGTAAGACGGGCTCACCCTCCGGAGAAAAAACAGGAAAATTGGTCCGCACGGAAGCATCCAACAAACCCACTCAAGCTCCGGCTGATACGGGATGCTCCGAAAAACGAGAACACTCCAGATGCTCCGCAGCCCTCCTAGAATGGGATTATCACCTGGGTCCACTACACCCACATCAGACCGGCAGATCCGGTAGCTATGAAGAAAGGCTTCCTGCCAACAAGAAGGGTGTCCCACCACAAGGAAAATTTTTTCAAACTCAAACTTCATACTGGACCTCGGTAACTTTATTCCTTTTTCTAACCCTGTCCACCACTTGCTGGGGGCATACAAATCCACATCAACCTTTTAACCTGACCTGGATGATTGTAGATGTGTCCACAGGAGACATTCTTAACCAGACCTCCAAGGTGACCCCTCCCAGCACCTGGTTCCCAGAATTATACTTTGACTTAAGGGCCTTATTCACTGGCAGGGGACAATGGGATTTGCGCCAAAGTTACTTCTATGTCTGCCCCGCTCCCCAACCCAACCACAGAAAAAAATGTGGAGGAATCGCAGACTATTATTGTAAGTCATGGGGTTGTGAGAGCTCAGGGGATATATGGTGGCCACCCCCCGAACAGGGGGACCTTATTCAATTAAGTAGAGTCTCTCAATCTGGCATTACATACCACCAACCTAGACCTATAAATAAGGGATGCCCAACTCCCCCCAATTGTAATCCCATTATGATAAATTTCACTGATTTAGGAAAAAAGGCAACGAATTGGGAATTGGGTAAATCCTGGGGAGTCAGACTCTACAAAACAAATCATCCAGGAGCCCTTTTTACTTTGCGGCGTGTGCGACAACCAGTCTCTACTCTAACAATAGGCCCTAATAAGGTACTTAGGCCACCCTATGTAAAGCCACCTCCCCGACCTCCCACAGCTCATCACCTTCCCTCAACCATAGCCCGGGCTAATGTTACAACTCCAAGACCATCAGAAACCAGCCCTCCCCTGGTGAGGCCCAGTCTCATGACCACATCTAAAGACCCCCTCTGGGAGCTAGTGGGTGCTGCCTTCCTGACGTTAAACCACACCAACCCTAACATGACTAACTCCTGTTGGTTATGTTATGATGTGAGGCCCCCATTCTATGAGGCAATAGGGCTAAACACCACTCACGATACCTCATCTGAGGAAAACCCTACTCAATGTTCCTGGGGAGACCGTAAGAGAGGTCTGACCATACAGCAGGTAAGCGGCCAAGGAACCTGCTTAGGAAAAGTGCCAAAGAACAGACGGGACTTATGTACTGTTATTAACGCCAGTTCTACCTGGGAAAATGCTATTAAATGGGTAATTCCAAAGGACAATGGGTGGTGGCTATGCTCGCGGTCTGGACTCACCCCGTGCCTATCAACTAAGGTGTTTAACAGCTCTAAAGAATTCTGTGTTATAGTGACTGTGCTGCCCCGCATCCTCTATCATTCGGAAGAGAGTCTATATTCATACTGGAATACAAAAATGGTTGAAAAAAGGAAAAAGAGAGAACCTATTTCCACAGTAACTATTGCTACCCTACTCAGCCTAGGGTTAGCGGGAGCAGGAACCGGCATAGCTTCTTTGGCCACCCAGCAGAAAGGGATGTCTTCGCTGCGTGCAGCCATAGATGAAGATATAGAGAGAATAGAAACCTCCATTAGCCACCTAGAAAAATCCCTCACTTCCCTGTCTGAGGTAGTACTTCAAAACCGACGAGGTCTGGACTTGTTGTTCCTCCAAAAGGGGGGACTATGTGTTGCTCTAGGGGAAGAATGTTGTTTTTACACTGACCATACCGGAGTTGTTCGTGACTCCATGTCTAAACTTCGAAAGAGCCTGGAACAAAGAAAACGAGAAAGAGAGGCCGGGGAAAGCTGGTTCGAGTCTTGGTTTAACCAGTCCCCATGGTTGGCTACCCTTTTATCTGCATTGGCAGGGCCAATAATAATCATCCTATTACTTGTTACCATAGGACCCTGGATTCTAAACCGACTTATGACTTTTGTCAAAAGTCGAATTAATACTATCCAACTTCTGGTCCTCCGCCAACAATATCAGGCTCTTCATCCCCTTGAGAATGATTCCTCAATTTAGGCCGTAAGAAAAGGGGGGAATGAAAGGAATAGGAGGTCTCAGCGGGCCCCAACCCCCTTGTTGGAGAAACCAGTACCAAACATCCCATGTAGATAAGATAAGCAATGCGGCAGGGCTCAGTTAGGGCATATAGAATGTGGGGAATGTGAGCGGGGGGTACATGCAAGATGTGAAGTACGTGCAAGATGTGAGGTACGCGCAAGATGTGCTCTGCCTGCTTGCCCAATGTTGATAACGAAAATATGCATGTCACTGCGGTCTATATAAGATTTCCCCTAAAGAGGCTCAGGGTCGTGTTTTCCTAACCGGTCCTGCGTGTCCGTGTGGGAGCTCGACCCTGGCTAGCCAGCCCAATAAACTCTGCTTTGTTGATTGCATTCACGCCTGGCTCTCTGTCTCTCGGGGGAATAGGATTCCGGGTCCTAACACAGGCAAAATTTCAGCAAAAGAGGCAAGTCATGAAAACTTGGTGAGAATATAATCCTATTGAAAAGCTATTTGGCAAAGTTCATCAAGAGCCTCAAAAAGGATGGCACATTCTACCCAGTAATTCCACTTCTGGGATGCCATCCAAAGGAAGTCATCAAGAATGCAGAGAGATTTATGTGCAGACTGGCTGTTAAAAAATTATGGATTGAACATTTGTAACCCCTACTGAATGAGAGTAAGCAGAATTTTTAATAGGCATAAATATAAAACAGGGGAAATGAGAGAGGAGAAAAATAGAAGCACAATTTTTAAAACTGGAAAGCAAATTACTTAGGACCAAAAGAACTGAATCCTAAACTGGCCGTAAAGAATGCTGAGAAGCATCCCAATTTGTACCACAAAATCCCCCAGAAGGATAAGGAACTTATGGCACTAGATCCCTTGGGAAGTGAGGGACAAGAGGTAGCTGAAAAATACATGAGGCAAATGGGGCAACTATTTTCAGGAGTAATTGGATCTCTGGTCCCTTCACAGCCAAGTAATGCCCCTCCAAGTCCAACAAAAGAGCAGACAGAGACCCCTTCCCTGGAGAAAAGCAATCAAGGGATCTTTAGGACAATGCACAGAGATTAGGATGACAGGTCAGACTGAAAACTGAGGGATCAAGGGCTTGCGTGCATGGTGGCTGCAAGCTCCCCCCACCCTTTCCTGCACTGGCAGCGTGACCTTCACCCCCAGGCAAGAAAACGGATAAGTGAACCCCCAGGAAAAAGACCAAAAGATTGGACATCAGAAGTCCCTCAACTACCCCACCCAGCCAGGTCCTCACAGTGAGGGTCACATTGGGCAAACCCCACTGGCTCTCCTGAGTACTCAATCATCTTTTTTAGTGTCCTACTCCTTTTGTTTTCCATATTCTCTCATAAGAGTATTTTGAAATTATTTCAGGTCTTCAGAAAAGCTGAGAGGAACATACAAATAACTCCTCTAAACCCTGCATCTGTATTCCCAATTGTTGGCTTTTTTTTCCTCACCTCCCCCCCCAACCACGTTTCTCTCTTTCTCCCCCTCCCTCCCTCCCTGAATTGCTCTGAAGCTTCATGCTGTCCCCCCTTTTACACTTCCATTTTTTTCTGAGCCACTTTAGAGAAGTTATAGATGTGCTCCTAAATACTTGGGTGTTAGCTTAAAAAACAAATAAAGGCTTATGTAACCATACTATGATTATCGAAACCAAAAGACTAATGTTGATACAACACTATTACTGAACTACAGTCATTATTCAAGTTTGCCAGTTTTCCCAAAAGTATCATTCAAAGAAATTTGTTTATTCCTATTCTGGAGGTTGTATCTTTCTGGTCTCCTTTAATTTGGAGCAGTTTCTCAGTGTCTGCATGTGTGTGCGTGTGTGTCTGTATATTTTATCACTTTGATGTATACAGAGAGGAAATGTTGGTTATTTTGTAGGATGTCCCTCAATTGTGTTTGTCTGGTGTTTCCTCCTGATTCAATTTAGGTATTTCATTTTTGGTAGGAATCCCTCAGAAGTGGGATCTGTCATCCTTTCACTGGATCCTCTCAGAAGATATATGAGGTCAGTTTGTCTCATTATTGGTGGTGTTCAATTGGTTAAGGTGAGGTCCACTAGTAAACCTACACTGTAAAATAATACATAACTGAAGAGGAAATACTTTGACACTATGTAAAAATTCTCTATTCATCACACTTTTACCTACATATTTTAGCATTCATTCACAAGTCTTGCCTGAATCAGCCATTACTATAATGGTTGCCAAATGAAGATTTTCTAATTTTATTATTTCTTCTACATTTATTAGTTATCATCCTATCATATAAATGAACTTACTATCAGACAAAATAACTTAATATTTTATTAATAAATTTATGTAAATATTAATGCATTTATGTAAGTATGGACTAGTCTAGTGTTCTTATTTTATTCAATGGATTATAATTTATTTTCACTTGTTTTGATGCTCCAATTTTTCCCAGGTTTAGCCAGTGAGAAAACTCCTAGGATGTAGAGCACAAAGTCATATCAAGGCTAAAGTCTGGGGGTAGGAGGAGATAAAGAAGAGAGATGGGGAGAATGAATTTAACTAAGATATATTGTAAGAACTTTTGTAAATGTCACAATGTAACTCCCATACAATAATAATATGATAATAAAAAATTTTTTAAAAACTAAAGTCATATTAAAGCTAAAGCATAAAAAGTTGATTACATAATTAGTCCAGGAGGTCCAATATGCAAAAAATAGGAGTTCCAAAGAGAATGTACACATACATTTTCAGACACACACATAGATACAAACATAAACACAGATACCACACAGTGACATAGGTACACACACACAGTTTTTTCCTGTCCCAGGACTCAAGCCATGTCAAAGACAAATACAGACACACAAACACATATACTCAGACACAGAGACACAAACATAAAAACATATATACACCTATAGGACAAAATCGACAAGAAAATTCAGTTTTCCAGAACTGAAGGCCATCAGTACTTCCGTTGAAAGGACTTCTTGGAGAGCCCATCACAAAACAAGAAAGTTCAGAGCCCCACAGGCAAAACAAAGAGTTGATGATTTTCCAGAAGTGGTGGTGGAGAAAGGGTCAAGAACATAAAAGCCAAAATATAGCAATTTCAAAATTCTTTTTTTCCTCTTTTTATTAGCATATATTAATTGTGCAAAGGGGTTTCATTGTGATATTTCCATATATACATATTAAACATACTTTGATCAAATTCACTCCCTCTATTACTTTCTTATCCTCTGCCCCCATTATTGAAATGGGTTTCATTATTCTATTTTCCCACATACATATGAAGTACTCCAGTCATATTCATATCTCTCCTTCTCCCTCTCATTTCACCCTCCACACTCCCACTGGCTCCCCTCCCTCCCCCACCCCATATCACAATCTTGTCATTCTTTATTTTTAGATCTAGATTCCACCAGAAAACATAGGATATTTATCTTTCTCAATCTGGTTTATCTTCCTTAACATTATGATTTGCAGTTCCACCCATTCTCCTGAATAATATTCCCTTGTGTATATCTGCCACATGTTCTTTATCCGCTCATCAGTTGATGGACACCTAGGCTGATTCCATAGTTTGGCTATTGTGAATGGTGCCACTATAAACATGAGTGTGTAGGTATCTCTATTATATAGATTTAGATTCCTTTAGACACAAGCCAAAGAGTGGTATAACAAAATCATATAGTAATTCTATCTTTAGTTTTTTTTAAGAACTACCATACTGATTTCCATAGTGGCCGTACTAATTTACATTCCCATGAACAGTGTATTAGGGTTCCTTTTTCCCTACATGCACACCAACATTGGTCATTTGTTTTCTTGATGATAGCCATTCCAACTGGGGTGAGATGGAATCTCAGTGTCATTTTGATTTGCATTTCCTTTATGACTAAGGATGTTGAACATTTCTTCATGGATTTATCGGCCATTTGTACTTTTTCTTTTGAGAACTGTCTGTTCAATTCATTTGCCCATTATTATTAATTAGATTGTTTACTCTTTTGGAGTTTAATTCTTGGAGCTCTTTGTATATTCTGGATCTTAATCCTTTACCTGATGAATAGATGATAAAAATTTTCACCCATCCTGTAGGTTGACTCTTCTGGTAATTGTGCAGAAGCTTTTAAATGTGATATGATCCCATTTGTCAATTCTTGCTCTTATTTCCTGGCCACTAGGAGTCCTACACATAAAAGTGTTACCTAAGCCTACATCTTCAAGGGACTTTCCTATGTTTTCCTCTAGTAGTTTCAAAGTTTCAGGTCTCACATTAAGCTGTCTGCTCTATTTTGAATTGGTTTTAGTACAGGGTGAGAAACAGCGATCTAGCTTCAATCTTCTACATGTGGATATCCAGTTTTCCCAAAATCGTTTGTTGGGCAGGCTCTCTTTTCTCCAATATATCTTTTCAGATGGCTGTAGCCGTGTGGGCCCATTTCTGGAACTTTTATTCCATTTTTTCTGTGTCTGTTTTTCTGACAGTACCATGTTTGCTTTTTTTACTATGGCTGTGTAGTATAACTTGAAATCAGGTATTGTGATAGCTACAGCATTGCTCTTTTCACTCAAGATTGTGTGGCTATTCTGGGTCTTTTGTTCATCCACGTGAATTTTAAGAATGCTTTTTCTATTTCTGTAAAAAATGACATTGGAATTTTTATGGAGATTGAATTAGTAGATTGTGTAGCCATTTTCACAATATGAATTTTATAGTTTTCATTAAAGAAGACTTTCACCTCCTTAATTAGGTTTATTTCTAAGTATTTAATTTTTTGAGGCTATTGTGAATGGAATTGTTTTCCTGATTTCTTATTCAGCCTATTTATTATTGGTATATAGAAAAGTTACTGATTTTTGTATGTTAATTTTGTATCCTGCTACTTTGCCAAAAGGGTTTATCTGATCTGAGAGTGGTTTTGGTAGAGTTTTTAGGGTCCTTTATGTATAAGATCATATCATCTTCAAAAAAAAAAATAAGGACAATTTTATTTCTACCTTTCCTATTTGTATCCCTTTTATTTCTTTCTCCTGCTTTGTTTTTCTAGCTAAGAATTCAAGCACTATATTGAATAAAAGTGGAGAGGGTGGACTTGTCTCATGTCTGGCTTTAGAGGAAATGATTTCAGTTTTCCCCATTTTTATAGATCCTTCTATTTCTAGTTTTTTCAGAGATTTTAGTGGGAAGGGATGTTGAATTTCATCAAAGACTTTTTCTGCATCTTGAGACGGTCATGTGATTTTTTTTTCCTTTATTCTGTTTATGTGCTGTATTACATTAATTGATTTACATATGTCAAACCATCCTTGCATTCCTAGAATTAAACCAACTTAATCATGCTGTGTGATCCTTTTAATGTGTTGTTGAATTTGCTTGCAAATATTTTTTTGAGAATTTTTGTGTCTTTTTACATCAAAGAAATTAGTCTGTAACTTTTTTGTATGTGTGTCCTTATCCAGTTTTGGTATCAAGAGTAATACTGGCTTCATACAATGAATTCAGCAGCATTCCTTCCTTTTTGATTTTATGGGATAGTTTGAGGAGCATTGGTGTTAGTTTTTCTTTAAAGGTCTGGTAGAATTCAGCAGTGACTCCATTCAATCCTAAGCTTTTCTTTGTTGATAGACTCTATTACTGCTTTAATTTCATTGCTTCTTATATAGATCTACTCAAGTAGTTTATATCCTCCTGGTTCAATTTTGGCAGATTGCATGCATCTAGAAATTTATCCATTTCTTCTAGATTCTCCAGTTTATTTGAGTGTAAGTATTCAAAGTATTCCCTAATGATCCTCTGAATTTCATTGGTGTTTGTTGTGGTATTCCCCTTTCTCATCTTTAATTTTATTAATTTGAGTCCTTTTCCTCTTTGTTTTGGCTAATTTGGCTAACAGTTTGTCAATCTTGTTTATCTTTTCAAAGAACAAACTTATTTCATTGATTTTTTTACATTGTTCTTTTGGTCTCCATTTCAAATTTCTGCCCTGTTCTTTATATTTCTTTCCATCTACTGCTTTGAATTTGCCTTGTACATATTTTTCTAAGATATTGGGGTGCATTGTTAGGTTATTTATTTGAGATCTCTCTGATTTTTTGATGAAGGCACTCATAGCTATAAATTTCCCTCTCAGCACTGCATTTGCTAGCCCCAAAGGATCTGGTAATTTGTGTTTTAATTTTTGCTTGATTCTAGCAAATTTTTTTAGTTCTATTTTTATTCTTTCAAAGACCCACTGATCATTCAAGAGTGAATTGTTCAGTCTCTATGTGTTTGGATATTTTCTGTAGTATTTCTTGTTACTGATTTCTAGTTTAATTCCATTGTAGTCTGATAAAATACAGGAAATTATTTCAGTTTTCTTGTATTTGTTAACTTATTATATCCTAAGATGTGATCTATTTTGGAGAAACTTCCATGGGCTGCTGAGAAGTCCTTTTTGTGTATTCTGTGCCTGGTGGGTGGAATATTCTGTAGATGTCTGTTAAATCCATTTGATCTATAGTGTCATCTAATTTTGAAGTTTCCTTACTGATTTTTGTCTAGATGTCCTGTCTATTGGTGAGAGTGGTATATTAAACTCACCCACTATCATTGTGTTGGGGTCTGTGTTTTTATGTACAGTAGTGTTTGCTTTATGAAACTGGATGTGCCAACATTTGGTACATACATGTTTACAATTGTTATTTCCTCCTGCTGGATTGTACCCATTGTATATATGAGGTAATCTTGTTTGTCTCTTCTGACTAATATTGGTTTGAAATCTGTTTTGTCAGCTATGAGTATAACTACTCCTGCTTATTTTCAGGGCCCATTTGTTTGGAAAATCTTTTTCCATTCTTTTACTCTAAGCCTATGTTTGTCTTTACCAGGGAGGTGCATTTTTTATAGGCAAAAAAATGGTTTGTTCTTGTTTTTTAATACAATCTGCCTGCTTGTGTGGAGAATTAAGACCATTACTATTCAGAAGTATTATTGAAACATATATAGTAATTCCTGCCATTTTATTGGTTTTGTGATGCTTGATTCTTCCTTATTCCTCATTCACTTATGTTTTCATCTATTTATTCTTTCCCATATATGTATGATTGTGTTTATCTTCCTCTTCTGTGTACAGGATTCCTTTAAGAATGTTCTCCTGCATGGTTTAGTGATTATGAATTGCTTTAGTTTTGTCATGGAAGGTTTTTATTTCTACTTCAGTTATGAAAGATAGATTTTCTGGTACAGTAATCTAGGTTGACAGTTATTTAAGGGCTTGAAATACAGCATTCCATGCCCTCTTTGCTTTTAAAATTTCTGTTGAGAAATCTGCTATTATTCTGAAGAGTTTGCCTTTTAGGTAACTTGTAATTTATATTTTGCAGCTTTCAATATTCTTTCCTTGTTCTGTATGCCTAATGTTTTAACTATAATATGATGTGAGGAGGTTCTTTTCTGGTCTTGTCTTTTTGGAGTCTTAAAAGCATCCTGTACCCAAATGACCATCTCTTTTTCAAATTTCACCATTTGTTTTCTGCTATTATTTTATTTAGTATGTTTTAAATGACTTTGTCTTGTACTTCTTCCCCTTGTTTTATGCCCATGATTCATAAGTTTGGTCTTTTAATAGTATGCCAGGGGTCTTGCATGTTTCATTCATACTTCTCTAGTTTTTTTCTATATCTTCATCTATATGTTCAAGCCCTGATAGTCTGTCTTCAACTTGATCCAGCCCACTAGAGAGACTTTCACCTGTGTTTTATTTGACTTACTGAGCTTTTCATTTCTACAATATCAATTTGATTTTTTAGAATTTCTATATCTTTATTGAATTGCTATTTCATGTACTATATTGTTTTCTTTATTTCATTCTTCCCTTCATTTGAGTTTTCTTGCAATTTATTCAGGCATTTTTTGTGTCCTCTTTAGTTTCATTGATAACTCTTATAATCATTTTTAAAATTTTCTGTGTGAGATTTCATCCACTTAACTGTCGTTAGTGTTTGTTGCTGTGGAGTTGTGGAGTTTTAGAAGAGTAATGTTGCCTTGCTTTTTACATATTTCTTGTGTTTCTACATTGGGATTTGAATATTTGAGGCCAAGTCATTGGTTGGAAGTTTTAATCACCTGTAGTCTTTCAGTTGGAATAATCTCAATGTTCAGGCAGGACAGTTATAGAGGTCAGGTTTAGTTGCAATTTCTCAATATTGGACTGGTGGTATAGCTCAGTATTCAAGTAGTCACCCATATACTAGGGTACTGGGCCAGGTCCCCAGCACTGCTCAGATCAGGGAAACCTAACTATAGTCTCTTGTAGAAGAGTCAATTGTCCACTTCTGGGCTACTTTCACTATAGAAGCTTCTCTTCATTGTGTGCTGGGAGCCACTGCTCGTTGCAGGGAGCTTTATAGCCTGTGGGTCAGGCAGGTGCCCACTTGCTCCACATGCCCTATTTGCATCTCCATGGACAGCAAGTAACCAAGCCTCAGGGTGACTCCCAAATGCATTAGAGAGTGGGGGTAGCAAACAGAGCACTGAGTTCAGTACCAGCAGGGGGAAACAGATGAACCTAGCCACTCTGCCTCTTACTCTCAATGTTTACAGACCCTGTTCAGAGGTTCACCTCCCTCTGGGGAGGAGAATGTGGAGAGCTCATGATTCAGAGAATTTGGACTTTGGGCCCTCAGCCCTGCCTGGAAGCAAACACACACCAGCATGCAGTTCTTGAAGGTGGGTCTCAGTGCTTTCATGCCTCACCCAACTATTCACCTCCCTGCATGGAAGAGGAAGCTGAAGATGCCTGGATCAAAGGGCTGGGTTTTTCAGCCTTCAGTCTGACCTGTTAGCTAACACATGTCAGGATCCAGTTTCCAGTGACAGGCCTCAGTGTTTTTCAGATCTTACCCAGCAGTTCACCTTTCTGTTGAGGGGAGGAGGCTGTGGAAATCACATGATTTGGAATGTCTTGGGTCAGTGCTCTGACTCAGCAGCCAACACATGCAGCCAGGAGGCAAGCTTTGGAGGCCAAATATTATGCTATCCATAGGCTCAGTGCTTTTTGTTTCCATTGCAACCCTCAGGCGATGAAACTCACTCCTCATGCCCTTCACTGCAGAAGCTCCCTACTGCTTGAACTTCTGTGTGGAGCCATGTCAGAACTTGTCCCTTTCTTTGACCACTTCTCCTGGCCATCCTCACCCAGGCACTACAAAAGGGTACTCCAAGTTTCCCTGTGCTATGATTATTCCTTGTTTTCAAGCCCCCAGAGTATCTCAGTCTCATGATAAGGGGAGCAACAAAATGTATTTCCTCACCAAGCTAGCCTTCCACACCAGACCAGTATGTCTCACCAAATCCCCGAACTGAATTTAAGGCTTGTGGGAGGTGTGTAATTACCTTGCGACTGGAATTGCCAGTCTGTCACCAGTGCCATCTGGTTTCTCTTGTGAATATATCACTGGCTTCCCCTCCTCAACCTCAGGAGCAGAGGGACAGGGCTTGGAACTCTTCGCTGCTTTTCTGTGTTGCCTTGGTCTCTCCATGCTTTTCTGCTGTTTTGTCACCTCTTTTGTGATTCCTGATGCTCTTTCTCTCTTCAAAATGTAGGCTCTCCTGTGTTATCTGACTCATCTCATTCACAGAGTTCAAAGTATGCATGCTTTTCATCTGTCATCTTGCTCCCTCTGATCATGACTTCAAAGTACTAAAGGGAAATTATTTCCAACCTTGAATATATTACCTCACAGTCAATTATATATCTATTTGAACTATCCAAGATAATTTCAGATATCCAAAGTCTCAGTTTCTGTTTCCCAGCCCAGATGTCCTACAACTGATGAAAGGATTAAGAAAATGTGACAAATGGATTAAGAAAATGTGGAATTTTATTCTACCATAAAGAATGAAATTATGTTGTTTGCAGGTAAATGGATGGAACTGGAGATCATCATGTTAAGGGGACTATGGGGAAGAGGGAGAGGAAAAGACAATGATAGAGAGTGAATAAAATCAAAATACATTGCATCTGTGTTGGAAAAAGGCATAACTAAATTCACTGAAAGCTGTTGAATAATAGAGGGTAGGGGGGAAAGGGTAAGGGAGAGTAATAAAGGGCTTAATCTCATTAAAGTACAATATATTAGCTGGGCACTGATGACTCACATGTGTAATCCTAGCTACTCAGGAGGCAGAGATCAGAAGGATCATGGTTCGAAGCCAGACAGCCTGAGCAAATAATTGGCAAGACCCTATCTCAAAAAACCCTTCACAAAAATAGGGCTGGTGGAGTAGCTCAAAGTGAAGGCTCTAAATTCAAGCCCTGATACTGAAAAAAAAATGTACAATATATTCGCAGATGAAATACCCTAGCAAACCCCTTTGAACAATGAATATACACTTTTTAAATGAAGGACAGGAATGTAAATCAGGTCCTGTTCAGGGGTGGGCATTAGTGGGAAGGGGGTGAATGAAGACATTAAAGGAGAGAGACTATTGTTGATGTAATTTATATACTTGTATGATAATAGAACAATGAAATCTGTCAAAACCATTATAAGTAGAGGGAAGGGGATTGAGGGAGAATGACAATGGGAATGAACCCAACCGAGGTATATTGTCACAATGAAACCCCCTGTACAACTAATACATCCTAATAAAAATATTTAAAATTTTTTTGTTTCCAAGTGTCTTGTATTAGGAAGATATTGGCACATGTGTTCAACCAACAGAGCACAATAGACCAGGATAAAGGAGATGGGAGTTGTTGGAAGCAAGATATACAACACAGCAGGCAGGGGGAAGGGATTCCAGATGCCAGTAGAGGTGATCCAGGAGGGAGCCAGGCATGGACACACCTAGTCTACAGGGGCCAGGTCAGAAGTCTCGGAAACAGATTTTTCTTCAGGAAGATGAAACACAAATCTGATGTGTCTGAATGTTTTGAGAGAAGATTTAGACTATTGGTGAAGAATTTGGATTTGAATTAAAGATAAACATATAGAAAACTAAGAAACAGCATTAACAACACAATTAACTATTGAAATAACAAAAAGTTAGTTATGAACAAAAAGTGGACATTGTACACCTGATGGATCAGCTTTGAATGGTGTTTACAGAGCCATAGTAATCAAAGCACAAAATATTGATTTAACGTAAATAATGATATATCTATATTAGGAGTATAGGAAGGATGTGCATGGGAAGAGTGAGATGGGGAAAAGATAAATAAAGCTAAATGAATCTTTATCTTCCATAGTGGAGATTCAATAAATAATGCATACAAAAGAGAAAATCAAGAAATTTCAACTCAAATCTGTTATATAGGCAAAAGAACTAGATAAAAGTTGTCATTACCCATGTGGCAAGGCAAATGGGTTGAGAGAAGTGTAGGGGTCAACAGGTATTTGTAACAAACTCTGTAGAGCTCTATGACTCTCCAGACTACAAATAGTCATACTTTTGTTTTTAAAAATATGACACTAAAAATTTAACTAAAAGAAACATAATATCTATGCATTAAAATATTTATACCATTATTTTAAATAACAGAGAATTATTTAAATACACAGAGTAGAGAAATGGCTAAGTCATATAGATTGCACCTACACAATTATATACACAACTAAATTAAAATACTATTTAAAGAGAAGTTATAATGCCATGAAAAAACTTTTAGGACTCAATGATAAGTGAAACTAATAACTCACAAAATGTTTTGTATTTGTTAACATTTTTTGTTTTTTGTTTCTTGTATTGGCTTCTTTTCCTTTTAAATAAAGTTTTGTATAGAAATAAGAGTGGAAGAAAACAAAATATTAACAGTGGTTGGATTAAGACCATGTGGTTTCAGATTTTTTTTATTGTTTTATTATTCATATGTGCATACAAGGCTTGGGTCATTTCTCCCCCCGCCCCCACCCCCTCCCTTACCACCCACTCCACCTCCTCCCTCTCCCCCAACCCCCTCGATACCCAGCAGAAACTATTTTGCCCTTATCTCTAATTTTGTTGAAGAGAGTGTATAAGCAATAATAGGAAGGAACAAGGGTTTTTGCTGGTTGAGATAAGGATAGCTATACAGGGAGTTGACACACATTAATTTCCTGTGTGTGTGTGTTACCTTCTAGGTTAATTCTTTTTGATCTCACCTTTTCTCTAGTTCCTGGTCCCCTTTTCCTATTGGCCTCAGTTGCTTTTAAGGTATCTGCTTTAGTTTCTCTACGTTGAGGGCAACAAATGCTAGCTAACTTTTTAGGTGTCTTACCTATCCTTACTCCTCCCTTGTGTGCTCTCGCTTTTCTCATGTGCTCAAAGTCCAATCTCATTGTTGTGTTTGCCCTTGATCTAATGTCCACATATGAGGGAGAACATACGATTTTTGGTCTTTTGGGCCAGACTAACCTCACTCAGAATGATGTTCTCCAATTCCATCCATTTACCAGCAAATGATAACATTTCATCTTCATGGCTGCATAAAATTCCATTGTGTATACATACATTTTCTTAATCCATTCATCAGTGGTGGGGCATCTTGGCTGTTTCCATAACTTGGCTATTGTGAATAGTGCCACAATAGACATGGGTGTGCAGGTGCCTCTGGAGTAACTTGTGTCACAGTCTTTTGGGTATATCCCAAAGAGTGGTATTGCTGGATCAAATGGTAGATCGATGTCCAGCTTTTTAAGTAGCCTCCAAATTTTTTTTCCAGAGTGGTTGTACTAGTTTACATTCCCACCAACAGTGTAAGAGGGTTCCTTTTTCCCTGCATCCTTACCAACACCTGTTGTTGGTGGTGTTGCTGATGATGACTATTCTAACAGGGGTGAGGTAGAAACTTAGTGTGGTTTTAATTTGCATTTCCTTTATTGCTAGAGATGGTGAGCATTTTTTCATGTGTATTTTGGCCATTTGAATTTCTTCTTTTGAGAAAGTTCTGTTTAGTTCACTTGCCTATTTCTTTATTGGTTCATTAGTTTTGGGAGAATTTAGTTTTTTTAGTTCCCTATATGTTCTGGTTATCAGTCCTTTGTCTGATGTGTAGCTGGCAAATATTTTCTCCCACTCTGTGGGTGTTCTCTTCAGTTTAGAGACCATTTCTTTTGATGAACAGAAGCTTTTTAGTTTTATGAGGTCCCATTTATCTATGCTATGTCTTAGTTGCTGTGCTGCTGGGATTTCATTGAGAAAGTTCTTCCCTATACCTACTAACCCCAGAATATTTCCTACTCTTCCCTGTATCAACTTTAGAGTTTGGGGTCTGATATTAAGATCCTTGATCCATTTTGAGTTAATATTGGTATAGGGTGATATACATGGATCTAGTTTCAGTTTTTTGCAGACTGCTAACCAATTTTCCCAGCAGTTTTTGTTGAAGAGGCTGCTATTTCTCCATCATATATTTTTAGTTGGTTATAGTTGTGTGGCTTCATATCTGGGTCCTCTATTCTGTTCCACTGGTCTTCATGTCTGTTTTTGTGCCAGTACCATGCTGTTTTTATTGTTATTGCTTTGTAATATAGTTTGAAGTCAGGTATTGTGATACCTCCAGCATTGTTCTTTTGGCTGAGTATTGCCTTGGCTATTCGTGGCCTCTTGTGTTTCCATATAAATTTCACGGTAGATTTTTCAACCTCTTTAATGAATGTCATTGGAATTTTGATGGGAATTGCATTAAACATGTAGATTACTTTTGGGAGTATAGACATTTTTACTATGTTGATTCTACCAATCTATGAGCATGGGAGTTCGCTCCACTTTCTATAGTCTTCCTCAATCTCTTTCTTCAGAAGTTTATAGTTTTCCTTGTAGAGGTCATTCACATTTTTTGTTAGGTTTACACTTAGGTATTTGATTTTTTTGAGGCTATTATAAATGGAATTGTTTTCATACATTCTTTTTCAGTTTGCTCATTGTTAGTGTATAGAAATGCTAATGATTTTTCTATGTTGATTTTATATCCTGCTACCTTGCTATAGCTATTGATGATGTCTAGAAGCTTCTTTTTTTTTTTTTCATTTTTCTTTTATTATTCATATGTGCATACAAGGCTTGGATCATTTCTCCCCCCTGCCCCCACCCCCTCCCTTACCACTCACTCCCTTCCCTCCCTCTCCCCCCCCAATACCCAGCAGAAACTATTTTGCCCTTATTTCTAATTTTGTTGTAGAGAGAGTATAAGCAATAATAGGAAGGAACAAGGGGTTTTGCTGGTTGAGATAAGGATAGCTATACAGGGCATTGACTCACATTGATTTCCTGTGCATGGGTGTTACCTTCTAGGTTAATTCTTTTTGAGCTCACCTTTTCTCTAGTACCTGTTCCCCTTTTCCTATTGGCCTCAGTTGCTTTAAGGTATCTGCTTTAGTTTCTCTGCATTAAGGGCAACAAATGCTAGATAGTTTTTTAGGTGTCTTACCTATCCTCACCCCTCCCTTGTGTGCTCTCGCTTTTATCATGTGCTCATAGTCCAATCCCCTTGTTGTGTTTGCCCTTGATCTAATGTCCACATATAAGGGAGAACATACGATTTTTGGTCTTTTGGGCCAGGCTAACCTCACTCAGAATGATGTTCTCCAATTCCATCCATTTACCACGAATGATAACATTTCGTTCTTCTTCATGGCTGCATAAAATTCCATTGTGTATAGATACCACATTTTCTTAATCCATTTGTAGAAGCTTCTGAGTAGAGTTTTTTGGGTCTTTAAGGAACAGGATCATGTCATTTGCAAATAGGGATATTTTGACAGTTTCTTTACCTATTTGTATTCCTTTTATTCCTTCTTCTTGCCTAATTGCTCTGGCTAGGAATTCCAGTACTATGTTGAATAGGAGTGGAGATAGTGGGCATCCTTCTCTCGTTCCTGATTTTAGAGAGAATGGTTTCAGCTTTTCTCCATTAAGTATAATGCTGGCTGTAGGTTTGTCATATATAGCTTTTATAATGTTGAGGTACTTTCCTTCTATTCCTAGTTTTCTTAGAGCTTTTATCATGAAATGGCATTGGATCTTATCAAAGGCTTTTTCTGCGTCTATTGAGATGATCAAGTGGTTTTTGTCTTTGCTTCTGTTAATGTGGTTTATTACGTTTATTGATTTTCGTATGTTGAACCACCCCTGCATCCCTGGGATGAAGCCTATTTGGTCGTGGTGAATAATCTTTTTGATGTGTTGTTGAATTCAGTTTGCCATTATTTTGTTGAGGCTTTTTGTGTCAATGTTCATTAAGGAGATTGGCCTATAGTTCTCCTTTTTGGAGGTGTCTTTGCCTGGTTTTGGGATAAGTGTAATACTGGCTTCATAAAATGTGTTTGGCAGTTTTCCTTCCCTTTCTATTTCGTGGGACAGTTTAAGGAGGGTTGGTATCAGTTCTTCTTTAAAGGTCTGATAGAATTCAGCAGAGAATCCATCAGGTCCTGGACTTTTCTTTTTGGGGAGACTCTTGATCGCTGCTTCAATTTCATTTTGTGTTATAGATCTATTCAGGTGATTAATTTCCTCTTGGTTCAGTTTTGGGTGATCATATGTATCTAGAAATCTGTCCATTTCTTTAAGATTTTCAAATTTATTTGAATATAGGTTCTCAAAGTAGTCTCTGATGATTTCCTGGACTTCCATGGTGTTTGTTGTTATCTCCCCTTTTGCATTCCTGATTCTACTAATTTGGGTTTTTTTCTTTCCTCATTTTAGTCAGGTTTGCCAGGGGTCTATCAATCTTGTTTATTTTTTCAAAGAACCAAATTTTGTTTCATTAATTCTTTGTATGATTTTTTTGTTTCTATTTCATTGATTTCAGCTCTTGTTTTTATTTCTCTCCTTCTATTTGTTTTGGGTTTTGCTTGTTCTTGTTTTTCTAGGAGTTTGAGATATATCATTAGGTCATTGATTTGGGATCTTTCAGTCTTTTTAATATATGCACTCATGGCTATAAACTTGCCTCTCAGGACTGCCTTTGCTGTGTCCCATAGGTTCCAGTAGGTTGTGTTTTCATTTTCATTGACTTCCAGGAACTTTTTGATTTCCTCTTTTATTTTATCAATGATCCATTGTTCATTAAGTAATGAGTTATTTAGTTTCCAGCTGTTTGCATGTTTTTTGTCTTTACTTTTGTTGTTGAGTTCTACTTTACTGTATTGTGATCAGATAGTATGCACGGTATAATTTCTATTTTCTTATATTTGCTGAGGCCTGCTTTGTGCCCTAGGATATGATCTATTTTGGAGAAGGTTCCATGGGCTGCTGAGAAGAATGTATATTGTGTAGAGGTTGGATAAAATGTTCTGTAGACATCAAGTAGGTCCATTTGATGTATTGTATATTTTAGATCTTGGATTTCTTTATTGAGTTTTTGTTTGGATGACCTATCTATTAATGATAATGGGGTGTTAAAGTCTCCCACAACCACTGTGTTGGCATTAATATATGCTTTTAGGTCTTTCAGGGTATGTTTTATGAAATTTGGTGCATTGACATTGGGTGCATACAGGTTAATGATTATTATTTCCTTTTGGTCTATTTCCCCTTTTATTAGTATGGAATGTCCTTCTTTATCTCGTTTGATCAATGTAGGTTTGAAGTCTACTTTGTCAGAGATAAGTATTGCTACCCCTGCTTGTTTTCGGGGGCCATTGGCTTGGTAAATCTTCTTCCAACCTTTCATCCTAAGCCTATGCTTATTTCTGTTGGTGAGATGGGTCTCCTGTAAGCAACAAATTGTTGGATCTTCCTTTTTAACCCATTTTGTCAAGCGGTGCCTTTTGATGGGTGAATTAAGTCTGTTAACATAAAGTGTTAGTGCTGATAGGTATGTGGTGATTCCTGTCGTTTAGTTGTCTTAGTTGTTTGAAGGTTTGATTGTGTGTACCTAAGTTGAGGTTACTCTCTACTGCCTTGCTTTTTCTTTTCCTGTGGTTTGGTGCTGCCTGTCTTTTCATGGTTAAGTTGGGTTTCACTTTCTGTGTGCAGAATCCCTTGAAGAATCTTTTGTAGTGGTGGCTTTGTGATCACATATTGTTTTAGTTTCTGCTTATCATGGAAGACTTTTATTGCTCCATCTATTTTGAATGATAGTTTTGCTGGGTAGAGTATCCTGGGGTTGAAGTTATTTTCATTCAGTGCCCGGAAGATCTCTCCCCACGCTCTTCTTGCTTTTAATGTTTCTGTTGAGAAGTCTGCTGTGATCTTGATGGGTTTACCTTTGTATGTTATTTGTTTTTTCTCTCTTACAGCCTTCAATATTCTTTCCCTGGTTTCTGAACTTGTTGTTTTAATGATGATATGTCGTGGGGTAGTTCTATTTTGATCTGGTCTGTTTGGTGTCCTGGAGGCCTCTTGCATCTGTATGGGAATAACTTTCTCTAGATTTGGGAAATTTTCTGTTATTATTTTGTTGAATATATTGTACATTCCCTTTGTTTGCACCTCTTCTCCTTCTTTGATGCCCATGATTCTCAAGTTTGGTCTTTTGATGGAGTCGGTGAGTTCTTGCATTTTGTTTTCACAGGTCTTGAGTTGTTTAATTAATAGCTCTTCGGTTTTTCCTTTAATTACCATTTCATCTTCGAGTTCTGAGATTCTGTCTTCTTTTTGTTCTGTTCTGCTGGATTGGCCTTCTGTTTTGCTTTGCAATTCTGTTTTGTTCTTTTTTCTGTGGTTTTCCATATCCTGGGTGGTTTCCTCTTTAATGTTGTCTATTTTTGTCCTGAGTTCACTTATCTCTTTATTAACTGTGTTCTCTGTTTCACTTTAGTGTTTATACAGTGCTTCTATCATTTCCTTTATTTCTTCTTTTGCTTTTTGAAATTCTCTAGTTTTGTTATCTTGGAATTTCTTGAGTGTCTCCTGTACATTTTGGTTGACCCTATCCAGTATCATCTCTATAAAATTCTCATTGAGTACCTGTAGTATATCTTCTTTTAAATTATTCTTGTGGGCTTCATTGGGTTCTTTGGCATAATTTTTCTTCATTTTGTTGGAGTCTGGATCTGAGTATCTGTTTTTTTCATTCCCCTCTGGTTCCTGTACTAATTTTTTGTTGTGGGGAAACTGGTTTCCCTGTTTTTTCTTTCTTCCTGTCATTGTCCTTAGTGTTGTTACTGTCCTTGTGCTGTGTGCAATTAAGTATTTTCTAGCTTGTAATAATAACAATGGTAATATTTAGAATGGAAGGGTGAAAGGAGATGGAAAGCAAGAAGTTAAAGAAAAGGGAAAAACAAATAAACAGACAAGTAGGAAAAAACAAAACAAGGAATCAAACAAAAAAGTTTCAAAGGTATAAACAGGGAGCATTGGTGTACTAATCGACAGTAAGGTGAACAGGCATTAGAGAGACAGAGAGAGGATTGAAAATAAAAAATAAAAAGAATAAAGATAAGAATAAAAATAAAAGATAAGTAAATGAAAGCAATATATATATATAAATAAAATAAAACAAAATGAAAAATAGAAAATTAAAAAAAAAAACCTCCAAGTTCAAATGCAATGAAGTTTCAGTCTTAATAATTTTGGTGTCCATCTCAGTCTCCAATCCTGGAGATGGTGCCTCAGATGTTGTTCTGTAGTTGTCTCATCAAAGGGGATGCAGAAAGTAGAACAAAACTGCACACACAAAAAAAAAACCCACAAAGTGTCCCAAGTTCAAATGCAATACAGTTTCAGTAAGTTTTTCAGCATGCAGGTGTAATTTGGTTGTTTTCTCATCAAAGGTAGGGGAGAGGAAAAAAAAGAGTCTGGAGACAGTTCTGTGAATGGTGTCTGCAGCTGTGGCTTGCCCGCTGCTGTCAGCCTGCTGTTGCTGGAGGCATTATTTATGCAGATCTCAGGGGTGAGCTTAACACTCATTTGGCCCTGCAGGCTTTGTTTACTCAGAGTTCTCCTGTGCGTGAGCCTCTGCTACAAGCTTTCCCCTTTCCAAGCACACTGAGGGTGGTGACACTGCACCCGCTTTCTCAGGCCTGCGTGTTTATTTACAGCTCACGTGGGCAGTGGGTCTTTCCCCCTCTCCTGTGGAGTTTTCCTCCCACCGCTGCTTTTACAAGCTTTCCTGCTCCTGATTGCTGGGCGTGTGCACTGCTCCTGCCAGCTGCAGTGTTTGTTTAGAGCTCACGTGGGAGGTGGGTCTTCCCCCTTCTCCTGTGGAGTTTTCCTCCCTCCACCACTCCCGCAAGCTTTCCCGCCCTTGGTTGCTGGGCGCGTGCCCCCCCGCTCCAGCCAGCCTGGCTTGTTTATTTACAGTTCTGGGAAGGATTCCCTTCCCCCAATCTTTGGCGCTCAGTGCACCCCACCCTCTTTCCCATGTGTCTTTATTGTTCTTATTGATTATTACTCAGTTTCTCTTTTTTCCCTGGGTGGAGGTCGGTCTGTCCAGGGGGCTATGCTGATCTGGCCCAGGGTTATCTATGGGAGTACCGGGGTACTGCTAAACTCACCTTTTCCTCATCTTCCCAAGCCGTCTGGGCATGGGCGACTGGTGGCCCGGGGGCCCTCCTGGTTTCTCCATTTAGCATGAAGTGGAGATGCTCTGTGCCGGCTGGAGGTGTGGAGGGTTCAGAGTTTTGCCTCTTCTCGGTGGTTTAGCCTGCAAGGTGTGTCTCCAGCCTCTCTCCAAAATTTCACTATAGGAGGCTCTCTTTCTGCTTCCTCCCTCTAGCCACCATCTTGGAATCTCCAGTTTCAGATTTTTTTTAAATGCTTTTATTTTTCTGTATTTAACAAGTATTGTTTTGAAACGTTAATATTTTAAATAATATTAATATAGATTCATTATGGAAAAATTGAAAATATTAACATGGACTAAAAAGAAAATAAATCAACCAGATTATTGATTTTATTATGAAAAATGCAGACATGTTCTAAGTATGAGAGTTCAGCCTTATGCATGTTCAGTGGCCTGAGGGTGGCTATGCTTAAGACAGTGTTAGCCAGCTAGAACTTGGCCAAGGATCCTGGGCCTCGGTCTTGACTTTCAGACAGATTTCTTCTCAGGTACCAAGATCATTATTTTAAAAAAACTGATAGAACAGTTTTGTATGCTAAATGTATATGTATTTTAAAAATCTTGAATTAGTTTTGACATTATTTTCAAGTTAAGCCCCAGTACTAAAAATATCAACCCAAATTTTCAGAAGAATTTCAGAAACTGGGGGAACAAAGAAAAATGTGGAAAAATCAACTTCCACGTTTATCATTCCTTTCATTTGCTTCAATTTTAAATCTGCAGCCTACTTTCCTCGGGTTCCTCTATGATAGTGTGCTACTTCTTAGAGTCATGGGTTTTTTGTAATACAACTTTTTCATTAGAGTCATGTAATAAGAACCACAGCTTATTTTGCCTTTATGTACTTGTACTTACAGAAAATGAGGGAGGAGACAAGACTGACAACATTTATTCTTAAATAATGTTTGTCTATGTTGTACATGTTTAATATTTGGTTATTGTTATATTAAGAGTAATTGTCCATCTAAATATCCAAAGTAGTTTTCATGGATAGATGCATGAATATATATATATTTTAAATGCATGGAATGAAAAGAAGGGGGTTGAAGGAGAGAGAAATCCAACTTGCTATCACACTGTTAGGACCACCAGGAGAAATCAAACAGAAGCAGGGGCAACTCTAGGCTGAGGGTAAGGGAACAAATGACCTATGCTTATTGAAAATGCAGCTCAGTGTAGATAGACCAATCCAGTAACAAGTTTTGGTAGGAGGTAGGGATGTGGAGGGGTGGAGTAAGGTAAGAGAAGCATTCACAATGATTTCTACCCTATTCTATGGTTTAGAAAGTCAGAAGAGCCAAGTTCTCTGGGAATAAGAAGGATGCTACACCCAACACAAAACTCAGCTGTGGTTTCGGGGGACACTCTGGCCCTTCATCAGAGAAATCTCAGACTACAACTGCTATTTCTTTGCCTTTTTTTAAGTTGCCATTTTTCTTTCCTATTTGGCTGCCAATCTGTGGGATTGGTGCCCACTTTGTTGTGCTGTGGAAACTGTTTCAGCCAGTTCTGTGATGCTCCTGGAACCAGCTGCCAAGAGGTTAAGAGGCTGAAATAGGGTTGGCAAAAGCTCATGTCATTTTTACAGAATTATCTGTCTTCCCAGAAAGACTGTAATAACTGTCTTTCTGGAGGATGAGGAGTCTGTGGGCCAGTACAGCCAATCCCTAACCCAAGATCAAGTCAAGCCTCTCTCCACCTTGGGCCAGATCCACAGCAGGCACCAGCACGAAGCAACCAGACAGGGCATCTGGGCCAGAACACTATCTTCATTCACGGGTACAACATAGCAGCTGCCTCCCCTCTGCAGAGGACATGCCTGGATGACAGAGCCTGCTAACTTCATTTTATGCTTTGTTGGATTTTTTGATGGCTTTCATTTCCTGCTTTTCACTCCTTTCTTTTCTTTTCCTTTTAATTTCAATAGAACTTAGTATAAAAAGCACACACCTTCAGTATTCAGGTGAATTTTTCATAGATAGACAGATATACACACCCATGTGAACCCTGTGTAGATGTACAGTGGTTCCACTTCTCAAGAAATGTCCTCTGTGCAACTTCCCAGTCAATACCATGCCCCTTGCTACTGTGACAAAGGTAACCATAACTCTGTAATCTTTTTTTTTTTTTTGAGACAGGGTCTCACTATGTAGCCCAGGCTAGCCTTGAACTCATAATCCTCCTGCCTCCTCCTCCTGAGTGTTAAGATTACAGACATGTGCCACCATGCCCAGCTATTAGTTTTGCCTATTCTTGAATGTCACATAAATGGCATTGTACCATATGTACTTTTGGGGATCTAGCTTCTTTCACTTAGCATGGTTGAGGTTTATCCATGTTATGTGTATCTGTACTTTGTTCCTCTTTATTTTTGAGTAGAATTCTGTTGTATGGAGAAATCATATATTATTTATCCAATTATCAATTGAAGGATATTTGGATTGTTGCCAGTTCAGAGCTCTTATGAACAAAGCTCATCCATTTCTCCTAGGGAAGACTGAGGCGGTTACATCTGGGTCCATGGTCTTCATCAAGAGTAACATGATATTGAGAAGATGGCCCTATCTCCAGAGGCTCAGCTCACAATTTAGTGTTAAAGAAGCTGTTCACTTTGCTCCAATCAAGTTAGCTGTCTAATGTTTACAGCAGTCTAGAGGAAACTGGGTCTGATAGAATTGAAATTTGATGGCAATGGAAGTTGTGGTTGGGCTCAAGTTTGTATTTTTAATTAAAATTTCTTTGGGGAGGGGGCTGAATGCATAGCTAAAGTAGATTGCTTGTCTAGCAAGTGCAAAGCCTTGAGTTCAAACCCCAGTACCACCAAAATATTGTGTTTGGATGAGGTTTTCCAGAGTCAGGCTTGGCAAGTGTAGTATGATTACTTGGACACTGAATGACTTGGACACCATCTTTGGGGTCTGAGCCAACCTCTTCATGGATGTCCCTGTCTTAGTCATTGATCTCTTAGCTGCCCCTATGGTACTTAGGTGGGGTCATGAGTGATGGGGTCAAGTAAGGACTATTGATTGCTCCTCATACCATGGAGACCAAGGAGAGTGATTTAGTCTCCTTTGCAGAATCTGTGATGCTAAAGAAAGTACTTTGCAGTCACAATGGTGGCTGGGTGATTGCCCTGCCCTTCATTTCCAGTCCCAAAGAATAAGCCCACCTCGTCTCCCATAACATATTTGTTGAGTGTTTACTGTGTGCCAGGAACTACTATTTTATTTCCTTACTATTTGTTTGCCTATATTTATTCCTCACATAAACCCTTCAAAGTAAATATACTATTTTTGTGATGAGGAAGTTGTGGCTTAGAGGAAGGGTCTTACTCAGCTTCACTGCAATAACAAAAATACCACAGACTGAGTGGCTTATACAACAGAAATTTTATTTTCTCACAATCCTGGCAGCTGGAAATCCAAGATTAGGGTGCCAGCATGGTTAGACTCTGGTAAGGACCCTCTTTATGGCTTGCAAAGGGCTTCCTTCTTGCCAGGTCATCACATGATAGAGAGAGGAAGCAATCTCTCTGGTGTCTTCATGTTCATTCATGGACACTAATCCTATTCATGGGGGTCTCACACTAATGACCTTATCTAATTCCAATTACTTCCCAAAGGCCCCATCTCCAAATACCTTAACATTAGGGGTTAGAGCTTCAATATATGAATTTGGGTGTGGAGCAGACACAATTCAGTCCATAGCAGTAACAGCTAATAAGTAGCAGACCTGGGATTTGAGCCTAGATCTGACTGAGTCCATGTGCTTAACCTCCACTCTATACTGCTTTGATGATATCAGGACATTTGTTCATGCTCTTGTCTAACTGCCAATTCCCAGACTGGACTCCAGCCCCAAACCCAGGCAAATCCTCATTGTGCCAAGCATAAGATCAGATTGAAGGAGCAGTGGCCACTAATCCAAATATCCCACCAGAGCTCAGGCCCAAGCCCACTTCTTCATGTGCTCTTTCCCTTGCTTGGGATTTCCCAGTCCTATGTATTCTAAATCCAGCTGAAACCTAACCTCTAGAGGCTTTGCTGTTGACCCTGCCAAAAGTACTTTCTTTTAAAACACTTCTTATATTTATTATCCATATTATACAACTGGCCCTATGTTCACTATCTTATCTACTGTCTTTATAAAACATTTTTCTGTGTCATATACAGGTGTCATTAACCTATTGCTTCATTCCTCCAAGGACAATATTCCATAAATATATGATACATAAGTCATGCTAAAGGACACTTTACTTTGATATATTAGATACCAAAATGAATGATATAGATACTAAGTGCAGGGATGATCACTCATTCATTCAACAAACAAATATTTATTAAGCATTGATGATGAGCCAGAAGCTATGCTTTGTGTGCATTGGATTTAATTGTATTTTAACAGACATTTGTTGAGCATCTCCTACCTGCTAAGCACCAAGAATTCAAAGAAGAATATGACAGAAAAAAGCTCAAAGTTATTAGATAGAATAGAAAAGTCAGAGCACTAGGTTTGTGAAGGGACAAAGTAGAAGTTAAAGACAAGAATTATGGAAGGAACACAGCCAGCCAAGAGCTTAATGATACAATAGTGTTTAAAATTCTGTCCTTAAAGTCTTGGGAAACATAGATTGGGCTGGAAGAGGGCTAATATAATGAATTCTGAATTTTAGGAACAGGTGAGTGGTAAAATTGTTATGAGGAGTGATTTTGTGAGACAGAGAAATCTCCATTCCAAGTGAGAAAAGGGCAATTCATTATGAATTATGTTGATCTGATGATAATGCAAGAGAGTGAAGTGCTAGAGAGTGCTCTGTTGAGGTCTTTGATTAGACAATAAAAGATCACTGCTCATATGAGTAGGCTAAAAACCTGAATCCCTACCTTGTACCTTCCACAGACTCTCCGGTGGGTTACCAAACTAAATGTGGGCGAAACGTTGAAGCTTTTTTACAAAGTAATACAGAAGAATATCTTCATGACATGGGACCTGGAAAAGTTTCTGAAACAAGACACAAAAAAGCAGTGACCATACAGCAAAAGATTGATACATTTCACTAAAGTTAAGAATCTTTTTTTATACTTATTCCTATGTATTTTACTTTTTTCTGATGCTCTTTTAATGTAATTCTTTCTTTTTTTCCTTTTTTTTAATTCATTTATTCATATGTGCTTACATTGTTTGGGCAATTTTGCCCCTCTGTCCCCACCCCCTCCCTCTCCCTCCCACCCCCCTTGCTTCCAGGCCAGGACCTGTTCTGCGCTCTTCTCCAATTTTGTTGCAGAGAAGACATAAAAAATAATAAGAATGACACAATGTTTTTGCCAGTTTGAAATAAGGATAGCTATACAGAGAGATTCCTAGCATGGCTTCCATGCACAAGTGTATTACAACTCAAATTGATTCATCTCTACCAGAAGACTTCACTACTTCCCAGTCACCTTCCCATGGCAACTTCTGTCATTTTAAGGTTTCTGTATTAGTTCCTCTACAGTGGGCACATCAAACACTTTCAAGTTTTGGGTTTCCTACCTTTCCCTATTCCTCCTGTTCATGTTCTCCCCTTAGGGTGTGACCCATGTCTAATAATATCACTGCATTTGCTTTAGATCTAAAGTCTGTAAATGAGAGAGAACATAGGATTTTTGGCTTTCTGAGCCTGGCTAACTTCACTTAAGATGATGTTCTCCAGTTCCATCCATTTACCTGAGAATGATAACATTTCGTTCTTCTTCATGGCTGAGTAAAACTCCATTGTGTATAGATACCACATTTTCTTGATCCATTCATCAGTAGTGGGGCATCTTGGCTGTTTCCATAACTTGGCTATTGTGAATAGTGCTGCAATAAACATGGGTGTGCAGGTGCCTCTGGAGTAACCTGAGTTGCATTCCTTTGGGTATATCCCCAGGACTGGGATTGCTGGATCACATGGCAGATCTATGTTTAATTTTTTTAAGATGCCTCCATATTGTTTTCCAGAGTGGTTGTACTAGCTTGCATTCCCACCATCAGTGTAAGAGGGTTCCTTTTTCCCCACATCCTCACCAACACCTGTTGTTGGTGGTGTTTTTGATGATGGCTATTCTAACAGGGGTGAGGTGGAATCTTAGCGTGGTTTTAATTTGCATTTCCTTTATAGCTAGAGATGGTGAGCATTTTTTCATGTGTTTTTTGGCCATTTTAATGTCTTCTTTTGAAAAAGTTCTGTGTAATCCCTATCACTCATCAGAATACTCCATAAAGAGACATGTCAGAGGATCCAAGATGACGACTACGGCACAGAAGCAGACAGCATGAACTCTGTGAATCAAAAACCTTGCTGAGACGATGGAGCCACACTTGGCAGAAAAAAAGCACCAAGAGGAATCAGGGCTTTGACAACCTGAAGCCCCAGCCCGTACAAAGCTTCTCCAGGCCACATTACGCTGAGAAAACAGGAGTGCTCCGGCACTGCCAGACACCGGCTCCAAATCTGCTTGGGAGACATTCAGCAGACCAACAGGTAAGCAAATAAGCAACACACGGTATTCTCCCAGCCACCCTTGGGATAAACCAGCATAGCCCCCTGGACAGACTGACCCCCCACCCTGCAAAAAAACCTGAATAATAAACAAGGAAATGAAAGGAACACGCAGCAGAGGGGGCAGGGTGTTGTAAGTGCACCAGAGAATGGGGAGGGCAAGGAGCTGATCTCCACAGGAACTTTCAGTAAACAAAGACTGGAAAGGCAGAAGGGCCAACAGCGGGCAGGTGATAAGCCACTGCCTGAAATAGGGCAGACATCAGTCCACAAAGCTCATCTCCTGAGCCAGTGAGCAACATCCAAAGTCAAACGATGCTGCAAAATTGAAAAACAATCAGCAAACCAGCATAACACACTGATAGCAGGAAGCTGGCTGATGAATCTCTGACCTTGCCCCAGAGAAAGGGAGCAAGGCAAAGAAACAAGCCCCCAGTAAACCAACACAGTGAAAACCCAACTCCAAATCAGGACAGCTGGTGGGCCACAGAGCTGATCTCCAGAACCTGAGGACAAGCCACAACTCACTGAGAATGGAGAATATGTAAAGAATACTTACATATCATTCTAACCAATGTACAATGTAAGGCTATTTGGAACTGTCACAATTAATCCCCTCTACACAAAGAATATATCCTATTAAAAATGGAAAAAAGAATACCTACATATCATTAAGGGGGGGAAACTCAATATAAAACTGGGCAAAGCACTGAAATATCCATTTCCAAAAAAAAGGAAATTTTGTAGTCCAAACCACTCAACCTCATTGTCAAAGAAGGAATATAAACTATATTTTTATGATACACCACTAGACAAATATTGTAATGGCAAACACTTAACTGTCTAATGATGCTAAATATTAGAGAGGGCATTTATCACAGACAACTCTCATATATTGATGGATATGCAAACTGGTGTCATCTCTTTTAGAAATGATTTAGCATATTCTGCTAAAAGTGAAGATACCCTGACTCAGAAAATATTTTGTACTAAATGTGCCTCTTCCTAAGTGTTCATCTTTTTGACTCAAGAGTTTATCTCTTTTTTTTTCAGTGCTAGAGATTTAGCCTAGGGTCTCATGCAAGTGGTTATCTTGAACAAGTTTTGGTGGGTGTGTGTTATTCTTGATCTTCTTTATTCAGCTTCTAGGACCCCTTAAAGGAACTAATTCTACATGGAGCTGAGGTGCAGTTGTTACAGCATAGGGGAAGCAGGACCCAAAGGAATAGAAGATAAGGTAGTTTTGCCCTACATGATCTTCCCATAGCAGCTGTCAGGCTACTATCACTTACTAAGGCCCTAGAAGGAAACCTTCCTGCTACCAGACCTCCTCATGCTTCCCTAGACTCAGGCATGGAGAGAACAGAGTCCACAGTTTCACCTCCCTTTGGCCTCTTGGAAGATAAGACAATCAAACTCACCAGAGGAAATCCAATGCCAGTCCCTTCTCTCCCTTGGGATCCATGCTTTAGTGGCCTGAGCATTTTCCAGTATCCACCTCATTTCAATCCTCAGTCTGGGGTTTCCTAATGCTGGTTTTTATAAGGCTTAGCCAGAAAATCTAGGAGAAAGCGCCACCCAAGTTCTCCCTGTTAGGACACCCATGAGATTCAAAGCCTCACTTGCCCCCAGCTATCAGTCCCAGAAAAAGACCAAACAGGGGTTGCTACCCATATTCAATTTATAATCATTACATAATTTTAACTTCAATGTATTTTTCAAAAGGAACATCATTGTACCAAAACCTGCCAAAGATAGAAAGAATGATAAAGAAAGAAAACTACAAGCCAATCTCATTAATACCTAGAGATACAAAAATACCAAATGAAATATTTTCAATTGAATTCAGTGTTACATAAGAAAAATGCTACACCTGCTTCAATTCATTGCCAATTGCAGTCTCTATTCATAGGTTTAGGTCTCCCCTGCTCTCTCACAAGACTACTTAGAGATAAGTCATGTAATCAAAAGATTACATGAGACTTTATTGCTTGCCAGAAGTAAGACGTATAATTTCAGGTATTTGCCACTTAACAAGTAGAATAAAATACATGACAAACATAAAGTACCATTTGAAGGTTTGAGAGACTATCCCTTCTGGAGGTTGTTGAAGCCTTCTCATTCAGCCTATAGACAACATGCACAAAGGAGTAATTACATTCCTCCATTCTGTCATGTCCAGGCTGATTTGTTGATGTGGTGGTGGTATGTGCGTTTGTGTCTGTGCCTGTATGTGGTAATGAGGTTTGGATTCTGGACCTTGTGCTTGCTATGCAAGCACTCTATCACTTGTGCTATACCTCCAACCTAGCCCTTTTTTGCTTTAGTATTTTGTTTTTGTTTTCAGATAGAGTCTTGCACTTTTTTGCCCAGGCTAATCTAATACTGTGCTATTCCCGCTTATGCCTCCCACATAACTAGGAATTTATGTGTGTACCACTATGCTTGGCTTATGATTAAGATAGGGTCCCACTAACTTTTTGTCTGGGCTAGCCTTGAATTTCAATCCTCCTGATCTCCATCTCCCAAGTAGCTGGTATTACAAGTGCATGCCACCACACCCAGCCAAGCAGTCTCTGATCTCAGCAGTTTTAGTTGGCTAAAGTTATGACATCTGCACACTGGAATATGGTCCTGGTAAAGAATGGCAGAAGACTCAAGTGGTAGAGTGCCCACCTCGAAAGTGTGAGACCCTGAATTCAAATCCCAGTACTGCCAAGAAAAATGGTCCTGGTAGAGGATGGGGAAGTAAAGAGAAATTTTTAGTGACTAAACTGTCCTGTGTGATAGTAGGATGTTGATACATGACTCTACACATACTGAGAGAACTTAGCTTTGTGCACATTTTTAAAAATCAGCAAAGAGAATCCCAGAATGGCATGTAAATTGTGACAATGGATCTAACTGAATTACAAACTTATGATATAACCTCATAGGTGGGAAAAAATGAGCTGACCTAAGTAACTTTGGGAAACAGTGTTTAATTAGTTATTGCAAGACATACCTACAGCATAGTGACTCTGAAACTACATCTATTCTAGGGCTCAACAAATAGATTATAGATAACAGGAATTATAATATCTAGGTAGTTATAAATAAACAAAGGAGGGAGGGCAAAAGTCTAGAATGAAATCTGGTCCTTGATTCAAGTATGAAATATTAGTGTGAAATCATTTATTGATTTCATTACTTTTACTAATGATATTACATTTACTTTTATAGATGAAATAATCATAGAAGATTTGGAAGGTAAGGCATGATTTTAATTTTTTTACATCAATATCTTCATACTGTCTTTTGGCGGTACTGAGTTTGAACTCAGGGCCTTGCACTTGGTAGGCAAGCATTCTACCATTTGAGCCACTCTGCCAGTCCTATCCTCATACATTTTTAATGTCAGTGAGGTCATGTTCATTTAGTATATATGCAGATAGAAACATAATTATAGATACACGTGTATACATGTGTTCATATACATATGTATTTCCTAGTTCTATACTTTTAGATGGAAAGTGTCATCCCTGTACAATGAGCACACTCATCATTCAGATCTTGGTTTCTAAAACCATTCATCAATAAAAGGAACCATGGCTACTTGGAGAGAACTATGCCTATGTGAAAAAATGATAATGTCTAACCTCAAGGGAGAGAAAATAGATAAATCTGAAGAACCTTGTGGTGCCAGAAAGTTAGAATGTGTTAAAAAAAAAAAAAGGAGGGGGAGGAATGTCAAAAGAATATGTGAAGCCAGTGTGAAAGAGCTCCGAAGGGCCAAAGTCGGAATAATTTGAGCAACAAGTAACAATAGTATGGGACTATAACCCCCAAAGCCAAATAAGTATGATATAAATGATTGAACTAATAAATTAAACAGAAGTGACAAATATTCCTAACAAAATAATTCTAAGTGGGCTAGGTATGGTGGTTCATGTCTATAATCCCAGCTCTTCAGGAGATGGAGATTGAGGGAATCATAGTTTGAGATTACCCTGGGCAAAAAGTTAACAAGACCCCATCTCAACCAATGGCTGGGTGCAGTACCGTGTACCTGTCATCCCAGCAGCAATGGAGACACAGGTATGAGGATCATGGTCCAGGACCAGTCCCAGGCATAAACACAAGACCCTATCTGAAAAATAAGTAAATCATAAAAGGAGTGAGGGCATGGGTCAGGAGGTAGAGCTCCTGCCTAGCAAGCATGAGACTCTGAGTTCAAATTCTAGCTTGCCAAAAAAAATCCAAGTAATATATATAGATAGATAGATAGATAGATAGATATTATCCCCTCTGGAGGTGGAGCTTAAGTCCCTCCTCTTTAATGTAGTCTTAATGACTTGCTCATAAAGGGCAGAGTATGGGAAGGGGAAATAGCAACTTTACAGTAGAGAAAACTGATGTATACTACCTTAACCAAACTGATCAAAAACAAAATCACCAGTGATAAAGTTATATGATATCATGTGTCCCCTGCTATAAGAAAGGCATTACATCCCCTAAATTCATAACTCAATTTTAAATATGAGAAAACAGCAGATAAACTCAAACTGAGAGCCATTCCACAAAATACCTGACCAGTACTCTTCAAACATTTTTTAAATAAATAATTTTAATTATTTATGGTTAACATTATGTGTCACTTGGCTGGGCCATACTATGCAATATTTGGTCAAACATAATTCTGAATGTTTCTATGAGGGTGCTTTGGGTGAAATTAACATTTACATTGATGGACTTTTAGTAATGTAGATTACTCTCCATAAAGTGAGTAGGCCTCATCCAATCAGTTGAAGGTCTTAATAGAACAAAGGCTGACTTCCCACAAGAAAGATGGAATTCTGCCAGCACATTGCCTTTGGACTCAAACTGCAACTCTTCCCTGAGTGTCCAGCCTGCACCATGCCCACACAATCACATGAACCAATTCATTAAAATGAAATTATTTTCTACCTCACTCCTGTAAGAATGAGTATCATCAAGAACACAAAGAACAACAAATATTGGCAAGGATGTGAGGGAAAAAGAACCCTTATACACCGTTGGTGGGAATGTAAATTAGTACAACCTCTATGGGAACAGTATGGAGGCTCCTCAAAAACTAAAAATAGAACTGCAATACGATCCAGTAATTCCACTCCTAGTAAAGGCACCAGCACACCCATGTTTATTGCAGCATTATTCACAATACCTAACTGTGGAAAAAGCCAAGAGCAACTAATGAGTGGATTAAGAAAATGTGGACTTTATATACAATGGAATTTTATTCAGCCATAAAGAATGAAATTTTGTCATTTGCAGGTAAATGGATGGAACTGGAGAACATCATCTTAAGTGAAGTTAGCCAGGTTCAGAAACCCAAAGGTCCCATGTTTTCTCTCATATGTGGAATATAGGCCCTATACAAACACAAGCAATATTATATGCATACATACACAGAACATGGACACAAAAGTGGGACTGGTAGAGGAGACCAAGGGAGGAAGAAAAGAAAGAAACATAGTAAATAATAATGAAATACATCTTCTCTGTATAGGAACAAGACATAATGAACCACACTGAAAACTATTAAATAACACAGGATGGTGGAAAAGGGGGAGGAAGTGCAGTGGAGGGAGGGGTTACATTGACTTAAGCACAATGCGTGTACAGACATAATACCAAGGCAAAAATCCCACTGAACAACAAACACACCTAACAACGAAGGACAAGAATGAAAAACAGGTCACACTAATGGGGGGGCACTAACAGAAGAGATTAAAAGAAGGAAATTAAGAAGATGAATATGGTTGATGCACTTCCTATACAAGAATGAATATAGAATTTTTAAACCTGTTGAACTCATCATAAGAAGGGGACTAAGGTAGAAAGGAGAAAAATAGAGGGGATGAACCAATTCGGATTATAATACATATATAAATGGAAATGTCACAATGAAACTCCCTGTATAGTTATCTTAAACAAACAAAAATGTCTTTTTTTTTTTCAAAAACAGAGAACAGGAAGGTAAAACAGATCCTGTCTGGGGAGTTGGTACCAGTGGGAAGGGGTATGATATAAGGAAAGGGTGTAGGATGGTGAATATGGTGGAAATATTACATATTCATGTATGAAAATGGAAAAATGAGACCTGTTGAAACTATTCCAGGAATAATGGGAAGGAAAATAAAGGAGGGGATGAATTAAACTATGATATATTGTAAGAACTTTTATAAATGTCACAATGTTCCCCTAGTACAACAATAATATGATGATAAAATTTTTTAAAAATAGAAAAAAAATGAATCTCTCAACTTACAGTGGGGATCCATCCTGATAAACCCATCGTAAGCTGAAAATACCATAAGTCGAAAGTGCATTTAATAACCTAACCTACCAAACATCATAACTTCACAACACAGTATACTATAGAATATTGGTCGTCTACCCTGTGATTGTGTGGCTGATGGGGAGCTTCTAGGCCAAAAAAAAAAAAAATCAAAATTCAAAGTACAATTTCTATTGAATGCATATTGCTTTTGCACTATCATAAAAATGTTTGAGTCAGGTCATTGTAAGTTGGAGAATGTCTATATATTCACAATTATGCAACCATCACTTCAATCAATTTTAGAATATTTCCACCATTCTCCAAAGAAACCCTTTAGCTATTACCAAGTTTCCCCAAACTTCCTCCCCCTGCCCTAGACAACCACTAATGTACTTTCTGTCTCTATAGTGTTGCCTAGTTTGGACATTTTCTATAAAAGGAAGCATATATGTTCTTTTATACAGGCTTCTTTCACTCAGGTTAATGTTTTCAAGGTTCATCCATACTGTGAAATGTTATCAGTACCTCGTTCCTTTTTATGACCAAAAATTCTTTCAGTGTATCAATGTACCACTTTTGTTTATCCATTCATTAGCTAATGGACATTTGGTTATGTCCACCTTTTAGCTACTATGAATGATGCTGCTGTGAATATTTGTTTAGTTTCACGTGGTTTAGGAAAGCAAAAAGAGCACACATGCAGAGAAAGAGGAGGGAGAAGACAAAGCAAGTGTGGCAAATTGTAAGATTCTTGTTATATACTGTTTGTTTTTATTGCTGACAACTTTCCTTGCTTTTCTTGTTCTGAAATCAACTCTTCCTGATATTAGTATACCCACTGCAGCTCCTTTTTAAACTGTTACCATTGTGTGTGTGTGTGTGTGTGTGTGTGTGTGTGTGTGTGTGTGTGTGTGTGTTTAGTAAGTATACATTTCTCAGGCCCCACCACACTGCCATCAGCTGCACAAAAACACTTACTGGGTCTCTTTGTGTTGAGTTGGCATGTGAGAAGACTGTGGAGAGCTTTATTGGTCCTTTTCTTCCTTGCATCCTCCACACCTTCTGACCTCTCTTTCCCTACTCCCCCCACCACCCTTGCCTTTGATGCTGCCATAATGCAGTCTGATCTTGGGTCAGAGAAAAACTTTCTCTCTTTTTTAAATAACTAAGACAAAACCATCCTAAATGTTTATATGGCTAACTGTAGAGTCTCAAAATACATGAGGCAAAACCTGATTGAATTTAAAGAAAAATGAGCAAATTCACATTTATACTTAAAGACATCAACACTTCTTTCTCTGAAATCAGTAGAGCAGGTAAAAAAAATCCACAAAGATACAGAAGATCTAAAAAATATTATCAACCAACTCTTGACCTAATTGAGATTTATAGAATACTCTACTCAATAACAACATAATAAGCATCAGAAAGATACTTGAATGGGGAAAATAAGAGACTGAAAACACAATGGACCAGGATGCTCACTCATTTCATTCCACACATGTTAAACATCACCACTTGTATGATCAAAATGTTCCTGTAGACATTCTGAGGACAATCCACTTTTGGATCCTTGATTTCCTCAATTTAATCTCACTTTGAAAAGAGACTTTCCTCATTGATTATCAGACTGTCAAATTTTTTTTTTGTGGTACTGGGGTTTAAACTCAGGGACCACACCTTGAGCCACTCCACCAGCCCTTTTTTCTGATGGGTTTTTTTGAGATAGGGTCTCATGAACTATTTGCCCAGGCTGGCTTTGAACTGCAGTTCTCCTGATCTCTACCTCCTTAGTAGCTAGGATTACAGGCATGAGATACTAGTGCCCAGCCAGACTGTCAATTTTTTAAAACTAAAATGATTTATTACAATGGAAAATAAATAAACAATACCCTTTTTAGTTCCACATTTGCATTAAAATAAAAAATGTTGTACATAAGAGTGGGATCACCATCCTACAAGAAATCCTTGAAAGACATGGTTATCTACAATTAAAAAATTGGAAGGCAAAAGCCATGCACGCTTAAGGTATCTTTTTTGTTATACTTCTTTTATGAACTGTTTCTTATCCCTAGCTTTATTGAAGTGTAACTGACAAATAAGTCATATACATTTACAGTATACAATATAATGTTGATGTATTTCTACATTGTGAAATGATTAAAACTAATTAATCTAACCATAACCTCACATAGTTTTTTATGTCTGTGTGATAAAAATATTTAAGATTAAAACTCTTAGCAAATTTCAAGTATATAGTATAAAATAGTATTGGTAACTATATTCATCATACTGTACCAGAGCACTCCAGAACTTATTCATCCTTCATAACTTAAAACTTTGAACCCTTTGATCAACATATCTCCATGACAGTTCCTTAGCTTAACATCAGGCTGAGGTCTTAAAACTAAATCTAGGCTAGGCATGGTGGCACACACCTAGAATCCCTGACACATGGGAGGCAAAGACAGGAACATCCTGAGCTCAAGACCACCCTAGGCAAAGTTAGCCAGACCCTACAAAAATAAATAAAAACAGTCACTCTCTTGAAGTGTATCTTCCTGCCTATAATTCCTTGCCTTCACTGTTCAGTAAAACATTGCTGCTGCTTTGAATAAGAATAATAAAATAAATAAAAAACAGAAGGGCTGGGGTTGTAGCTCAAGAGTGAGAGCACTTGCCTAGCAAGTGTAAGGCCATGGGTTCAATCACCAGTACTGGGGAAAAAAACTAGATAGGTATAGTGGTACATGCCTGTAATGCCAGCATTTGGGAGGCAGAGGCAGGAGGATCTCAAGTTTGAGGCCATCCCAGTGCCACATAGCAAGTTCCAGGTGACCATGTCTCAAAATAAATAAGCAGGGAGGGGAAGCCAAAGACTCTACCACTAGGTAAGCCAGGTAGCTTCTGTGACAGACTGTCCTAGATGTGGGACAAAACACACACACACACACCCCTCCTGCAAACCTTACACTTCAGTGCAGGGATTTGGCAGGGGCAGTGACTTCCCCAGCATGACAAGCCAGCATCAGACAAGACAACCTTCCACTTCACACACCTCAGAAAGATGGCAAGGTGCCATCTTTAGAGAAGACCTCCTGTTAAGCCTAAGGTATTTGGAGAGCCTTGAAAATAAGGAGCAATCACACCTCAGGGTATCTTGAGACAGCTGGCCATAGTATATGAGAGAGATATGGCCAGGAGAGGCTCATAGACAGGTAGAGACATTGACTCAGGTGAGCTGAGAAATTAACAGGAGGGGAAATCAAGACTCAAAAGGCCAGGAGGTGAGTGCCCTGCCTTACCCAGTAAGGAAGTTCCATTGCCTGAGGATGATTTCAGAAACAAAGCTCCCAGCCTCCTCCTACAGAGAGCTTAGGTAACAGGAGCTCCCTGAAAGCTACTGGAAGGCAGCCCAACAGGCTTGGACACTGAGTCACCCAAAGAACGTGAAAGTCAAGGAACAATCACAGATCATGTTGTGGAAATCCTGTCAGATGAGAAACCAAGTGACACTCAGAGAAGTGGAGAACTCAGATTTTATTTTATGCCAGCAGTTGCAGATGAGCTCACACTCAAAATTCTGGGCCTCCAACAATGAATTCACAGGATTCTTAAAAGGGCAGTGCAGGGCATCAGGTTACAAGGAATGTGTTAGTTGTTAATAGGTGAGCCAGTGCTAGGTTAGAGACCTTGGGTTGTCTAGATAGGAGCAGCAGGGGAGGTCTGCTTTGGAAAGTTTGTTTACAGAAGGAGAAAAAGGAAGGTGGGAATGGGCAGTTATCTCTACACAGGGCCTTTTTGTCTTAGCCCTGAACTCATTTTATGGCTTAACTAGCAATCTCCCATGTCCTATGGCCTGCTATAGAGACAATCTTCCTGTTCATTCCCCTCTTTTGATGCCTTTCCTACTTGTGGACAAGAATCAACCCTAAATTTCAAGGATTCCATTAGGTTCATTAGGTTCCTCCTGTCCCAAAGGCCTATATTGGGTTACCAAGAGCTGTAACATTATTGCCTCCATTCATGAGCTAATGAAGTGAGTTATGGCATTGAGAATTCAAGGGCCAAATACTAGGGCCAATAGGAGCATGAAAAGGGAACCAGACAAGGGGAGTAACCATGAGGCCTAATTCCAGATGCTGCTCCATCTGTTCCAGGAATTCTCTAATTCTTGTCTCCTACATGTGACCTGGTCATATAATTGCTGAGCCATATCTCTGACTATTCTCAAATAATTCACATAAAAACAACATTCTTCATTTAGGAAAAGGCAGCCCCCCCCCCTTTTCAGCAGTGAGTAAATCCAACCCTCTCCAATTTTGGAGGACCACTGATGCTAGGGAGTCCAGCTGGTCCTGCATGGTCACTATGGGACTAGCCACTTGTTCTATGTCATTTGTTAGGTGTGCAGATAATGGATTATAGTAGGAGGCTGACGAGGCAATTCCTCTTAGGCCTGTTCCTATTCTAGTCATTATCCCTAATCCAATTAGTTAAAATATGAATTGGATTGCTGTCTTTGACCATGTGTGGGCCATCAAAGGTACAGGGAGGGTCTGATTGTTAGGCACTATGTTTATCTGGGGCATGAGGAATGCTAATGTGCAAATGCCCTTCCAGTTAGCTGGCAAGCACTGATAAGCAAGGGTCCCACATACATAGAAGGTTCATGGGCTTCTGCACCATGGTCTGTCAACTGTACATCTAATGGTGGTGGCTGTACAGTTTTGGATTTGGGCACATTGGCTAGCAGCCAGTTCCCCCACTGGACAGTATCCTCTTGAATTGTAGATACAATTAGGAGCCCTCTGAAATAGCTGTATATTGCTTACTTTGGGTTTGCGCTGGTAGAGTTGGGAGTAGCATCATGCACACTCTAGTTGAGGGGGCTCACTGAGGCCATTACATGATGGAGGGGACCTGAGGACAGGCAGAGCCAACAATCACCCGCTAATGGTGGGTTCGTAAGATTAAGGAGGTGGTGAGTTGCATTTAACAGGTTGTACAGTTGGAGTTCCAAATTAAAGTTCCTTGTCCTGGAAGGAAGCCTTAATGGGGGTCGTGGTGGTGGCAGATCAATGTCTTTTATAGGCTTATAGCCACCTAGGTAATCACCTCTGGATGGCCTCTCTATATCTGCAGCTTTTCCCTTAGTAGACTGATGTGGGGATGGGGTGGATGGGTAGGGTGCCCAGACATAATGAGATTTATTTCCTCCCCCTGTCATTTCGTTGTTCCATGCCTTTAAATGGTCCCCATCTTTGTGCCAACAAACCATCTGCCCTATAGTGCCTTTGTTCTTGCAGGACCCTGTCAGGCCTGTCAGTTTTCCCTCATAGTAAACTGTCCCTCCTCTGATACATTCAGAAATTGATGTGCTACATGTGGGTGACAGGTATTGGTAATAGGTAAAGGCATAGCGTAGCTTTCCCTGGAAGGAGAGAGGTTTTACGCAAGCTGAGCAGTCATCCTGGCCTCTAGATGGGACATCCTTAAAACATAATAGAGTCAGAAGGCAAAAACACATCAGAGACCTCATGCCTGAGGCTGAGGTCTGGGCTACAGATAGCACCAAACAGCAGTAAGGCTTCCTGCTATGAGGAGATAACAGGAGTTCAGCAGTAATTTTTGGCCTACATTCCAATCCTGGGGAGCAGTGATAGCCAGTCCTAGTGTGAACAGTATTGCAACAATGCTATTCAGCAAGATAGGGTGAGTGTGGCAGAAAAGGGGATACATTTATGTTCTGGTGGATGAATTCTCAGGCTTCCACCTTGCATTGACAAACCAGCTTCCGGGAGGTGGCTGGAGAAGGGCTGGAGATCTCTCAGGCAATGGTGTGCTGTTGTGACATCCTCTGGAACCTCAATTTGAGGAGGTTAGTTGCGTCATGGATGGCTTGCCAGTCATTGGGGTCTACAGGAGCTGCTGCCTTCTTTATCTGGGAGTGATGAATCCAGGGAGTGATTCCTGCAATTTTAACAGCCTTGGGAGTTGCCAATATTACTCAATGGGGACCCGTCCAACTGGGTTGGGGTGGCTCCTTTTTCCAATCATTTACCCATACCATATCCCCGGGTTGGTGGGGATGGGCCCAGTTACCCATGGGGATTGGAGTCCTTTCTAAGACTTCCTGGGAAATGTGGCGTAGGGTTTTTTCCTAGGGCCTGGAGATGTTAGGACATGTCTAGATTTCCAATTTGCCTGAGGTCCCCTCTGAGCCTGTTTATTATGGGAGGGGATCTGCCATAGAGAATCTTAAAGGGTGAGTAGCCAGAATGCCTAGGGATACAGCATGCCCTGAACAGGGCACGTGTCTATCCAGGGGGATTGTGTTTCTTGGCAGTTTGGCTAAGGTACTTTTAAGGGTTCGATTCATGTGCTCTACTTTCCCTGAACTCTGAGCCTGTATGCTGTATGGAGCTTCCATTTTATTTTTAAAATTTTAGCCAGGCCCTAGACTATTTCCACCACAAAGGCTGGTCCATTGTCTGATCCTATAGAAAGGGGGAGCCCATATATGGTGATAATTTCTTTTTTTTTTTTTTTCATTTTTCTTTTATTATTCATATGTGCATACAAGGCTTGGTTCATTTCTCCCCCCTGCCCCCACCCCCTCCCTTACCACCCACTCCACCCCCTCCCGCTCCCCCCCCCTCAATACCCAGCAGAAACTATTTTGCCCTTATTTCTAATTTTGTTGTAGAGAGAGTATAAGCAATAATAGGAAGGAACAAGGGGTTTTGCTGGTTGAGATAAGGATAGCTATACAGGGCATTGACTCACATTGATTTCCTGTGCGTGGGTGTTACCTTCTAGGTTAATTCTTTTTGATCTAACCTTTTCTCTAGTACCTGTTCCCCTTTTCCTATTGGCCTCAGTTGCTTTAAGGTATCTGCTTTAGTTTCTCTGCATTAAGGGCAACAAATGCTAGCTAGTTTTTTAGGTGTCTTACCTATCCTCACCCCTCCCTTGTGTGCTCTCGCTTTTATCATGTGCTCATAGTCCAATCCCCTTGTTGTGTTTGCCCTTGATCTAATGTCCACATATGAGGGAGAACATACGATTTTTGGTCTTTTGGGCCAGGCTAACCTCACTCAGAATGATGTTCTCCAGTTCCATCCATTTACCAGCGAATGATAACATTTCGTTCTTCTTCATGGCTGCACGCCATGAAAAAGGGCCTTTACTACCTCTTGTGCTTTCTCTGTGTGTGGGGGGGGTAAGTCTCAACCCACCCGGAGTAAGTGCAGACAAGAACCAAGAAGTACCAGTATTCTCGACAGGGCTTGACCTCTGTGAAGTCCACTCCCAGGTCCTCAAAAGGCATGGTGCCTGTTGTTTGTATCCCAGGGCTTGGCTTAGGCCCTTGACTCACATTGTTTCATGCACATGCAATGCACCTAGCACTTATTTGGGCACACAGCATGGGGAGCTTGGGAATGAAATAGTATCTGTCCAATAGCTTTCCAGGGGCATTTTCCCCAAGTGCATTAGCTTGTGTTGTTTTGCCACAGGGGCTTCTACAGCACTGAGGACAAAGAGACTCTGGTTAGGCAACTTCCACCAGCCTCCCCTTTCTTTTATTCCATTTTCATCTTTTGCCCATTTTTTTTCCTCCTAGGTGTAATTTGGGGTGGGAAGCAGCTCTGGAGCCAACAGAAGTTTGGTGGTTTGCGTCGGTGCTTCAGGGGAGCTTAGCTCTTCTGCTGCCCTCCTTGTCGCCTGGTCATCCAGGTGGTCCCCTCTACTGACATTGTCTGTGCCCCTTTGGTGGCCCCTGCAGTGCATAACAGTCACTTGAGACAGTTCCCAGACTGCTTCCAGCAGTTGGAGGATTTTTCTTTGTTTTTAATCTCTTTTCCCCCTGTTGTCATCAGTCCTCTTTCCTTGTATATTGCTCCATGCACGTGCAGGGTGGCAAAGGCATGCTTAGAATCTGTGTAGATGTTCACCCACTTTCCCTTTGCATATCATAATGCATGGACCAATACCCAAAGTTCAGCAACTTGTGTGGACCATCCTGTGGTAGGGCTTCAGCTTGTACAATGTCGTTAGCAGTGGTGACTGTGAACCCAGCCTTTCGCCATCTGCCCTGGACAAAGCTGCTTCTATCCGTGAAGAGTTTGAGCAATGGATCTGAAAGGAGAGTGTCCATTAGGTTTAGAGTGATAGAGTACACTTCGTCTATCACCTCTTCACAACCATGATCTGAGGGCCCTTCCTCTGTTGGCAGGAAGGTGGCAGGATTTAAAGTTCATACAGTTTCAAATCTGACTCGAGGTTTCTCACATAGTAGTTCTTGGGCCATTCTGGAACTGGTCAGCCATTTATGACCCTGCCCATTCATTAGGGCCATGACTGCATGAGGGACCTTAATATTAATGTCCTGTCCCAGGGTGACCTTGTCAGCCTCCTGATTAGGGTTACCATAGCAGCCAGGTCTTAGAGATATGGAGGCCACCCTGAGGCCACTATGTCTAAGCACTTTGACAGGTAAGTCACTGGCTGCTGCCATGGACCCATGGTTTGGATGAGGAACCCCAGAGCTGTGTGATTTTTCTTGCAGACAAAGAGATTGAATGTTTGTGTTACATCTGGCAGCCCCAGTGCAGGGGCACTGGTTAACAGTCTCTTTATCTCCTGGAAGGCCTTTTCTTAGTCTGGTCCCCTGCTTAGAGGGTCCTTTCTGGAGCCTGCTGTGGGCTCATAGAGTGGTTTGATCAGGCTTGAATATCTGGGAATCCACAGGAGACAGAATTCTGCCACTCCCAAGAATTCTCAGAGTGGTAGAATGCTCGGGAGACTGTAGAAGTTAGGAGCTACCGGGTGCAGCATGGTAACAGTGTTGTTGACTGCCCGCAGGTCCTGGACATGCTGGTAGTCATTTCCTCCTGCCTTCTTGATGGGTAACAATGGGGTGTTGCGTGGTTATTAGCATTCAATCAATATCCCTGCATCCTTCAACTGCTGTAGGTGGGCCTGAATTCCCAGGTGTGCTTCCTGTGGCACTGGATATTGCCTCTGTCTAACAGGGAGAGCCTCAGGTTTGAGTTCTACTATTACGGGTGCACGGTTGTGAACCAGGTCAGGGAGGCCCTTTTTCAGCCCAGACATCAGGAAACTCCTCCAGCAGGCACATGGCTTCTCCAGGTCCCCCTTTTCCTGGCAGTAGAGTTGCCATTTGTCTTTTGTAGGCATGGTCACTGCCATGATGAGGGCATTTGGTCCTCTCACTGTAATGCTTGTAGGCCCTCCCTGGGTGAAGGTGATTTGGGCTCTGAGCTTTGTTAGTAAGTCCCTTCCAAGCAGAGGAATTGGGCATTCTGTTAAGTACAGGAATTCGTGAGTCACCTTGTGCCCTCCTAGTTGGCATGTCCAGGGTCAGCAGAACTGCGGGGCAGTTTGGGTGCCGGTGGTTCCAACTATTGTGGCACTGCGTTCAGTGAGTGGGGCCACAGGTTTAGTGACCATGGAATGCTCAGCGCCTGAGTCCACCATGAAGATCATTGGTTGGCCCCCCACTTTCATTTCAACTGTGGGCTCTCAGGGGCCTAGTAGTAAGGAGCCCAGTCTTCCCTAGTCTGACTCAATTCCTGCTAGGCCAGTGAGGTCCTGGGCCTCTGGTTTGGGTTGCCAACCTGTCTTACTTCCTGGAGTAATTTTGTTAGGCTCTGATCCTGGTCCCTTGCAGCAGGGGCATTCATTCTTCCAGTGGCCAATCTCCTTGCAATAGACATGTGGGTCTTGTCGGAGTAGGGTTCTTCCATTGGGTCTCCCCTTCTGTGGTGGAGCTGACTGCTTGGTCAGTCTGGCTTCCCCAGTGCTGCAGCCAATAAGGACACCTTGGCTTTCATTCTCTTATCAGCTTCTCATTTTTCATGTTCCCGGTTTACAAAGACTTTACTTGCCACTTCTAACAGCTGGGTGGCATTCACTCCAGTGAAACCTTAAAGTTTCTGAAGAGACCTGCAGGCAGAGCACATAAATCCCTCAGTTCTCCACCACTGATGCAAAACTCAGTGTGCTATTTCTTCTGCCCCAGCATCAGGCACATTTGGGGGATATCTTGAGAGTTACACATGTTGCCCCAGGTGGCAAAATCAGGGGGACCTGTGTAGCAAGTGGGAATTTGTCTGGCCTACAGACTAAAAACCATTATTTACACAAATAAGAGAAGCTTCTAAAGTGGAAGCTTACAGAAGTAGCTTACAGTAGAACTGACTTTTGACCAGCACCACCCTTGACCCACATATAACACCAACTCATACACAAAGAAACACAAGAGATTGTAGCTAGTTGTCCTCTGAGTGGTGCTGGGGACCAGGCCTGGTGACTTGGACACGTGGGCAAAAGTTTGGCTACAGAGCTACCCCCCAGTCTGGTGGTGAGAAACTACACAGCAACCCTCCCACTGCACAACCCTGCCTGAATACTGAGAACACTTCAACTGCAACACTACTGCTGATTAAAACTTCCAACCAACAAATTTGGCCTCAGATGCAAAAATCTCAATGCAGAAACATAAGAAATATGAAAAAAAAAAACAGTACAACATGAGACTTCCAAAGGTCGACAACCCCACAGTAATGAACATTAAAGAAAGCGAAGAAGAAAACAGCCCCCACAAAAAACACAAAAGCATGATTATAAGAATGATCAAGGAAATGAAATAGAAGATGTATAAAAAGCTGAAGGAACACAACAGCTGAAGTAACTCAAGGAAAATACAAATATTAAAAAAGCTGAATGAAATTAGAAGAACAGTGCAGGATATGAAAGAAGAAATCATTGAAGATACATAAGTCTCAAAAAAGAATCAAACTGAAATTCTGGAAATGAAAACTCAATAAGTCAAATTAAAAACTTAGTGGAAAGTCCTTCCCATAGAGTGGATCAATTTGAAGACAGAATATGAGGGCTAGAAGATGAGGTAGATGTATTAGAAAAGTCAGATAAAGAAAAAGGAAAAAAATTAAGAAGTACAAATGGAATGTGCAAGACCTCTGGGACACTATTAAAAGACTAAATCTACACATACTGGCAGAGAAGGAGGAGAACAGGTGCAAGCTAAAGGGATAGAAAACATATTCAACAAAATAATAAGAGAAAAATCCCCAAATCTTAAGAAAGAGACAGCCATTCAGATAGACTTTTAGGACACCCAACAAGCAAGTCTAGAAAAGAACCATTCCAAGACATATCAAAGTTAAAATGTTAAGTGTGCAGAATAAGGGAAGAAAACTGAAAGCTGCAAGAGAGAAGTGACAAGTCACATAAAAAGATAAATCCACCAAAATAACAGATTTCTCAACAGAAAACCCTAAAAGTAAGGAGGGCATGAAATGATGTAGTTCAAGCAGTGAAAGAAAATAACTGCCATCATAGATTAATCTACCCAGCAAAGGTATCATTCATAAATGAAGGAGAAATAAAAACCTTCCATAATAAACAAAAATTAAAAGGAATTTTAACCCACTAAAACAGCACTCCAGAAGATAATCAAGAGGGAGAACAATGGAGGAGATGAACCAACCCAGAGTACAATAAAAATTTTTTTAAATTAAAAAAAGAAGATAGAATTTCTCTCTCTCCCCACCCCCACAAGTATCTAGGATTTCAATATTAACACTGAAAAGTTAATGGCCTTAATTCTCCAATCAAAAGACACAGAATGACAGATTAGACTAAAAAGCAAGAGCTGACCATTTGTTGTCTACAAGAAATTCATCTCACTGACAAAAATAAATATGGGCTTAGTAAGAAAGGGTAGAAAAGGATCTTCCAAGTAAATGGACTCTGAAAGTAGGCAAGGAATAGCTATATTCATACCTAATGAAGTAGACTTCAAACCAAAAGTAGTCAGAAGGGACAAAGAAGGTCACATCATATTAATAAAGGGAATGATATGTCAAGAGGAAATAACAATTGTTAACATATGTGTACCAAATGTTGGTGTCACCCAACTTCATTAAATAAACATTACTTCACTTAAAAGCACAGATAGACCCTAAGACAATGATAGTGGGAGACTTCAATACACCATTATTATCAATAGATAGATCAACAAGACAAAAAAATCAAAAAGAAACTGCAGAATTAAATAACACTATAAAACAAAAGGATTTAACAGGCATCTACAGAGTGTTTCATCCAGCAGCAGCAACACCATACACATTCTTCTCAGCAGCTCATGGAAAGTTTCTCCAAAAAAGATCATATTTTAGGATACAAGGCAAGTCTTAGCAAATGTAAGAAAGTTGAAATAACTCCCTGCATTCTACCAGACCATCAATGGAATAAAAGTAGAACTCAACAGCAAAGTACAGAAAATATTCAAATCCATGGAGAATGAACAACACATGTTGAATGACCAGTGGATCATTGGAAAAATAAAAAGGTAGTGAGCGCTAAAAGGAAACTTTATAGCTACCAGCACATACATAAGAGGAAAAAAACCCAGAAAGATGTCAAATAAACAGCCTAATGATGCACCTCAAGCTCCTAGAAAAACAAGAACAAGCCAAATCCAAAATTAGCAGATGAAAATAAACAATAAAGATTATGGAAGAAGCCGGGCATTGGTGGCTCACATCTGTCATCTTAACTACTCAGGAGGATCACAGTTTGAAGACAGCCTGGGCAAACAGTTCACAGAACATTATCTTGAAAATACCCAGCACAAAAAATGCTGGCCAAGTGGCTCAAGTGGTAGAGCACCTGCCTAGCAAGCTCTGAGTTCAAACCCCAATACCACTAAAAGAGCAAAAAAGATTATGGAAGAAATTAATGAAAATAGAGATTAAAAGTACTATAAAGAGTTAATGAAACAAAAAAATTGATCATTTGAAAAGATAAATAAGTTTCATAAACCCTCAGACAATGTGACTATCACTACAAGGGAAAAGACTCAAATTAATAAAATTAGAGATGATATGGGAATATTAAAACAAACACCAATAAAATTCAGAGGCTCATGAGACAATACTTTGAAAGCCCATATTCAAATAAACTGGAACATCTAGAATAAATAAATTTCCAGAAGCACTTGGCCTACCAAAATTGAACCATGAGGATATAAGTCACCTAAACAAATCTATAACAAGTAATGAAATTGAAGCAGTAATAGTCTCCCAACAAAGAAAACCCTAGGGCTCTGGATCCACTGCTGAATTCTACCAAATCTTTAAAGAAGAACTATTATCAATCCTCCTCAAAGTTTTCCATGAAATAGAAAGGGAAGTAACACCACCAAACTCATTTTATGAGGCCAATATTATACTCATTTCAAAATCAGACAAGGACACAGCAACAACAAAACAGAGAATTATAGAACAATGTCTTTAATAAACATAGATGCCAAAATTGTCAATACAATGCAAACTGAATTCAACAATACATTAAAAAGATCATACATCATGATCAACTTGGTTTCATTCCATGGATGCCAGGATAGTTCAAGATATATTAAGTCAATAAATATGATACAGCATATAAATAGAATAAAGGACTAAAATTACACTATCATTTCAATTGGTGCAGAAAAAATGACAAAATTCAATATCCTTCCTTTTATAATAAAAGCTCTGAAGAAACTAGGGACAGAAGGAATGTTCCTCAACATAATAAAGGCTATATTTGACAAACCTAGAACCAACAACATATTAAATGGGGAAAAACTGAAATTATTTTCTCTAATGTCAGGAATGAGACAAGAGTATCCACTCCCACCATTCTTACTGAAAACAGTACTGGGATGCCTAGGGAGAGCAATAGGTCAAAAGAAAGTAAAAAGGATTCAATTAGTGAAGTAATAAGTCATGTTATCCCTATTTTCAGAAGATATGACTCTACACTTAAAAGACTCTAAAGAGTTGGGTACCAGTGGCTCACGCCTGTAATTCTAGCTACTCAAGAGGCAGAGATCAGGAGGATCTTGGTTCAAAGCCAACCTGGGGAAATAGTTCCCGAGACCCTATCTTGAAGAGCCCCATCACAAAAAAAGGGCTGGCAGAGCGACTGACTAGCAAGTGTGAAGCTCTGAGTTCAAACCTTAGTGCCACAAATAAGTAAATAAATGACCCTAAAGATCCCACCAAAAAACTCTTACATATAATAAATACTTTCAGCAATGTAGCAGCCTATAAAATTAACATAGAAAAATCAGTATCTCTGTTATATACCAACTATGAACAGGCTAAGAAAGAAATCAGGAAAACAATACCATTCACAATAGCCTCAAACAAAATACCTAGGTATAAACTTAACCAATGAGATGAAAGACCTCTACAACAAAAACTATAAAACCTTGAGGAAAGAAATCAAAGAAGACACCAGAAGATGGAAAGACCTCCCATGGTCATGAATTGGCAGAATTAATATTGTGAAAATGGCTATACTACTGAAAGTAATCTTCTAATTCAATGCAATGCCTATCAAAATCCCAATGTCATTCTTTGTAGAAATAGAAAAATCAATCCTAAAATTCATATAAAAGCATAAAAACCCCAAATAGCAATAATAATCCTGAGCAAAAAGAACAATATTGTAGTTATCACAATACCAATCTTCAAATTATACTACAGAGCCATATTAACAAAAACAGCATGGTACTGGCACAAAACAGACATGAATACCATGGAACAGAAGAGAAGGTCCAGAAACAAAACTAAACAGCTACAGCCATCTGATCTTCGACAAGGGAGCCAAAAACATACATTGGAGAAAAGAACTATTCTTCAACAAAAGGTGCTGGGAATACTGGTAATCTACATGTAGATAACTGAAACTAGAACCTTATCTCTCACCCAGTACAAAAATCAATTCCAAATAGATCATAGATTTAATGTAAGACCTGAAATTTTGGAACCAGTATAGGAAAACCTCTGGAATACATAGGCATAGGTAATTATTTTCTGAACAGGACTCCAGTTGCTCAGGAAATAAGAGCAAGAATGGACAAATGGGACTGCATCAAATTAAAGTTTCACTGGACACTGTTGGCTCATGCCTGTAATCCTAGCTACTCGGAAGGCTAAAATCATGAGGATTACACTTTGAGGCCAACCCAGGCAAATAGTTCCTGAGACCCCATTTCCAACACAGCAAGATGGACTGGAGGTGTGGCTCAAGTAGTACAGCACCTGCTTTACGAGTGTGAAGCTCTGAGTTCAACCACAGTCCCACCAAAAAAAAAAAAAGTTTCTACACCTTAAAATAAACAGCTACCAGAGGGTGAATATGGTACAAATACTATGTACACATGTATGTAAATGGAAAAATGAGACCTGTTGAAACTGTTCCGGGAATAGGGGGAGGGGGGATAAAGGAGAATGATGGAGGGGATTAATTCAACTATGATATATTTCATATATTGAAAGAACTTTTGTAAATGCCACAATGTACCCCCAGCACAACAAATTAAAAAATGAAGACTATTAAGATATAAAATAAAATAAAAAATAAATAGCTACTAGAATCAAGAGACAACCCGCAGAATGGGAGAAAATCTTTGCCAGCTATTCAAAGGATAAAGGATTAGTATCCAGGGCTGGTGGAGTAGAGTAGTAGTAGAGTGCCTACCTAGCAAGCACGAAGCCCTGAATTCAAACTTCAGTACCATCGCCACCAAAAAAAAGTAAGAAATGCTAGAATTAACATTCAGAATATGCAAAGAGCTCAGAAAAGTAAACAGCAAAAAACCAAATAATCCCATTAATAAATGGGTAAATAAATTGGACAGCTCAGAAGAAATACAAATGGCTAATAAATACATGAAGAAATGTTCAACATCATTAACCATAAAGGAAATGCAAATCAAAGATACATTAAGATTCCATCTCACCCTAGTCAGATTGGCAACCATCAAGAAAACAAACAATGAGCTGGGGCTTAAGTGGTAAAGCACTTGCCTAGCAAGTGTCAACACCTGAATTCAAGATGCAGTACCACTATAAAAGTAAAAAATGAATAAATTAAGAAAAGGAAAACAAACAACACAAATGCTGGCAATGATGGAGGGAAAAAGAAATCCTCATACTCTTTTGGGGGAGAATGTAAACTAGTGCAGTCACTATGGAGTATCTGTATGGAGATTCCTCAAAAACTAAAAATAGAGCCTGGCACTGGTGGCTCACACCTATAATCCTAGCTACTCAGGATTGCAGTTTGAAGCTAGCCCAGGCAAATAGTTTGTGAGACCCTATCTAAAAAAAAAAAACCCTTAAAAAAAAAGGGCTGGTTGAGTGGCTCAAGGTGTAGACCCTGAGTTCAACCCCAGTATCACACACACAAAAAAAAACCCCATAAAAATAGATTTACCTTATGACCCCACCATACCGCTATTGGGTATATATCTAAAGGAGTATACAATTGTATAGATAATATACAAGAGAGATTCCTATATTCATGAATTAAAATGGAATGGGGGGAGGAGGCATGAAGGAGAAAGACAGAGTGAATCTAACTAAGACATATTGTAAGTAAGTTTGTAAATGTCACAATGTACTCCCAGTACAACTATAATATGCTAATAAATAAAAGATGAAAAAAAGAGATACCTACATACCCTTGTTTATTGTAGCTCTATTCACAATAGCCAAAATACTGAATTAGCTGAGATGCCCAACAACTGATAAATGGATAAAGAAAATATGGTATATACATATATCATGGAATATCATTCAGCCATAAAAAAATGAAATTATGTCATTTGCAGGAAAATGGATGGAACTGGAGATTATCATGTTGACCAAGATAAACCAAGCTCAAAAAGCCAAAAATCGCATGTTTTTGCTCATTTGTGGAATGTAGACCTAAAATGATGATGATGAGGCATAATGTAAAAGGACTGGCTATGTGGAGATTGGTGGGAGAAGGTTGGGGAAGAGGATACTGGAGGTGTAAAGGGGATTGAAGTACACTAAACACACATACACACTCACACACAAAGACAGCATACTGTTTGAAAAAGGGGGGAGGAAGGGGAGGGGTTAAGAGAATGTAATGGAGGTTGTGACCTTGTATAAAGTATACTATACACATGTATAGAATTATCACAATAAAATCCCATTTATTAATGTATGATAACTTTTAATAAAATGAAAATTTAAAAAAAGATTAGAAGAGCTGGGAGAGTGGCTCAAGTGGTAACAGTGCCTGCCTTATAAGCATGAGGCCCTGAGTTCAAACACCAGTGACACCAAAAAAAAAAAAAAAAAAGAATAACTAAATAAATAAGCAAACCTAGGTGGGGGGATGTAGCTCAGTGGTACAGCATATGCTTAGCATGAGCAAGGCCCTAGGTTTGATCCCTAGCACCTCAAAAAACAAATGAGCAAACAAAAAACCCTAACTGATTCAAATCGAGGTTAGTTGTCAATACTAGGTTTAAAATACAAGACAGTGAATATTTAGCATTGTGTGGAGGCATTAACCAATACAATCAAACAAAACTCTAGTCAATGAACTTTAAAAATTAGAAGATAGTTCTATATTTAAAAATAGATGGGTCTGCATGGTGGCACATCCCAGGTCTTAGGAGGCAGAGGCAGGAGAATCGAGGGTTCCAAGCTAGTCTGGGCTAGAGTGAGTTCTAGGGCAGCCTGGGCTACATAGTGAGATCACATCTCAAAAAAAAAAACCAGACTTCTACTTTCAGCAAAATGGAGTAACATGACTTGCTTATTCTCTTGCCTTAAACAAGTAAAATGGGCATCACAAGTTAGTGAGCACTGAAAAAAGATAAATGAAATGAGTCTTAGAATTGCACCAGCTTGTTGCTTGAAGAGAGTTTCTAGGTCACAGCCTGGTGTTTTCCTTAAGTTGAAGAGACAGTTGAAAATTAAGGAGGCCAAGGCAGCTAAAAGGCCACAGGGTAGAATGCCAGAGTGGATAGAGAAGCACAGAACTGAAGCTAGAGACACTCAGGAGATCTACCTAGGATTCCTTTCAAGTCTTCAACTAAAAGATCAGCATGGGTGTGAAGTAACTACTACTTGGAGCCAGGATTGGGGAAGGCGGCAGAGAACTACCCAAAAAGAACCCTTGGAGCTAACTCAACTAATGGTAGTTAGTGTTGTTCCTCCCACCCTCCCACCCCCACTTTGGAAAACCTAGTAAAAATCACATGGCATCAGGTACCCTGAATGGTTTTGTTTCAGTAGTGGGACACAATTAGAGCTAGATTGAAGTGATGCAGATGATGAGTGGACAAGGACTTTGAAAGAGTTATTAAACTACATGGCAAATGTTCAAAAAGGAAGAGGAAAGCAGGAAGATGTAGAAGAAAGCTATAAATCAAACATAGAGATAAAATTATGACAATACCTAAGATGCAATATATACACTACATCCCTTGATTATCTTAGTGGTCATGAATTACTTTCATTTATGCTTATCATGGAACCTGTTTATCTCTTCTTTGATTTTAAAGGATAATTTTGCTGGATATAGTTTTTTTTCAGGCCTTTAGAGTTTCTGCTGAGAGGTCTGTTGTTATTCTTATAGGTTTGTCTTTGTAAGTAACTTGGCTCTTCTCTTTTGTAGATTTCAGTATTCTCTCTTCGTATGCTTGGCATTTTAACTATAATAAGATGTGGAGAGGTTCTTCTTTGGTCATGTCTGTTTGGGGTTCCAAATGTCCATTTGGATGTCCATTTCTTTCACTAGGTTTGGGGAGGAGAGGTTTCTGCTGTAATTTCACTGAATAGTTTTTCTATTTCTTTAGTCTGTTTCTTGGTTCCCTTTTCTACACCACAGATTCATAAGTTTGGCAGCTTAACCATGTCCCAAAAGTCTTGAATGTTGTGGTAATGATTTCTTTTCATTGTTGCTGTCTGAATGCAATAATTCCTCAACTTTGTCATCAATCCCAGATATTCCTTCTTCCATCTGACCCTATTCTATTGGTGGTGCTTTCCAATAAATTTTTAAATTTAATTTATGAGCTTTCCATTTTCAATTTTTTCCAAGAATCTCTTTGAGGTCATTGATCATTTTAAAAACTAGGCTTTTGAATTCTTTGGCATTTCAACCATTTCTTAGATTCAATTACTGAAGAGTAAGGAACTTCTCTTCCTTACTCAAAGCAACATGACTCTTCCTAAGGAGGCATGTTTCTTTGCTTTTCTCATATTTTTTGTTTCAATATTGCAATTTGCATATTTGTTGGAATGAATCTTCCCGTTTAAGATGGGTGCCTTCTTAGTGAGCAGTCTTTACTCTTTTTTTTTTTTTTAAGCAGCTCTGGCAAGTTTTATTAAAGAAAAGAATTGCATTGTTACTTCTCTCTAGCCTTTCTGGCATGCTTTTAATGATATCAGAATCTTCTGGATCAATAATAGCCAATGTACATATGCTGTAGTATTTTCCACATGCTGTGTCCAATTCAATATTATTGCCACTGTAGTGATGGACACCAGTTTTGGGCAACATAGCATAGTAGTCTATTTCAGATTTCCTCAAAGGCCAGCAGTTGTTGACAAGGATGACCAATTTCACTTGGCCCTGTCTGATCATCTTCAGAGTCTGCTTGTACCCCAGCACGTATTTCCCACTTTTCATAACAAGTTGGAGCCTACAGTTGATCAACTCCAGGGACTTTTTCATCTTCTTTGCGGCCACCATCTTTCTGCCTTAGGTGTGGGACAGCGCCCCCCACCAACAGCAGCTGGCAAGATGGCCAGGTAGCGAGAAAAAGAGAGCAGTCTGCTTTTTAGGGCTCAATCCCTAGTACTGCTTTGAGAAGAGAAAACAAATCACTTTAATAGCAAGACAAAAACAAACCAGATGTAGAAATACAAAAAATAATATAAAGACAACTACACTACCAACTACCATAGAAAAACAATAAAAATAATATAGAATGAACTATGAAGTTAAAAATTAATAAAGGTTAAAGTGATAATAAAAGAATGAAATAAAGGAAGGAGATAGAGAAAGGGGGAAAAAGATGAAGCAAGGAGGGAGTGGGGGAGGGCAGAAGGAAGGGCTGGGAGCCAGTAGCTCACATCTGTAATTCTAGCTTCTTGGAAGGCTCAGAACAGGAGGATTGTGGCTCAAGGCCAGCCACAACAAAATGGACTGGAGGTGTAGTTCAAGTGATAAGAGCACCTGTTTTGCAAGCTTTGAAGCCCTGAATTCAAACTCCACTTCAACCCCCCCCAAAAAAAAGATGGAAAAGAATGTGAAAAAAAGGAGAAAAAGATCTGATTATAAAATAAAGAAAATATATGTAAAAAATTAGATAAAGTTAATAAGAGAAATGAAAAACAAAACCATTAAAGATTTTTAAATACAAAAATAAAATAAAAACAATACTAGGAAATTCAGTAAAAAGGAAAAAGTTTAAAAAAAATGCAAATCACAAGGAGACAAAGAATTGGAGATGATTCATTCCAGGTCTTCTAATATTGGAATCTGCCTGGTTTTGGATGACTGGAGGTTAGGAAGTTTGAGCTGGAATCTATTGTAGCGCCTCTCTGTTCCCACTGTATAGGTTAGCTCTGTATATAGGCTGAGAACCTGGCCAATTAAGAATATGGTGTCATAACGCAGAGAAACTAAAGCAGATACCTTAAAGCAACTGAGGCCAATAGGAAAAGGGGACCAGGAACTAGAGAAAAGGTTAGATCAAAAAGAATTAACCTGGAAGGTAACACCCACGCACAGGAAATCAATGTGAGTCAATGCCCTGTATAGCTATCCTTATCTCAACCAGCAAAAACCCTTGTTTCTTCCTATTATTGCTTATACTCTCTCTACAACAAAATTAGAAATAAGGGCAAAATAGTTTCTGCTGGGTATTGAGGGGGGGAGAGGGAGGGGGCAGAGTGGGTGGTAAGGGAGGGGGTGGGGGCAGGGGGGAGAAATGAACCAAGCCTTGTATGCACATATGAATAATAAAAGAAAAATGAAAAAAAAAGAACATGGTGTCAGCTTAGGGTGGCATTCATTTTAGAAGCTTCCCTCCTTCAAGTCCCAGCAGCCACTGCTGGCCCCAGTAAGCTCACTGTACCCTGTGAGTAGCAGAGTATTTGCATGGTAACAAAGTATCACCTCACAGATTACTTAGAAAATGAAAACTGTACATTACAGTAGAGCAGTCTACTGGTCACTACCTTAACCAAATGATCAAGTGGCATCACAAAGAGTGAGACAATCTGACATAATACACTTTCTGATGGGACACAATATCAGGTATACATCATCTATGTTAAATATCAATTAAGTGAGGAAATAATCAGACACAGAGAATGCAGGGCAGTTTCTAAAAGAGATAGTTTCAGACTAAATTTCATTAAAAAACGGAGAAAGTGGAGACTGAGACTAAATAGAAACAAAAACAAAATGCTTCAATCTTGATTGGATCTTGGTTCTAAAAAAATGAGACATTTATTGGGACACACGAGGACATACTAATTTGAACTGGGTATTAGATGACATCAGAATTACTAACCCTTAGATGCTATACATAATGACATTTTAATGAATCTGTTATTTTTACAGAGTATGCATTGACTACTTAAGAACAAAGTGTCATAAAGTATGCAACTGACTTTTTAAAAATTCAGTGATAATAAAAAGACAAGTGTCCATCTACAGAACATGAGAGAAAGAAAATGTGAAAGAAGCCAGAAACAAATGTATACCTGTGGTAAATAAAGTTTAAAAAATGATGAAAGTAGTCTGCAGTGTTAGAGCCAGGATGATGGAACAGAAGTACAGTAATAAAAAGAAAGGACAAAGGGGATCCTGGCAATTTTTTTTTAACATGGCTGGTGGTTAATGGATGTTGGCTTTGTAATAACTCATCAAGACATAGCCTTATGATTTGTGTCCATATGCATGTTACATTTAAATACAAAGTATATAAAAAACTAGATGATAGACCAGTGATGGTGGCTCATGCCTGTAATTCCAAATACTCGGAAGGTAGAGATTGGGAGGATCAGAGTTAGTGATCCCACCTCAACAATAAAAACCCTGAAGTGTGGTGGTGCATGCCGGTCATCCCTGCTACACAGGAAGCCTGAATAGGAGGATCAATGTCCTGTCTGACCGGGGCAAAATGCAAGACCCTGTCTCAAAAATAACACACAAAAGGGCTGGGGGTGTGGCTCAAGTGGTAGAGCACCTAGCAAGTGTGAGACCCTGAGTTCAAACCCCAGTACCGTCAAAATAAAAGGACCTAGATAAGAGGCTTAAACAAAAATTTATTTTACTATGCCATGATTATACTGAAGAGTTGAATTGTGAGGGAAAGAGGAACAAAAAGATAAGACAAAAATAAGAAATGAGACAGAGGGAGGTAGATGGAAGTGGAAGCAAGCTTGGAGGAAGGTTTCCTGGCCTTTCCAGGTTCACTAGCAGATTACCTACTGTTCACACATAGCTCTTCAGTGGACCTATTCATGGAACTTTCTTTCAGCAGACTGACCTTTCCTGGAGAAGCAAATGGAGACAGTCCTAATTCTAATTTATGATTTAGAATGATTTATGATGAGATAATTTGCAGACTGATCAGTCTTTCAACACATAGAATGAAACAGTGTGGTGGGTCAAGAGAAGAAATGTGCCAATGGAGTTCAAAAGGATACAAAATAGCAGATATACAAGATGAGCAAATTTAAAAATCTGATGCATGAGTATTAAATTGTATGGTATTAGGAATTAAGATTTTAGCTTCTCTTTTATCAATAAAGTAACTGCAGGATGATAGATATGTTACTACAGTGACCACTTTATTATTTATATGTATCCCATAACATTGGAAACCTGAAATATGAATAAAATTTGAGAAAAAAACTATCCAGGATTAAAATGCAGCAGATGTATTATAAAATCTTTGTTATTTTGTAGTTTTCCTTCTTACTGAAACTTCTGATACATCAGCATCTCCTATAGTTTTGTATTTGGCTCTTGACCCCAAATGATTTTAGTACCTTCACCCAGAAAACATTGCTGACTGTAGATTATAGATTTGGGTACTGATATCCATTTATTAGACATACTTCTCTCCATGTGCAGTCATCTCAAAAGTTACATCCAACGAATACACTTAGTGAAAGATAATGACATTCAAATCACTTATATCAAAGTTTCTAAAGATAGCATTCATATCTAGTTCCATTCTGCCAGATGTATTATTCTACCACAAAGTTGAGCAATAAAATCAATGCTTAACTACAATCAACTATTTAATCAGTATATTCTCTTTCTCCTCTTTTTTCCCTCATTCTTTTTAAGGAATGTTGTATCTGGGCATTTTTCAAAGTGGGCATGTTTCAGAGTATTGTATTGCTTTATGTTAAATGTATCTTGATTCTATTTTAGTTCATCTCTCACACATAATTATAAATACAATAACCATTATGTTCATTAGGAATGTTTCTGGTTATATTAAAATGTTTAATCACTTGGAAGCAAACTACATGGCACTGTTTTTAAAACCCTGAGAAAAGTGTCTGTACCTTTTTTTTCAGGTTGACACTTACTTCTAGACACATTATGACCTACCTAAATTGACCCAAGAGGATATAAACCACCTAAACATATCTGTAACAAGCAATGACACTGAAGCACTAATAAAAAGTCATGCAATGAAGAAAAGACCAGGGTCAGAGTAATTCACTGCTGAACCCTGCTAGACCCTTAAGAAGAACTAATACCAATGTTCCTCAAACTACTCCATAAAATAGAAAGAAAAGGAACACTACCAAACTCATCCTATGAAGCCAGTATTACTCTGATATCAAAACTGGACAAGGACACAACAAGTTAAAATTTCCTTAACATAGTTATAAAAATTCTTAATGAAATACTTGTGAACTAGATTCAACCACACATTAAAAAGATCATACATTATGATCAAGTTGGCTTCATTCCAGGGATGCAAGGATGGCTCAACATTGAAAATCATTAAATATATAATACATAGAATAGGGGACAAAAACCCGATTGTTTACAGAATGGGAGAAAATATATGCCAACTTTCAATGGAACAAGGGATTGCTATACAGAATGTACAGAGCTCAAAAATTAAACACCATAAAAGCCATCCAACCAAATTGGCAAACAAATTGGAAAGTTCTCAAAAGAAGCACAAATGTCCAGTAAATACATGAAGAAACATCCGACATCTTTAATAATAAAGGAAATGTAAATCAAAAAGACACTGAGATTGCATCTCACCACAGTTAGAAAAGCAATCATCAAGAAAACAAACAACAAACAAACAACAAATGGTGGTGAGGATGCAGGGGGAAAATGGAATACTTAAGACACTTTTGGTGAGAATCTAAGTTAATCCAACCACTATGGATATCAGTATGGAGGTTCATCAAGAAGCCAAAAATAGAATTACCATATGATCCTGTTATAACCAAGTGGGCATGCATCCTAAGGACTGTAAGTCAACATATAATAGATACTTGCACACACGTTTTCTTGGCTATTCACAATAGCCAAGCTATGGAATCAACTTACGTGCCTACCAACCAAAGATTGGATAAAGAAAATGTAGGATATACACACAACAGGGTATTGTTCAGCCATAAAGGATGAAATTACGTCACTTGCAGGAAAATGGATGGAAATGGAGATGACATCAAGTGAAATAAGCTCAAAATGACAAATATTGCCATGTTTTCACTTGTGTGGAATTGAGACCTAAAATTATACTACTACTACTACTACTACTACTACTATTAGGACATGATTTTAAAAGGGGGATTGTTTGGAGGGGAACCAACAGGATAAAGAAGGGAAAAAGACAGGAAGCTGGGGAGATGGGTATGACTGAAGTATATTATGTATATGCATGAAACCCACTAAAACTATTCAAAAGAAGGGGTGGGACAAAGAAGAGGTTAAGAAAGGGGTGAGTTTGATGGAAGCACATTATATGCATGTGTGGAAATATCACAATAACTCTTTTGAGCAGTTAACTTACGCTAATTAAAAAAAAATGTGAGGCCAAGCACTTTGGCTCATGCCTCTTGTCCTAGCTACTTGGGAGGCTAAGGTTGGGAGGATCTCAGTTCAAGGCCAGCCCAGGCAAATAGTCCAAGTCCCACAACTTCAAAATAAGTATTAGAACATTTGCTTTCCAAGTGCAAAGCCCTGAGTTCAAACACCAGTCCCATCAAAAAATAAAAACACCTGAGGAAAGTGACTTTTTCAGGTTGGCACTTAAAAACCATTATTTTGAGTATGTTAAATCAGATTCCCATCTTAAACTAGACTGGTAAGTGATAGTTGAATCAAGAGTCCCTATGTTGTCTCTGTTTGGAGATTTATTCATTTACTTACTTAGCAGTGCTGGGGATGGAACCCAGGGCCTCAAGCATGCTAGACAAGTGCTCTACCATTGAAATATTCAAACTGAAAAGGTCCTTCCAAATATGACTGTGCAGTAAGCACTCACCAATTCCTTTTCTACTACAGTGAGAGGTACAACAGTACTTGCTCTGGAGTCAGATTGCAAGCTGGAATCCTGGCTTCACCACTTACTGTGAATTTTATGGAAGTTACATGATCTCCCTTTGCCTCAGTTTATTTATCTGGAAAGATGGGGATAAAATTACTTAACTCAGTCATTGAGAGAATTAAACAGTGGAAAGTACTAAGCACTGTGCTTTGCACAAGTTCTCTGCATGTAGAGCATTCTAGGATAATGCTACTGTTTGGTATTCACCAAAGACTAATATAATTTCTTATCAGGAGCTCTTGGAAAGACCTAACTGACCCATGTCTCTCAAATTCAATACCTTTCCCATCAGGGCAGGCAGGTTATCATTCCACTGAAGGAACTATAGCAAACGTCACCAACATGGGAACCCAAAGGTGTGGTTATTCTTCTCAAAAGCTTGAGCCTAACACCACCCCTGGCTGGTTTCTTTAAACTTTCTTCTCCTTTGCAATGTCTGCCCTTTTATATATTGGGCTACCTCTCTCCTTGACACTTCCTGTATGATCTTATTAAGAACTACCTGAAATGACATTCAGATACATGCTTCTCATCTAGGTCACTCCTAATTCCAGACCAACATATTCAGCTGTGACTTTAACAAATTAATGTTCCACAGGCAATTCTTCTGTCTCTAGAATTCCTTGTATGTATCACTATTCTGGTTAGAAGTACCTCCACCTACCTGGAAGACTGAATGGAGTCCTGTGGATGTGATTTTTGTCTGCCAAACCTGTACCTGTATTTCCTTCTTCACAAAATCCAAAGTTCAAGACCAAACAAATATCCTGGTATCAATGGAGATAGATGGAATGGTTGAAAGAAACAATACTACTATAAACTTAATATTCTTGTTTTGCTTAAATCCAGTACAGGGTAAAGTCTAAATATCTCATGGCAGACAGCTTTCTAATAGCAGGTACTTCTTACCTCTCTAATTGTCTTTTAGCATTCCTTCATCCTCAAAGTACTTGAAGTTCCCTTTTGCCCTGTCAGGTGTGATGATGCTGAAGTGCAAACCCCAATCTAACTCACCCTTCTGGTTGTCTTCTCAGGTTTTGCATAATATATTTACATGAATCTCACCTTAGGTATGTATAAAAGCAGGGACCATATCTAACTCATATTCAGGATAAATACACAGACTAAAAGTAAGCAATGTAACTTTATACCTAGGCTCCCTCTAAAAAAACAGGCACTTCATTTACATTAATTATGTGATCCTTAATTTTAGTTTGTCAAATTACTAGTGTTTTGAAAGTCCTAATTGCCAATTTATTGCTTTGGAAAATTAACTTAGATTTTATTACAAAATACAGAAGCCAAAAAATTTTTATTGACTTAATAGATTAAGCAAATCCAATTACAATACTGATGCTCATTAAGAGTTCCTGAAGTGCCAATGAGAAAAGAATTTAGTTCCCATTTTCCGGATCAACATCTGCTTTTATGCATTTGTAATTAGCTTATTTCGCTGAACGTGTGTGCTATGATGCAAATTTGTTTCATTAAGCCATCTGCATAACGTACTTTAGTGGAAATTACCTCTAAAAATAGTGAAAAGAAAAAAAATAGTCTTCTAGAACTTGAAAAATACAAATTGTAATGAATGTTACATTGATAAAAGAATGCAGTTTACATAGGACTACACTCATTTAATTATACTTCACTTTTACTTCCTATCCTTTACCTGTTCAAGGACTTTAAACTCCTGAACAAGTATTTTTTCTTGGCATGCAATCCAAATGTGAATTAGACAAAATTTCTCCTAAATGTCAGAAAACTTTTTTCAATCTTGATAATAAACTATCTAAAGAAAACAAGACACTATGTCAGTAAGAAACTAAAACAGGTTATGAGACATTTGGTTATAACTTCAGCATCCTTATCTTTGCTTCTTGAAGGTTGGCTTGCAGTTCTTATTTGCAAAAATGTCTTGAGTTCTTTTATTACGTATAACTTTTAGATAGTTTTTATTTCTTTAAACAAGAAAACTACTTAAAATATTCCTGGTTAAATATCTTGAGTAGCACTTAGACAAGTACTGTTACTAAGTAACTAAAATATTTGGAATTACTTCTCTCTGAAATTATGAGATGATTTTGTTAATAGATATTCAACATCAAATTATTTTTTCCCATTTTTTTTTATTATTCATAATGTGCATACAAGGCTTGGGTCATTTCTCCCCCCTGCCCCCACCCCCTCCCTCAACCAAATTATTAACTAACTGAATAAAACATCTCCATTGCTTTCAAATTGTTTTTAGGACAACATGGTCCAAAACTATCTGAAAGGTTCCTTGATTAATCTAATCAGTATGGTATTTCACCAGATGAGCTTACAAATTCTCCTTAGACACAAAACACACACATACACACACACACACACACACACACACACACGCACACACACCCTCTTCATTTACAGCATTCTCTATGCTTCTTCACTAATGCTTCCTGGAAAATATATAGAAGATATATATTGTTATAAGATGAGACTGTATGCTAAATGCTTTAGAAAACGGAGGTACAAACACAAGGTACCATTGTTATTAACTGAAGACTATATTGTTAATTAGTGATTTGTGAATCCTAATATAGCTTGGTATATTTTACTAGAGCATGGAATTTGCAGCTACCCGTACTGTCGTATCATTCGAGCAGAAAAACATGAGATTTCAAAATTACCTAACATTAAAAAGTAAGTCTCTTAATTTATTTGCATTCTAAATAGAGCTCTTCATCGTGGAATTCTTCCCCCTCCCATATAAAATGCTAAGTGATGTATAGGATTTATCAACCCCATGTAACATTCCCTTTAAACTCTTAACTTCAATCACTATTTGTTTTCTACTATTATACTACATTTTGGCGGCAATTGTTTATTGGTCTGTCATTGCAGTAATTGCAATTTAACAATAAACCAGTCTGACATTTTAGGTCTTCAAGATACATACCATATATATTTCTTTAAAAATAATCATACTTTTGTAAGCAATACTTTACAGTAGACACCTCAAAAAATCTACCATAGATGAGAAACTTAAAATGAGAAAAATTTAAGCTCTAAATCTTTATACATATATCTCCAGATTTCTATATATATTATATATACATACATAAGTATATATAAAATATATATAATCAGATTTGAAAAAATGAACAAAAACTGGGCACTGTACATAAAATCTTTTTAAAACTCAAACAATAGAAAACTCTTTAAACATTAAACAATTTTAATAAAAGTTTCTGTACAATGCTAAGCAGTTTTATTTACACATAGAAAATGTAAAAGGAGTAGTGTTTGAAATTACAGAACTCCTTCAATTTCAATGGCAGGTAAATCTGGAAAAAATAACAGCATTCCATTCACAAATATTTTCAAGCAATAAATATGTATTTATAAATAGTGTAAATTTACATCAAGATTAGAAACAAAAATCACAAATCTGAAGTTTATTCCTTAGTCTATGTGCAATCCATTATCTTTGTGACTTGGCTGTTAATTTTTTTAATGTTTTATTTAGGAACCAAAAGTGTAACCATCATGGTTTCAAAACAAGACAGAAAAACATAAAAGCAGTAAAAAAGTTTCTTACCTAACTTTTCACATTAAAAAAAAGTAGACCAAAGAAAGACTTAAAATTGCTAACTACCTTACAAAGAAATGATCAGCTAGGCTAGTATTTTTCTCTAAGGAAAATTCTGAAGGGGAAAAGATAGATGAAAACAAATTCATCAGCCCAGAAATAGAGAAATATAAAAGAGGTTGTCTTCAAGTCAGTAGTAGTCTTTATGATGTTGCCAGTTTTGTCAGATATATACAAAACATGGAAATTATTATTTTTTTCTGAAGTTCAGCTGATTAGCTTGTGAGAGTCCTGGAGTAGGAGGCAGTACTCTTCCTCCGTCCAGTTGGTTGACACTCCGCACTTGAAAGGTTGCATAGACACAGTTTTCAGCCAGCAGCCTTACGAAAATAGCTACAAAAATCAGTGGTGCAGAACTGGGTTACTTCCTGAATAGCAGAAAAGGTCTCATGTTTAATGTCCATGGAATAATATCAAGATGAGGCGGATGGTAATGGAGGAGCCTGAAAATAAAAGCAAGGTAGGTTATTTTGGTATATAATTTGTTCATAGTGCTTGGCTATAAACAAACAGTCTCTTTGTGAAGTTAAGAGAAATGACTCTCAAGAAAATATAATAGCCTGCTATACAACATATAACTCCTCTTACCATCTCCCACCTGGCCACTTTTCTTAAACACCTAAAACCACTACCTTACTTGCTGTACCAGTTTTCTGTATTTCTTCCCCAATTAGTCAAAAACTCTTGGAAAATTAGTCACCTTTTCTTTAAAAGCTTTTAGAAAACTAATTTAACAAATCAATTATAATATCACTAGTGACAACTTTCATCTACTTTAGGTGGGTAATACATTTTGTTCACTGTATTCCAGATAATTTTCTTCTTTAAATAATCTTGCAGACCATTCAAGTGAAAATATCATAAGCTAAATTTCAAAAACTCAGTTTCGGATCAATATGGGTGAGAGAAAAGTATTTGAGGAAATAAACAATTCATAAATTATGTTTCTATTTATAAAACTATTGATCTGCTACAGTAAAATGCTTCTCCATAAGCAACTGCTGTTTGAAATGGAAAAATACCCTGCAATTTATAAGTACATTTCATTTGAATTTCATGAGGTCATATATCAGCAAGTTAAGTCCCACCAAATATTCCCAGGAGGCTATTACTGCCAAGTACAAAGTTTTAAACAAACACAGTTAGGTCTAAAAGTAGAAGTATATTTAAAAGCACTCATAGTGACTAATTTTGGGGCACTAATAGCCTACTGTATGCAAAAATTCTATAAACTGAGTTCAAATGCTATAAAAGGCACGATAGTATCTGAAGCACTCAAAGATTTAAAAATATAATTACTGTAACATAATATAGTCTGGTCTCACCCAGGAAGAAAAGTGAAAATGACAGGCCAATTTTATAGGAATAAATACCTATAAGTGAAGGAGGACAGAATGGTATGACTATATCCCCATACAACATCTGATGAACCAAAGGAAAATTTATATAATTTCATTACCTCCTAATTGTCGGGTGCCAAAGCAATCACTGTTGTCTCACAACCCAGCTACCTATGTACTCACATGTTCATTTCACTTACTAATGTAAATTGGTCATAGATTTGCATTAGGTCCTCCATTTTGTACTGTTCTAGCACCACAAAATTTTCCAGGTTTCCACTGGTTTTTCGTGCACAATCTTGGCAATGTACTATGTAGGTCTTTCGAGAATTACTCTCATTAGTGACAAAAAGCAGATCAAAAACCTCCACCTGTTTGGCACAAAAGAAAAACACATTCAACAGAGATGGTGGTATTTATTGTACTGCTTTGGTATAATCATGGAATTGTACTTTAAATGGAATTATAGACCGCTATCTCTGGTTAAGAGTAGTTACTTAAAGAAAACATGGCTGTATGTGAGAATCTTTATGTTGCACCAAACATAAGGAAATGGGGTAATGTATATTTAGGAGGTGACCTAAGGGAATGACATACTTATGGCTACATCTGGCAAAGCCTAATTCAAAAGTTAATAAATGCCACTTTATTTTTGTTTTAAATCCAAAACATTAGCATAATCAAATGCAAATGATTATTATTTTCCTTTACCTCTCCATGAGAGAACGCATCACCAGTATTGTGGTATAGCTTTTCCCCACAGGCTGAGATCTTCAAAGATGAAGACTTTCATTCATCTTTGCACTGGCTGAGCATGTCATAGTGCTTAACCAAATCTCAAAGCATAGTTGCTGAATGAGTATAATCTGATTATATTACAGATAAGTGACATTAAGTTTTTAGTTATAAGTCTCATGTTAATGAGTATAGTACAAATAAAAAGTATACTAATGAGCACAGCATGGTCTTAGAAATACTATCTCTTTACCTTATACAGAAAGTTGCTAAGATTTAGGCAGAATAAAGAATAACATTGTAGCATAGAAATTATTCTCAAATACTGAAAAGCTTATACATTCATTTCTCTGAAGCATAAACACACCTATCTCCTAATGACTTACTTTGGCCAAGTTATACAACATTAAAATAACTAACGAATTCAGTAATTTCAAATTAAGAAATTATAAATATAATAATTACAAAATACTGAAATTATAAAATTTCAAGATTTGGAACAATGACAGAAACTCTCATAAACTCATTTCTTTAAAAACCCAGAGCTCACCACATTTTCCATTACCATCAACGGGCAACAACGTGAGCTAGAAAATTTGTGCACATTCTTCAACTTGTTCCTCATTTCTGCCATTTAGTAAGTTCTCTTGCTGATTTGACCTTCTGAATTTTTAAAAAATTCTTCCCCTTTTTAATATTCCTACTGCCAGGTTCTAGTGTAGGCCTTAAAATGACAGATCTTACCTAAGGCCACTGCAACAGCTTACTATCTTTGTACTCTTCAACTACTTTTCTCTCTCAAGGGTGCATCTAATTTAGTTGCCTGCTCAAATGACCTCAGAATAAATATCAAATTCTTTAAAAGCATTCAAGATATACTACAAGCAAAAGATCACCTAAACTCATGGGTAGAACTTGCATGGTCTGTGTTACAGCCACAGCAGACTACCCCAATTCCACCCCATCCCCTGTCACCTTTTCTAAAACTATTTCATTTCCCTACTCCCATGCTGTTCACCTCTAATTCTCACCGTTTTTTAGCTTGCCGAAATAATACTCATCCTTCAAGGGAGAACTCGAATAATACTTTTATGCTCTTATACTGATACCAGAAAGGAAAATTACTTATTTCCTCTCAGTATTTCCTTTACAGTACACCTTCACATTCATCACAGTCTCATGAACATTACAATTAGTGGTTTATAATATGTCTTCTCCAAGTAGAATTTAAGCTCTTTCAGACCAGTCACCACATCTTCCTTGTTCCTGCTCCTCTTTCAAGCCTTGGTCACAGGAGATTGACAAATGTTTTGCGCAGTGCACCAGAGAGGACCAAATACCAATCTGCATCCCAAACCACATCCAGATTTTTGGTACTTGTGTGAACATCTAAACTGTAGATGTACACAATCTAAAGTCTCAAACTGAAACTTCCTGCTGTTAATGATCTACCAGATAAATGATTCTGGAGTGGATACTTTTAAGTTAATTAAAAATTAATGAAATATTACATCATCAGATTAAAATTTAATAACTGATGAGAAAGTAACAAAATTGAACACATAGCTGATTATGGTAAAATGCATCACATGAAAGTATAAACTAAAAAGAAATCAAAAGTAGAAAGGCAAGAGGTGTTACAAAACAAGTATGGATAAGAACAATTAGTTACCTCACAAATGCTACAGTAATGAGCTGGTTCTTCTTTTGTCCGCCCATGCCATATAATCTCTTTTCCTGCAGCAATGAGAGCTTCCCTCAATGTCTGACATTGCTTCAGAGTTCTCAGAAGACAATACCTATTATAGGGAAAAAAATTACTCGTGGCCAGCAACTGAATAGATATTTTTAGCATAAACTATATACCAGCCAGAAATAATGCCAAGAGACTTTTTCTAATGTCAATGATCCCATTTATTTTGGGGTTGATTTAAAAAAAAAAATAAGGCAATGCTCAGCAGGTCTGAAGATGCCAATATGAGAACTGAGAATAACTGATATCTGAATATTAAAATATAAAGGCCTTAATATATAAAAACTGACCCCTCCATTGAAATATGAGTTGCTAATTTTGGCTCTTATTTGGGCAAGTTAGTTAACCTCTCCAGGAGTCAGTTTCTTCATCCTTGAAGTAAGGGATCTGAATTCTGAATGTGAGCTGAATTCCTGATATAAGGCAAGAAGGCACACTATTTCTATGCACACTACCTAGGCAATGATTAAAAAAACATCATCCATGTGGCTGCTTTTTTGAGTCCTTAAGCAGAAAACAATTTATGGATTCTGTCACTACGGGATATAAAATTGGTTCAACTTTAGTGGTAAAGAAGAAAAATAGACATCTATTTCTTCATTTTTTTACTTGAATAATATAGTGGAATTCACATTAAAACAACTGAACTTTTCGTACAATTTACAGCTTTTCTAAACTCACATTTATGATGCTAACAGTGAATTTTTACAATTTGTACTCATTTTCTAATTTGCTGTTATTTCTTGGAATTTTCTGCTAAATTCTCTTACTCTCCTGTTACTCTTAGTGCTTAGGTCTGGTTTTCCATTTGAACAGAGGTTGGACTAGATCATCTCCTAGGCACTTTTCAACTCTAATATTGGAGAAAACAAAAATACCCTAAAGAAAAGGAATGAGTTTAGTGACTGAGTGTTGTGTTGAAAGCAAGGGCCTTTTCTATTTTATTCATGTAGTCTACTCATCTATTCACTGCCTAGGACAGTGCCTGGCATGTAGCAGGGGTTTAATCACATTTGTCTTAATTTATATTTGACTGCTATTGTTTAAGTTACTATGTTGAAGTATTATTATTTACAGAACCCATGTATATTATATTAACCCCTGGGGGGCAACTAAAGCATATGTTATAATTTAAATATAAACTTACTTAACATGTAACAATTTCAACTTTATTGTTGCACACACATTCCTTAAAGATTAAATTCAAAGGAATTCCCTCTGAGTTTGTTTTTGTGATCATTGCATGCTTAATTTATTTAAAAATAAAAGTAATGCTTTAGACTATGGTTGCATGCCAAAGGTAGAACAGCTAGGTATCTGAGTATGTGTGTGCATGTTCACATGTGTTATGTGTTTAGGATGCCAGAGAAGGAAGACAAGTAAAAAATTTCCATCATGGCAAAGAGAGAAAGAATCTAATTCAGACCTCCAGGTCTGAACAGCATCTGCTCTTCTCTTTTCCCCTTCCCTGGTCCCATACAATTCAACAAATTAAAATTTCCAAGCAGAGCTTCAATAGCTTTTTCCTTTTACAGGAAAATAATGCCTAAAACCGTAGATACCTTTGGAAGATTTATAAATTCAACTGTACTCCCACATGGGAAGACAGACAAAAATAACAAACAGTATAATAAAAATAAGGACCTTTAACCACTCTGTGCAGGAAGGTTATCTCTGTACTATAAATGAAAAATAGGGAGTCACTGAAGCTAAATTTGTACACTATCATAAAGTTACTGGAGTGGTTGAGTCAGAAATTTTTTTTGGGGGGGAGGGGGTTTGGGGGGTGGTACTAGGGTTTGAATTCAGGGCTTCATGCTTACTAGGCAGGCACTATACAACTTGAGCCACTCCACCAGCCTGAGTTAAAAGCAGAAAAGAAAAATGTCAAGCTTCCCCTGTACTTCCCCTCTACTCTCTTCTTTTTGGTATATTTTTTTTCCACATCCTATTCTCACTCATTCACTCTTTTTTCTTATGAAGATGAGATTCCTGGGTTCAGTAACAGGTTTTTTTTTTTTCTTTTGGGGGGTAGGTTGAGGGGGTTTGAATTCTAGGCCTCAAGCTCGATAGGCAGGTGCTCTACCACTTGAGCCACAACCCCAGCCCTTTGTGCTTCTTCTATTTTTCAAATAGGGTCTCATTTTTATGCCTGGAGTGGCCTGGTCTACCATCTTCCTATATACACTTCCCACATAGCTAGGGTGATAGGCACCTGCCACCACACCTAACATTTTATTGGTTGAGAAAGGGTCTCTCACTAACTGTGTGGCTGGGGTGGCCTCAAACAGTGATCCTCCTGGTCTCTGCCTCCCAGGTAGCTAGGATTATAGGCTTGAGTCACTGCACTGGGCATTCAGCCAACAATTTTTTTTCAAAACACAGAGCCTTGGTTCTCTAGAGTATTATTTTGCTATACTCAGTAACAAACCTTCATCTCCAATTCTACTGACTACTTTGCCAAGTTAGACTACTGTTTATAATTTATGGGTCGTTTCATTTAGAAAAAGACATTAGAGTCTCTGCAAATAAAGGGATGAAGTTAAGGTGGCTAAGTATAAATAGGAAGCAATGAACAGTCTGCTTCTGGAATTAACAGCTCTAGAATTTTATTTTGTATGATACTAGAATCTTAGAACACCTTGGTTTTTGGAAAAGGAATAATAAGCTGTGGTTTACTCCTTGCCTATATCTTTTTCTTTAACACTGAAATCTTTTGCTCAACAGCTGCCATAGGAGAATTGGGCTTTTATGGAGCACACAGCAAGGAGCAGGCCTAAAAACGGATGTGATTCAATCAGTCAAAGGACAGAGAAAATAACAAGAAAGTAAAGAGATGTCAAGAAAAACATACTAGGGAAGAACATACTAGGGAAGGTACAAATATAATATTCAAGACTCAACTTGAATATCAATAACTGGGTTAATAAAAACTAAACCCATGTTTTGATTTTACACAAAGACATTTAAGTATATCAAAGAGCTAAAAAAGAAAATGCCAAATAAAATTAAGGTTTGGTTTCTTCTTTTAGCTTTGCTGAATTTTAATAAGTTTATTTTATGGCAATTAATGCAATTCACCAAAAACAAAAGAAGAAATTACTAGCAAAAGGTATAAAATTACAGAAGATAGAAAATGTTATTTTGCATAAATGCATTTTAAGAAGGTCAGAAATCATTATAGAAGCTAGAGAAACAGAATTCTTTGATACCCAAGTACTGTTCTTTAGCTGTGTGAATGAAAAAATACATAAAAAGGAAGAGGATAAAGACAGCACCAGTTTGGAAATAAACAAGAGGGTGATTGAGACTGTGGCATATTTGAGGTTCCACAGAATATAATCCAACCCAAAACTAATCTGCAAAGATAAAGCTTAAAGGCGGATGGAATTTTAGTGAACAACTTCATAGGGGTTAGAAGGAAAATACATTATATTCATACATCAATACATTATGCAAAAGATAAATAGATCTAGAATATCATGGATAGTAAAAAGAGGGAGAAATCATCTTCAAGTGAGGGGACAAGGAAATCTTAGAAGTTTTTACACCACAGATGAATTCTGAATGTGAATATTTCAATCTAGATATGAGCAGAAAGAAGATGGGAGAACCTTCTGTGCAGAAGAAATGTCATGAGAAAGTAGTATAGGGACTGTTTAGAAGACAATTTTTCTTACAAAATTTTAATCTTGAAATGAGGTTTCTGGAGCAGGAGCATATTAAGAATGAAGCTATTAATATTAGGTCAAAGTTAAGGCAACAGTGGGGGATTACTCTAGCAACTTGACCAAATTTCCAAATGTCAGTGTAGAGCCACATGAAACATAGGTTAACTTGATAGAGCACTTCAAAATTCTTTATGGTAACAAACTCAGTCACCAAGAAGTAGATGACAAATTAAAGACTTACCCTGCCCAGTATTACTGAAAGAGCCACGGAAGGAAAAGCAAGCCAACATATCAGCCCTGAGCCCTCAAAACTCTTTGGCTATCTGTCATTCCATTGTTGTGCTCTCCTACAACAGTGGGTATCTGAGAATCAGCAAGGAATCTAACCGTTTCATTTAAGTCAACCACATGGCTGAAAATCAAGGTCTCAGTCATTGATAAAATGAGTATCTTAAGAACTTTTAAGTCTCCTGGATGGAAAAACAGGCATAAAAGCAAATGTATGTTAACTGTGAGAACACAGCGTTTTAGATTTTTTTTTTACTTTGTGTGATGCATGTTGTAAGATAATTATGTATTAAACCCCAATGGAGTATTAGAAGACCACCAGAACTATAGTACTAAGATCTGTGCTAAATATAGACTGGTATTTGTGCATTGTGTATGCACAGTGTTGGGAGAAATTCTGTTTGGTTTTTAGGACAAATGGCTGTGATAAAACACTTGTGGAACACCTCATTTATAAACTGGAAATCAAAGGGAAAACTTAAGTTTTAAGTTTTTAATTCATACTTAAAGACTATACTTGTGATCAAATATATATTATGTGAGCATGTGAAAGAAAGGGAAAAAAATTTTAAAACCTGAAGTTCTAAAAGAGAAGCAACTAATTTAGTCCAGGGTTGTCTCTAACTTGCCTGGTCATAAGATTCATTAGGTCACAATGAAAGAGAATCCCAGAGTTTTTCCTTTACTTGGAAAGCAAGTTTAATAAGAGTATCAGGTAATTCTTTTCATGATCAGTAAGAACCAGTGCCTTCTTATTTAGCAAGTGATGAAATTAAGAACATTGTCTAAGATTTGTAGCAAACGGTTTTCAAACATAAGTACATTCAAACTTCATGAGTCACCATTTACTTCTTTTTTTAATGTTTAGAGACCACAGAAAGACAGCTGTAGAGAGCAAGCACAGATTCTAGACATAGATGGTCTAGGCTCGAATACCAGCTTCACAAACATGCTTCTTATTCTCTGTGTCTCAGTTTCAACTACAAAGATAGACACTTAATTTACAGGGCTGTTCTGAGGATTACATACACTATGTAACATGCATATATTACTGCATGGCAGTAAGTACTCAATAAATGTTAACTAATATATTATTTGATCTTGACATGTCAAACTCTTGAATCACAGTAAAATAATTATATAATCAATAAAGTCGATTTTTCGGGTGAGGTGAAAGTTTCAGAAATTATAAAGTTGAAATTTCTGAATTTGAACTTATCAATTTTTTATTTGAAAAAAACCACGTGATGAGCACCAAATGAAAGTGGAATAATTAACACACTGAAAAGAAAATAAAAGAAGTTATTTAAAACGTGCTTAGTCTAGATTCCTTTAAGATTTCCTAACCTCAGCACTACTGGCATTTTGGGCTGGATAATTGTTGTGGGGCTATGTCCTGTGTTCCATAGGATGTTTAGCACCATCCCTACTCTACCCGAAATGCTAGCAGGAGCCCTCCCATCCAAATAATGACATTGCCCTAAGGCCCCCAGGAAAGAAAAACTGCTTACATTTATGAACCACTGCACTGGGTCTGTGAATTTTAACTTCTAAAAACAAAAAAGAAGTAATTATGATATTTATAATAATAGCTACCACTTGCTGGTGTTTAACTTATAATAAGACATACATAATACTCATAATAAAATATATAATTATTATTCCTATGTTTTAGCCAGTAAATAGAGAAGCTAAGATATGAAAGCACATTGGACGTCAGACAACTACATTGTGTTGCCAATATGTTATGGGGATATTAAATACTACAGACTCTAAGACTTAGGAAAATTAAAAAAGAAAGGCAAATAATGCATCCACAGTGATCACATACACAAAAGGCACATAACACATTATTAAGCATATAAGGCAGTATATTAAAAAAAAATCAAAACACAAAAACTGGGCCTTATAGAATGATCAAAAGAATGACAAAATGATATGACAAGAAATTAAAGTTTATGGAGAGTGGTATTCAACGGATTTGACACTACTGAAATTTTACACAATTTATTTTCAACTACTGGTGGTGTGTTTTTAGTAATTTTGAAAAACATAATTAGCTGGAAGATTATAGGTATGTAAACAAGAGAATATATATTCTGAAAATTAACTTTCTATTTCTCAGCATACCTCCTAAATCTAAATCTTCCTAATATTGAACTTTTCAGAGAAAAATGTACTCCTTGGCATTCTATTGTTGACATATTACTGAACTACTTACATGGGGATTTAAGTGGAACTAAGAAAGTTGTTGGTGAAGAAAACAGAGTTTCCAATATATCTGAAACATACAACCATTTTATTAACTTACTAATTATCGAAAATGATTGTGAGAACATATTTGTTAAGCTTGGCTGTATCTACCATTGAAATGAAACCATTCAACTGCACCTAGAAGACTGTTTTCTGAAAACCTGTCATCAGTACCAGGGTTCCAGAGCTTAAATGCTGTCTTTAACATTTTGATTCCTTTCAAGGTCCTGTTAAAAGGAATATGTAAATGGAAAAACATAAGGAATGTTATGTCTGAGTTTTATGAAAGTGAAGTTAAGGAGAAAATGTAGGCCAAAGCAGTGAATTTCAAGTATCTGAAAATGGGAATCATGAATTTGCAAAAAGAATGAGGGTTTCCTTTAGTTCTCTATCAAGCCGTTTTTAGAACTTAAACTATAGGGTAAAAATTATATGCTTACATAAAGATGGATAGAAAGTAACAATAATCTCCCCACTCCCAATTTTAAGTATGAAAGTGTCTATTTAGTAAATCTTGGTTCACTTAGAACCCACTAATGAAAATATCAGTGACAGTTTATACTGGACTAGGATAAGAGGGGTTAACAAAACTAAGCATCATCAATAGTTCTGTCAAAAATATTTAACTCAAATAAAATGAGTAAACAAATTAAAAATGTGGAATTCTGCATAACACAAAAGCCTACTGTTTTCAAAAAGAGAATGTTATGGTGTAGATTTAAAAGAAATTAAACTACAGTGACTACAAACAGAATTCAATGTCAATCTTGCTTCAGTCTAGATTAGGGTGGTATGGTGAGGTAAGAGCTAAGAAACGGTATTTTTATATAGATGGGGAAATTAAATGTTTTCTTTCTTTTTTGTTGGGGAATCTAAATGTGGACAGTATTACTGTAGTTCATATTTTTTAGATATAGTAAGTTGCCTTGTGTTTATGTATTTTTTTATGAGACGATTCTTTTGGGTGACAACTTACAATGCCTGCAAATTACTTTTTCATGTGGCTAAATCAAAAATGTGTGTGCGCATTTATGTATATATATGGACTGCTGAGTAAATGTGGTAAAAATTTAATCTGGTGAACACAGAGGAAGTTATATAGGTATTCATCATACTAGTCTTTTATTTTTTTTTCAAAGTTTTAAACATTTTCAAAATAAAAGTTGGAAAAAAAAGTAAGTTGGGAAGACAGCAATGTATTATATATAAACTTTATAATATTAAAAAGGAGAACAAGATACTTTAACATGGAAAAACTGTCATAGTTGAATGAATTAAATGAAAATATCAGTGGCCTGAATTTCAAGTCTTCCTTGGTTCATTTCTTTATGTGGGTACTTTCTTTAAAAGTAGATTATAGTTCAGAAAACTCAACAGCTAACATCTGAGCAGTGATTACCTATCAGCCTGCTGAGAGCCGTGCATCTCAGATTCCTTTTTTAAGTCAATAGAACCACACATCCATCTAGCTGATTAATAGAAATTTTGACTTAAATCTTGAAGAAAGAATTCAAGTTCTATATATCTAAAGCCAACCAAGTTGGCAATCATCACCTAATCCATTTCCTCTTATCTTTCTTTAGCTCCCAATTTCATTAACAAGCACAGATGTACCACAGCAAATGACAAAAGCCAAAGTTCAGTGATAAAGATTTCTTTCATCTCTACCACTAATCAGTCATCAAATGCAGTTTATTTTATTCTCTAACCTTTGTCTCTCCTTGTCTGAACTGTAGCCAATTACCTTCTAATTCATGCCTTTATGTCTTCTGCTGTCCACTTAAAATCATGCAGATTTGATCATTATTAAAAATACCAAAAATTCTAAAGGATTCTCACTAGTGCTGCCTATTACCAACCAGGGTGAAGTCTATCTGAAACTTTAAACAACAGAAGTTTAAGTTTACACTCTTCAACTAGTATGAAAGCACCCAAAGTATGGTCTAAAGAAGGAGGAACTATTATTTGCAATATATGGGGCATGCAGAAAAAGTTTGTTCATGTAAACAGTTATGTGAAATCAAAAGAGAAAGTTATGGACTGAGCTCCCACTCAGGACCTTAGACAGTGAACTTTTCAAGTCAAGTTCACTGCATTAGGAAATGAAAGAAGCAATGATAATAATGAATACTTTTGGCTCATGCCAACTTAGAAGGTATTTTGAAAGACTGTGAAGTAAAGTATGAAATGAGGGTATTTTAGTAAAATGGCAAGGCTGTAGAAATTGAAGAGATTTACTAAATGACTTAATCAGATAAAGGACTTTATGGAATTGCAGAGCCCTTAAAGACCCAATTTAAACTTGAAAGGACAGAGAAAAAAAATCAAGAGTGATGTTGACTTTAAAGTAGTACAGGTAATTCATTTTCAAAATGATAATGGGGAATTAGTCAGTCACAGCAGGAGATACCATCAATTCTCATTATTAAATTGTCCAGTACAAACACAGATTTGAAACCCCTTAGCGTTAACACCACAAGTTTTTCAAAAAATCTGCATAATCATTTGACATTGAAACATCACCTAAAGATATTTACAGGTTTCACTCAGGTCATTAGAATGATTATTTATATGACTTACTGTAGAAAAAGTAGTGTTTGATTTTAGGATATTGAAGCAGCAGACCCTGATGAAAGGGTCAAATACAGTATAAATGCACTTTGTTACCTTTGTAAACACAAAACTTTCTGAATTCCTAAACACAATAGGCCTGAAGAGTTCGGATGGGACACTGTGGGGCTGTACCTCTCATGGCAGTATCTTCCTTTGTGCTGTCCCAGTGTTTCTTAACAATAGTTTTATCATTAAAGAGTATGTTTTAAACTGGGCACCAGCAGCTCACACCTGTAATCCTAGCTACTCAGGAGGCCGAGATCAGGAAGATCATAGTTTGAGGTCAGCCCAGGCAAATGGTTCCAGAGACCCTGTCTCGAAAAAACCCATCACAAAAAAAAGGGCTGGTGGAGTGGCTCAAGGTGTAGGTCCTGAGTTCAAACCCCATTACCACCAAAAAACCCCCACATTTTTGATGGTTCGAATGTTTCTCTGTTGGCTGTCATTTGAGAAGTGATCAAATCCTTTTAATCTAACACAGTATCTGTGTACGAACTTAGTCTATCAAAAAGATTTACTGAATGAGCAAATGAAAAGAACTGGGTAGAGCTAAGTGAAAGGATGAGAGGGCACAAAGTAAATTTTGCTTACAGTCCTTTTGGGTGGGATAATTTACTACTTAAGTTATAAAAACCTAAAATTTTTTTTTTTAAAAAAATCACACATTATAGATTTGTAGTAGTTAAGAACTAAAAGCAACAATTCAGGGAAAGAATTAAGAAAGCAGACTGTGGTATATCTTTTTTCCATTCCACTTCTCATATTTTGCTGGCAAAAATACCCTATAATTCATATGTTCAGTGTCTACAGAATTAATGCTTTATTAAAAGGTAATTCAAGGGAGAAAAAAGGGAAATGTATATAAATTGTAGTTCATTCATATTAAAAATGGTTTAAAATAGCAAATACAGTGATAACAATAAATGAAAAACAATTCAAGCACACATGTAAAGGCAGAAGTGAGAGACGTGGCCAATAAGGTAGGTGGGGGTCAGATTTGAGGTACTTCACATGCCATGTTTACAAATGTAGATTTAAAAGAAACTTTAGGGCTGGGAGTGTGGCTCAAATGGGCAAGGCCCTGAGTTCAAACCCAAGTACTGCAAAAAAAACAAAACAAAACAAAAAAAAGTTACATTTGTGTAACCTCAGCAAAAGAAGTTGGAGCTAGGCGTGGTGGTTCACACCTGTAATCCCAGTTACTTGGGAGGTAGGGGAGGGAAGGTGATGAGTTTGAAGCTAGCCTAGACAAAGGTAGGGAGTCCCTATCTCAAAAACAAAGTACAAACAAAAGAGCTAGGAATGTAACTAAAGGACTAGAGCATTTGCCTACCAAGTATGAAACCCTGGCTTCCACTCCCTATAGCAAAAAAAAAATAAAAAGTGCTGGGCCTATCAATATACTGAGGTAGAAGGCTAAATTGCTATGGACAGTGGATTGAAGAGCAGATGAAGAAAATGACTCAAAATAAGGGGGAAGGAGTGGCAAGGGGGAACTGTTTATTAAGAACTGCCACAGTTCACAAGCCAGACCAAACTATCATTTTTTTTGGTCAGAATATTAGATGTGAGGAACAAAGCAAACAATATAATCTCCATGCTCTCCTCTGAAGCTCATCTAGTTCACATATTTCTCTTTCTTTAGTAGAAATAGTTCTCCAAGTTCTGTTCCCAACCCCACCACCCCCTGCTTTTCCTCTCAAGACAATCACAGATCACTAGGTAGAAGATTCCCTAATCAGCTTCTTCTAAACAGCTTTATTTTACTAGTTATTCAATCTTGCTCCAAAATGGAGTCAGTACCACAGATTGATCCAAGTGCTTCCACATAAGACAAATATGAGTTTAAATCCTGGCTCTACATGGAAGCAATTGGATGATCTGGGGATGTTGTGAAGAATAACTGAGATATAATCTGAAAAGCACTTTACTCAGTGGTAGGCTAAGTACCACGTTCAATTTACTAACTAGCATTAATTTCTAAACCATCCAGAACCCAAAGGACCTTTGACACTCATTTCTCCTACCAACCAGAAGCTTATACTATGTGTTTATTTGCTAGACAGATCTTTATGAAACCCAAATTAGACCATATTAGTTAAAAACCCCACCAAGAGCTCTCCAAAGAACAAGTCTTAAGTTTGGCATACAAAGTATCATTTTCCTCTAGCCAACTTTAACAACTATACTGTATTCTACCACTCATCACATATACTGTGTTCAAGACAAAATGTGCACTGTTGTTAATATACATACAGCAGAGTTGCATCATACACACTTTTAAGTTCATGCAATGTCATAGTAGAGAAGAAGGTCGGGAGAGAGCACAGGGAGGTAGGTATTGTAGAGAGAATGAAAGCAGAAGAGAAGATAACCTGAAGTGAGTATGTACTTGCTTTTTTTCTGGAGACTCAGAGTTTCTCAGAGTATAAGCAGTTTATCATGCACAGTATGATTTAACTGAATACTGGCATTTGTCATACAATGTTACCTACCCATGGAGGCCAATTATTATTTTACCTGGTGGTCAACTATGAAGAAGAAATTCATTCCTTCACTGGAGGAAAATATTTTGTGCATGAATCAAGGCATCTTTCTGATGGTTCAAGACTTTAGTTTTAAGCTGGCTTTAGGTGCTCTTCCTGTCTCTCCCTACCTCTGTATTTTCACCCTTCATTCAAAATACATTCTTCCCCAAAATACCTGGCTGAATGACTACAACTTTTAAAAGAAAATTTATAAAGCAAGGCCTAAGGGTCTGAACTCCTGTTTAGTATTTTTCAACTAATATAATGACAACAAGAGTTTCCTAGTCACATCTCCTGGCAATTCAAGCTGGGAGAATTCTTAATATAATGAGGAATACAATCAAGATTCAGATGATTAGCCATTTTGCAGTGGCAGGTAAAATGGAGTACAGATAAGTATGTTAGTACATTTAAGTAAAAGAAATACATGAGAAGACAATTTTATCACCAGTAATTTTAAGTGAGAAACACCCAAATTCTGTGTCCAACTTAGGTGTTGATGCCTAATATGTCATAATAAAGAAAGATGATAAACTAGAAAGAGCCTAGAAGAGTGACAAGTATAATGGGAGTGTGGTAAGGAATGGAAAAGATAACAGAAGTGAACACTGTTTAAATTACTGAAGATCAGGTATAAAGAATGCAATATTGGCAACAATCTTCTCTTGGTCCCTTTTTCCCTTGGTCTACCACCTAATCTATAAGCAAGTCTTATGAGCTTTACCTCCACAAGCATCCCTGGTTTGAGCCCTTTCTCTACCTCTATATGCCAAACTCTGTCAAAAGTTGGTCAGCACTATTGCAACTGCCTCCCGTCCTCCCTACTTCTATCGTTGTCCATTAGAATCCATTCTCCATAAAACAACCAGATCCATTTCTCAAAGTTGAAATTGGAACCAATTCCTCTCCTGCTTAAAATCCTCTAATGGTAACCTATTGTAGTTAAGATTAATATATTAACTTCTCAATATATCCTAAAACCCCACATACAATACTCATTTCATTCCTGCTCACTTCATTGAGATTATCACTGTCACTCTTCTTTTCTCTTATTCTGCTACAGTAACAAAGGCCTTTTGTCTTACACACTGTTTACGGCCTAGAACAGTATCTCGTATATAGTTGGTTCTCAAATACTTATTGAATGGGTTTATTCTTTATCAATCTCAAATATATTTAGAGAATTGGGACCAAATAACAGGTAGATTTTAGGCTAATTTGTAAAGAACTTTCAAGTGAGGTAAAGAGAATGTTCAAGACATTGCTGGAGGACCACAAATTATGGATACTATTAAGTAGGAATTTTGACTAAATGCCCTTTAAAATCCTATTCAATTAAATCCTACTCTATCCAAAATGTAATGAGTCACTTTCAATCTATGTAACTGTCATATAAATGGCTTTGAAACTGTACCGTCTCTTTACCTTTAGGTGATCTAAGTTATCATTTAGCTTATACCTACTTCCATCTTACTACACATCTTCAATAACTTTAGGTCACCCTCCCCACCCCAAAACAAGAATGAACTTAATATTCTAATAGGGCAAATGGACAATCACCACCCACTATCAATTATATTTATAAAGAGTATGTTAACTAAGATCCATGTTTTAAGGGATTTGTGCATTACTCACTATGCTTTTTTTTTTTTTTTTGGTCTAACTGTACATACTCCTGCCAAGGACTAGAGAAAATAGTGTAAATGATAAAAAGACTTTGTCATAAGATGAGTAATAGGAATGTTACCATATTCATACAATTTTTATTTCAATAAAATTTGGGGGTTCTGCAAAAAAAAAAATTGTGCAGTATAGGGGTTTGAACTCAGGGCCTACACCTTGAGCCACTCCACCAGCCCTTCTTCTTCATGAGTGTTTTTGAGATAGGGTCTTGTGAACTGTTTTCCCTGGCTGATTTCAAACCGGGATCCTCCTGATCTCTGCCTCCTGAGTAACTAGGATTAGAGGTGGAAGCCACCAGAGCCAGGCTCAAAATCATTTTAATAAGCTAGGATTACTTTCAAAGGCAGTAGCCTAAAAACAACACATGCTGGTCAAATGAACATATTTGCAGGAGACATACTTAGTGTAAAAATACTGTTTTAACAAAGACTAAAGCAAACTTAAAATTTAAGTACAAAGCAGCACATTCCAAATGAACTTTTGAGATCAATTCTTCAAAAGACATTGGTCAAATAAATTTGGGGAACACTATACATTATAACTTCTCTCCCACTCACAAAATACATCAACACATACAGCATCTAAAAACTTTTCTCATAAAACAAAGGACTTGTTCAACTTTATTTAATTCATTTCCCATGATTTCTTTGACCAGAATTCCTACTGTTGGGAGACTGATTTTAGTAATAGCAGACATGATACTGCTATACAGTACTGTTTGAAAAATATTACCTCTAAATAGATATACAAAAGAACTAGGATAGAAACTGACAACAACTGAAGCATTTACTACTGTATATGTATTCAAAATCAGTCATTAAATAAGAATTTATGTAAACTTAAGTGTTTAAAGCAGCTAAAAAGGGACAATTATAAGTTGGTAACTTATAAACAATAAAAAATTGACATTTTAGTCAAATCCCTAGGTTAATTGCTTATGTCTCTGTAACAGCAATTATTTTGTGATGCCATTTCCCCCCCCAGTTACAAAAAGCAGACTTTCAACAGTAAAATTAAAATTCTTCTGGGAAATCAGGTGGTTCATAAAAGAGTGGGGAAGTGGAATGTGAATCTATTGGTGTAAAATCATTTATGCTTTTGTTTTTTTCTGTGTCACAGTGTGCTATTGGGAAAGTAAAAGTGTTTCTAACATTTGGAATCTCCTATTACATTTTGCTAGACTTTTGGACCATTTTGTTTAATGTCAACATAATTCTATGGGGAAAAGAAGTATTTAATAGTTAACATTACCCCCAAAAAAGAGAGGGACTACAGCAGTTTTAGAAAGCACTTACTTAATCATTTCAAAAAGCTTTGGATCTGAGACCTTGATATTTCGTGCCATATTCCAGGAAAGATGAACCATGGGTACTATTGACTTCACACTTTGCAATTTGTTCCATTCGTACCGTTCCACTGCCAATTTATACTGGCAGGCTAGGGGGAAAAAAAGAGTTATAATGCATCCCAAAGTACCAAAAACTATGAAGATAACCATTATCACCATCTCAGGTGATGAATCTTCAACACCAATTCTGAAAACCTCAAAATACTACAAAAATAATTTTTGTTTTTATGATAATTGTGGTAATATTAATTGTAGTGATCATTCAGAGTGCTTCCTATGACCATGTGTCAGAATAAAGTTACTGCTATTCATTACCTCACTTAACTGTTACCATCACCTTATTAACTCTACTAGACAGATGAAGAAATCAAGGACTAGAGAAATTAAATAACTTGCCCAAAATTACAAGAGCCAGGTCCTCATCCTAATCCAGGTCCTTCTGGCTCCAAAGGCCATATTCTTAACCTTAATTGAATACTGTCTAAGGGCAGTTTTTGACATAATAGGGCCATTCAAATGGCATACAAAATAAGTGAAAAATTTCAAAGAATACATTTCTATTTTGTATTTTCCCATAAAGGATTTTCTTTCAAAAAGCAAAATCAAGGACTCTAAAAATTAACAAAAGTATTATCTTCCATGTACTGAAGGACACAAACTTTTTATTTGCTGAGATCTATGGTCTTGGATTTTCATTTCTCAACTTGCATTTAATTTCTTATACTACAAATTGAATTTTTATGCCAGGAAACACTCTTCTACCAATATTTAGTGAGTTTTACTTCAAGAAAAAAAGAATACATTGATCTGATCTAAGCCTTTATAAACTTTTTAAAAAGCGTATTCTTTAAAATACCTGTAAGTGGGCCAACATTCCAAGCAATGTTATTGCACCAGCCAATGGCCTGAACCCAATGAACAGTGCCTGCATTTATCCAGACCAGATCTCCAGGTCGCTGAATAAACCTATACACTGGAACATTTGCTTCATAAAGGTCTTCAAGGTTGGGCCACCAAGAGCCCATTAGGAAATTCAAATTATTTCTGAAATAAGAAGAAATAATGCAAATGAATCAGGCACTTTTTAAAAGCTCCTTATAAGACTGGAAGAAAGGTGAAGTTTTGTTAAAAAATGTTCATTCATTCCAGTGAAACTTAATGCCTACACAATAAAAAATTTTCTATGTATATGAAGAGTGTGAAATTAATTACAGTTGAGTGCAGATTGACTTATCAAAAGATCAGGATTAACATGTTGATTTTTCAAAGATCCAAATGAAATCTGGAGGTACTTTGAAGTAATACTTACGTATTTTTAAATTTTTGATCTCAATTCAATAAAGACTACTTTTTATTGAACCCTTCTCCCTAAAGTACCTGGAAATCACTGAAAGGTAAATGGAGGGTGGAGATGACATCGAGTCATTTAAAATTGAAACTTCGCTCAATTTTTGAGGAAGGATTTCTACTGCTGTCTTGAATCATAAGGAGGAAAAGGGGGACAAGATGTCAATCTCTATATGATTAAACTTATTAAATAACCACGACACCAGCATACTCTGGAAGCATTATATAGTTATTACTAAGCTTCTTTTTTGATGTTTGGCTTATTACTCTCCATCATGATATGAAGTACTTCATAAACTATATAAGAACTTTTCGCATAAAAGAATTTTTAAAATTCTTTTGGGAAGGAAGAACTTTCCTTATCTCTTTCCTTAAGAACTAAGAAAGAGCCTTCACTTCATGTCTTGTGCTAAAATATATGATGAAGTGTACTCAGAAATTATTATTAGTTTAAAATTTCATTTTATACACAGACCAGGAGTTATTAAACTATGGCCCATGATCCCCACTGTGTTTTTAAATAAAATTTGTTAGAATACAGTTGCCATATTCATTTATCTATTAGCTCTGACGACTTCTGTATTACAATGACAAAACTGTGAAAGAAACCATATGATTTGCAAATCCTGAAATATTTATTATCTGGCCCTTTATGGAAAAAGGAAATTGCCAACCCTAGATCTAATGGAACCTTAAGTCTCTTTTTCTTCACCCTTAAAAATACAAGGGTACTCTGTGAAAGTCTAAATTAGAGTGGCAGTGGCAGCCTAACTGCAAGCGGATAAGGATTGCTGTGAGAAGGGTTATTAGGTACAGTCCAGAAAAGGTTCCGTACAGAGCAAAAAATGGTTGCTAACACAAATCCTAGCCCTATTTCACCTATGTGTTGACTGTCTACCCCAAAGCAAGCAAGCAATCAAATAATCAACAAGTTAAAACAAACAAAAATGCCAAAATTACAAAAACGCAAAATTAAAATTGCAAGTACTATTTTAATTATATATTCAAAAGAATGGTTATTTTAAGGCAGGTACACAATAAAGTACAGATACAGTACCAGAAGCCACAATGTTTATGTGACACACAATTACAGTGAAATGTTGTGGTAGCAAGCACTACTTCTACAACTTAGCTATTAAATTTGCCTTACCCTTTATACAAACTTGTTATTTTTATTCTCCCCAAGCTCAAACATTTTGGACATCATCTACTTATTCTAATAATTTTTGTTGCCAAGACACCTCTCTCCATTTAGGTAGGAAAGAAAACTCACCCTAAAATTAGCCAATGCCTACTCAGAAATGAACAAGGATCACTGTACTGAAGCTGCAACAATATACTGCAAAGTCAAATTTTAATAAAAATCTGCACCATAATGGAAACTTCACTGCTGCTACAGAACTGCTAGCCCATACAAATTAAAGCAAATCAGGTTAGTTCATCAGTACATTTGAAAATTTTCAATTCCCTACCACTGGCTTTATAATTACATGAAAGTAAACCTACATGCTAAATAATGAAGACACAGTAATGTGATTATCTCTTGCCTGTATACAAAGAAATTATGTATCATTTTATTTTTCAGCAATGATGTACTTCTGAATAAATCCAAATATTTGTGGCAAAGATCCTTAAGCCAAAGTAAGAAATTACAAGTTAGTATGTGGAATATATGTATAATTAGTTTTCAAAGAAATCTCATAACACATTTTCATTTAATTGGGTTGGAGGCATAATGCCAAATGTTTATATTTTATGCTTTCTAAATTTTTATCAATTATTTTTCAGTATTACTGCTAAATGAAAATATCAGCTTCTTACATAATAGAGTAATTTTCAGAAAAAAAGAACATGGTAAGGTTCTACCAATAATTTAGACAAATTTGAAAAAGAACTTCCAAAGTACTCTTTAAAATAAAACACATAAATAAAAGAAGGCTATTTTGAGGATCTTAAAGAAAGGCAGGGTTCCACTATGCATGCTCTTTCATGACATAAAGCAAAATCTGAAGCAGTTAATTAAATTCTGTAAAATTCCTTTATAAAAAAAGTTTTTAAAAATTATTTGTATCATGATGATTTGGCAAAGAGTAATACATTCATGCATGAGTTCTTCCCAACTATAAAGGTCCTCAAATACAGAATTCTTTCCCCTTCCTAAAAGAAAGCATTTATAATGAAACAATTTTTCTTAGGAATATATCCCTTTCAAATGAGCAAGTATTTATGCATTGTTTTTAAAATTAAACTAATAGTTCAATCTTTCTAAACTCTAATTAATAACTATTATTGCATAAAGTGTTTTCACAGCATCTTTCTTAAAAATATCTCATAACACAAAATAATAGGTGTGAAATTAAATCATTTATCATGAATTTTCTGCTGAATGGTAATTGAAAACTGGCTATGCATCCATTAGGGTATCCAGTTTGATAAGTTGTCCATTACAAATACTGTTTTCAAAAACTTATATTTAAAGAAAATTTATCTTGGAAACCTACTTTTCACAGAAGTCATTCAGAACACCCCAGTAGCCTTCAGGAACAACAAACCATTCACAGTCACCTGGGCCAATATTTATGTTAACTGAACAGAAGTTGTTATTTTCTTGATGACCTAAAAATGTGCAAAGAAAAAAAAAAGTCAGTCAGTATACTATAAATTCTATAGAACATTAAGTCAACAGAAGTGAAACCTTACACATGTTCACTAGGGTTTTTTTTTTTTTTGTCAAGTCTGGTTTTAGAGCTAAGTTTGGTACTTGGAAATTATTCAGTAAGGGCTTCTATGAATGACATAGTTAAGAGTTTAGGGTCTGGGTTGGCTTAATCATTTCATGATCCTTGGCAAGTTATTATACATTTCGGACTCAGTTGCCTTATAACAACAATTCCTAAGAAATTATTGGGTTGTTCTGAAGACCAATGAAATATTGATTAGAATAGTGCCTATTACATGGTAAGCAATAAATATTAGCTATTACAGATGTCATTACCATTTTTTTCTTATGAACTAATCCCCATTTCTCATAAGCACTATTAGGACATTGGAAAAGATGCAAGATGTCTTATTTACAAAATATAGCTACTTCAGAGTGATACCAGGAAAAATGGCAGAGTAGGGAGCTTTGAAGGTCCATCCTCCAGAAACACCAAAAACATCTAGTGAAAATCACCGAGATCAACTTTGTCAGAACTCAGGGAAATAGTCATATGTTTACAGCAACCAACAGAATGCTTGACCAGGAGAAAGGTATAACTTAAACCTGGTAGACATTGTGGTACTTTAACTTATCTGACCTTATCCACATCATTGGTCAAGTGATAGACTTAAAAGTTTGTGTTCCTGGTGTGAGTGTCCCTGGTTGTAGAGGGAGCAGTAGACTTTGTTCTCAAGGAATTGCATTTTTTCAATTTGACCTAACTGGGATCAGGCCCTGCAAGGGGCTTCTCATTTCACCAACCCTGGAACTTTTATTAGAGCAAGCAGCTCAAGGGAACTAAGTACTTAACTGTCACCTACTATAGGTAGACATTGAGAACTGCCCATAGCATAGATGCTAAATAAAACTTATCACTAGACAGGTTGGGGTCCCACCATCGGAATGAAAAACATCTAGGGTATAGCCTAAAGAGCATGTAAGTTTAGAACCTTAGTAACAGAACATACATGTTTGATTGTTAAGTCCATCAAAACAAGTGCCACTAAGCTCGTAACTACAAGAACAAAGTGTTTACCTAATGATAAGATACTCAAAAATAATGCTTTTTAAGTTCAACTGAACTGATTAAACCATACAACATTTTCTTTGAAGACTATGTTGTACCAAATGATAACCATTTGAAATGTGAGTTGAAATATGCAGTAACTGAACAGTATACTTGGATTTCAAATACTTACTATGAAATAAATGTGAAAAAATCTCTGTAATTTTGTAATTAACATGTTTATATTTTGGATATAATGACTATCAAAAATTTTAAATTATGTGACTTGCATTATATTTCTATTGGAAATATAAAGGAATTCTTCAGAGAATTGTTTGGAGTTACATAAGTTACTTTTGGAAAACTAAAACCATAGAAACAAACAAAACTCCAGAACAGTCAAGGCGTAAGTGACAAGTAATCTATCAAGTTTGCTTTTTCCTTAGATTTGCAATGAAAAAGGGATTCTTTACAGAGGAAAACTTTATTTATTTATTTTTGATGGCACTGGAGTTTTAACTCAGGGTCTCACACTTGCTAGGCAGGTACTCTATCACTTGAACCACTCCACCAGCCTACAGAGGAAATTATTATTTGCATAAAATAATTAAAATTGGATAGAAGTTCCCAAATGAAATGAACTTTAGAACCAATCTGATACTAAATAGAATCCTAACTAACAAGTTCGAACAGCTTACCCAGTATTTAAATAGTTGTCTACCTATGATGAAATACCCAAACTTGGGCTTCAAATGGCAAGAGAATAATGCTTCCAATCTTGGCTGTATAGTACAATCCCTTGGGTATAATTTTTTGTTTGTTTGCTAGTTTAATAATGCTCATGCTTGGATCTCAATCCCCAGATATCAATTATGTATTTTTACAAAGATTATCAGGAGATTAAAATGAGCAACCAAGGGTGGAAACCACTGATCTGTTATTCAGAAGCAGCATAGTCCTATTCAGAAACAATTCTTAAGGTATGATTCATTAAGGTGACAAAGAAGGAAGCAGACTATTTTTCAAGCCATGGCTACTACAAGTAGAAAATGGAAGGTCCTGAGGGAGATATGCAGCCTATAAGCACTGGTATAGCTGAACTAGTTATCATCAGCATCTCTCCCAATTGATCAGTGCCAAGGTTGTAGCAATTGTTAAATATTTCAAATATCACTCCGTGAAATTTCATGTCAATTCAAAGAGATACAAAGAAGATTGTACATTAGTTTTGAATGAAAATTTGAAGGCTAAAAACTAATTCATTTGACAAGTGAAGAAAAAGAAGGAACATGACTTTCCATAAATGACAAGCCTAATTAAAGTCCAGACTATACACCAGTATGAGTCTAGTAATGTCTCCACATCATCAAGTGGTTTTTAAAACTGTCAGTAGCCACCCAATTAGAGGATTGCAACTTATACTTTCTTTGAAACACACACAAACTTAAAGACAGAGTCTCATTTTGTAGCTCAGCCTGACCTTGAACTCTTGATCCTCCTATTACACCCTACAGAGTGCTAGAGTTTTAGGTGTGCAACACCATATATTAAAAAAAAAAAAAGCAAAGAAAGAAAAAAGAAAAGGGGTTAGAAAACACCATACCCTGCCACTCTCTGCCATAGATAAAATAAACTACAGAACTTTTAGATCATAGGAACTTATTTTCTTTGACTCCTTTTCTAGAACAAATCATTATTATTTCTTGACTATTATATTTAAAAAGATAATCCAAATGGGGGAAGAAAAATCTTAATCTGAGTCTAACCTTATTGATAGGAATAATCCCTTCAGTTGTATTAATTTCAAATGGAAAGATTCTGGTTCTCTTTACATATTTCATTAATTCTGCTTTTTCAATTTTATGAGATGTTAGTACATAAAAATTACCTGGTGTTCTGCTTCCTGGAACTTTCATGTATAGTTGCACTGTATTCATGCCCAGTATGGTATGACCAACGTGGCTTAGAAGATTTCCTGCTGATACGACACGCACAAAAGCAGGAAGTTTAGTCAATTCGTGTAGCTGCAACTTCCATCTGCAATAAAACAGATCAAGTGTGAAGCCCTGCTACAAAAACCTGTGAGTTAACCATTTTTTAAAGCTCTATGTTCAAATCAGAAAAAGTTAAATCTGTAAATTTCTTTCACATAGTCTAGAATGCTTAAAATTTTGAAGATTTTTCCAAAAAAAATCTGATGTAAATAATAAAAATTTCAGTGAAAGAATAAAAATTGTAGACCAAGTAAATAAATGAAAAAAAAAAGACTATTCTTACTGTTGTGCTGTATAATTATTTCATGTAATTCTATTTCATATAGCTAAAATATACAATTTTATGATTGTGTAATTAGCGTAAGGTCAGGGTCTTGATGAAAACTGTGCAAGTTTTAAACTGAGCTGGCAGAGTGGCTCAAGAGGTAGAATGCCTGCCTAGCAAGCATGAGGCCCTGAGTTCAAATCCCAGTACTACCCCCCGCCCCTCCAAAAAAGTTTTAAGCTAAAGATACTTTAGCTAGATGGGGTAGTGCACACACATGTAATCCCAGCAGGAGGATTATGAGTTCAAGGCTAGCCTGGGCTATATATTGAAACCCTGTTTCAAAAGAAAAAAAAAAAGGAAAAGCCTAACAGAACTTCTTTGGCTTAATCTCAATTTAGAAAAATGACAATCTTGAGAATAATACTTCTTTGCATCACTTCACAGAAATATTATTATTATGAGGACTTACTTTTTGTCATCAGACAGGTCGATGTTGGTCCCAAACTTTATGGTTTTAAAGGGTCCTTTTCTCTTCCTCCCAGAACTTAAGGAGAGAGAGAAAATATTAAAAACATGTCTTTCAAACAGAAATACCAAGTAAACATTAAAAATATTCACAACAGCCAAGCTATGGAAACAACCCAGATGACTTACAACTGATGAATGGATTAAGAAAATGTGGTATGTACACACACACAAAATGGACTTTTATTGAGCCATAAGGAAGAATGAAACCATATAGTCTGAAGGTGAATAGGTGCAATTGGAGGACATCATGTTAAGTGAAGTAAGGCAGGATCAGAAAGACAAAGGCTGCAAGTATTCTCTCATATGTGGGAGACAGACACAATACAAATACAAGAACTTATTATGAAAAACAGATCATACCAAAGGGAGAGGGAGGGGAAAAAAAGGAAATTAACAAGGTGAATATTTGTGATGTACTTGCTATATACGATTGAATATAGAATTTTTAAACCTGTTGAAATCACCATAAGAAGGAGATTAAGGTAGAAAGGAGAAAAATAGAGGGGATGAAACAATTTGGGTTATAATACACATCAGTGGAAATGTCACAGTGGAACTCCCTGTATAGCTATTTTAAACAAACAAAAATGTCTTTTTTCAAAAAAGAGAGCACAGTAAGGTAAAACAGATTTTGTCTGGGAGTTGCTAACAGTGGGAGGGGGGAGGACATAAGGAAACGGTGTAGGAGGAGGAAATGTAGTAGAAATATTATGTACTTGTATTAAAATGGAAAAACGAGACATGTTAGAACTATTCTGGGAATGGGGGTTGGGGATGATAAAGGAAAATAATGGAGGGAGTAAATTCGACTATGATATTTTATAGGAACTTTTGTAAATGTCACAATGTACACCCAGTACAACAATAATATAATAAAAAAAGAAAAAAACTGACTTACTTATCTGAAGATGTAGATTCACTATCTGAGTAGTCTTTATGGTGACTTCTTTTCTCATTTTCTTCCTACAGATTAAGCAAAAAAACATTCTAGTTTAGTATTTCCACAACTGGCTCTTCTTTCCTTCATACCAATAGAAAAAAAACCAAAAAACCTGGATTGATGATATTATCTATGTTTTGGAACTAAGTTTCTATAGGCCTCTTATGCATGAAGATGTCTTGAAAGACCACATTAAAGAGCCAATAAAACTCAAATCTTTGCATGGCATGGAATCCAACTTCCTCCACTTCCTACAAAGTTACACTGTAATTTGTCATATTGGTCACATTTGCAAGAAGAAAGGAAATTTAAGGAAAGCTAAAAAGCCTGATAAGTCTCAACCTTGATTAGAAATGTCAGAAATGTTCTAAGCTAGCAGAGATATGTGCACATAATGCACTCTCTTCTTGATTGTGAACAAATGGAAGACGGTTAAACATTTATCATAGTTTCTCTTAGCACTGTCCTATTATTTCTGCTTTTCTTTTTTTTTTTAATTTTTGTGGTACTGGTGTTTAAACTCAGAGCTGTAACAATCACTCTACCACTTGAGCCACGCCTCCAGCCCATATCGTATCATTTCTAAGTTAGCAATATTTACTGACATTTTGGATTCCTTCCCTTTATATGTACAATTTATGAACATATGTCAAATTTTTTCATATGTATTAGCCCATGCCTCTAAGAATAGTTTAAAATTATCCTTTCTTTGGTTACGAATCCCTTCTCATTTAATATTTTGCTTATTATCTTTGCTTTTCAACTATTTTTCTCCAAATCTTCCTTGGCTATTCTTTGAATCCTGCTTACTCTCTTCTGAGTATAGTATTACCATAATGCAGATGAAGTATATTCAAGTTTTAACTACAGAGATCTCTATAGACAATGAATTCGTTGCATGAGAGAGACCAAGATGGTGAATAGCTGACAGACCCTGGAACTCTTGAGTTCTTACAAGGCTGAAAGAAAACTTCAGGGGAACTCCAGAGAACCTGGCAAATTGCCCAGTAAGATATCTCCAATACACAGCTAGACCAAAATGTGCATATTTCTTTTGAGGATGTTTTTGGTTACTCTGAGTAAAGCAGACTGACCACCATAATGTGGGTGAACCTCACTCATCTTATCAGTTAAAGAAGAGAACAAAAGAATATGCTCCAGTGAGCAAGAGGGAATTCTGAAGCAGCCAGCTCAAGACTTCATCTGCAACACTGGCTCTTCCTGGTTCTGCTGTAGACTTCTGCCTCGAGACTCAAACTGCCACTCTTTTCAGGCTCTCCAGTCCTGCTGGTTGCACCAAATTGTAGGTATCTCAAGCCTACAAAATTTCATGAGCCAATTCCTTAAATAAATTTTTAATAATAAAAGAAAAAAGGTTGCAGGACTGTTTTCACTAGATGAATTTCTTTGTAGGATGTAGGGAGTGGCAGCAGGAAAGGAACACAAATATTCAGGACATTGCCTGGATCAAAAACTTGCACTCCAAGCACAATTTTAAACACTTTTAACAAAACCAAGCAAATCTTTATTAGTCACATATCACATACTAGCTGGTAGGACATTTAAAGAACAAACGACTTAGTATATTCAAGTATTTGGGTAATACAGTCAACAAACTCATTTCTCTGGCTGCTTTAGGTTCAATTTGTTGGCGAATTCACAAAGTTCTCATTGTGGTCCTAGAGTATTTAAGTAATACTTCAGTACTAAAAATCCTATTAATAATAGAACATTTAATAATAATCCTGATAATTTTATAAATTTTCCATAAATAAAATAAATTCCCTAAATTTCTACCAGCATTTTCATATGGGCTAAGATTGGTAGGAAGGAACACTAATTAATACATCCTGAAAGCGTTGTCTATCAGGGAGTACCAATTTGGCAGAAGTACCAATGTGGAGACACAAGACAACGATTCTGTAAGCATAAAGCAAACAGAACAACTGGTTGTCCTCTAGATCAGTGGTTCTCAATTTTGTCCTAGGGAATATTTGGCACGTCAGAAGATATTTTTGAGAATCAAGAGATGCTACTAAATATCCTACAACACACAGCACAACACCATATAACAAAGAATTATTCAGCCCAAAATGTAAACAGTGATGAAGTTAAGAAATCCTGCTCTAGGCTGGGCACTGAGTGTTCATACCTGTAATTCTGGCTACTTGGGAAACTGAGATTGGGAGGATCATGGTTTGAGGTCAACCTGGGCAAATAAAGACCCAATTTCTAAAATAACCGGAGCAAACTGTACTGGAGGTCTGGCTCAAGTGGCAGGGCAGCTATTTTGCAAGCATGAAACCCTTGGTTCAAACCCCAGTCCCACCAGAGGGGGAAAAAAAAAAAAAAAAAGAAAGAAAAAAGAAAATCCTGCTCTAAATAGAGATAAACCAGAAATGGACACATCTTGCTAAACAATAATTATATATTTGTCTACAACAATATTTAATGTACTGTACCAACTCATAGATTTACATAGACTTACTAAAAGCAAACCAGATAGCACTCACAAGGTATTTTACAAAACATAAAAAAATGAGATGCTTACAAAACTACATGTCCTTTCAAAACTCCAGAAAAAAATAATCTTTAAAATTCTAAAGTATCTTTAGGAAGTAAATACTTACTCTTAATGATTCCTGGAATGAGGATGCTTGGTACTGTGCATATTTAGCAATTGTTGTATGAGATCTGTTACTTTCACAATGCCAGATTTTCTTCGTTCCAGTGGGGTCCCAGTTTTCATCTGCTGGTTGCAACAACTGTGTCCTCACTTCCACCATATGTTCATTGTTAGCTTCCACCAAAGTTTTAGTAGAGAAAAGTCCCAGGTCTTCATAAATAAAGTAGTTAGTAAATAAAAACTGTATTTAGAATCACGTTGTAAAGTGTAACCCCCTGGTTTTTTTTTGTTTTGTTTTGTATTTTTAAGAAAACGGGTTAATTTGTTGCCCTCAACGCAGAGAAACTACAGCAGATACTTTAAAGCAACTGAGGCCAATAGGAGAAGGGGACCAGGAATTAGAGAAAAGCTTAGTTCAAGAAGAATTAACTTAGAAGGTAACACACATGTACAGGAAATCAATGCATGCCAACTCCCTGTATAGCCATTCTTACCTGAATTAGCAAAAACCCTTGGTCCTTCTTATTATTGCTTATACTCTCTCTTCAACAAAATTAGAGATAAGGGCAGAGTAGTTTCTGCCTGGTAGCGAGGGGGGAGAAATGACCCAAACAATGTATGCACATATGAATAAAATAAAAATTTTTAAAAGAAAAAGGGGTTAAATTTGTAGAATCATACACTGAGTCCCTGGACCAACTTAGTGGTCATACCATCCCAACAAATAAAGGGTTCAAGGCCAAAGTTTCACTAATTTAATTCTTGTAGGTATTAGAAAATACTTAAGGGACTATAACACAGTATTTGACTACTAGGACAAAATTTTACCTTCATTTTATATTCAAAATTCTTCTATTAGTTGCCCTAAATTACAATTAAAAAAAAAAAATCAACAACCACAGAAAAAAGGACTGGAGGCATGGCTAAAGTGGTAGAGCACTTGCCTCACAAGCACGAAGCCTTGAGTTCAAACTCTAGTATGCTCCCCGTCAAAAAAAAAATCCAAAAAAAAACAAACAAAAAATTCTACCCCAAAATTGCAAGTAGCCAATATTGCCAATATATATTAAATTATGGACTTAAAAAAGGGACAAATTCTCTCTCTGAAACAGGAAAATGTTAAGAAAGAAAAAGAAAACAAAAGTATCCCTGCCAGTGCTTTAAAAGTTTGGGCCATGCATGGTGGTGGATGCCTATAATCCTAGCTACTCAACAGGCAGAAACAAGAGGATCACAGTTTGAGGCCAGTCTGGGGAAAAGTTAGCAAAACCCTACCTCAAAAAATAAACCAGGTATAATACTGCATGCCTATAATCTCAGGTACATGGGAGATAGAGTTAGGAGGACTGCAGATTGAGGCCAACCTAGGCAAAAATGAGAACCTATCTAAAGAACAAAACTAAAAGTCAAAGGACTATGGTGCTCAAGTGGTACAGCACTTGCCTGCCAAGCTTGAGGCCCTGAGTTCAATTCTGAGGACTATCCTCAACCCCACAAAATTTGGAAGACAGCATGCATAATTACACACAAATAATACTTTCCTTTTTTTAACTTAAAGCTTACCTAATTTAAGAGCTCCAGCAAGGCCACGTATTACTGTAACAGGGTTGTTTGGATTTGTACAAAATTGATGTAATGGAGGAAAGAAAGCATCACGTTTATTTTCCAACTGCAAAATTAAAGTATGTGTTTAAATCTCAGGAAAACATAGTTTTAAAAATATTATACCGCAAATTCATACTCATTACCACAATTTAAATAATGTATCCTACATGCTGACATTTCTATAATATTTTACCATTTTAAACTCTAATTGTAATTAGACAGTAACCCCATACATTTCTTTAGTCTACTACACGTTGAACAAACTATGGGAGAAATAGAATTAATTTTTATTATTATTTTTGTTATACTGGGGGTACATTGCAACATCCACAAAAGTTCTTACAATTATTCAGACTTAAAATATGAAGAAAATTTTATCACATGCTACATGGATAAATCATGAGGAGATTTGGTTAAACAAATAAACCAGTCACAAAAAGACAAGATACTGCATGGATTCACTTATATGAGGCCTCTAAAGCAGTCAAATTCATAGAAACAGAAAGTGATATGGTAGCTGCCATGGGCTGAGAAGAGGGGGGAAAGGAGATTTGTTCAATGGGCATATTTTCAGTGTGGCAAGATGCATAATTTTGAGATAGATTGCCCAACAATGTGAATGTGCTTAACCCTACTGAACTGTACACTCTGAAATGGTTAAGATGGTCACTTTCATGTTACATGGTTTATGAAAAAAGAAAAGAAAAAAAAAAAAAAAAAACCACGGGGTGGAGGGGGGGAAATCACAATGTTCGTGTGTGTGTGTGTGTGTGTGTGTGTGTGTTTTATTTTTCCAGTTATGGTAGAAGTGAGAAGCTGGAAGGAAACACAATAGACCTACTTGGAAAAAAAAACATAAATAAGAAGTACTTTTATTCAAATCTTACCAACTTCCTCTATCAGATATCAAATACCAAGTTTTAAATGTTTTCAATAACCTAGTAAGCTTTTCAGTGGCATACATTTATTGTCACATTTTATGTTCACAAAACTTTTTCTGAAGGTAGGCAATACCATTTTTCATTTACTAGATATATAAAATGGAATGAACATTAGGTCCATTCCATTAACAAAAGGTAAACTTAAAAACTCAGTTTACTCAAAAAAAAGTTAATACTGTTAGGTAGTTTTTTGCCTAATACTGCTCAAAATTATACCTTTTTTTTTTTAAAGCATCTCTCACTGTTCTAATATAATCATAGTTAATAACTGAGAAGGCATTTAAAAAGTGTTATTATAAAATCTTTGTGACTAAATATATTTTAGCCCAAGCATATTCACTATGCTGCCAATAATTATAATCCTTACAATCCTTATTAAAGAACATTCATAGACTTAAAAACGTTCATGAAAGTTAGGAATATACAAACACTGGTTTGACTGATTTCTACTCAGTCAATTTAGACTCACATAAATACTAGGTGTAGGTGGATTCAACTTGTCCTTTGGCAAGGGAGGGTATGGTGAAGATGGTGGTCTTGGAGGTGGACATTTATCCAACAAAATGCTACTATTAGATAAGCCATTTTTACCTAGATTCCTTTAAAAAAAAAAAAAGAAAGAATAAATCAGGTGTACATTATAAAACAGGAAAAAAAATTCTGAATAGAATCTAGTTAAATGATTAGACATTTGCATAAACTCATGAAATTTTGATCCATCTGGAAAAGCTAAGAATGACTATTAATTTCAGCAAATTCTAATCTCAATTCCTATCTTTCACTGAAGAAAAATAAAAGCACAACACATGAATTATTTGTTATTTTCCAATTTCTTTTCTGCACCTAAAGAACAAATATGAGAGGTTGGAGGCAGGGTTCAAGAGGCAGAGTGCCTGCCTAGTAAGTACAAGGCCCCACATTCAAACCTCAGTACAATCCCCCCGCAAAAAAACAAATATGAGCTCCCATTTCCTTTCCACCATCACATTCTTTTCCATCAAATGTCAAAACATTAGCTTGACCAAAAAAGGTCTAGATAAAAATTAAAATAGAATGTATCATATTATTAATTTTAATGAAAATATTGTTGTGACAACTCTTACAGAGAGTACAAACCTGAGATCCTTTTTTTTCCTTTTCTCAAACTTGAAAAAATGTTTCCTGTACAACTACTTAGCTCATAAGCAAGACTCCAGTCTACTAAAATTCACATTAAATTATACCAATTTTTAAACAATGCATATAGGTGCTATCCATTCTTTGACAACAGTTATTACTTACTAAAACTAAGAGTTTATTTTTCTTTAATGAAGCTACCATGTTTATTAAAATCTCAAAATTTTAAAATATAGTATAATTATTTCAGAACTATAACTCTCTTCATGTAAGAAGAAAAAAAAGATGTTTCTGTCCAACTTGGAAAAATCAGTAAGAAACAGTCTTGAGCTTTCAAACCATTTTAGGTTAACTAACTTACCTCATCCAATTATCACAAGTGCTCTTAACATTAAAATTTCAGAAAATAATCTGAACATTATAATTATGGTGGTTATGTAATAAATTTAGTAACCTTATTTACTGAAAGAATTAGCTGGGGTTTTTTTCATCAAAAATTATAGAAAAGTACAGGTTGGGAACAATTAATTTTCCTCACTTTGCTACACTGAAAAATCTTACAAATATTTTTAGCTGGCACTAATGAAAATTTTAAATTTGAAATTCCACTGTTATGCGTTATTGAGATGCTCTATAAGTCACACCGTGGATGTCTTTCTTAACTTTTTCAAATACAATTTTAAGTAAAACCAAGAGAGTTCACAGCAAGTCTAAAAGGAATAAATTAAAGTTTAAAATAACTGACTTAAAGTTTGTGGAACTGTTATTAAAATGCAATTTTAAGTTTAATTAACAAAGGTTAAACAGATGAATATCATGCCCAATATCAGTTTTTAACATCTCTCTAAAGCCTGAGTGTTCTATACATTTAAAGAGATATATGTTTAAGTTTTTAATTTAGGTATAAAATTGGTATTAATTTATAAACTAGATGGAATTTTTTGCTTTCAGCAAGCAGAAAGTTCTTAACAGAGACTAGTAAAGAAATAATTCAAGTATTACCATTAAACAAATTGCAACATAAAATTCACTTAGAATATCTAGGTAAACAATATTCAGTTTTTACATTGAATTTTTTATACGCCACACTTTCACTGTGGATTTTAAATAAAATGTCTCAGAATAGAGAAAATTTGTTTTCCACAAAAGGAGATGGATATACTATTTCAAAGTAAATGATTAATACCTTAAGAAATTGACAGATATGGACCACATACTAAAATTGACCATAAAAGACCATCTCATGCTAATTACATGTGGCACCAAAGTTTAAGCTTCTACAATTTTGGACATTAAGAAATGGTATTAGAAAACAGAATCTGACAGATTAGGAGAACTGTCTCTTTCCATCATTTCTACAGTTCTGTGACAATTTTTAGAAAAGGCAATGGCAAAGTGAAACAATGAAAAATACTGCTGCCTGTATTTTAAAGTAGGAAAGAAAAAGTGAAGGCATGATTAAGGGAGCTGATGATTCAATCACGTAAAAGTTGCAATTACAATTTTAAACCATAAAAGAAGTATGTAACACCGACCTTTGCAACACTAAGATAGGCCAAACAAGAGTAAGACAGAAAATAACCACCACTTTCAAAAGATAACTGTCTATGTGGAAATAAGGTTCTCTGAGTAAATAGTACAAACAAGTCATATGTCCTCATTGTGTTTCGAACAATGACTACTTTCCTATAAGATCAAGTCGGAAACAAATAGGAATTTCCCTGAGGGAAGTGATGAATATAGTTGTCTGCACAGTGACTGTAAGTATTTTCTACTTAAAATATACTTATCAATTCTAATGCAAAGGGCAGGGCTGTGGAGACACCAAGAATAGACTTTATCTTTTGGACACTATTTAGAACACTTGTAGTCATGAAACTTTAATCTAGAAGTCCAAAATACAGAGAAAAGAAGTTGAAGTTGAAGAAAATTAGCAAGTGCTGAAAAGGATTTAGAAATTATTCCATTTTAAATCTCGTTCTCCCATTTTTACACTCTTTCTTCTGAGTCAAGCAGAGTAGGAGGGAACTAGTCATTGCCCAATTATTTAAAAAATCAAAATAAAAATTTTGCTTTCAAAATTTTTCTACCACATCATTTGGTAAAGAAATGATGGGAAAATGTTCTGTGAGTAAAACCATCCATACTTTAAATCTTTTGCTGGGAAGCTCCTAAGTCTCTTGTGCCGGTGTTACTTTCTCCTTCTCTGAGTTCTGGACTCCTGCCCAGTACAGGACCCCATTAACAGAACACAGAAATGACAAACATGGCACCCATCATTTACCATCTTAGCTTCACAAGACTTTCATCTCTAATTTATCTGAGTAATTTTTTATCTCTTCATAAAATCATGCATAGATTTATTGCACTAACCCAAGCAACCCCAGGGGTCTACTTAGTTTTGATGAATCTAGTTATTACAAGACTAAGTCTCTGTAGTAAGGCAAAATTGCCTTTATGGTTAAAAGTTTAAATTGAAACTATCAGAATATACTTAAATACTATAAAGTGAATGTTCACAATAAGCCTCAAAAATGAGATGGAAGAGTATAATCATTAATTAATAAACACAATCAACTAGGCACCTGTAGCATAAAACTTTATTAATGAAAACTGCTACTGTATACAGTTTATAACTTGGGAAATAGAATACAGCTCCATGGAACTCTGACAATATTCCTCCAGAAAACCCTTCCATACAGTCCATGTTAGCTGTGGACTTCTCAATTGCTCCCCATTTTCTAGCAACTGTCCTGAGTCTACAGAGTGGATGAGGGAGGAAGCCCCTACTCCAGCAGAGTGCGAGCAGCACTAGGACAGAGGCCACAGCAGTTGAGTGGGAAATAGGGAGAAAGGAATCAAACTGGTAATGAAACAAAGCACTGTGGTCTCTAGAGAGCCAGGTATAGCTCTTGGTCTCAACACTCCTATTATTTTTAAATAGGCTAGGAGCTCAAGCCTACTATGTATGATTTAGAAGAATTTATGATTTAGAAATCATCTAATATGGTATTAAATACTCACATGAAAAAATTGTGAAGAACGGTTAAGAGTAACAACAGTAATCATGTTGTAGGCCAGATATGTGTACCAAATAGAGAAAATAATTTTTAAAAATGATGTAATTTCTGTTTTAGTCTGTCAGATTAAAGGTAACTACTACATAGTTAAAAAACTGACTGAAAATAGGTAATAAAACAGCCCAGATGACATTTTAAATACTTAATCACAAATAGTCTCT